>NW_026892600.1:0-649174 GCF_033815535.1 Pezoporus flaviventris
TTAGCTTGGAGAATGATTTTGTTCTTCAAAACAGAGAAAAAGCAAAAGAATTAATGCATTTTAAGTATTCTACCAAAGCTAGATAAAATTATCATACAAGATATACCATGAATGCAGGTTTGTAGAGATTCTTTAACTTCTTTTTTTTTAATGATGACAAATCACTATTGCTGAAATAGGATTATACTAACAGCTGTTCTAGCTAATATTACCAAAATTTAAGGTGCTTTTAGGAAGCTTCTCTTGTGAATTACAGCTTTTTTGCCACCATGCATTGTGGAAAAGAAAAAAAAAGAAAGAAAAAAAATACTTTGAAAATCAGGTACAGATTTTCGTTATGCTGAATGTTGCATGCAAAACATCACAAAAGAGTTGCAGAAAATTACCTGAATTTAATCTCAGTCTTTCTATTCATCACTGCTTGGATTTGGTGTGTTTTGTGTGTTTCTTTTGTGTTGGTTTTTTTTTTTAATCGCTACATATGATGCAGGCCCTGATGTTGTGGCTTGTTGCACTTGATAACACAAAAGAAAAGGGAAAAAAAAAAAAAAACAAAAAAAAAAGAGAGTAAGTCCTGCTGAGTTTGAATGAAGCTTGTGAAACCTGTGCCTTTATGAAACGAAAAATCATCCTTAATTTACAAATTGGGGTGGTGGTGGTGGTGGTGAATAAAGCTCAAGGCACCTTTATTTTTGAGATACAACAAAGGCAGAGATTAAGTCTTCACATAATTTAACATAACCCACTCTTCGTTGGATGCATGATAAGCCATGGGCTGGAAGGACAAGTGTGTAACTGTGGAAGAAATAGAAACTCTTCTCTTCTGCCTAAGAGAAGTGCTTTCCAAAATGTCCGTCCTCTGTGCATTTTATCTCCTCTGGCAAGCTGCATTTCATATAGACCATCTTCTAACTGCTGCTAACCCAGAGAACCTCTCAGCTTAAAGCCATGGAAAGAGCAGAGAGAGAGAAATAATTCATACTCCACGTACCATAAAATTAACAGAGAGAGATAGGGAGAAAATGCCCCATTCATTGCAGCTGGCATCCTTTTTATCAGGTAGGCTATATAAGCAAATATGGTGTTGAGCTGTCAAGCCTGAGGTCATGGCTGCTCCAGAATCGGAGTGGTTTGGTGTATTTTTGTATGCATTCATTACAAGGTACAACGTACAGTTAAGAAATGTGTTTGTGGCGCCAGCATGTGATTATGGCAAGACGGGCTGACCACGGGGAAACTGCTGAGCTAACAGGGAGAGGACTCGGGCTGAGCAGTGCCTGGGCCAAGCATGCAGACAGCCACCACACCAGCACACCTTGTAATGACAGATCTGCAGCACTCTGTGCTCAGGGTGCTCTTCAGAGAGATGACGTGTTTTCCTAAGGAAAAAGGGAGCACAAATTTTCAAGGGGCTGTTTATGAATCCTCTCTGCTATTCTATTTTTGAATTCTCTGGTGAGCTTCTGTGGGTTGTCTGCGTGTGAAGTGTCCTAACTTTCTATCTCCCCACATCTCTTTGGGTTATTTCTTTTTTTCTCCCTCTTTCTGTCTTCCCTTCTATTTCCCCTTTCCCCTCCTCAAGATAAATAAATAAATAAATAAATAAATAAAATTAAAAGCCTGACCACAATCTAAACCAAATAAAAATAACACAAAAAATCAGCTTCATATTTAGTGGTCAACTAACTGCCAAAATCCTTTTCAGAGTGACCATTATGCAAGGCAGGTGTAAGTCAGACACGTTAAAAATAGTGACATTTTGGTCATGGCATGCAGTCTATTAGTCTGTGGGGGTTTTTTGTGGGCCAAAAATGTCTTTCAGCCTTTTGTGAATGTTTTTCTCTTCACACAAATGTTTGCTTCCCCCTAAAACCCCCCTTTCTAGTTTCAAGAATCCTGTTTATTCAGGGTAAAAAAAAAAAAAAGAGAGAGAGAGTACAAGACTTGTTAGATAGAAAAAGAATTTGGAGAGGATGTGAAATGATAACCATGACAACTTAGGAAGCAATAATGAAGAAAAGAAGTCCATACCCTGAGAATCTAATGTATATTTCTCAAGCCTGGAAAGCAATACTGGAACTGAAATGGACTGCTGTGAGCACCTAGCCTTAGTGAGACATTATAGAGAAATGGATGCCTGTGCTTACGACAGCTTTGCAATAGCCAAAGTGCTATAGGAAGTTTTGGTAGAGGTATGGAAGAGATACAGAGACAACCTTGAAATCTTGGTCAAAAATCTTCACCTCTTTTGCTGCTTACATGGTAGCTAAAGAGAATATTTTATACACAGTGTAGAAGTGAAAAAAAAACAGCAATATAGTCTGGCACCTTTATTTATGTATTGTTTCTTCAAATTATAAGAAACTTTGAGACTATTGGGTTTGGTCTTGGTTTGTTTTTTTTTTTTTTTGTGGGTTTGTTGTTGTTGTTTGGGATTCTTTTGTTTGTTTGTTTTGATTGGTTGCTTATTTTTCCCTGTATGATTCAAAAGATTCTGCTAAAAAAAGGCAGACTGCAATTAGAGACACATTTAAGCTGACCACAAGCTCCTTGTGCCTCATCCTTTTAGAGCAGTGCATTCTTCAGTCCACTTCCTCTCTTTAAAACACCTCTCTCAAAACTTCTTTTGTGCTGTTAAACCAGTGGCCCCTGCCTTGTTAAGGAGACAAACCTGAGCATACCATCAACTCATTTTGATTTGATGAGTTCCCTTAGCATGGCTAAAGAAGCTGGTGTACAGGAGTATTTAAGAAACAATAAAAATACTCCGGATGAAGCCTCTATAAAACCCTAATTCTCCATACCTGTATGAAATCTGGCAGAATAGCCGGTCTGGCAAAGAGCAGTGCAATAACAGGGACCTCCTGCTTAATAATTCACCACAGGATGTGTGACTTCTAATACGATCATTATCTTATTTTGGGCTTATTTCTGTTAATGTAAATGAGAATATGCTACCTAACATAGGTTGTTGAGAGGATGCCTGTGTTGGTATGGTATTTTTTAACTGTGAGGCACTGGAAGGAGTGTCTTCCAACCGTGCCATTTCCCTCTGGGTGATCTAGGGTAAGCCAAGAGCAAAAATACACCACTTTATGTCCCCATTTTCAGTCTGTCAAGGGAAGCCAGCCTTACAGATAATCATTTATAAAGCTTTGAGATCTCTGCGTGAAAGACACTCAACAAGACGTTGTTAACAAAAGCGAGCTTTGGGAAACTTAGATTATTGAACCGGGGCTGTGCAAAATTCACACTGAATTTGATACATGCAAATTTATTCTTCATTTTCAGTGCACAAAGGGTTGAACAAACCTAAAATGTAATTGAAACATCCTCATGTCACCAACTGTCACCCACATCTTAAGGCTTTTTAGTCTCCTCTTCAGAAGTTTCCTTCACCAAAAGCAGGTCCTTTGCTTCATTCCCCCTTGCAACCTCTCTCATTTTGTCCTCTTCTCCCCTTGCACTCTCCATGCTCTAAAGAGTTTCTTCTGATACCCTCTGAAACATTTTGCAATTGGAAGAGTTTCAGAATCCCAGAATGTTTTTGGGGCACAGCTCTGGAAAAGTAGCTAGTAGCGTCCCTCAGGGATCAGTGTTGGGACCGGTCTTGTTCAACATCTTTGTTGCTGACATGGACAGTGGGATTGAGTGCGCCCTCAGCAAGTTTGCTGATGACACCAAGCTGTGTGGTTTGGTTGATACGCTGGAGGGAAGGAATGCCATCCAGAGGGACCTTGACACGCTTGTGAGGTGGGCTGATGTCAACCTTATGAAGTTTAACCATGCCAAGTGCAAGGTCCTCCACCTGGGTTGGAGCAATCCCAGGCACAGCTACAGGTTGGGCAGAGAAGAGATTCAGAGCAGCCCTGGGCAGGACTTGGGGGTGCTGGTCAGTGAGAAACTGAACATGGGCCGGCAGTGTGCTCTTGCAGCCCCGAAAGCCAACCATATCCTGGACTGCATCAAAAGGAGTGTGACCAGCAGGTCGAAGGAGGTGATCCTGCCCCTCTACTCTGCTCTTGTGAGACCTCACCTGGAGTGTTGTGTGCAGTTCTGGTGTCCTCAACAGAAAAAGGACATGGAACTGTTGGAACAAGTCCAGAGGAGGGCCACGAGGATGATCAGGGGACTGGAGCACCTCCCGTATGAAGACAGGCTGAGAAAGTTGGGGCTGTTCAGCCTGGAGAAGAGGAGGCTGCATGGAGACCTCATAGCAGCCTTCCAGTATCTGGAGGGGGCCTATAGGGATGCTGGAGAGGGACTCTTCATTAGGGGCGGTAGTGGTAGGACAAGGGGTAACAGGTTAAAACTTAAACAGGGGAAGGTTAGGTTGGATATAAGAAGGAAATTCTGTCCTGTTAGGGTGGTGAGGCAGTGGAATGGGTTGCCCAGGGAGCTTGTGAATGCTCTATCCCTGGCAGTGTTCAAGACCAGGTTGGACGAGGCCTTGGGTGATATGATTTAGTACCTTTACCTTTAGTAAGGTGTCCCTTCCCACGACAGAGGTGCTGGAACTAGATGATCTTAACGTCCTTTCCAACCCTAACTATTCTATGATTCTATGATTCTGTGGTATCTAACAATTTTAAAGGGTACTTTAACAGGTGTTGGGATACTTTAGGCATCCAGGCTTTGGTACATAACTCCTGCAGGCTTCAACAGAAGATAGATGCCTAATTTCTAATTTCATGTTGTACACATACATAGAGGTAATTCTGATGAACTACATAGAGTCCTCCAATTCATGCCAATTCTCTGCTTATTCTGAAATTCCTAAGTTAGATTGTTCTATGCTGCTTTCATGCTGACTATTCTGGGCTTTATTTTAAATAACAAGGATTTTATTTTTAATAATGGAAATCTTAGTTATTTAAATTGGAAGTCACAATGTCTTTATTTTTCACAACAGATGCTCTGTGAATTGTATGAACTTGTGAATTTCAAAGCTTCTCTGAAGAATTCAGAAGCACAGCTAAAACTTGTAAAGTTTAACGGGCTAAAAGTGAAAATATCCCTGAGTCCTGACATCTATTTGCTCTAAACCTTACTTATGTAAAAAATCCCATGCATCTTTTTTTCCATGTGTTTTAAAAGCTATAGGGTTTCATTGGTAGGGCAAGCACAAACCACTGATGTTATATTAAGAATGTAACCTTAAGATCACATGTTAAAAGATCTGTCCAAAATATAAAATAGAATAAAAAAATCAAACTACCTGCAGGGGACATTGCCATTGATTAATGTGGAATGCTTTGGGAACAATGGTTTATCATACAAGAACATCAAGGTTTGCTCCAGTAGCTGCTGCTGGGAGAAGCTAAGAAAGATGGTAATTTTTGTGCATAGCCACTTCCCCTCCTAACATGTTCTGGGCGCTGAAAATCACCTCTCCTGAGCACAGCTCAGCTGTTTTGAAGCTTTTCCTTGCTGACACAGCGGCCATGTAACTTTGTGTGCACTTTGTATCATTTGCATAGTAGTTCGAAGAGAAATAGTGTATCATTTATATCATTTGTGTAGTATTTTGAAGAGAAATTTGCTCCTGTGGCTGCTTCTGCTCACGACACCGTCCTGTACTTCTCTGGGGAAGAGATCTGAGGTCTTTGCCCTTGCCCTCAGCCCTAGCAGGGATTGAAAAATGCTGGTTCTCTTTGCGGGATCTCAGAGTGAGTAGGAAAGTGGGTGGAGGAACAGCCATGATGAAGTGGAGGTGCAGGTTACAAGGCAGTGTGGGACTGCTGTTTTCCTCAAAGCAAGAAACAGGGCTGCTGCAGCCCTTGTTTTCATTCCCTGTGTCATTGCCTTTAATAACCAAGTTGCTATGTGGACCCCTGCTGAATCCTTTTACTTGTTTCTTTATTTATATAATTATTTTTGCAGTGGGCTTCGCTCTGTGCACTTGGCAAAGGCTGTCTGAATTCCCACGTCTGCGGGCTCACTTTCTACTTGCTGCAGTAAGTTAGCAGAGCAAATAACCGCATAGCTATTGTCACTGCCATGCACACAGCTGCCACGGTGACAAATACCAGGAGGACCACGTCTCCTGTTACGCCAAGCCTTAGAAGGGATGCACTGGAACAAATGTTGGGTTTGACTGTCAGATTCTCAGATGTGTCACATATTTCTCTGGAGCTTGGGGCTGTTGCAACAGCTGTTTGTAAACACTGAAAATCCAGCATCAGACAGGGAAGGAATATATTTTTTTTGACTTCTAGCTTCCTGAGCCATCCTTAAAAATGCTGCAAATACACTGGCTTTTCTGCTGCTGATCTAAATAGCAACCCATATTGGTTTTCAGTGGCACAGGCCAGCAGGCAGGCTCTGTCACCACATCTTCCTGCGTCAGGTGATTCATCAGCAAGTCTGAGAATGTGCATCAGGGCTGTGTCTCTGACAGGGAAACACAGCAAACAGTGAGAGGAGAATTTGGGAGCTGGAGGGGATTTGATCACATTCAGTCTGATGCTAAAAACAAAATTTAAGAAATACATTGCTAAAATTGGTAAGTTGCATTCCAGTGGGGTAAGCTAGGTGGTGGAAGACAGGCTGCCTTTGATTCACAGAGGTTTGTTGGGTAAAGTATGAGCATGTAAACAGGGCTAAAGTGATGTAACTTAAAAATTACACTGGCAATAGCATTGTAGGAGCATTCTCTAACTTGTAGTCCCATGCTAGCTCTTCTGCAGCCTGAGGACTTCTCATCTACTCTCTAGGCAGTAAAACCTATACAAAATTTGGTCCCCAAAGTACCATGGGCTTGCTTAGAAGATGCTCTTTCCCACTATGTAAATGAGGAGTGCAGGCAGCAATCCAAAATGCCACCTTTTACTCTTTCCAGACATTCTTTGAGTCATGTAAAAACATGTAAAATTATTTTTAACTCATACCATAGCGGTAAACTGGGCTTGAAAGACAGCTGCCTGGTTTTGGGTTTGAAAGAAAATTTGCCAATCCTACCACTTTTATGTTTTAATGTTTAGAAAGATTTTCCTCAGCAGTGTCTCAATGAGAACATTAAAATTACTGTCCAGTCTGAGAGGAGAAAAGTTTGAAGCTATAAGCAGGAATGATAGCTGCCATGATGATCTTATTTTGCCACAGCAAGGCAAGAAGTTCTCCACTTCATATGATAAATCGAAAAAAAATCCTTCAGTATTATTTTCCTGGGCCTGCTACTGCCTTACCAGCATGTAATGTAGGAACACTGCTTCAATATCTCCAGTTGCAAGGCAATATTTTCAGTGTGGCAAATCTGAAACCAGACATTAAAATATGTTATTACATAGGCACTGAAATAAACAATTCAGGGTTTAGAGGAAAAGTGAGGAAGAGATGTAGGTTACCACCTCAGCAAATTTTAATAATAACAGAGATGTCATTTCTGTCAAATAAATCACATTGAAGCTTTTAAAATGCACTCAAGTGGCCTGAGTAAGTCCATATAGCATTAGACCAACAACAGAAGTGAAGACAGGATCTGAAAGCCTTAGTTATCTCTTAACTTTATAACCAGTTCCATTTTCAAAGAAAGTGCTGCTCATATCTGCCTATAGTGAATAA
This sequence comes from Pezoporus flaviventris, assembly GCF_033815535.1. Taxonomy (NCBI): domain Eukaryota; kingdom Metazoa; phylum Chordata; class Aves; order Psittaciformes; family Psittacidae; genus Pezoporus; species Pezoporus flaviventris. The sequence continues at coordinate 7,564 of NW_026892600.1, forward strand.
TTATTTAAAGAAAACTCTGGTTGGTTGGTTAGTAAATGTGTTGCATTTTTTAGCTTGCCATGACCTACTAAGGACTGGAGCATCTTTTGGGATAAGTGAGCCTTTGGGAATTTTGTGATTTCTGCAAAGACTGCTGGGATGATGGTGTTTTAGGAAACCTAAGGTGTTATGCTTCATTGTTTGAAAGTTCATGGAAAAGTAGTCACACAATTTCATCAGATTAACTATGCAAAGGCAAAAAAGGTCAGGGTCTAAAAGCAAGGCATTGGACTGGAATCTCTGAAACTATCCAGCAACATGTACCTCGCTGAAAGCAGCAGATCAGATTTACCTTTTAGAGAAGGAACAACTTTCCTTTCTCTCACTAAGGTGGGATTTCCCCTCTTCATGACTTTATGAAGCAATATGGTAATTTTCATGCTCGACAACACCATCATTTGTCCCCAGTACATCACACTTTTATTTTAAGGGAGTCCACTGAGAAGAGGATTACCAATCTGTAAAGGGGTGAAACTATTACCTGCACAGCATCCCCTTGCCCCTCTATCACCCATGTGTAAGGCAGATGCCTTCCACAGAGCAGGTCAGTGTAAGCCTGCCCCCTTTCTTCTTTGTTAATCCTCTTGTCAGCCCCTAAAAATCAGCCAGTTATTGCCATGCTTGCCATGTACCAAGCAGTTTTTCTCTTGTTCTCAGCAGCACCAACAGGAGTTTTGCATTCATAGGAGGAGCACTCCATCAGCAAGAGGAGAGTGACAGGTGGAAGAGAATACTGCATGAGGCATGGACTCAGTTAAAGATCATCATTTTTCTGTGAGTGCATATTTTGTCAAAAGAATACTACAAACATATAGCAAATTAGGCTTTTACACAGCACTAGCCCTGAAACTACAATATTAAAATTAGAAATAAATATACTGTGACTCCACACATGGCGCTTAAATTCAACAGAACCCACCTACAGCAAATATTTTGGTTCCACTGATGTTGTCAGCAATGAAACTAACATGCTGTTAAGGCTACCAAGATTACAGCAAATAAGATAATTATTAAAAATATAAGATTATTAACAGGTTGCTGTGCCTTAAAAACATAAGTCCTATTGTTGATTCTTTTATGAACAAATCTGACACCATCATATTGCTCTTACTGACCTAAAAAAAAAAGGAAATAAAAATGTTAGTAAATATTGTTGTCTTTACTTGACATTATACCAATGTATTCTTACTTACAATTGGACTCCTCTGGAAAAAGTGGGTGAGCAGATAAAAAGATAACCTTACCATCATCAGTGAGAGAATGTACTTCTTGCTTTGTGGGAAACTAGCTTTCCAGGCATCTTTTCCTTCTAGCCTACTTACGTTTTCTGAGTCAGGGTACAGCATGCAACACATGTCAACTGCTTTGAGGCAGGTATATGGTGCAAAATTACACAAATGAATTTTGAATTTGACCCACAGCACTATAATACCCAACATGTGCTTCGCAATATTGTTTCCCCTTGTCCTAGCTCTGCATGGATCAACTCCAGGTGTTGCATCAGAAATCAGAGGTTTCTTCACCTTTGTGTTGGTCTAGATGGGATGGCAGAAATGCCCAATGGGCAGAACACTTTGTATCTAACATGGTTGTTCTATGAAACATGTTCTTCCTGCAGAAAACCTATTGGCTCCCACCATGCCTCTTCATGTACAGATTTAGACCAGAACAAAAAAGGTGTCCTATTCCTTATTGATCCGTTACTAGGCACATCAGTAAATGTTGCAGTCCTAGAAGTCAAGTCAGTATCCATGGTGACCTGGCCGGGATGCAGCCTGATTGCTTGTGTTTCTCACTGAGGGAGTCCTGTAAATTTCAGCTGTAGATGTAGTCTGTAAGATGGTGTTAACTTGAGATGTACAAATGCTAAAAAATGTTGGGCCACCCTATCAAGATGAATTGGCTCCCAGAGGTCTTGGAGACACCCACTTCCCTGTCTGAAATTCTCCAAATAGTTGAGGCAGCCTCTCCATCTGCCAAGAAGACAGGGTCCAAATAAACAAAGAGCATGTCAAGCGTTTAGAAAATGCAGACGCTGCTCCTCAGCTTTAACTAAATGCAGACAACCTGACAAAACCAGAAGAGTGAGTTGAAGACCACATGTATATGGTCTGGTGGGTGCTCAAAAACTTATGACTGATTCAGAGGAATTACTTTCAAAACTGGTGGCTTAATTTATGTATTAAATAAAATTCTGTGTATGTACATATATGCACACACATATAAATACATATAAAAATGTATGTGAGATGTTATTTCTATTTTATACATAACTTCTGGTTCATTAAGATCTCCCAGCAGTTGAATATGTACATTCGTTGAACAATATTTATGTAAATTATGTGTAAAATTTGTATAAAATTGCATATAAAAAAAAAAGGATCAAATATAACCAAATCATTTATGATTAACAGAGGCCTCTTAAAAGGACAAAGTTGATCTTTTATGTGTAGTGAATTTAAGACTTTTCTAAATTGGTTATCAGCTTGCAAAACTTCATCTGATGGTGAAATTAGCTGTAAATTTAGAAAGTTGAGCCCAAGCATACCCCAAAATTACATTCATGTTTTGCATAATTAATTGTACTGAAAGGATAACTCTACTCTCTTCTCACTGTAATCTTCCTTCTTTGGTCTTTGAGTTGTGAATATGAACTTTTCTGATTTTCTTCAGTTTTAGTTCCTTTTGAGCTATGATAAATTCCTCCGCTAAGTAGTACCTTTTTCCTTTTCAATGCGTTATGAAAGGATTGAACAGAGTTAACGTGATTCTAAGCATATTTCATAAACATGATAATTTAATCTTTTTTTTTTTTTTTTTCTATAAAAGGGAAGGTAGTTTAGCTTTGATAGTGCCAGGTGATAGTCCAATGTGTCTTCAACTTCCTATAGCAATAGCACTTGGCAGATTCATTCCTTGATGAGAAGAAACCACCTCTATTTTTAGCCACATTTTTTGATAGAAACTTAAATATAGAAAGCCTTTCTGTTAGAATTCTTTTTAAAGTATTGCACATTATAATGAACCCCATTTTCTGGTTACTAAAGTTTACTGTTGTGAAAAGGAACAGAAAGAGAGGAATGAAAAAATACCAAGAACATGTATAGTCTGCAGGTAACATCAATTTGAGGCTTGAAGAGAACATGGCATTCTGCTGAATACCAAATTCTGAAAAAATTCTGAATTTACTTAGTCCTCCCTTTAACCTGCAGTAGAAAACATTAATGTACCTTGAAGTCTGAAATTTGCTTCTTGCGGTTACAAATGCCAAGCTGTTCCTTACTGGAATTTCACTGACATTAAGTTCTCCTAGACCTGAATACAGCTCTCTGCCCCTGTCCAAACACCCTGGTGGTAACAGCCTTCATTCAGGTGCATAATTAGACCTGTTGGAAAGCAGACCCATTCCTATAGAATAAGTACTCAGGTATGCAGAGCTAAAAGTCCCCCAAAGAACCAAACTAATTATGCTACAAGACAAAAAGACCATGAAAACTTAGAGAAGCACTGGGATTGGAATAGGTGCAGACACCAGATGCAATTTTACAGGACATGTAGGTCCTTCTTCTAACTACTTCCCATGCTGATGGTGGAAAAAGAGGCCTCCAGGAGCTGGTGCCGTGAATGGATCTGCCCTAGCTCCTCAGGAGTCTGTGGACTTGGCTGCTGTTTCACAAAGAGTAGCAGTACTGCTGACACCTCCAACTGATGCATGCTCCCTCCATGTGCTGGAACCAGAGCAGCTTTAGATGCTGCCGTTGTACTGCAGAAGTAAATGTAGACCATATTCAGCAAAGCTAGTGCTGCTGTATGAAAAAACACAGCAAAATGTGTTCTCATCCACAATACAGAGGAAGAGGGAGTTGTCCTGGGTTCAGCAGTAGCAGTCATGTTTCTCCTCCTTGGTAGCTGGTGCAGTGCAGTGTTTTGACTTTCAGCTCGGGAACAGCGCTGATAGCGATGTTTTGGTTTGGCCAAGGACTTTGTGAGGCTCATGCTCTGCCAGGGAGGAGGGGAAGCCAGGAGGAAGCAGAGACAGGACACCTGACCCAAACTGACCAAAGAGGTATTCCATACCACAGCACGTCATGCCCAGGAGGTAACTGGGAGTTAGCCGGAAGGGCTGGGAGACTGCAGAGTTGGAGGAGGTATCGGTCAGAGCTTGGTCGGGCTTGGGGGGCGAGTTATCGGTCGGCTGGTGGTGAGGTGTTGTATTCTGTTCCCTTGTTATTTCCTTTATCATTATTATCATTGGTGGTAGCAGTAGCGATCTGTGTTATACCTTAGTTACTAAACTGTTCTTATCTCAACCCGTGGGAGTTGCATTCTTTTCGATTCTCCTCTCCGTCCCTCCTGGAGCAGGGGGAGGGCAAGAAAGGGGGGGAAGTGAGTGAACGAATTGCCTGACTGGGTTTAAACTACGACAGGAGTAAAAGTGAGCTAAATGTTAACACTATGAAAGATAAGAAGCGGCATTTAGGGACAGGACAAGGGAAATGGTTTTAGCCTGACAAATGGGAGATTAAGATGAGCTCTTAGGCAGAAGTTCTTTCCTGTGAGGGTGCTGAGGCCCTGGCACAGGTTGCCCAGAGAAGCTGTGGCTGCCCCATCCCTGGCAGTGTTCAAGGCCAGGTTGAATGAGGTTTGAAGCAACCTGGTCTAATTTCACACTGAGTTACATTAGGGAGAGTGCAGCTTCAGAATACTGTGTCTGGCTTTGTGTGTCCCACTTTCAAGAGGACTGCAGAGAAGCTGTAGAGCTCCAGGAGAGGGGCACAAAAGAATGGGACTGAAGGGAGATGAGGAATCTGAGCCTGATTGGTCTGGGGAGGAGGAGGCAAAAGGACGGTCTAATAACAGTCAATGACTATGTGAAGAGCCATTAGAAGGGCAGCAGAGCCAAACTCTTCTAGGAAATCTAAGAGAGGGCAATGGCCCAGACTGTGGGTTAGAGGCTCAATTTTAAACACTAGGAAAAATTCTTCACCAGGAGGTAATCTCAGGTTAGCAGAAGCCAACAAAAAAGGCTGAGAAATATTTGTCCTTGGAGATTTTCAAGACTCAGCTAAACAAATCTATCACTGACCTGATACAGTGTTGGCAATAGTCCCATTCAAGTGGGAGGCTGGATGACCTTCGGAAGTCCATTGTAGCAGCACTTCTATGATTCTCTGTGTTTAAGATAGTAAAAAAAAATAATTAAAAAATCATATCTCAAGTTAATTTAATTTATATCTCAGACCATTGAAGATTCCCTTTGACTTGTTCACAGCAGCTGAGTAAGATCTGAGCAAATCAGTATGATCTGAAGTTGGGGTATGTGGGTCCCCATTCATCAAAAGAAAGGTGTTAGTATGCTTTCCACTGAGAATGTTCTGCTACAAATGTTCTGTTTCACTGTTTTTTAAATGCCTAGTAAAAACATTGCGAAGAAGGGGTTGCCTATCTTCCATGAGTTTTAACACATGGAAGACAGTATAATATGCCATATTTGTTTCAGATAGTATCATTCAGTAAGGACAATGCAAGTACAGTCAGCAAAACATAAAATATTACTTGCACTCTCCTGAATACGTCTTCCCTGAACAAGATTATCTTCGTCTGTTTCCTGAAGTAACTTTTTTCACATTGAAGTCCTTTTCTTTATAGCCACGTAGCTCCCATTCAGAAGTGGACTCCATAAACAACCTTTGAATGCAAGGAGAGGTTGGGAAATCTTTAAATATTTAGATATGCTATAGAAATAAATAGAAAAGTCACAGGCTAGTGTTACAAACATCCTTATAACGTGTTGTCTTTCTAATTGTCTTTCTAAGAAAGAGAATAGCTATTGACTGTTTCAGTCAGATAGCAGCACATGCCTGTCATGACTCCATCAGGTACAGAGACCAGTTGCTGGAACAGCCCCAGAGATGCTTGTTGAGGATAAAATATGAACTTTTGTGCTCATTACCGTAAAACTTGGATTAGAGTCCAGGAATTGCACTGTATGGAAGCAGTTCAGGAAGCATCAGCCCACAGAGAGCACTGCAGGGAGGAACAGATCATCTCCTACCATAGAGAAGAAAAATATGTATCAGCTCCAGAGCTATTTTTGTAACAATTCGTTCTATAAATAGCCTCAAGAAGAACTGTCTGAGAAGATTCCTGCTTATGGTTCCTCTGGGAACTCTCTGCTGATGAATCGGTGGGGGAGCATAACAGGACAGCAATAACTGGGTCAAGGTGCTCAGGCAGCTTACTCTGTCATGTTGGTGTAATGTGGCATGACACAGACAAAGAGTATGAAGTATGATGGGCAGCATCAGATCAAGTATAAGCTTAACTATTCCCATTCTCCCGGCAACAGAGTATTCTTGCCCATATGTATTTCCCCATAACCTTTTCACAGTTGAGATCATAACTGGAATGAATGCCTATATTGGCTAGAAAGACATGACCTATCTTGTTTACATAAAAAAAAAAAAAATTTTGTAAATGGCTCCTTTTCTCTTGTTTTCAAAGTCTTCATCTATCGGCACTGAGTCACTTGTCAGTGTCACTGTCCTAAACCAAATTTCTAGCATTGATGGGAAATGTTCTAAGGCTAGCCATTTATTTTAAGTTTAAGGGTTGACTAGAATTTTTTACATGCTTTTTGCCAGTTTTTAACTGAAGGGAAGAAGAAAGCAAACAAATAATAAAGCTTATAAATTCTTAAAAGATTCAGAATACTATTAAACTAATGGAATGACTGTACTCGCTCAAGAAACAAGTCATTGTGTAAAAACGTGAATCTCAGCTTTTTCGTCAGCAGCTCAAGCAATTCAAGGTTTGAATTTGGCCTTTCATTAATGCTGTTTTAAAACCACATCAGGATTATCCACACTCAGTCATGAGGTAACTGCAGTTTCAGAAGGTCCTATAACTAGGAGCTTTGGAAACAGAATGCAGACGTATGTAACACAAGATGATTGTAGATTCAGGAACTGTAGTGGATTCGCCACCATTGCTGTCACATAAGCACATCCTCAAAACTGTATTTTACTTTGTGGTACAACCAGCCTTTCTTCTACTTTTTCTCCCTATGTTCCTGTGTGCTGCTCAGTATCTTCCCAAAAATTTCTACCTAAGTCAAATCTATCCTCTCTATGGTATTCCTAATTTTTTCAGTCCCTGTGCACAGTGCTGATAAACTCAACAAGTTGCCCATCAGTAGTAAACACCCAGAAAACACCAGACAAGGATGTATAACTGCCACATAATTAAAATAATGATAATATATAGTACAAAATAGCAGATTGCTTACATATTTTTTCTTGTTGTTAATTTTCTGTGGATACAACATTTAAAGCTGAAATCAAGCAACAACTACAATAAATTCTGAGTCTCATTTTTGTAAGGCAGGCCAGATCATTTTTCTTTAAACTCAAGGCCACTTACAACTCAGGAGGGAAAGGTGGCAATATGAGCCAATTTCACAAAAGTCCTGCTGATCTTTGCTCACAAAGATTTCCTTGCAACTCCCTTGGTGACCTAGAATGAACTTGACTTCAGGCTGAGGGAGGTGGGAGGCAACCAGCACTTGTGCCAGCTGCCTTTTTTTTACCGTGACTTGCTTGTCACGGGAACAAAGATCATCTGGAAGGAGATAAGGAGTTACGTAGCAGCAGAGGAAAGAAACTAAACTCTAAAAATAGAAGAGACAAATAAAATATATCAATAACTTAACATAATCCCAATACATCACACTGTAAAGTGAGTAAATGAGAGCTTTTTCAAATTTTACCACTTGCTGCTACCAGTGGGTGTCATTTCCCACCATACCTCTATCTTCACAAATTAGTTTAGCACCAGAAGTGATGCAGCTATGTAGGAGTGACAAATATCAAGCAGTCAATATGCCTGAATAGCCTAGGCTCAGATGGGTCCTCTTCTCTAGGGACACCCGCACTTTGAAGGAAAGTATGCACCGGGAGGTTTATGCAGCTATTACACAGACTTACATTGCATATATGGCTGTGCAGGAAATACAGAGTAACAAACAGGGGCTAGCTTATCCAATTCTCACTTTTGCCACACTGTGGGTTCTGTCAGGGGACCAAATCCACTGGCAGCATTGTTCAATGCAACCAAGAGCTAGGCATCCAGCTACCTCCAGACTCTCTTTCAGTGTAAGAAAACCTGAAGTGGATCCCTGCCTATGTAGGGACATTGCACAACTAGAAGTATTTGTAACATCCTACAATTAAACATTTCAGGGAGGAAGGAAGCTTGTAATTTGTTGAAATAAATCTGTTTTCAGGCAAGCAACATGTTTCCTGTTTAAAATGTTATGGGAAAACCATTAAAAATGTCACAAATGTCATTCAGAGATTAATTTTAAATATATTTTAAATAAATATTACTTTCTTAAAGATTATGGCAACCGTTTTAGAAATGAGAATTACAGACTTACAAGGTACAAAAAAAGCTCAAGATGAACGACTTCATTGTGGCCAATCCACTTTCCCCCTCCTTCCACTGTTTCTCTATTTGCTAGCTTTCTGCTCTTTAATATTATTTGAGATTCAAAGAGTTTTCCAAATGTCAGTGATTCTTGTAAAACTGGAAAGCTTTAACATTCAGCTGAAAAAGCCGTGATGTTTGTGCTTTGAAAGTAGGTGGCATGGGGAAATGAGAGAACCTGCTTTTGCCAGGGTGACTGCAAAAGTCTATTGAAATACAGTACAGTTTAAAGGAATGTTATATTAGGAAGTTGACATAAAATTTCATCATAGGAATGTAGGTGTCTGTCCTCTTGCATCAAAGCTGGCAGATATTCAAAGTGCTCGGAGAAAAACAATAATTTTTTTGGAGAGGTGTTCTACATCCTTCTTGAACTCAATTAAACAGCAAAGTGCCATTAAATCTGCAGAAAAGGCAAATGCCCAGTGTATTAGCAATGAAGCCTTCTTAATTGCAGTGCTATAAATGTTCTACTTCAGTAGAACAACAGACAATGGCTCCTCCTGATTACAATTATGTGATGAATACATCTGAGGAAAAAGTCAATCAAAGCAGAAGATGCTTTTCAGCCTGCTGAAAAAACAGTTTCACTGGGAGAGAAACTGCAGAGAACTGAAACTGCGTGCCTGTGTCTCAGAAGCTCTGATGCTATACCGCACTGGTTGTGAGAGTGCGGAGTATCTGAATCTGTGCTGAGGTCTTATATTCAATGTAGATTTATAGATACATATATATATATTCTATAGGTATAGATATATATCTCTATCATATATATATCTATAGATATTCTATAGCTTTGTAGATCGGGAGGCTGGAGAGGAACTCTGCTAGGGACTCTAGTGATAGCACAAGGGATATCGGGTTAAAACTTAAACAGGGGAATTTTAAATTGGATATACGGAAGAAGTTCTTTACTGTAAGGGTGGTGAGGCACTGGAATGGGTTGCCCAGGGAAGTTGTGAATGCTCCATCCCTGGCGGTGTTCAAGGCCGGGTTGCACAGAGCCTTGGGTGAGATGGTTTAGTGTGAGGTGTCCCTGCTCATGGCATGGGGGTTGGAACTAGATGATCTTAAGGTCCTTTCCAACCCTAACTATTCTATGAGTCTATATTTTTTTACATTATTTTAAACATAAATTGGAGAAAATGGTCTTGAATGCTTTAGGTATACTTCACTGTACTAGTTGTAATATGATCTCAAGAAACAGTCAGAATACAGAAACTTGATGATTGATAGTTTAATCCTGAAAGTCAGCTCTTTTTTTTAGTGATTTATTGAGCTATTGTTTGTCCAATGAATATAGGAATTTTGAAATCATTAATGGCAGTCTTCACAAAAGTACATAAAAGAGAAAATATCAAAATATGTAAGAGTGTGAAAATAGTGTAAATAGGGTGATTCCTTTTCCTCTGGTGAGTTAGTTTCATTGTATTATTTAGACAATATTAAAACTATTTTATTCAGGTAAAATCAATATGAGGAAAGGGTCTCTGGATAAGGATGGCAGGAATGGACGTGAAGTCTGCAACGTGACTGGTATGGTTATAAGACAGGCTGAATTAGCTGACTCTTCCCAAAATGAGATTTCAGAATAAGCTTTCTACTTTTGCCCACTGAAGGCAACTCACTTTTAAAGGAGCAAACCAACAAATCAGACAGTAAAATGGTGATCCCCACTCTCACCACCAAATTTAGACAGCTGTTATTAGCTTGGAAAACAGAATTAGTCAAGAATATGTTCACATGACTCAGCATTGAAAGAGCAGTGGAAGTGCCATCTGAAATCCTGTAGAAAGAGAGCACATTTTAGCGATTCAGGCTATGGCTGTCAGGAAACTTCAAATCACAGCCTACAGTACAGCATGGTCATTTTATAGAACTGACTATGTGAGAAACATCTGAAAGGAAACTCCTGTCCCCAGCCATGTCTATACATGACGAGTTGACTCATGAAGTGCAAAAACATTGTTTTAACATTAGTCTTGTACTAAATGATGATGTTAACAACAATGACCCAGTAGTGACAATTATCAATCGCAGTTTCTATGTTCACATCAATAAACCAGCTGAAACTGTTGTATGAGCAAAGCAGTTCATGTTGCTCCTATCCAAACGCCTTAAACACAAAACCTCATGAACTTAGACATTTGAGTTACACTGAATTCCTAGGATTAACCATGGGATTAGACACCTGTGTACACTTCATTACTGGAACTGTATAGTCTAGGCAGACAAGGCAGATATATTGGCATAGTGCAAACCATACAAAGAGAGTTATGGCAGAATATGTCATTTGATGCAGGAATAGTAAGTTTATTCAAGTTAGAAATAAGAGTAGAAATTAGAAAAAAAATGCTAAAAGAGCAAAGCAAACAGAGGCAGAAAATAGGAATGTACTTATGAGTTTGGAATTAAGAAACTTTGGGATAAAAATATGGAATAATAAAAGGCATTTTCCAGTGCCTTCTTTGAATTAGATAATTATCATAGGACAGTTTGGGTTGGAAGGGACCTCCTAAGATCATCCGTTCCCGCAATTATGTAAGTTAAAAATGTGTAAAACTATTTTGCTTCCAAGTTGACTCTATGTAATACTATATAGCAACAGGCAATCATACCAAGAAGTAGTGAGGTGGTATTGCAGCAGATGTAATTGTTTTTTTAATTCAAAGGATTAAAAAGAGAAAGAACAGAATTTGAAAACACCTGCATTTTTTCAAAATGAAATATATTGGGGTTTTGCTTTGAACTTAGATAAAAGCAGCTAAATTGTATTTTAAGTGAATTTAAATTTAAAAACAGATGCTATCTTCTGTTGGTCAAATTATGTGTTTTGTTGAACCCAAACAATTTTATTATTTCTTTTAATTTGATGCAGAAAACTGAAGTAAAAAAAAAATAATAAAAGAAACAAAAAGAAACCATGCCAAAGCCAAAACATTCCCAGCAGGAAAAAAAGATTTTTCTTTTCCTTTTCCTAAACCTCAAAAGCCAAATATTTGTACAGACCTCCCCTGAATGTCCAAAACTCCCTTCTTGTTTGCTTCTGCAGCTGCTGCTACTGAATGAAGTCACATTACATTGTGCTGATGAGTGTTTCATTCACAAACAGGAATTAAATCTAGCCTTGTAAGGGCAAAACAAACAAGTTTAGTTCACTGGGTAAAATGAACCAATGGATCAGTGGTTCAATTTTTTTTTTCCTTTTTCTTTTTTTTTTTCCTGGAGCAGGAGGAAAGGGGCTGCTGATGAGATATTTTGGAACAACTTGCTATTAGGAAGGAAGTATGAGTGGGTGTAGATGAGAAGTAACTCACACTCATATGACACGTTGCGAGCATGTTAAAGTCTTGGTCTAAAACAAAGGGTGGGACTGTCAGTTGAGTGATATAGAACAGAGGGAGCTGTTTGTCTTGCCTATAGTCAAAAGCTTTCAGGCTAGCTGGGCTGACAGAGCACAGTCCCACTGGAGAAACCATGGATTTGTTAAACGACCAGTCATTATTCTTCTGATGAGCCATGTTCCTCTCTCTGATTTTTTTGTCAATTTCATAAATAAAATTAGGAACATCACAGATGCTGTCAGAAATGGGAGATTTTGACTGAAGGGGCTGTCAGGATAATCCAGCCAGTTCTTCTTGTCGATCACACCTTAGATCCATAATGGTAGATCAAGAAACTGTCAAGCAATTTAGGAGCTCAGATGGAAATTCAGTGGCATCTCAGCTTAATACATAGACATTTAATGTTCATGTTTTAACCAAACTTCAATGTCAAGACATTTTAATTCAAAATGAGAATTTCAAGGTATCTTAGTATATTTGTAAGGGGAATCTCTACAGTGTTTTTTCAAAATCCAAACCTCAGTAAAAATCCAGAGACATGATCAAAAGGGGAAATAATGTTTCAAATTGTAGTCATTAAGAATAAAAGACTCTCTTGGTTGCTATGTCACTGAATGAGACCTATGGATGTGACAATTCACATGATTTAACAATTGAACACAGTAGTGAGTAGCAGTTCCATATTAAGACGCACTTTAATTAAATGAATCAAGAGAATGAGAAGTAACTGGTGTACTTGTCAAAACAGGTACATTAGAAGTAGCCAGGATGGTCATTGATTTGCTTGAATACAGCTGGGTTATCATATTCTTTCTCACACAGTGGGGAACAGGAAGCCTAAGAAAGTCAGTAATAAATAAAGTAGAATGGCTATGTTACATTCAACAGTTAAAATTTGAGTTATCCAATATTTTTGTTTGTTTGTTTGTTTGCTTGTTTGTTTTTAGGGAAAATATGCCCTAAAATTAACAAAGCACCCTCCTGGCTTTAATCAGCCAGTACATTTACACAATTAAACAGAACTCCTCTTTTGTTTACTTTAGACATACCCACAAGTTTTCCCTCGGAGGAATTTTTAAATTAAGGGTCCCTGAAATTAAATACTGCAGACAACCATGAGCAAGACAGCCCAAAACTTGTGAGTGCATTGTGAAGTTTAAAAGTTTTACAGATATTTGATTAAATAGGTTATATATATACTAAAAAAAAAAAAAAGAGAAGTTGGAAAAATATCAGAAATATTTCTTCATTTTCAACAAAAGAAGCGATTTTAATGTATTTGGGAATTATGTATTTAATGTTTCAGAGATGACACAAATTAGACTTTTTAAAGTAGAAAGTGCTCAGGGAAGTCTGTCCATAACTGCTCACAGAGAGTCTTTTAAACTGATGTTGGAAAATATATATTGTGTGAACTAATGAACTATACCTACAGGGAAAGGTAGAGTATCCTTACATTTAAGCTAATCCAGATTTTAAGAAAACCTGAAAGGCCAAAAAGAACAGCCTGAAGAGGGGGTCTTCCTCCTCCTTTTATTTTTTCCCTCTCTTCTCAGTCATCTATGATGACTAAACCCACGAAAAAAAGTGCTTTTTTTTTTGTCCTTTTTAGACCATAAGAAGCACTTATTGCTTATGTACTTCCATTGTGTCTGAGCTCACAGGCTTCTTTATAACCTTTCAACTCAGTTGGTGAAGTGGTGGAAATTCAAGGCAAAATCTGTTGTTTATCACCTGCTGGTCATTTTGTCCTGGATTTAAAACTTTTCTCAATATGGAACTTGTGCTATAATCCACAGTAAAAATCAAAGTAACTCTAGCATATTAAGTAAAGCCCAAAGTGAGTTGTAACTAGTGCACATGCTACCTGAGAGCTATCTTCCAGAGTCTCTAATTGCTTTGCTGCAGGGAGCTTTGTTGTTCAAAATAATTATGACGTGACTGAAGATCCAATTTGGTGTATTTATGACAGCTGCCATGAAGTAAAAAATGCAGTCTCTGCACAGACAATTCATATTGCTGACAAGCGTGCCACAAAAAAAGAAAAAAGAAGGTACAACTGCAGTACAGTCCTATGTACATAGATCTTACTACTCATTCCTCAAACATATATATATGTGTTTTAGATGGAAGTAGAATGCTCTTGAGCCTGTGGCAGTAGGCACCTTTGTTACACATCAGGATAACATCAGTAGTCTCCAGATACACCTTTGGTCAATCTTTCAAGTATTTATTTGTTTTAATTTTAAGACTCCCAACCTCACTTATGTGTGCTTTAACATGAGCAGCTTGAATGCCTTAAGCATTCATTGACAGATGAGTAAGTTTACATCCTGCTTGTCTACAGGACTAAGGGGCTCACTAGGAGATCAAAATGCCACCACATCTGAGGCTCAGACTACTCAGGTGTGGTAGCCAGACATTGCTGCATGTTGGCTGTAACACTTTTCTCCATCAATGGGACCCCTGGAAACTGCCCATACTTTGAAAGTGATTATTTGTAGAACTGGTAAATATTTTGCCATATTTATCTATGTGTGGTCTTTTGGGATCTTTAAAAGCTTTGATAGAGTCAGTTCCAGGTAACTAGCATGTCTTTCTCCTTCAACGAGAAAGGATAGGATAGGATAGGATAGGATAGGATAGGATAGGATAGGATAGGATAGGATAGGATAGGATAGGATAGGATAGGGTAGGGTAGGGTAGGGTAGGGTAGGATAGGATAGGATAGGATAGGATAGGATAGGATAGGATAGGATAGGATAGGATAGGATAGGATAGGATAGGATAGGATAGAATAATTAGGGTTGGAAAGGACCTTAAGATCATCTAGTTCCAACACCCCTGCCGTGGGCAGGGACACCTTACGCTAAATCATATCACCCAAGGCTCTGTCCAACCTGGTCTTGAACACTGCCAGGGATGGAGCATTCACAACCTCCCTGGGCAACCCATTCCAGTGCCTCACCACCCTAACAGGAAAGAATTTCCTCCTTATATCCAATCTAAACTTCTCCTGTTTAAGTTTTAACCTGTTGCCCCCTGTCCTATCACTAGAGTTCCTAATGAAGAGTCCCTCCCAGCATCCCTATAGGCCGCCTTCAGATACTGGAAGGCTGCTATGAAGTCTCCACGCAGCCTTCTCTTCTCCAGGCTGAACAGCCCCAACTTTCTCAGCCTATGGGATCTATATGGGGAGCCTATATGGGAGGTGCTCCAGCCCCTTGATCATCCTCCTGGCCCTCCTCTGGACTTGTTCCAACAGTTCCATTCCTTTTTATGTTGAGGACACCAGAACTGCACACAATACTCCAGGTGAAGTCTCACCAGAGCAGAGTAGAGGGGCAGGATCACCTCCTTGGACCTGCTGGTCATGCTCCTTTTGATGCAGCCCAGGATGCGGTTGGTTTTCTGGGCTGCAGACGCACACAGAAGCTGGGTCATGTTCATTTTCTCATCAGCCAACACTCCCAAGTGCTTCCCTGCAGGGCTGCTCTGAATCTCTTCTCTGCCTAACCTGTAGCTGTGCCTGGGATAGACAAACATAGGCCAATTTCAAATGTACCATTATACATAGGCAAATTTCACTGCAACTCTCCCAGTGACAAAATCTCTTCTAGAGGCTTCAGCAAGAGCACAGTACCTAATAAAAACCTGCATGGAGCTGCCATTGTCACCTCTGAAAATATCAAAATATAAAGTTCATGCAGCTACCTTTTATATCTCCATCCACATAATTAAAACCTTCTGAGTAGATGCAATACCTCCCATCTTTCAGGTATAAATAGCTGACTACCCATATCAAGACTGTAATACAAACAAAATGTCTCTTTTTTAGGGCTAAAACATACTATGACTTTCTTAACTCAGCAAGAAACCACAGAAAAAGTAGGAGTGCTTCAACTTGCTTTTAAAAAGTAGTCAGATGAAAAAGTTCAGTAGGAACCTGGGAGACTGGGGTCAGCTCATGAAAAAACTTGTCTGCTGTCTTCTGAAGGAGAACCTTGATCATCATGGCATACAATATTCATGCTGAGTTTTTCACTTTTTGAAAAGGTACATTGTACCTCATGTTACGATGGTGTGCCATGGAGCCACGGTGACCTGCTGTAGCTTATAGTCTACTAATTAGGGTGTTCATATTGGAGACCTAAGTCCTGAGTTGCACGCTTTGCTCCCATAATTGTTGCAGGAGATATCTTCCTTCTTTCTTCCTCATTTCCAGAAGAAATGAGGAAGAAACTTTCGCTGAATGTTTCATCTCTGCACTAACCATCTGTGGAGGAGAGACAACAGCAATGGCATACCCTTATGCAGGAGTGGAGGCAGGTTAATGATATGCTGTGGTTTGTACTAGGAGTAAATAACAGATGAATAAATACAATCCTGAAGTTTGTGCTTTAGAAACTGCAAGGAAACACATCTCTTTTTACAACAAACTCAATATTGTGCATCTACAGAGCTCTGTTTTACAAAAACTGTTTTCTTTGCATTTTTTGACCATATGCTCTGCCTCATCATTATTAAATTATGAAAAATAATAACTCTATGTTAGCTTTAAATTATGAGCGTTTATTTTGGCTACAATACAAAATAAACCAATAATGATACAATAAAAATACTTTGCTGGGTTTCTATATTGCCTTTTACCTATGGGCCTCAAATAATTTTACTAACCATTTACTACTTAAAAATGTAGGCTGAATCTTAATTTTTCCTTTTTAAATATGAAATGTGTGGAATTGCAAGGCAATATTTATTGATGTTTTCATAAACTCTAAGAGCCTGCAGTCCTGGGTGCCTTAGTTAAGCTACAATCTGCTTTTCAATGGAGTTATAATCCTCTATATGTCTTATTAAGTTTAATGAAATGTATATTTCTCTTGAGTTTTACTGAGTTATCTGCTGTCCCCTCTAGAAAAGAAAAAAAACTGAACAGCTCTGAAGTGGTGATGATACTGCATCCAAAAGATAAAGGACTCACATAATATGCCCCATATGAAGATTCTGATTGAGGAGCCAGTTTGTTTGTGGCCAAGCTAAGCTGGATTCCTGTCTTACAACTCAATGAAACACCACACAAACAAAACGCCAAAATAACAGATGTGCTCCATTTCCAGGGACCATCGAATCTGCTAGTTATTCAGAAAGTGGACAGAAAAAAAAACAGAAGCAATATTTTACTTTTCCCCCATTACCGGCAGGTTCTGCCCAAAGAAGTCTAGGACCTGGACTCACATAACAGCCACATACCAAACCTGTCTTGACCACTAAGTATGCTTGAAGAAAGTCCTGTTTAAATATACTTTACATAACATATAGTTAGGAAATAGGATAAGGGTGGTGCAGTTGTCTCACTCATGATCAGCTTAAAGCCTAGCAATCAGACCTCTTGATGTCAGGAGATCATCAGGAGTAAGTTCACAGCTTCAGCCATAGGTCAGAGATGTCATAATCCTCCATTCACTGGTGGCAATGCAGGAGTATCATTTGCCTCAACGGGTCATTACTGACCATGTTTTCAGAGTTCTTCCAGAGATGCCAATGCAAAGTAGTGCATGGGAGTTGCTGTACATTTCCACATGCAGAAAAACAACAAACAGAAGGCCCAGGGACAAAGTCCCAAAGCATGACCTTCATCCTACAGTGACTGCCTTAAACTATACATCCTTCTGCCTCCTTACATGCCTATTGTTTCACTGCAAAGATTATATCTGACTACAAGGAGGATGTCTTGGAGTTACCTATATACAGTATCTAAGGGTTCTATAGGTGTTTGAACTTTTTGTCTTTCATTTATGTGGAAAACCATTTGTTAAATACTCTCTTGAGGTATCAGGTTGGAAACGTCAGAAACAAATACAACCAACTACCCACCTGCTCAAAACCTAAGGCAATATGTGAGATGTGTAAAAGGTACATAGGGAAATACTTACAAAGTGCTACCTTGCATCTACATGTGCAGATAAGATTCCTGAATGCTGCAATTAAGCTTTGTGCAGTTATGTGTTTTACCTTTGAAAAGGGAAAGGATTGATGTCAATAGAGAGGGGCCCCTGCAAATTGTATTTCCTTCATATTTTTCCCTCTATCCTGTTGATGAGGTTTGAAAAAAGGTGCAAGATTAATTTTCAAATAGTGAAAAGGAAGTTTCACCTCCAGGCTATTAGGTATCAGTGGCAAGCCTATGAAGAAAAGACCATGCAGTACCTCCTTTCTCTCTCCACCCTATTACAACTGATGGTGGAGTGATGGAGAAAACATACACTAACTGTGTTATGCCATGAAAGTCAGAGCAGTGGCTGCCTTTTCTGCTGAACAATTTCTGTAAAAGCTGAAGTGAAGTAATGACTAAGTGAAGAAACACAAGGAAATCAGGATCCTGCCTGGTGTGATACCTAACAGCCAGAAGGAAACGTCCCAGTCTTGTCACACCACATTGCACTACCTGAAACTGAGACAGTAGGAGCTCTGAGTGCCTTCAAACATAGGAATAAGAAAATTAAACATTTTGAAGAATTTAAATCTTGTTTAGATACCTAAATGTATGCTATTCAGTCTTCCTGCACTTAACATGTAGTTTCCAGTTTAGGTCAATAGTTTGCACTGGAGTACCAAATCTCAAATTGGTCATAGTCTTGAAAGGCCTCAGGCTGAACACCACCTGGTATTTGGAATAGGACTTCAGCAGAGTTATTGAGTACCTTTGATTTAGGATGATTTTTTTTTCTTTTTCCACTTTGATAATTTTCACAGTGTCATTGTAAGCCACAAGACAGAATCATAACTCATTCTGGATTCTTAGCAACATATATGATGCTATTCTTTGGGGAAAGCTGTGTTTGAAGCTTGAAGATTTAGAAATTTCCTTCAACTGAAGAAAAGGTCGTTTCCATCCTCTAAGGGCAACGAAGGAAGACCATGATCTTTGCTTAAAGATTGATTGGTTGAACTATGACAGCAGAGCATGTCTTCAGTATTGACTGTCAGGTTAAAGGTATGTCTTGTGCTCATTTAGCTGACTAGCTGGTCTGGATGACATCATGGTTTGCCTGCAGGAGAAAGGACATCAGGTTGTTCTGACAGAAGGTTATTCTGATAAGTGCACAAAGTCAGTAAACAGGCTTTATTGCCATGGCTTGAAAACGTCTGGTTTCTCTGAGTAATCTTGGGGATCAGGCAAACAGAACTCAGGACACTAATTTCTATTTTTTCAGAATAGATGGTACGCTAGCTTCTTTAAATTATCTTTACCTGTTCCCTGTTCTGCATTACAGAATAAGTCTGACCAAATAACTGGCATTTACTAAACCTGGGAGCTGCAGAAAATCAGGTCTGCATATAGGGACCTGTTACCAAATCATGACTTGCTACCACAGAATTGTAGAATCAAAATGTTTCTTAGGTTGGAAAAGACCTTTAAGGTCATCAAGTCCAACTGTTAACTCAAGTTCACAATGCCAAGTTCACCAGTAACCTATGTCCCTAATTGCCACATCTACGCATCGTTTAAATACCTCCAGGGATAGTAATTTCACCACTTCCTTCAGTAGCCTGTTCAAATGCTTCACAAGCCTTTCCATGAAGACATTGTTCCTAATATCCAGTCTAAACCTCCCCTGGTACACGTGAGGCCAGTTCCTCTTGTCCTATCACTTGTTCCTTGGGAGCAGAGACCAGCCACCTCTTGGCTTCATCCTGCAGTCAGGCAGTTGCAGAGAGCGATAAGTGTAGACCTTTTTATGCCTGGACAGAAAAGATCCTATGAATAATAGCGAAGTGTTGACGCAGGAGTCATGGACAACACAGAGACGATCAATGTGATCAAGCGATTGCCAAATTTATTACAAAGCCTTAACTCTTATATACTATTTCTTACATGCACTTACAGTGATTTGGCATATTATGATTGGATACATGTCTTGAAGACCCTTAGTGACTAACACATAATTGGTTAAGCACAGGTGTGGGAACTTGACCTCAGAGCTTGCCAACAGTCCACAGTTCTCATTAACTCAGTGAATTCCAGCTTCTTCTTATCTTGCTTGCTTAAGCTTCTTCAGGCCTCTCATGGCCTTGCTGTATCTTTCAGGATTATTCAGAGTTTATGTACCAATTATGCATTCTTCCGTGAGAACACTGTCTCCACATCTCCCCCTTTTTGTTTTATATATGTTTTGGGGGACCCTACTTGAGCAGGGGATTTGGGCTAGATCATATCTCCAACATATGCCAACTACAGGCTGCTGGGCCTGCCCCTTTTTTCTGCTGTATGGCTCTCTGACAACAGGGGAGGCCATCCTTCACATCAAGGTCTGGCACGGCATGTGTCCCCACCACTCCACGCCTGCTGGGTTGCAGCCAACAGCGGAGCTAAAGCTTCTTCTTGGTGGCAAACAGAGAGGCCAACCCGGTCTTGCCCTTGATTGTGGTAGCAGGCGTTTTGTCAGCCTCAGTCCTTGCACCTTGTTGTCAATGCAGAGTTTCACCTGCTTCATCCAGTAACAAGTCGCTACTACAGCAAGGCACACACAAATTTACATTAGCAGAGTAACTATTACAGGGTGCAGCAGCATGTTGAAGATGCTGATGGCAGTGAGGGACTAGCCAAAGAAATTTCTTACCAGTGGAATTCTCCCACCCTCTTAATTTGTTCCATCACCTGCTTTATAACACTACCATTGTATTAAAATCTTTCCAGCTTTTGCCTTAGCATTTTCTAGCAGCTACTGCAAATTTCCATACTCTAGTATCTCTTTTACAAGTGACAAATCTATACAATACAAGGTGTAGTTCCTCATTAGCAACTGGCTAGAAAATACAGGTGGTTTTATACACAAAATCACAGCCTCTAATAATAGCTACTTTACAAGCACACATATTTAGGATGTTACTTTTCAGTTGTCCCCAAGTGATGTTTTGCAGTTATTCGTTTTTTCTCTTCCTCTATCTCATTCTGCTTGGGGTATTCACGGTCGGCTCCTGTAGCTGAGGCATCAGGTTTTTCCATT
Source organism: Pezoporus flaviventris (assembly GCF_033815535.1). Taxonomy (NCBI): domain Eukaryota; kingdom Metazoa; phylum Chordata; class Aves; order Psittaciformes; family Psittacidae; genus Pezoporus; species Pezoporus flaviventris. Next base: position 28,445 of record NW_026892600.1, read on the forward strand.
CATCTGTCCAGCTCATGGCAAGGCTTGACAAACTTTGTAGGCAGTCGCCATGGACCTGTAGGCAGGAGGACACAAATATAGCCCCTCCTCCAGGTTATCAGTTCTTGAGAAGCAGACAGGTTAAACTGCACATTGTTAACAGTCAAGGAGTTTGCTGCATCATTGCATCTTTTCTTTTTTTTTTTTTTCCTGCCACCCTGATACTGCTTAGGTGACGGCTCATAAAGCTTGTGGTTGCACTACCCCTCTCGCTTTTTCAGTTAGCAGTTCTTATTTCAACTGATCTATCTATTCCTCCAAGTCTTGGATTCACCCCCAGGTTACCTTAAACATACTAAGCAAGGCTTTTACCATGCACCCACTGTGTTGCAGGTGCTCTTTAGGCTTTGTCTGTGGTATCTCTACAAACTGCCTCAGTACCTCAATAGATTCAGAGGTTGGGGTTTTTGTGTGGTTTTGTTTGTTTGTTTTGTGGGGTTTTTTGTTTTGTTTGTTTTATGTTGGGTTTTTTTTTCCCAAAGTCACTCACCCTACAAACACCAGCAACTACAGCTGCCTGCCTGCTTCAGCAGCAACCATAAATACCTGCCAGCAGCCGCACTTTTGCATTAACCCTTTCATGCCCGAAATGTTAAACTGTTACCCGTTAAAAACTTTTACATGAACCCAACAACAAAAAATACACAGAACACCATCTGTCCTCAACACACACACACACACACACACACACACACACACACGTATGGGATCCCACAAGCACACTCCACACGACTACAATATTTGAAGCACAAAATCCAGACAATCATTACTCCCACTACACAGTCCCACGTACAGAACGTGGCATAAGAACCCTGTGGAGACTAACACCAAACCAGCTCTGAGAAGCATCATCGCAGTGCGAGGTGGCAGGCTCACCCTTAGCGGGCGTCCCCGCAGAGGCTCTGCCTCCCCCACATTGCATGAAGCTTGGGCTTTTATACTGACCAAAATGCACACTCATTCCTACACAGGTGGCCAGCCTATGTTGGAAGTGGTCAGCAATATCTACAGAGGTCTCCAAAGAAAATCACACAATTCATCTGTATCCTGCACTGATCTCACTTCCCTGGAGGTTTGGGGGAGAGGGGCTTGGGGGTGGGTGGTGGGTTTTTGGTTTTTTTTTTGTTTGTTTACTTTAACGTAAAAAAGGGTGATCCTTTCACTTTAAGAAGGACTGAAAACATCCATAAAACGGATGTCCTAAGCTCAAATTTCAATTCATTCAATCACTGACAAGGGGGGGTGTCCTGGAGCGGTGCTGACTCTTTCCAGGCTTTCACCCATCGAGCTGGCACCCACTGCAAACTGGAATCTGTAGTTTACACACATATAACCTCAACCACTTAGTTTTACTTCCGCAGGACCTTTCCAAATGCCGGTTTCCAAATACTTGTACTGGACCAGAATACCCAGAGTTTTAGTCATATAACCTGAACCTGATGCCTGACCATGTATTATAGCAGGGGAGTCATTAAAGTCTCCTGTCAATCGCAAAAATGATCATCACATGTACAGCTTGAGTATAAGAGGATTTTAACCCATATGTGGTCACTGCTTGTCAGGCCTCCTTAACTATTTTGAGATCAAAAGCTTCCCACTCTTTATCCCCCTGCTGTGTAGTAAAGACAGTATACGCAAAGAGGCCCATTGCAGAAAATTCACCAGTAATAATCGCATCTTTGATTAACCCGTGACAACTGTGCACAGGATTTGTGCCCCCCAATACCTCTCCCACCCCCTCCCCGTTTGCCTTCTTTAAGGAAGGGGTTTTGCAGAGGATAAGATGGAGGCACCAATGGAGATGTCTCAATCCGAGTCTCGAGGGCTTCAAGCTTTTTCATCAATTGTTGCAGCTGAGCGTCTCCAAGGCCAGTGAGTAGTTGCTGACGAGCCGAGCAGATCGACCGGGGAGACGAAGAGTCAGAGTCTGGAAGCAGAGGATATAAATCTGGCTCAAATTCAGGGGACTCAGAGTCTGATCCTGGGTCGAACTCAGGGACTCCGTTGTTCGCAGCTATGTCTTTCTTGTCAGATGTCTTTCATTCAGTATGTGGCCACCTGCGGACCTTGCTCTTGCTTTCATCGGCTCGGGGCATTGATTTTTCCAGCGCCGTTCCAGGTACCACAGGAGGTGCAAAAGTCATAGCCGCAGCACTATGGTGGGGGTTAGGGAAGACAGCCCCTTCTGGAGCTGTGGCAGCAAATACAGAAGCTACCGCCGCCCTTACCAATTTCATCTCTTTCAAAGTCTCAAACAGCAATCTCCAAAGTGTAGAGTGTTTCTGTGCATCTTTGGTCCCTTTACTAACCTCGCAACCACGGGACCACTTTAACAGCCTCTGTAAGGCGGCACTATCATATTGCAGTCCTCTCTTAGAGAGAATGTGTTGGAGGAGCTTCACCACTGCCTGTTCCTCTTCGGATAGCAAGTGCCCCATCTCTTCCCTGGCAGCTCACCTGATCAGGGTGAGATTCCCGAATTTTTGCAGACGTCTGACTTCCCAGCACCGGGGCAGCACTGACTTTCGGCCAGCTCTCCACCCCCTCCTTTTTGTCGGACCTTCAAACTCGTCTTCATCGAGTTACCAATCGGAGGGTCCCTGTTAGGGAGCCATTTGTTGACACGGGAGTCACGGACAACACAGAGACAATCAATGTGATCAAGCGATTGCCAAATTTATTACAAAGCCTTAACTCCTTATATACTATTTCTTATGTGCACTTACAGTGATTTGGCATATTATGATTGGATACATGTCTTGAAGACCCTTAGTGACTAACATATAATTGGTTAAGCACGGGTGTGAGAACTTGACCTCAAAGCTTGCCAACAGTCCACAGTTCTCATTAACTCAGTGAATTCCAGCTTCTTCTTATCTTGCTTGCTTAAGCTTCTTCAGGCCTCTCATGGCCTTGCTGTATCTTTCAGGATTATTCAGAGTTTATGTACCAATTATGCATTCTCCCGTGAGAACACTGTCTCCACAGTGAAGATTATCTAACTTGCTCAAATGTTGGTTTGACTGATATAATATCTTCATCTAATCTGCCTTATGATTTCAATTGTATAACACATTCAGATTTTCTGTCCCCTTTTATACTGCTAAACAGTATATTTGCTTTTCCTTAGAAGCAGTTAAAGTCAGTGGCAGGTGCAGTGAACTCCTACTGTACATTAGAAGTTGTGTCTAAACTGGAACACTCCTATTATCTGTTTGCACTTACAGTAACAGAGGAGACAAAGAAAAGGAGATACAGATTTTCCAACAATGGTTCTGGAGAGCAATATCCAGCAGAGACAGCATTGCAATGATTTAATTTAAAGTGAGTAGCACCAAGGAGGTAGAAGAGGAAAAATCATTCAACACAGGGTGAACTAACCTGATTATGAATTATCAGAACAGCCTCCTGTTTCAAACATAATTTTCTTACCCTTGAAGGTAGGAAAATGAACATGGACTGAATTTGCCTTGGTGAAATAGTCTTTTATGATCTACTTACGTGCCTCTGTATTTCTATAATATACACTGATATTTCCTATTGAAGAAATAGGTAACAATCCTTGCAGATTGTAGTGCTCACCTTTCTGATAATATTATGCAACACGATACACTGCAGGTTTAATTGGAAGCAGAGACTTTTGGACATTTCTACCCACTACTGATTCACGTGGTGAGAGTAAATCAAGCCCTATATAAACAAAACAGATGGAAGTGACGCTAATAGTACAATGTCAGCAGTATCCACAGATTGACAGAGCTAGTTATGTTGCCAGATGCACAGAATGTTGCACTACTTGTTCCTTATAAACTAGACTTGATGGAGTATGTCAATGTCAAACTCCTTGCTGATTTACACACGAACATACAAAGACATGCACACTCACAGATACTCACATTCCTGTGATCTATATCAACCATACCATCTGCTTTCTGCTTTGCATGTGGTAGCTAACTAACTATCCTACTGTGCATGGGTATCACTGAGTACATGCTGTGGAGGCAAACAACAGTTTTTTTCCTTCCTCTACCCTATTTAGTGTTATAAAATAGGCTCGTTAACATTTGCCATCTAGGCACGTATATTCCACATGTATTTTTGAATCTTTTTTCTCATTTGTATTTATTTCTTTGACCAGTTTAGTTTTCCACATACCCAGAAATTTAAAAGCTAAATTTTCTTTGTGGAAATTGTACAGCTTTAAGCATATAGCATAGCCTTCGTTTACACCTTGGAGGAAGCACAAAACAGTAAGCTCCAGATAGGTAGCAGCACATACAGCAAAGATAACATTTCATTAGTTTTTGTCAGAGATACACTCAGCTGAGGGTCTATTGAAATGTCTTCATCAGGCCGCAGCACTAACCGAGAGAGCAAAATGTCAGGAGAAGGATGTGCTGCTTAGAGGGACAGAAGGCTGACCTAGCTACAGCTAGCTCCTAAAATCTCTTTCTGACCCATTTTTATTGTCTGGCACCTGTCATTATAACAATCTTTCCAAAAGATCTACGGAAATTACACTTACCCTCTGGTAACTAGGTAACATAATCTCCCGGAGGCTAGCTAATTGCAGTCCATGATAACCTCACATACAGCAACTGTTAAATTTTTCATTTCTTTCAAATTATTATGGATCAGTGGAGGGTATTGATTTGATTCATTAACTGATTCCCAGTCTGTTCCAAGGTTAATGATTACATGTATCTCAATTACATCCTTAACAGGTTATACTGTATGATTTGTTCCAACTGCAACGTACATTGCGTATCTTCCACAGCTGAAAGCCTTCTTAGCACTTGATGATTTAATAAGACCTTTTTTTCCATTTCACTGAACATGCCTACAAGGCACAAGTACATCTGGGACAACGACATAAAGAAAGCTTTCCCAAAATTCTTTAAAGAGCATGTACAAGATACACTCTGAAAAACAGTCCCAAAGGGCCACAGAGATAACCCAAGATTCTTTCGAGTTTGAGATATTTGAAGACAATTCAGAAGATATTGGACATGGTGATTGATTCTCTCTGGTTTTATTTTTTCATCACCACTGGAAGTTCATATTACCTGTCAATTAACTTGTAAGCTGCTTTGGGTTATTTGGCTGAAAATGACTTTACAATTCTTGGTTGAATATTTGCCATTCTCAGTTCTCTGTCAAGATGGATTGTATATTTTACCAGTAACACAGGGATTTCACTTTTCCCAGCACTGCTGCAGAAACCTTTTGGCTTTCAAGAGCTCCCCAAATTTTTAGACCGAGTTTACTGTCAATGCAGTCACAGAAAATAAGGGGTTTTTTTCAAAATATTTACCCCTATTATGACATTATTTTGATACTGCTATCAGATTGCTGCCTCACTTGGCACTGAGACCCATGGTGCTGGCCTTTGTACAAACAGGGAAAGACATTCCCCAGGAAGCAGTATAGGAATAAAACTGGTGTGGGAAATGTTGCACAGCAGGGCAGTGAGAGACCTATAACAACAGTTTAGGTCTCCTGTACCTATGGAAGAGTGGCCAGAGAACAGTAATAGGATGCTTTCCCTACGCAATATTTTACTTTTGCAACCTGTTTCTTTAACTGTGTGACACTGTTGGCTTAGTTGGACAAACATAGGGTGATGAGAGAACTTTTCCCATGTGATGTGGAAAGTTAATGGAACAATACTTCACTTGTCTGTAACTCAACTTTACAAAAGGCTCCTGAAGTGCAAATACTCACACACTACATGTCTTTGGATTGGGTAGATATTCTTACACCCATTTGCAGACTGGTAAATTGAAAGCTGGAGCAGCTGAGCTTCATAACTTAAGGCACAGAGCAAGCCAATGTCAGAAATGGCAACGCAGTGCAGGAATTCTTGACTCTCACTGGCTGTTCTGACTCCTGATCCACATTACTTTCAGCAGTTTGCACTTTGCACATATAAAAACCCTTTAATCATTTCATCTCTCTTCCTCTCTATCCTTTACTTTGGAACCCCAAGACACTGTAGTTTAGTTTGGAAACTAGGAAGCCAAATGAGTATAGTCATGAGGAAAGTCTTCAGTTATACAATCCATTAAATAAAACAATAGAGCTTGCAGCTGAGCTATTAAAAAGCGTAGAGCAATTTTTATTTCAATGGCTACATTTTATTTCCTTTTCTGAGTGACTGCTAACAAAGGGCTGCTGAAAGGACTCGATAAAAAGTAGACGTCAGATGCAAGATCCATGAGTTAAACAACATTATTAGATACAATTTCATAAAATCTAGTTGCTTTTCTGCTACTAGAAATCATGTCCTTTTGTCAACTTGTGGTCACATCAGCACTTCTGTTGATATAATTTGCTCCAGCTGCAGAGCGTAGCTGGCCTGCAAATCAAGAACTAGAATAGGGACAGTCAGGAATAACTCAATGGCTTGGATAATGTGCAAATCACTATGCATCTTGCTATTAGTATAGTTTATTTTCTCTCAGAATATTTGGAACATGAAAAATTTATCTTTAGCAAAACAGCCGATCTGACACTTTACTGAGAGCAGAACTGGCTGGCTAGCTTATTGTAACACCCCTCCTCCCCTCCCAGCTCACACACACATACATCCCCCTCTCTATAATCATTTAAGTGGGATTATCATATCAAAACCCTTCATTATCTTTCATTGAATTCAGACCAAACACCTAATTTCATATATTGTTTGAGGTCTCCCTATGATATTGTTCACAATCCTCTACATTCACTTTTTAAATGTTTAAAACAGGTTGGTTTTGGTTCGTTGGGGTCTTTTTATTTTCACTTTTTTTTCCCAATTTCACCCTTTCTTACCTTACCTACAAAATGGGCAGAATAAGAAGTAGTCCATCCCCACAGTAATGAGATCCTTCAAACTCCAGCCTTCTGGACAGATGGGAACCTGGTTGGAAATGAAACATAGCACATCTGGTGGAGCATAGAATGAATGAATATTGTGCAAAAATGGAAAAAGAATTACTAAAGCAACCATTCTCTTTTGTCTCTACATGAATAGGAAGCAAGATGGTGTTAGCACAAGCCCTTATTTCAATCTACTTTTAAAGCATACTTTTATTTAATACAAAGCAGACAGTTCCTACCAAGAATCTGCAAAAGTCCAAACTTGCTAAATTCACATTGATATTAGAGCTTTCTGCTTCTAGTAAACAATTAAGGAAAAGAAAACAATAGGAAATACAGCTGGGGGCGCCCATGTTAACAACAGTGATTAATCATCTGTGAAAATGCTGCAGAAAGTTTGTTATTTTTCACTGCAAGTAAGCAGCATACTGTCTCTCTGCAGAAAGTAATCTTAGTGCAGGTGTTAGGCACACCGCAGCCCCATTGCTTGAGCTCCCTTCACCAGAGCTGACAAAACAGGTGCTTTCCTCTTTAACTTACTCACTTCAATTAAAATCCTGATTAGACCCAGTTTGGCACCATTTAACACCATTTGTTTGATTTTGCTCATCCATTCTTTTTTGTCAGATTAGGGTTACAATGTAGGCAATAGCATGCTAACTGTGTGAAAAATACAAACTCCCCTGCTTTTATCAAGGTTTTACTTCCAGGCAATGAAGGCAAAGCTTAAGCTTTTAAAGGCATTATAGAAGTGTTCCACCAGACTAAGCTGATGGTTGGCTTCACAGCAATTGTATACTCAGTGTTTCACTGCTTCAGCCTGTAAAATTCACTATCACCATATAAACCGTGCACTAAAGGCCAGAGTGAAAACAATATTGGGTGGCCATGATCAATAGAGAGCTATTGATCATGTGTAAAAGCCTCTTTCTCCAGGGTGTAAAGAAATGGTTAAAAAAGAGCAGCAGAATTTTCACTCCTAATCTCCTCTAAAATGCAGGGGTTTAGGTTGGTGGATTGTAGAAGGCTTTTCTTTCCATCAGCCATTGCCAGAGATAGGACATGACTGATTTGCAGCCTGGATTTTAAGGCAAAATCCTGTATTTTCAGTTTTGAAAAACCTCTTATTATAGCAAACTATGAAAGCTCTTGTTCCAGTCAACAAAATGTAATAGGAAATAGATCCAACCTCTTTATCTGACATCAACATTTTGGTGGGATCAGTACCCGGATCTAAAATAAAAACTGTTAAACACATCTTTTTTTATTCATGTAAACAACAATGTCAATTCTCAGTAATCTTTCCTCCTTTGCACTTAGTTCTGTGTGCCTGCATTATCTCATCAGCACAAAAGACAACCTCATCTCATTATCATCTTACAGAATACATTTAAAGAAGACTAGAGCATCTTTGGCCACAAAGCTGCTCTGAATCTCAGGAACAGCAAGTAACTCTCAGAACTATGCTGTGTAAAATGAAGTCAGACAACTGCTACAGATTATGCAAAATCAAGATTCAAAATAATTTTAAAATGTAAACCTTCTAATCAGTTATCTTCTCCAGATTTTATTCAGTATTTGAGTTATACTTTTATTTTGCTAGTAACAGGAAACAAATACAAAACAATTCTTGAGCCAACTGAACCTGGTGATCTTGGCCTAAGCTAAAGGGGCTCTGGAGTTGACTAGGCAGATCTAAAATGCCACATCTTTCATCCTTTTGCTAAAGACAATCTAAGATTTCCACTACCCATCATCACTTTCAAATAAGAAACTTGCTATTCAAAGCTCACTGATGAAATGCCATTGATCATTGAAATGCTGCTGATTGTTGAAATGTCATTGATATTTTTGCAGTGTATCCAACCATTGGGTCTACAGGATGCCAATCCCAAAAGTGCCTGCCTGAAGTCAGAGTTCTGAATTGTTTTAGACATAGTTTATCTGTGACATTTGCTGATGGATGGTAACTGCTTTGTGGACGTGAAGAAAGAGACACTGTCATTACTGAGCTGTTAGCTTCTCAGTGTGAGTGGTTCTGCTAATGTGCTCCTGAACTTCCCACCTTGATGTGAGGATGCTGTGGCTCTGTCTTAGCCTTCACTCACTCTAGTCCAACTGTCTTATTCCAGTCAAACAGTCTGCTTCCAGAAGTAGCCATTTTCTGACTTCTCGGATCTTCCCTTGTTTCTTGAGCACAGGGAGAACTTTGCTTTTTTCAGCTGAAGAGACTAGTGAGTCACATCCAGGCATGTGAATACCAATCTGATAGGTTCCTACAGCAGGATGACTGGGTTGGAGAATGTGGTGAGAACAGAGAATGTTGTTGAACTTCAGTAAGGATTTTGACACTGTCTTCTACAACATCTTCATTGAAGAACTAATGAAATACAAATGAAATAAGTGGACTGGGAACTGACTAAATAACAGTTCTAAATGACTAAACAAATGGGCTCAAAGCACAAAGACCAGTGGAAGAACAGCTGTCAGTGATGTGCCTCAGATGTTGATGTTGGGCCCAGGGCTTTTGAACTGTAACATCTTTGCTGATGGGACAGGGTGCACCTTCAGCAAGTTAGCAGTCTGTACAAAACTGGGAGGACTGGTTGTCATTCATTGGGTGTGTTGTCATTCAGAGGGACCTGGATGGATTGAGGGATCTCAGGAAGTTCAACAAAAGGAAATTCAAAGAAACAGCTTTGTGCATACTGGGTGATAATTGGCTGGAAAGCAGCCCTGCAGAAAAGCCTCGGGCAACCTAATGAACATCAAGCTGATCATGAGCCCACAATGTGCCTTTGCAGCAGAGAAGTCCAACAGCCTCCTGGGCTACATTAGGCAGAGCATTGAAAACAGGTCAAGGGAAGTGACCTTTTCTGTTTACTGAGTACTTTAGACAGATCTGGAATGCTGGGTCCAGTTCTGAGCTCCCCAGTACAAGAAAAACATGGTCTTCTTGAACAGAGTCCAGTACAGGGCCACAAAGATAATTAAAAGGCTGGATGGAGTATCTGACATGCAAAGAGAGACTGAGAGAGCTGGGACTGTTCAGCTTGGAGAAGAGGGATGGAAATCTTGTTAGTGTATATAAATGCCTGATGAAGGTATAAGGAAGATGAGGCAGGCTCTTGGGATAAGCAGTAACAGGGTAAGAGATAATGGTCACAAATCAAAATACAAGAAATTCTATTTCAACATAAAAAAAAAGAAAAATAAATACTGTGAATGTTGTCAAACACTGTAGGATATTCAAAAGCCATCTGGACAAAGTCCTGGGCATGGGGGATTGGAGTAGAACATCTCTAGAGGTTAATTGCGTCCCCAGCTATTCTGAAAATAAAGTTATTGGTTAGAGCTCAAATGAGGCAAGATGAAAGTGACCTTCAGTGAGCAGGCCAGGAAATAAGCCTTACTGTTTTCTGATGGCATCTGCTCAGCAGCCATTAAGTCAGCAAATCATTTTCAGAAATGGTTGTCTGGATCTAACAGTAAAAATTTGAAAGCCTTAATTAAGCAATCATGATAAGACTGAGCCTAATCATCTCTAAAGTTTATTGTGAGGCCCACCTCTTAATCAAGACTTTTCCACAAAAACAGGGCTAAAGAGCACTTGACTCTCTTGGACAGATGGAAGTGTAGCAGAAAATGGTGGATGAAAGAACATGAAGGAAGAAACATAAAATATGTAAAATGAGAGAGATACCTTAGTCATAGAAATGTAATTAGAAGGAAACTCCTGTCATAGCAAGTCTTTTGTTTTACACCCAGCTACCATGTTTACTAGCTCTATAATTATCTTGAAAAGCAGATCAATATATCTAATTACACTGAGAAAAAAACAGTTGTGGTTAACTAATGTTTGTGGAGACAGCTCCACTTCTTCTGCCTCATAGACTCTGGGACACAAGGAAGCAATAATGGTTCTGCCCAGAGTTGCCCTGCTGATGGATGCTTCCTAAAAATTCTCCTTCCCCCACCACACCACTTGAAGAAAGTCAGAATCAGAAATTAGGAGAAAGGTGCACCTATTGAAACCATTGCAAAAAGGTTTTGTTCACTGTTCTCTGCAGGAACCAAATGAAATAAAAACCTGCCACAATGTCTAAGACTCTAGAGCTAGAATCTTTTTCCTTTTACTTGGCTTCTCAGTTTATGAAGAGATATGTGTGAAGGGAACAAAATATCTGAATATAAACTATTTCCTCACAGAGTGATGGAATGGTTTGGATTAGAAGGGACCTTAAAGCTCATCCAGTTCCAACTCCCCTGCCATGGACAGGGATGTCTTCCACTAGACCAGGTTGCTTCAAGCCCTGTCCAACCTGCCCTTGAACCCTGCCAGGAATGGGGCAGCCACAGCTTCTCTGGGCAACCTGTGCCAGGGCCTCTCCACTCTCACAGGGAAGAACTTCTGCCTAAGAGCTCATCTCAGACTCCCCTCTGTCAGGTTAAAGCCATTCCCCCTCGTCCTGTCCCTGCAGGCCCTTGTCCAAAGGCCCTCTCCAGCTTTCTTGTAGCCCCTTTAGGCACTGGAAGCTGCCCTAAGGTCTCCCAGAGCCTTCCTTTCCCCAGACTGAACCAGCCCAGCTCTCTCAGCCTGTCTCCAGAGCAGATCTGCTCCAGCCCTCGGCATCTCTGTGGCCTCCTCTGGACTCACTCCAACAGCTCCATATTTCTCTTTTGTTGGGGTCCCAGAGCTGGATGCAGTGCTCAGTTTTCCAATTTCTATCTATATTTAAATCCTCATAACTCCTACTTAGCAGTGTTTGACTCTACAGGTATCTAGTCTTTGCACACCTGTGTTCTTGTCAATAAAATCCCATTAGAGCAAGTGAACTCTACTTTCCTGCATATCTGCAGACGCAGAAGATATAAAAGAGGCAAGGACCTCACTGCTTGTTTTTTTCCCCGTTTCCCTACTCAAACAAGCCTGATATTTACTTACTCTCATATTTTGTTTTCTAGTCTGGATTCCACTATACACAGTCAGAGATGGTTCCCCTAACTTCTTAGCCTGTTTCCCAGTGGTTAAAAAACCATGTTGTCGATGAGGGAGGGTTTTCGGGGGGTGGAAGAGAAGATGTGGTTTAGACGGTGCAGGAAACTGAAATGAGGTTTTCCACATCCTGAGTCAACTGGACAGCAAAGGCACTATGACCTTCTGCTTTTGCTGCCCTTAGAAGACAAGACAAAAACAAACAAAAAAAAAGACTGATTTTATATCCTAGGCTTTTAATTTGGATATTGCAAATTCCACAAGATGGCTAGACCCATGTGGGAAGGTGCTACAGCACTCAGTGCTGTGCTACCTAACTCTCCTTTGTGGATCTGGCCCTTGGCCTTGTGAGATTTTGTAATAATAACCCCCACCTTTTTCTTCCTCTTTTTGTCTTTTCAGATTCATGAAATCAGGTCAAGGGGCAGGTCATCAAACTGCCTTTCCTAGAGCTGGACAGTGTGTAATTTTTGAAGTGCCTACTGAATGGGGATCAACTACTTTCATTCTGCTTTTATGTCCCTGTACTTGTTCACGTATGGATTGAGCTTGTGCTTTATCATCCTTAAACAAAGAATTGGTTGTAGCAGTCAGCAAAATGTACAAGGCTTGTCCTAAGTGACAGTGCAAACACACATGCTTCTCAGGCTACCAAATTGCTAAGTCTATGTCAACTCCTAAATGATTATCTATTATCTTCAATTTGGTCTTTGTCTAGACAGAGAGTGGTAAAAAAAGTATGGGTTTTTTTCCACAGTTTCCTCTCTGTTCCTAAAATGAAAACATTTTTCCTATACAGCTGGAAAAAGCTGCAGAAGAGAAGGGGGTAGGGAGGGAAGACACTGTTTTTCAAAAAGTCATTTTTTCCTTCAGAATGTCATGGGTTTGGATAGCCCCTAAAGAGCTGGTGAGGAATAGAGATCTGTAAGGTTGTTTAAAAACAGAGGATTTGGCAGCACACCCTATAAAGGCTGGTTTTACACAGTGAATGAATGACCTGCTGCTGGAGTTCAATTTCATGGAGTGTCAAAACTCTGGTGTAAAGGTGCTTTTCCATCTCTTCAGATTCAAAATAGTCTTAATATGAAAGATGAGAATGAGAGGACTGCCAGGTTGTGTGGCAGCTGCGCGAGTGAGGGAAATGTTTGTGCTGGCACAAAGCGGATCTCTATTGTATACTTTTTAATTTGGATGGATTTCCTTTCTGCAAGCTCACAGAGATGTCCATGCACAGCAAGGACATGTTGGGAAGAGAAGAGCCCTTGTGATATTTCTGAGGTGCAGAGAAAGTGAACTAGAACTGCTGCAAGGCTGCCTGGGCTAAGCGCGGTCCCAGATGTGAAATAAGAAGGCTCTAGTACAAATGCATCTTGGAATGCTTTCTGTTGTTCACTCCATGTTTTGGCTGGCTTAAAAGGTTTATAGGATTGTTCTCATTTTGTTTTTCCTAAAGATGCATTTGACTGGTGTGTTCTGAGCAAAGCAGAGACGCTCAGAGAGCATGAGCGGGGAAGCATTAAATGCTACGACTAACAACAAAATTAAAAGGCTAATTTTAAGGAGTGCACTTGAGATTTATTCAGCTGACAAAAATGCAAGGAGTTAAGAACTAACTTCTGTTTCATTTTCTGGATGTTTTTCCTGGTGTTTGATCCAATTACCAGAGTATATACATGGATCTCAAGACTACAGATCTCAAGACTACATTCCTGCTGTGCCACTGATTCATTGTCTGACTAGAGAGCAGTCTAATCAACTTATTTTGTCTAGGTTGCCTGTTTGCAAAAAAGGATGATATAATTATTTCATTGAGACTTAAATTCTAGATGGTCTGATCTGCTCTGATTTTACACTGCATATTAGTTTAGAGAATAGTACTATTTTCTTCCTATCCTGCCGGACAGTCTTCCTATTCTGCGGGATAAACATGTCTCAGTTTTTACTGAATAATTCTTAATCATTCTTCTCTTGTTGCCCCAAAATAATACAAGGATGAAGAATCCCAGATTTGCACGACAATATGATGTGCTGCATCCTAACACAGATTTGTCTACAGATATTTGCATAGGTGTAATGACTATAATTTATTTTGATGCCATCTTAGAAATCTTTCTTTTCCCTTTCTTTTTCTTGCCACCTCCCATGTATTTCTTAAGTGTGTGTCTTAGCTGCTGTTTCTTCTAACTTCATTACAGTGTGGTACTAACTCTGTCAGCATCTGAGACAGAAGGCAAGTTTGTAATTATGAGACATTTTTCCTGCTGCAGGGAAGCCTTCTCTCCCCTATCCCCGCTGTGGCCCCTGTAACTCCAGTCCACTGCAGCAGGACTATGTTTGGATGTTTCATCTACTTGCAGATGGAAAACGCCTTAGATCAAGAAGCACTTTGTCAAATAAGTTTTTGTCTCTGTTCTTCTGACAGAGTCAGAGGCCTACTGAAAATCATCGTATTGGAGTAACTGAGTACAGACACACCATACTAACTGTAAAACAGATATTTCTGAATATTTAAACAACAGTACAGAATAAAATAGCCTTTCATCAGACAGAAATATCAGAGCATATGGCAATAAGACAATGTTGGGCAAAAAAATACAGTTTGAAAAATAAGGAAAAAAAGACCATTAACATTGAGAGAATAGTAAGTTTTGCGTATTTCTCCTCTGGCAAATGTGCCTGGCACATTGGTGCTGCCAATTAGGTTGTGTGATCTCTGACAGACAGCAGAGCTGAAGCCAGAACCACCAGAAATAGCCAAAAATTGAAAAAGATTCTGCCTGTTTCTCCTTTTTAGCAATAGGATGAGACTTGTGTTGTAGTGGATCAAGTTGCAGGATAGAAGAAGGTTAATGGGGAATGTCAGGGCTAAGTTTTTTTTTACCGGTATGGAGGCAATGGTGAACATATTTGACCTGGAGTAAGGCAATATTAAGGTTCTTTAGGAACAAAACTCCAAAAAAAATCGCATAGTCCTGTCCTCAGTGGAAACCTATTCCTGAAAGATATCCAAAGGGTCCATAGGTTTTTTCACACTGAAAACACTTGGAAAGTTTGTCATGCCAAGTCTAATTCAGCTGAACCCAACTGAAATTGTAACAGTAAAACCAGCAGCAGGAGAGGTAATTTCTAATTTCTTTAATCATTGTTCATTTTAATTTATTAAACAACCCCTAAACATACACTACCAATAGATTCCAAGTCTGCTTCATGTAGTAAGGTTTCTGCATACTGTTGGTTGTTGCCATCATCCTACATCCTGGGCAAGAAGAGTTTCAATGTAGTTAAAGAAATTCTTTACAATGAGGGTGGTAAAACACTGGCACAGGTTGTCCAGAGAAATGTGGATGCGTCATGCCTGAAGACATTCAAGGCCAGACTGAATGTGTTTCTGAGCAACCTGATCTGATTGAAGATGTCCCTGCTCATTGCCAGGAGGGGTTGGAATAGGTGATCTTTGAGGGTCCCTTCCAACCCAAGTTATTCTATGATTCTAACCCCAAGATAAGTACCTGGTCATAAATGTATTTCATAACGATCATAGGTCTGTAAATTGATTCCACTGCTATTGTTTTTTGGTTTTTTTTTACCATCACCTTCAACTCTCCTATTGCCCAGGTGCAAGAAGAACAAGTAACTTGAACTTCACTTCAAAAGCTCATCTTCAGTGACAGGTCTTTCTGGAAAAAAAGAAATTATGAGTTTGAGGGTTGTCAGTGTGTGCTGTGAAACACTGCAGAACAGGAAATGGTTTAATTTTGTATTGTGCACTCCAGGCAGATGCACACAAGGCCTAGTTAGGTCTGTTCAGGCTTAACACAGGCCAAGAGCCAGGCTACCACATTCACAGAGTGCTTATATGCAACAAAACTTAAGCTGTGTTTTCCTAGCTCAGGGCCACACCAACACATTCATACCTCTTTTTAGTCAACTCAATGCAAGATATAGTAAGATTATAGCGTGCAACTGTAGTACAACCAGACATTATTCATCACGTGGTCTTGTGCAAACAGTCACTATGGCCTTTTTCTTTTTTTTTATAAACCATGTTATTATTTTCTTAGATTTTATAAAAATCTTTTTTTCCCTATCCAATCTGTGTATTTATTTTGGTGTCTAATTTTAGTCCGCCAGTATTCTGTTTTCAAAGGCTAAGGAGCTGAATCACTGTTTTCTTGAAAGATCCTTGCATTAAATGCATAAAATGGCTTCCCAGTTTCAATACTGTTTTTCTGAAAGTCTTAGCCAGCATAGCTGTGCAAGATGCCCCTTGTATTTGCCTGATTGACATCAATATTCTCAAAGGATATTTGCAAAGGATAATTCTAGTGTAGAGGGGACCCATATCTCTCTCCAGGAAGTGAAGAGAGGGAAGGTGTCCTCACAAGGGGGATTGTGATTGTACTGGGTGCTCAATGGCCCAGATAAGAACTGCAGAGGGAGACCC
The DNA here is from genome assembly GCF_033815535.1 of Pezoporus flaviventris. Taxonomy (NCBI): domain Eukaryota; kingdom Metazoa; phylum Chordata; class Aves; order Psittaciformes; family Psittacidae; genus Pezoporus; species Pezoporus flaviventris. Next base: position 44,785 of record NW_026892600.1, read on the forward strand.
GCAGAGACTTTCTGGGCTGAAGCCAGCTTTTGTGAATATGTTTAGTTAACATCAAGGTTAAAGACACAATTTTCATGTTTACACAAAGCAAAGAAGGGACCAGAAGTAGGTATGATCAGCCTGGGGGTCAGTGCAACCATGTGGAAAACCATTAAGACATTAAGCTGGAAAAGGCAGATCCATCCCTCCTACTCTAGTGCACCACGAATGAATTGTAATAAATATCTATTGAGGAAAGAAGCCATGTCTGAAATATCTCGTATTCATACAATCAAGCAGAGAGCAACATTTAAGTGTTCACTCAGCTACTATAAACCAAAGAAATCCTGAGGTTTCTCTGCTTCGTAGGCCAGTCTCCCTCCTTTGGCTGTAATCAGATTTGTGAAGTGAGTGAAAAGCACCTTGTAGTTCCTCTCAGTGATCTGTGGCTGACTGAGGCATGCCTAGGGATTTGATCTTTCTGTTTATTAGGATTTATTTGTTCTGAGGCAGCATTTCTGTCTCTCACTGCAAAAAAAAAAAAAAAAAGGTGAATCTCAGTCACATCGATGACCACGATAACTCTTCCCCATTCAGAATAAGTGTAAGAGACAATTAAATGTCTCTCAGAAACAAAACTGGTGAAACAGTAAAAGCCTGCATACAATCTGTGATGACCTGCTCTAAGCTCACATACTCACAGGTAAATGTATATTTGTGTAACAGCACAAGCATATACAGAGAATTTACTTTTATTTATAAAAAAAAACCTGAAATTAAAGATAAATATCCATCTTCATGATTGTTCAATAGAGGCTGGAAGGTGAAGTTTATCAATGGAGTTTAAAATACATTTCAGGAACTACTATATTTTATGCACTGATGAATATCAAATCCTTTTCTTTACATAGTCACAACTTCCATCTCTAGGATATAGTTTAATTGGAAAATTATTTTAAATAGATTGCACTGATCTGTTCCAGAAACATTGTGCTCATATGAATGGAAAACTGTAAGCAAGATAACATGCAGAGAAACAAAACAAAAAAAATTTTTGCTATATATACACTACAAAAAAACAAACTCTTGGATTTGACATTGTAAAATTCTACTTTTCCCATCTTTTCCCAGCAAGTTCTAGGTTTTTTTCCAGGCTTGTCCCATACTGTGCTCTGCTTCAGGCCAAACCCAGGAGATGTTCCTTAGGCTGCATTTCTTCACACTCATTCCTCTATATTGTTACAACAACCCATTTTAACCCTGTCAACTTTTTTTGGACATATCTGAATTGGCCAGTCTAGTTCCCCATTTATAAAGAGGTGTATGGAAACATCAGTATTGCTTTCCGGTTTCATGTGTATGTATGGAACTATGAATGCTACATTTCCCATCATTAAACCACAGCAGTAGCGTCTGCCTTGTCACCCCTGCGAGATTCTGCAAATCCAGCCCTTTTGTCTCTCACAGACAGCAAAGGTGGGTCAAATGGAGTGAGGCCAGAGGGGGAGAGCACATGTATTTCTATTGACCCTAGAATAATTTAAAAAACTAATAAATAACTAGAAAACACTGATGAATTCCATCATGAGTTATCAATGGTGTAAGTTACACATCATGTATCTGTCGGTCAGGAAGCAGGTGTATGTGGGTGTGCGTGCCAGAGCTGTTCGACTTGCAGCAACTTGGCATTTAGTGGGAGTGCTGTATGAGTTTAGCTTATACTCCCAGATATGGAAGAAGGAAAAGGGGGGTGTAGTACAGCAATCAGGTAATGGAAGTGTTAAACAAGTTTGCAACATCCACTGAAAGACAACTTTTTCCAGGATACTTGCATATTTCCTTGTATTCTTTTCTTTCCATGTCCACAGGGTCAGCTCTTCTACCATCATGCTTAGCTGTGCCCCTGTTGAATTGACAGACAGAAAATATGAGATATTTTGTGAGCAGACGCACTTTGACTCTTCCTGTGCTCTGAGCCAGCCAGATGAAAACTGGCCTCAAACCAGGAGCCATGTAACTGCAGTTAGCAGGCAGGCAGCCCACGCTAATAAGCCTTGCTGAAGGGGCAGGTTGTATTTGCTCAGGCTTGGCACTGTGCTACTGCAGCTACACAGTCACTGCTTAGCTTCGGGCTCAGGCAAAGCAAGGTCTCTGCTGCTGAAGAACAGGATTGACACACCTGCACTGGAGACAGCCTGATCATTTGCTTCTTATATACATATAGTCTGAAGCAACGTAATGGGTGCTTTCAAATAATTTTTAAATTATATCAATGAAGGGTGATAGGTTGTGGGAAAAAGATGAACTGTCTGAAGGTGTAAAATTCACCAGAATGAATTGTCTCTTTTGTCTAAGAATCCAGTGGGTCCCTGACACATTGGTTTTTAAGACAGAAATCCTTTCAAGTACTTTTCTTTTTTCCTTTTTAATGTAGCAGGAAGGGCTTGGTCCATGTTTCAGAAACCTCTCATAGCAGGAGGCCAGGGAGATACCCAGAAACATTCCCTACCCATTTTTATATATTGCTATGGCATATACATGGGTATGGATATAAATCTTTTGTGCCTCCTGAATCATCTCAACAGACTTTTGAATGTTCTATGCTCTCTGGCATAAATAATCACCTGTAATCAGGGATGCTGTGGGTGAAGGAACAGTAACAAAAAAGAAATTCCACCTGAAAATCCCCTTACAGCCTCTGAGAAGGAGGGGGGAAATTGAGGGAGATCTCCAAAGGTTTGAAAATGCATGTAATAAGCATTTACATTTTTCAGTAGATTTACCGGTTACTAGTCAAAGGTCTTATTCATGTATCACATGTATTTTTCCTGAGTAAAATTGTCTTTTCTTCTGGAAGATGCATCTTGTTTTAAATTGCTGCCACCTCTTATCAAAACCACCTACGCAACAATACCAAGATTTATCTTTCTTTTTTTTTCACCTCAGCCTTAGTTTTTTCCTTTTAGGATTGCTGAAAATTGCGCAGACGCAATTCAAAAGGTAGGGATAAAAGAATTTAGACTAACAAGGCCAGTATCTCCTGCATTTGTTTTTCTGTGCTCCAACATCACTTCTGACAGAGGCCTGAATATTTATCCACTTATAAGGTGTTCTTGTGCTGTCACATGGTTATTTCACAGCTGGATTAGAAACCTTCTTTCCACTGCTAGTGTCATATCAGGTTTAATCATCTTTTTCTGCTTGGAGTAACATGATCAGAAACAAATTCTTTCTAAAATTCCCACAAGAATCTTGGAAGAGCATATTGTACTGGTATTGTACAGCATGTAATAAAGCTCTTTAAGTGTCTGAAAGAGGAGAAGGTGGGATAAAAGTTTAGAGGAGGCTGGCTGTCCTGCCTTGTCTAGTGATGGGATGGGGTACATGTCTTTTCCAGCTGTAAGGTGTAACAGGGAATACCTTTACTGGTAAAGGGTGACTTCCAGTACATGTTGTCCACTCAGTTCATATAAGGCACCAATTTGACTCACCTCTTTTTTTGTGCTCTTCCTTTTGGATTTTTTCTTGCAGTCTCCATCTGCCCAAGGTCCCACTGCTCTCATCCCCTCCACCAATTTAATGGTCAAAGACATTTCTTTAAAACCTGCACCTGCACCTTTTCAAATTAAGCTCAAAAAGGCATTTTCTGTCCTATACTGAGCAGATATCTGGGGTTCTTCCTGTAAGTTTCACCAAGAGGGAAGCAGCATTCATTTCCAGCCTGTGTATGCCCCAGCAGTCACCCAGCATGGGTTTGAGATGGGTGAAATTTGACATTGATAGAGGATTTCCTGCAGACTCCCTGGTCATTGCAGTGGTTTGGAACTAGATGACCTTTTGAAGGTTCCTTCCAACCCAAACTATTCTATGATTCTGTTTCCAAGACTGCAGTTCTACCTGAGTACTGAAGTCTCCCACTGAATTTGGCCACAGAGGATTTCTTTGAGGAAAAAAGTCTCTGCAAACCTGTGACCAACCTTGCTCTGAGCAATGCTGGGGATAGTCTCATTTACTGCAAAGCTGGACAACATGTAGTACAGCAAAGCTGATTAATGGTCTCCAGATTCAAAAAAGCAATGAATCTTACTTTTATTCTCATATATATTGGTTTTATACCAGTGTAACTCTATTTGTAAGGGTGGGGTGCTCCTGATTTATACCAAGGAGACAGAGCATAAGGGCTCCCTTATGCCAGCTATTTTGAATATTCTCCAGGATAAGTTATCTAAACTAATTTCCTCCCCACCAGTTTCTTCCCTCTTACTTAACAAGAACAATTGAAGAAACTGTACATTTTGTTGGATTGTTCTTTCAGTTCTTTCAGTCTGCAATTAAGAACATTCTTACTAAAGGAACTGTAATTACTGCAAATTGTAGTAAGCAGTGGTAATTGATATGCTTCTGTAAAGCTGACTAGGTTTAAGATGGCCTTTTAACATCATTAAATAATGAATGTACAACTTCAAACCACGTCACTTCAGGTTTGAGAGTACTTAAAACATGGAACACAGCTATTTCTTGTAGTGTGGAGAGTGGTCACTGGTAATGAAGTGATTTATGAGAATATACAAGTATGTTACCATGCAGCTTGTGTGCAGACAACCGCTGTGGAAAGCTGCCATATCCATGATGTGCTCTGGAAGAGGGTATGTGTTTAGCTGTCTCTTCCTGAAGCTTGCTAGGAAGCAGAGGAACTTGAAGTAGCACCATTATTTGTAAAGAAAGGCTGACTTAGGTCATTTGTAAATGGTTTTGACATTTATTAGTCATACTCCTTGTTTGAGCTTCAGGCCTATAAAGCTGTACTTTTAGGAAAGTGAATTAATTCAACAGAGAGAGGTTAGGAAATATGTTCAAAAAAACATTATTTAAACACTCTAAACATTTCCAAAACATTTCTCTGGCAATTATATTGTTCAGTGTGAGGTGGCTTAGCAGGTGTAGGAACTTGGTCACCTATTCACTGTGCATCACATCTGAGTTGACTGAGGGACCCTCAGTCTAGCATCAAACTATCACTTATTTTCTCATGGCAGTAGTCTGTCCATGCCTATATGGACCCCAAAAGTCATCGTGTTACTGCACATCTCTTCAATGAGTGGACTTCTACATGCTTATGTTTGTGTAGCACATAAGCATGGCATTAAAATGTCTGTGGAGTTGTGCATAAAGGCCAGAGAGTCAGAGTTAGGAAGTGCCAGAAGGCAGGTCATTGAGTCATCGTCAACCTATTCCCATGGGAGTAACACAACCATTTAATATGCACATGCTTAAAAATGCTGCAGTTTTTCACTCCTATATTTTTGTTATATTCTTTTAAGCCATTCTGCATGGTATTACAAAGGCCACTACTGCAATAGATGGGGAGCGTAAGACACTTCTTCTGGCTTCTTACAGCCCTTAATCTTATGTGAACTTACCCTTTTGCAGCTGGCCTATGGTGATTTCCAAAGAATCTTGTTTAGGCTCATTAGAGCAACCCTAAAGGATATAGGCCATTAAGTCTGTGATTTCTGAATAAATTTCTAAATAATTTCCCACAATGAATATTCATTGAATAGAGAGAAAAAAGGGGAAGCATTTTAATCTTTCTTGAGTAATGAAATCAGAAAATCATCTGAGATGAGAAAATGACTGTCTAAAACTGGGTGTGTTTTCTGGGACCCTGCTCAGTGGTGACAGGCATTTTCAGGAGGCTGAAAACATCCAATGTAGGGGTAAAGCAGCAGACTTTGGTCTCTTAACTACACCTTTTCTCTAGTCTTAGCTTTGGCATCTCAGTGTAATTATTTGTTCTGTGACAGAGATTAATCATAGGGCAATCCTTCTGTTTTACCATTTGCTGTCTTAGAGTCATATTCCTCTTGTTGTGATTATTGGCTTTTTTAAAACTTCCTCTTGATGTACAGACTAACTTGAGGTGTTGTACAGTTTCTCTTCCAATCTGAACTTCTCTTTCAAAAAGTTTTTCCCTTCCATCATAGCTCCTTGAAAAATCCACTTCCATCATACAGTTCAGATTCAGGAGGCATTTTTAACAGAGCCTCCTGGGAGTATGTGCTCAGCCAGTGAAGATCTCATCATTACTACAGTTACAATGATTGAACGGTCTTCATGCTTTTAAGAGTTGTATAAGAAAAGACTGGGTGCATTTTGCTTTGACAAAACTAAATCTTTCTTCTGAACTGGACTTTTGGCCAGTATGGACTTCTTGCTTAAATGTGATTGAATTTGAGCTTCTCTGTGGTATCTGGCAGAATACTACAGGAGAAAGCAGTTTAACACTATTGCCCATATGTATACAGAATATGTAAAGTATAGGACATAATGAACTTCAGAAAAAGAGGAACAAATTTAGAAGAATGTTGTGAAGCATTGTTTCTAACACACTGCACAACGTTCAGCTATAAAAAGTTTTTATCCTGCTCATTGCTTTAAATACACTTGAGTTACACTTGAAATGAAGATATAATGTCAAAAGTATGAAGGATTTAGGAGGAAACACACTGCTCCAATATATATTTGTAATCCCTGTGTTTATTTTATTTATTGATTAGAAATGTTTATTGAGTTGTGTCAGTTCCAAGAGTGCTTCATTATGCAATAAGCGCTGGCTAGAAAATGTCAGAACTGATCTGCCTCGAATTTTTTCATGTCATTCTAATCCTCCTCCAAATGCTTCCATAAGCTTCATCTCACTCTGTGTTATTTAACTGAAGATCTTTTTTTATAAAGCAGTTTATCATGCTCAGCAATTGAGTGAGGGAACTTGGCCAGAAAAAAGCATAACATACAATTTAAAAGCACCTGAAATGCCGTATTTGCATGCTATTAGTAAAATGTTCAGCGTAGTTGTGCTGTTACTCAACTTCACAAATGGATTTTTGAGGAGCCAAGAGGCGACCCCAACTTCTGAGCTTTGAAGAAACCAAAATTGCATCTGTCCTCCTGTAGCACAATTTAGGAGAGAAGAACAGTAAAGTGAATTTGCTCAACACTGGATAGGCAATTTCTCCCTGCTGTTGGTAGCCATGTGAAGAGCGATGTCGAACAGCATGGCTTACCCTTCCTAAATTACAACAGTTCCAGCCATGTATATTTAACACCTCGTTATTTCTGTTTGCCCTATTCTTACAGCATTGGACCCTTTTTTGTGTTTTTCTTTTTGTTGTTGTTTGGGGTATTTTTTGTGGGGTTTTTTTTGATGCTGTGGGTATCCTGAATGCTTGAGTATATCAGAATGAAATTTTTCTTCATTTGGAACAAAAATTCACAGAAAGGAATCTTTAAACATTGTCAGGATTTGTTTGAGTGTTTTATTTGTTTGGTTTTCTGCTTTTTTCGTTTGTCAGAACTTTTAATAGGCAAAATCAGGTTAAAAATAGTAGTAAGACAGACACTGCTTGGTTGATTGCATTTGTAGCCAGTATCAGATGCAGGTAAAAACTCTTTAGAAATCAACAAAATCCAGAATTTTGTTGGTGGATCTTACAGATATATGAAAAGGAAAAAAAAAATTCTCAGTACCCATAATTTTTACTGTGGAAGAGGTGACTCTCTAAGGTTACCTGAAGAAAAGAACACAACTGGCAATGCCTGCTTTTAGGTATACTGAAATTGTCTGATACAACAACTGCATGAAGCTATAGGTAGTCACCTTCAGCCCAGGCTTTTGTCTTCTCTTTGGATGCCTAAAGGTGTAGAACAAAGAGGAGATCCTGCATTTCAAGATAATAGAAACAGAACCATCATGCTATTCTTGGTCTTAAAATCATATATTCTTTTTGATTTTGGGAAGTCCTCATGCAGCCTCAATTTACAGAGCAGGATTAACATGGTTAACCATTTTCTGATAGCTAGTTCATCAAACCCACACTACATGGTTAAAAATATTGAAATAAATTTTACCTTGACCCACGTAGCATTTTCATTAAACTGTTGCTTATATATGTGGAAAATTACTCCATCACCTTTACAGGTGCTCAATCCTGAGATGTGTTTGGAGGGGTTTTCCTAAACTGAGAGTTCAGTGCTCTCAGAAAATCCCTATAGGGAACCTAAAAAGCATTTGTTCACCAACTTGTCCCTGGTTCTCCTGTCAGTCTGGCTGGTAACCCCAGATCCTGTGTGGTGGGTATCCACTTTTAGCACAAGGGAAAAAGATCAGAACAACAAATTTTATTGAGCAGCTGCAGTGTCTGGGAAGCTATTTTATTTCAGTCACATTGTTTCATTAGTCAAATTAATAAAAGTTGTTTTAGTGTGATATTTCAAAAAGAAAGAGCTTTTTTTACCAATTGGAAACACAGTTTTCCAGGCAGGTCTGCCTAGCACCAGGTGGCCTCCACATACTACTGTGACAGTAACATGTTCAAGTTCACATTTCCTCAGTATTTGTAGTACTTCCCAGAAGTACGTTAAAGAAATATTTGCACTTATCAGCATGTGTGAAGACAGAGGTAACATTATTTAATCTTCTACAGCAGTTGTTAAAATTAGCACGACCATTCATTTATTATGGCTTTCTTGTAATTGTTACTATTATTTACAGAAAAACATGGTAGCTCAAGCAAAACCTGAGATTTGATTTTTTTTTTCAGTAGAACACATCATACATTATAATGTTTGAGACTGCAGTTGTGCAATATATGCTGACAGATATCCACAAGTTAACAAGTCTAACTAAACTTTAAGTCTAAGATAAAAGCAACTTGGGATTGTTTGTCATGATGAAATAATTCAGATTGTTTAGACGGATGAACCAAACTGTCTTGGCAAGGGGCATTCTTGCTTCCAGTTACTTGAATAAACTTCTGCATGCTATCTACAATGTTTGGTTACAGTCTGACTGTGATTAAATTTGTCACACAAAATATTTGATCTACAGTTTATTGCACATTGGAGATGATGCTATAAATGACAGACTACAATGATGGTGGGTCAGTGCTTCATTATGAAAGCTCTCCACAGGAAAAGACACATTTGAGCACTAGGAACAAATGGCTGAAACTCATAAATTCAGCTTTTCCTGAGGCCAGTTCCTACTGACAACTAAAGATTGAGCTACAAAGAAAGCTAAACCACTAAAAATTTTAGGTGTCTACAAATTTAGGTAACATTGGAATGGACTATTTTACTTAATCTATCCTATAGCTAGAGGGCTATACAGAGGGCTCCTCTATATAAACAACCATCTACAAAACTATAATACCTTCATTCCTCAGCAACCATGAAAAAAATATATTGAACAGTGGGAAATGTTTAGCTACTGTGGTAAAGTATGTACAGAGTGGAGTATCCCAATACTCAGTCATCACTGAATAGATCATCCTGCCTCAGATAGCTGAGGCTTTTGATACTGTTGTTTTTTTACCAGCAACCACACTGCAACTGTAGAAAGATGAGCCATTGCCTAACTGTTTAGTTGTACTTGGCTTTTTTGCGTTATACCGTTTCAAACTTAGAACAGAATTCTACATACATTTACCCATTATTAATCCTCCTAATGCAGACAGCTCCAATAAGCCAAGCACACAAGACCTTGCAGCACCCATCCATAGCATTCCCAATTGATGCATTATTATTAAATTAATTAATTAATTAATTAAGTCCATCACATTCCTATTACATAAGTCTGAGCCTTAGGAATACCATTTTTGGCCTCCTATCTCTTCACATATTGTGTCATAATCTCAGTAGTTTAACAAAAGCTATCATCTTCAAAACTTATATTTATTATGAAAAAATAAGGATGAGGAGAAATTAATTGTAAGAAGTTGAACAATCTCATAATAAACATAAGAAGGTGACCTGCAGAAGTAGCTTCTCAGACTCCCCTGTGATTTCTCCATTGCACTGAAGGAGTAAGATTTTGCCTTACATTCAGCAGGTTGTGTATCCCTCACACAGACCTTGACCCACAGAAAAGTTAAACTGAAGAAGCCTGATTAAGTAATTCCATTCACCTGAGATGGTAGATTAGACAAAGTGGCTCTGCAATGATCAGGTTCATTGTCCATCAGAATACTGGAGTCCTCTTAAAGTACCGCCCAAGTTTTACAGTATTTAGGCACCTGGACTGTCAGTGCATCACGAGATTGTAGAGAAAATACAAATGAACATCTAAAAATGCCGTTGAAACTAACTTCACACTAGACAAGTTGGATTTTAGCTGCCCAAGCTCGAAATGGTCTTAGGCTGTACAAACTTGAGCTCAGAATCATGCTAACTTCCCGGTATCACTGGGTGTTGCCAGCTTCTGCTTGCTCTGTGAACACTCACCAAGGAAAATTCTCTAACCTGCTCTTCACCTCGTTGCTTCAGGGCATCAGTTTCCAGAGAGAATAATGTCAAGCAGAAATGCAACACTCACTATTACTTGTTTGTTTATTTGTTTCTTTGGAGTGAGGTGAACACTAAGCAGTGCCTGCCTTACCAATAGTGAAAATACAGCACCTAAATGGTTGGAATTTATAAATATGAGGCTGATGGCAAAACTGCAAAACTGACAGCAAAATTTCCTCAGCGAGAAGCACCTCAGTTGTCTATCCATTAGATGAGTGAAGATTTTGGCTGCCCTTCTAAAAAGACATCCCTTTTCAACTTTCCACTGATCCCATCCAACTGTAGTGTTTCCAGTAAGGAAAGTGTAGCAAGTTGTCTGTTTGAGGGAAGCAAAGAAAGAGCACTTTCAGTGGAGTGTCCTCAGCTGTGGAATTAATTCCTTTGTTGGTCCAACAGAGCTCAAGTGACCTGGGTCTCAGGGCACATTGCCAGCTGAAGCCTTCCTAAGTGAAGGGAGTAAGTATGATAGATTAAGCTCTTATTCTAAGAGGAACTAGCAGTGGCTCATATAGTAAAGGTTGACTGATACTTTCCATTATAAATTGCCTAATAATTTTCACCATGAGCACCTATTCTGAGAAGCTTTCAGTTTACTACTTGACCCATGATTATGTTCTTATATGTATTTACTTTTCTTTCCTACTCTCTTTCAATGACAAAACACCAATTCATTGTGCTGGGTCATGTTATGTTTTTTAGTTAATGTTATTACTTTTTTTTTTTTTGAAGGCCTTTGTTGCTAAAGGTGGTATACCTCAAGAACAGAAAGCAGGCAAATGTGGTAGCTCTTGAGATGTGCACCAGGCACTTTTGTAACCAGGGTACCAAAAGATGTAAGTAAAAAGCCAGTCAGATTGTGAGCCAGGCATATGGTCCTTATGGTCTAGATGCATATTAATTAAAAACTCAGCCTGTGGACATCTTTACTATATGAGAACCAGGCAATCTCTTATCTGGAAAAGAAGCTAAGTAGCATAGCCATCTTAGTTTCTCTCAATTTTCAGCATGCATGTTATATTTCTGTCTGCTTGCATTTCCACCCTATATAGGTAGGCAATTTTCTTCTAACCAACACACTGCACTGAAGGTTCTTCTACTTGTGAAAAATTGACCCATGTTCCAAGGAGGTTTGGGCTCCAGAAAATAACACTAACAGAAAAACTTTCCAGTGCTTAAAAAGGAGGGCTACAGAAAGATGATGAGAATAAATTTTCAAAGCCACTTCATCTGTATTTCCAGAATCTGTTCTCTTTACTTTAATAAAGGAACTCTCTCAGTCCCATAAAAAAAACCAGCTATGCATTCTGCAAGGTGTGGTCCATGTGCCCCTAGGTCTTAGAAGAAATGTCAGTGTCTCTTTTTCAGAATTCTTCTGCTAGCATTAGTCCAACACTTCCCACAATCAGAGGAGGTAATCACAGAAGACCATTAGTGGCCTCCTGACCTGCATGAACAGTCATAAGAGAATACTTTCATTCATGGTCCATTTTAGGGCTTCTGTACCTCTATTTCTATAGATTCATGAAATAATGCAGAAATTTCAAAAAAGTCATTCATTGAGTATTTTTTTTAATTAATGTCTAAACGAGTACATTTATAGCATTCCATAAATAAAAAGACCATGAGATAAAAATAAACACAACACTTGAAAGTAAATCAGGCCAGCGGTTTGGTGGCAACTTTAGAAGTGGGTAGTGGGCATATTGTGTGCATTGATGTTTATTTATGTTTGACACCCTCAGTTTGGAGGTAGGCTATAAAATATATAATTTCTTCAGAGGTCATTTTCATCATGAGGTCATTTCAGACATGAGGTTTACTGAGGTAACTGTCCCAAAGTCAGTCATAGTAAACACTGAGATTAAAATCTACATGATTTTAAATGTATCCATTTTTAATTCATTCCAGTATCCAAGGATGCCATAAAGTGGACAGAAGTAGTTGTCACAAAATATAAAATATTTTCCTGTATACACGCATACACACACACACTCACACACACACACACACACAAACACGCACAAACACATTGTTTTTCACTGGATATTTTCATCCAAATGGAAAACTTGTGTTCAAATCCCAGACATCCTCCTGGTTGTCTGCAATCTCCAACCAGAGGCAGAACAGTGTTTTGTTCTTAGTTTGTTTTTACAGATTATTTTTGCCTCGCTGGAGGGCTATACTTTTTACATTTCCTACTATTTTGAGGTCTATGTTTGCCGGCTAGTTCTTAAAAATGCAAAATTTCAACCAATGTCTTTCACAAAAATGTTCAACAAAACCAAGACATTTAATTCCTGTTCCTCCTGTGCATCACAGACACATGTCCAGATAAATAAAAATCAATAAAGATTTACCCCACTAGAGGAGAGTTGTATTAATGCAGGCTCTGTCAAGGGAAAATTGCATGTGTGTTAAAATGAAAAAAAAAATCGTAAGAAATACTGAGTTTAACCACATCCATGGCACTGCAGCTCTGGGTTTATTTCTGCAGTTTTCTCAAGACTGCAGTCTACAGTTTTCCCAAGAGCCAAGTTCAAAGACAGTTTGGGGTCTACAGAAGATAAGGTGATTAGTGAGATGATGGAGAAGACCTGGCATCTGTGGCATTCATGGAAAACAAAAAAAAATGAGGTCATCAAATAACTCTGTTGAAAAGAGCACAGTAAATGAATATGCAAGTTCTTAAAAAAAGATTGCAGGCAATACCGAGGGGGGAGGGCAGCACTTTCTGCAGTTGCCCCTAGCCAGGGTGTTGCAGGATGCTGGATCAGCCCCTAATTATTTGCCACCAGAGATGGGCAGCCTCGGTGCTTTCAGGCTGCACTTCCCCAGCAGAGATGCTTGTGCTTCTCCTCAAAAGGCCTCTTTTGCATGCAAACAGGGCCATCTTTGATCTCAGCTGGGGGTCCACTGTTAACTGCTGCTGGGAAGCAGTTTCAAATCAGCAGGTCAACCAGATCTTTTGAAGATAGAGCCATTTATTCAGCAGCTAGAACGGCAACCACAGGCAGTCAGAGGAGCATAAATTTTATGTCTGGTGTTGGCCATTAAAACAGGGCTGTACTGTTTGTGGTCTCAGGCTGACTCAGTGGCACCATTGGAGCAGCACGGTGATAAATGCTTATTCATCACAGCTGTAGAATTTGGTTACAGAAAGGACACTCTCAGTGTGGTTGTCTGGGGGCAGACTCCTGACTGCAGGTCTATCCTGGCGCCTTTGTGTCGCTCAGCATGCAAGAGGTGAAGGCCCTGGTGACATCTCTGATGGATCTGTCGTAGCTACAGGAACTGATGTTTCCACCACTATTTACGGTTTGCACGGACAAGCTGTTCCAAGGTTATCATGTGTTTGCCTACCTGCATAAAATGAAGAAAGAAGGTAAACGTATCCATAGCCTGAACTGAAAGAACTCCACTAATTAAACTACCAATGCTTCAGTGAAGGCTTTCAATAGCACTGGATATTCTTATATCACAGGTGATGGCATATCTTTTCCAGAAACATGGAGACAGCTGATCATTTGGTTTGTCTCGAAATTCAGTTGAATACAGCTGCATCGTGAATGTTTATCTGTTACTGTCCAGAACCAGGATGTAGCCATAATTTATAGAAAGAGGTGGCATTTTAAGTAGTCAGTGTGAAACTTGTGTTTTGATTCTTGGCATAAATGGCTTACATGTGTAGCTCTCGAAGGCAGCCTTGCGTATTTGTAAAATCCTAAGGTGAAGTGGCTTCTAAGTGTGCAACATTTAGTAACAAAATAAGGCAGCTGGTCTTCTGGGATTTTTTTTCTTATTATTTATTTTTTTCAATGAGTACAAGCCAGATGTGAGAGCCTGAGGAAGGCTGCACTAACTTTTCAACCCTTGCTATAAGCCAGAACCATTCAGTCTTTAAGCAGATTACATTCTGTGGAAAGACACTTTTGCATGCTAGACTTAGTGTTAATCCACAAGATTATAAAAACTGGTAAATGAGCAGTGAAAGAAAAACAAAACAAAACAAAACTCTCCAGTTCAGATTGCATGTTTTTACTACAGTCAGAAAAACAAAGCAGAGCTAGGAGGAAATTAGGGTTCTGTGCAGGTACTGTTATCTTTGGAAGGTAGCAAGTGCATGACCATGTCATTAGAGACTATGTTTTTTCTCTCGACTCCTTTAACAAAATTACATTTGGCAAGTGAAAGCCCAGTGTCCCCTAAACACACAAATATTCCTTCATCAGCCTTTCCAAGGTGATGCTTCAGAGTACTCTCTTGCTGTTTAGAGGTCCTGTTCCAACAGTGGGTTTTATGGAAGTTCAATAAAGAGCATCTTCTTGTGGTCTGTAACATGAGTGTAAGAAAATCTGCTGTTGTTGTGATAAACGCTATGTCCATAGATTTATAAGGAATGTTCTCATTCCTGGAAGCACCAGCTATTCTGGTAACTCACTGCCGCCAAGGTTTTTAACCATTTTCTCCTTTCAGGCACACATTACAGAATGGAAAGCCATGTCTGCACTCCTGCCGCTGGGATCAGTTCTTCGTTTGTTATTAGATCATATCATTTTACAGTTTGTCTCATGTAAAAGGCAATGCAGAAAGCTGCTGAGACCTTAACTTCCCACTGCTGCTGTTAACAGCTGAGCTTTGTAACTGTAAAGGGCTTGCTTAAAGTTTGCATTGAAGTCATATTTTAATGTGTAATGAAATTTATAATAAATCATTGAGGCAAGGAAAATTATTTCCTCAACAGGGCAAAAGGATGAGAAGGAAAGGAAATTTTCTTTGCTCCATCTCCCTGTGGTATTTTTAAACAGAAGAGTAGTAGAACTCTGTCATGAGAGGGAACAGAGTGCACCCAATGCTTGAGATTGTAGTCCATGTACTTCGTGGAGGAATTATGTCAGCTGCACAGACAGAGGAATAAGTTAAATATTGTGTTCATCATCTTTTAAATCTGTCTTTGACAGCCTAAATCAACTACAATATACAGCTGTCATCCAATGACTGATTCTGGCTGTGACTTGAGAAAACTTTTGAGAAAACTTTGAGATTGAGTTTCTTTACACAGTATCATCACAATTAGCATGAAACCATACCACAACATACAATTACTGTGTGTAATGTGAAAATTTCATAATGGTAGCTCTCAAGTTCCCTTTTTCTTTTTTCCTTCCTTATTTATATATTTTCTTTGTCAGCTTTTAGCTTAGAGAAGAGTGAAACTTTCAAACCACCAGAGGGAAAACACAGTGTATTCATGTGTCCATGTTAAAGACTGATCTATATGTAGAACTGTGAAATCAATGATCTCAACACCAAAATACTTCAGGTACCACATTCTGTTCTCTGTTGTGCATATTTCTATATAATCAAGGCTAGGATTACTGATTTCAAGATGCCAGCAAACTTTTTCTTATGAAAGTATCTGATATACCGAGATGTTTATCTGCAGTTGCCATGTTGACACTTCCTACATTGCAAAGAAACAGTATCCGGAGTGAAAGAAATTTATCCAGAAAAAAAACTCTGAATGTGCTTTTAGTTTATCTGGTTGAGAAGACAACAGTGTTTTATTGCAAAAAGTCCTTTTGTGTTTGTGGAGTTCTTCATGTGTTTTATACTGTTTCTATACCTCATACTTTCCACATTTCTTCACGAGGGGCTTCATTCTGGTTTGTGTCAGGATATCACAAATTGTCCCTTGAATTAGTCCTGCTTCAGACCTTTTAACCCCTGTTACTAATGCAAGAAATATTACCCCATTCATAAATCATATTTCACATTGGGATAATGAAAGAATTCTGAAACTTTAGTATTCACTCCTTACAATTCTTTGTTGTGAATCTGTTTTTTGGATAAGACACAAAAATGCAAGAATTCTTAGAAGAGTACTAGTCTTCTGATTTTTACCTTTCTTCCATGATTTAAACTTTATTTGTAGAGACCTGCAGAAAATGGAAATATTGTATGTAACTGCTACTCACAGTTCTCACAAATATTCAGAGATGCACCTCATATTCAGATTTCCTGACTGAGATCTTATAATGCACAAAACAACACTGCATATAAACATATCACATATTTAGGAAGCTGAGAAGAGTACTCAAAGCTAGATTTTCAACCATGGACATAGATCTTTTCACAAAGAATACTGTTGACGCTGTAAAAATCTCTCATCTTCTGTTCAGAAGCATGTACGCATGGGAAAATCTGACCATTCCGGTTTGCAGGTTTATAGCAAATATACTTCTATTCAAAAGCCTAATTAATCATTACCAATAGTTATTATTTGTATTAAACCATCACATGGAAGGTCAAGCAAAAAATAATCCTATTTTTAGGACTCATTGCAACATAAAATTTATATAGAATCATAGAATCATAGAATCGTTAGGGTTGGAAAGGACCATAAGATCATCTAGTTCCAACTCCCCTGCCACAAGCAGGGACACCTTACACTAAATCGTATCACCCAAGGCCTCGTCCAACCTGGTCTTGAACACTACCAGGGATGGAGCATTCACAACCTCCATGGGAAACCCATTCCAGTGCCTCACCACCCTTACAGGAAAGAATTTCCTCCTTATGTCCAACCTAAACTTCCCCTGTTTAAGTTTTAACCTGTTACCCCTTGTCCTATCACTACAGTCCCTAATGAAGAGTCCCTCTCCAGCATCCCTATAGGCCCCCTTCAGATACTGGAAGGATGCTATGAGGTCTCCACGCAGCCTTCTCTTCTCCAGGCTGAACAGCCCCAACTTTCTCAGCCTGTCTTCATACGGGAGGCGCTCCAGCCCCCTGATCATCCTTGTGGCCCTCCTCTGGACTTGTTCCAACAGTTCCATGTCCTTTTTATGTTGAGGACACCAGAACTGCACACAATACTCCAGGTGAGGTCTCCTGAGAGCAGAGTAGAGGGGCAGGATCACCTCCTTGGACCTGCTGGTCACACTCCTTTTGGTGCAGCCCAGGATACGGTTGGCCTTCTGGGCTGCAAGTGCTCACTGAAGCTGGCTCATGTGCATTTTCTCATCAACCAACACCCCCAAGTCCTTCTCCGCAGGGCTGCTCTGAATCTCTTCTCTGCCCAACCTGTAGCTGTGCCTGGGATTGCTCCAACCCAGGTGTAGCACCTTGCATTGTCTGAGTTAGCACTGAAAAAAAAAACAAACAAAAACCATGAAAGCATAAGCAAATAAATAAAGGGTTAATAATTTGCCCAGGCAGCTCAGCAAATTGGTAGAGAGTTTGGGAATAGAATTCAGGTCTACCAGTTTCCAGTATAAATCAGGCTGGCTCCAAAGTTCCCTCCAGGTTTGCTCGAGATTTTCTAAATCGAGTATCTTGAAATACCTGTGGTTCCTGTGAGAGAGAGGAATGTTGGCCACTACATTGAAGACCAAGATTTCTGTCTCAAAGCCATTAAGATTAAAAGCACTATATAAATCATTAAGTCCCCCTACAACAAACGTTCTAAGAAAAACAAGTGAGAGCTCAGATGATTTAGGTGCTTAAAACATGAATTTCATAAAGAGTGGATTTAGACAGAAAGGCAGACTCAAGGCTTAGTGTCTGAGGGTTCTTTCTCAATTTCTGAGTGCCTTGAATGCTTCATTTGGAAACCTGTTATATACATGCAATACTACATGTTCAGGAAAAGAGTTTGCGTTCTTTTGCTTCAAATGCATTGTTACTTTCATTATAAATACAATTCAGTTCTAGCTCAGCCATGAAAACTTTCTCAAGGATATAACCTGGCAAATAAAATGTTAGTTTGGGAGTCACAATAAAAAAATATAATTAGAAAACACTTCTGTATTTTCCAGTGAAGTGAATAGCAATTAAAACCAATAAAAATAATAAGAAAGTACAATACTTATTTAGCTCTGTAGTATAATCACTCTAGACAAGTATAACTGCTTGAATTTACCCATGTCACATAGTTCAGAGTTTTTTCAGGCACTGTGAGCTCAGCTATCAATGTCAAAAGAAAATAGAAATTGGCTGAAGAGTTCCTCTGGTATTTTTTAGAACACGTGGCTCAGTATTTAACTTGGGAGTTTACATGTCTGAAAGCAAAACAAGTAGATGTCAGCAGTTTTCAGTCAGAATATCAGGAAGCTTGTAGTAAAACAAGCCCTTAATGTTGGTGGATAAGGAGCTAGAAAACACCCTAAATCATGTTTCAATTACTAAAAATATCTTTTAAACAAAATCAGGAATGCCGGGGGGAAGGATTAGTTTCCTGTTTTGTTGGTGGCTGATACATAGCTATACATACACACACACACACACATGTATATGAATATATACAGATATACATATATGAATTTAAGATTTCAGTCTGATACCCAAACATCTGCATTTTAGAACTCCCACACATCCTCTTGCAGAAAAAACATCTTATTTACCCTAGTGCAGTCACAGCATACAGACTTTCCCTTGGGTGTCTTAGCACTCACGCAGTAAAGTGTCATCTCTCCAAACACCCCAAAATCCATTGGCAAGTGAACAGACTTGGACCCTCACAGTTCACAGCATTCCCATCCATATGTGAATAGCTGGCATGTCCTCAGCTGCAGCTAAAGAAGCAGTTATTCAGATCCATATGTGAAATACCCATTTCCAGGGTTTCTGCAAAGTTTGCA
This sequence comes from Pezoporus flaviventris, assembly GCF_033815535.1. NCBI lineage: Eukaryota > Metazoa > Chordata > Aves > Psittaciformes > Psittacidae > Pezoporus > Pezoporus flaviventris. The sequence continues at coordinate 63,747 of NW_026892600.1, forward strand.
TGGTGTAGTTGTTTGCTGTAAACCCAGTTGTGTTCACTATGAACTTTCCCCCTCTGGTGCTCCCAGGGGATCAAAACCACCATCAAAAGCAGCTGGCTGACCTCTACCCAACAGAGGGGGAAAAAAAAAAGCACTTTGGTAAAACCAATTTTTAAGTGCCTGTAACAGAATCCTTCACTGTGAGTAAAGCCATAGCTCCTTAGTACATCAGACAGATAGAAAATTTGAAAACGAGAGGGGGGATGTTTAAGCATAAAGGAAAAGGGGAGGACAGAGGGGCATTCTAAAAAGTGGTTCATTCCTGGGATTAAGGAGACTTTATCAGAGTTACCACTTATATTTTCCCTCTATTGTAGTCCAAAAACTTTTCCTAAAGGGGTATAGTGGCACCTTTTCTTTTAAAAAACAACCAACCAAACAAAAACAAAAAACCACAAAACAAACAAGGCAAGCAAAAACCACAACAGAAGAGTGTTTCACTAATTGCTTGAGAAATGCAAATTGAACAGGAGATGCAAGGCTCCCCATTACACAATAGCTCAGTGATTAGAGCTGTCGCTCAACATATGGGAAGCTCAGAATCAATTAATTTCTCAGCATCTAAGGTTTCCAACCTGTACCTCTCATGAGAGGTAAACTATCATATTATAGGCAATTTGTAGAAGCAGGGAACAATGTGTTCATCATGATGGGCTGGAGCTGTTCCACTGGCCATTGAATGGTGACTCAGTGGGCCAAGGAGAAACAAAAAGGGGCAGGATTATCGAGCACAGTGGCTGGGGTTTCTGTCCCAGAGTACATGCCAGTCTTGCCCTGGCTTGGGATTATTTAAAGGACTTTTCCAATGGGTGTTTGATTTCCTATGCACATCTGTCCAATGAGCGGTGATGATCTGACTTTCAGCTCATCATCAGTTTCTGTGAGTTAATAATCATCATGTATTAAGCCAAAACTCATTTTCTTGTGCCTGCAGTACTGAAGGTTTCAAAAAAGTCCTGATCAAGCCCTATCTGGCTAAGCTTCACCTGCTTGCAAGCCGCTACAACAGAGCTCTGGAGGAGTCTATCCAAAAGCTGTTCCTTACCTAACTGTAAGAAACACAAGCAAAAGTAGCATCATTGGAAGAGGTCTGATATTTGTGATAAATTATTTAGAACTTATATAGAATCAGAGAATCATAGAATAGTTAGGGTTGGAAAGGACCTTAAGATCATCTAGTTCCAGCCCCCAGACATAGTCAGGGACACCTCATACTAAACAATGCCACTCCAGGCTTTGTCTAACTTGGCCTTGAACACTGCCAGGGATGGAGCATTCACAACTTCCTTGGGCAACCCATTCCAGTGCCTCACCACCCCCACAGTAAAGAACTTCTTCCTTGTATCCAATCTAAACCTCCCCTGTTGAAGTTTTAACCCGTTGCCCCTTGTCCTATCACTAGAGTTCCTAATGAAGAGTCCCTCTCCTCATAGGCCCCCTTCAGATACTGGAAGGCTGCTATGAAGTCTCCACACAGCCTTCTCTTCTCCAGGCTGAACAGCCCCAACTTTCTCAGCCTATGGGATCTATATGGGGAGCCTATATGGGAGGTCTCCAGCCCCTTGATCATCCTTGTGGCCCTTCTCTGGACTTGTTCCAACAGTTCCATGTCCTTTTTATGTTGAGAACACCAGAACTGCACAAAATACTCCAGGTGAGGTCTCCTGAGAGCAGAATAGAAGGGCAGGATCACCTCCTTGGACCTGCTGGTCACACTCCTTTTGATGCAGCCCAGGATACAGTTGGCTTTCTGGGCTGTGAGTGTACACTGAAGCCGGCTCTTGTTCTCACTGACCAACACCCCCAAGTCCTTCTGCCCAGGGCTACTCTGAATCTCTTCTCTGCCCAACCTGTAGCTGTGCCTGGGATTGCTCCGACCCAGGTGTAGGATCTTCCACCTGGCGTGATTAAACTTCATCAGGCTGGCATCAGCCCACCTCACAAGTGTGTCAAGGTCCCTCTGGATGGCATACCTTCCCTCCAGCATATCAGCTGAACCACACAGCTTGGTGTCATCAGCAAACTTGCTGAGGGCGCGCTCAATCCCACTGTCCATGTCACCGACAAAGATGTTGAACAAGACCGGTCCCAACACCGATCCCTGAGAGACACCACTCATTACTGGTCTCCAGCTGGACATTGAGCCATTGACCACAACTCTTTACATGCAGCCATCCAGCCAGTTCTTTGCTCACTGAGGGTCCATCTATCACACTGGTGTCTCTCCAATTTAGAGTCAAGGATGTGGTGGGAGACAGTGTTGAACACTTTGCACAAGTCCAGGTAGATGACATCAATTGCTCTGCCCCTGTCCATCAGTTCTGTAGCCCCATCATAGAAGGCCACCAAATTGGCTAGGCAGGATTTCCCCTTAGTGAAGCCAAGTTTCCTCAGCAGCTCCTTATCCATCCATGGAGGCCTCCTGGCCCTCCTGCTGCATTTCCTTCTGGTTGGTACACAACACTCCTGAGCTTGTAGCAGGTGATCCTTGAATATCAGCCAGCAGTCTTGGGGCCCCCTCCCCTCTAGGGCTATATCCCATGGAACCTTACTAAGCAGGTTCCTGAAGAGGCCAAAGTCATGTTTGCTCCACACTTTCATTAAGTTCAAGGACTTTAGTGCATATGCATATGCAAAGAATCAGCAGAAGTGTAGGAGTTATATGAATGTTGCTAAACTATATGCAAGAGTATAGAGTGAGTAGATTAGACTATATAAAATTATAATACTACAACAATTTTAATATTGGATTGCTAAGAATATGTTTTCTACAGTGTGCTTCATTTTGGGAAAGCTTATTCGGACTTGTATATATTAATTTCAAAGTATGACTGTTCTCATTCTGTATCAATTTTTCTACTTTTCCGTTGCTTTATCCAGGTAACTGCACGTATAAGGAACAATTCTTCCTTTTTGTTTATTCCCTGAGTTTTGTCTCCTTTGAGCAGGGTTGATCAAGTTGTAGGAAGGCCAATCTGTGGGGCACTGTGAGCTATTCTAGAAAGACATTAAGGAAAAAAATATTAAAAATGTTATTTATACATTAGTATATCAGTTCATAGACAAAAAGAAGGAACATTATAAATATTAATTGGTATTCCAAGTGTAGCCTAACTTTAATTCTTAAATGAACAATACTATAGAAAGATCTATAGATTGTTTAAAATATTAGTTGTTAACTTAGAATTTAGAAAAATACTAACAATATTAAAGTAACATTTAAAAGACTAGGTGTGATATATTTGACTCTCCTAAGTTTTCTCAGTCTTTCACCAACTTATTTCAAAAGTGATTCAGGTAACAACTGCATTAGGAAGAAAGTAAATGTGTGGAAAATGGTACAGGCACTAAATTGAATATGGAGAGCGGGAGGGGAAGAAAATTAATTTTCCCAGTTACTGTTTCATTAATCACAATACTATTGTTTCTTAATTCTGTCTCCCCTTCCCTTTTATATCTAAAGATCTTCCATGGCTGTATGATGGCTATATACTTTTTATAGTCTTGAAAAACAGCTTCCTTTTCTTTTAAAGTCCTTTTCTTTTTTAAATTATGGAAGTGTTGCACTCAATTCCCCCTTTTTAAAAGGTCATTTTGTTATTAGCATTCTATTAGAAACAGTAGGAGACAATTAAATGTGGTAACTATCCTTAATTTTCTTGCTTTATTTTCTTCAGCAAATGATACTTTCAATTATTTAAGCAATCTAGTGCTTTACTTTTTTGGGGAAAGGCCTGAATGCACAGTATGACTCGAATTTGTGCAGCATCAAAAGTAGCAGATAAACCTTCTGTTCCCATGTTGGGAACAATAGACATAGTCCTGTGGATTCTTGTCAATGGTCTCTCATGCACGTTACTGTTATTCAGTAATGAAAGAACACTATAAGGGTTAATTTGCTTTCTTTATGTTACTGGCTACATAATGCATTTAGTCTGAGTCCTTGGGGCAAAACATGAAATGAAAGGAAGCATGAAACGTAAAATGTTATCTCATTTTAAGCAACACAGTCATCTGGGTAACATTTGGCTCTCTACCTGCTATTTGACCTGTCTTTTCCCTGGTTTCACATTTCCTCTTTAAATTTCTGCCTCTAAGACCTTCCAGCAGCTTGGTTGCTAAATGGTAAGCAAGGATAACACTCACAAGTAAGTCAAGTAACACTTTTTTAACAGCTCATCTGATAATATGTACCTGTGATTTTTGTAAGCTTCTTAAAGAAGGAATGACTCTCTGTGAGAGCATTTACCTCTTAATTTGGATGGTAAAGGTTTTCCTAAAGATAATGCAGAACAAATAGCAAGACCTACAGTTCAATCTGGTCATCCTGTAGTTAGCCCAGTAAGATCTTGTAATACTCCCAGATTTCCTGCTGCAATAGGAGGAAAAACAACACTCCATTGTGACAGCAGAATCCACCAAAAAGCCACTGGGGAGGTGGAGGGAGAAGTTTTAGAAGCTTTGGCTTTGAAATAACTTTCAAAGGATTTTAAAAATCTTTCTCTGAAAACTTTATTTTGACACTTCTCTTGTGCAAAGCATTGTGAAATACTTGGTTTAGTTCCTTGTGAAGTGGCTGGGAGTATGGATTGCTACCTTGTTGCTTTTATTTCAAGAACTACTGTTTCTTATCTTGGTTCCTGTTTATAAAGTCACCTCTGTTTCATGTGGTTGTGATTTATTTTGCTTTGATGGAGTCACTTCAGATTTTCCCAGTGTAAAGGAAAACAGAATTCAACATAGAGCAAGAATAATGGAACGGCAGACTGGTTTGAATTGAAAGAGATCTTAAAGCTCACCCAGTTCCAACCCCCTGCCACAGGCAGGGACACCTTCCACTAGACCAGGTTGCTCCAAGCCCCATCCAGCTTGGCCTTGAACACTGTTAGAGATGGGGCAGCCACAACTTCTCTGGGCAACCTGTGCCAGGGCCTCACCACCCTCACAGGGAAGAACTTCTGCCTAAGAGCTCATCCCAATTTCCCCACTATCAGGTTAAAGCCATTGCACCTTGTCCTGTTCCTACAGGCCCTGTCCAAAGCCCCTCTCCAGCTTTCTTAAAACTGCTAAAGCTGAAACAACAGCTGAACAATAAATGAGTCTGTCTCCTTCTTTTTTCTGTATTTTCCAGAAGACTGAATAGCACAAGACTCTATCTACTGAGAACTTTTGCCTCACCACTCTTGTACTACATCATCTGAAATCCATCCAAATGTACTTTAAGAAAGTCTCTTATACAACATAAACCATGCCCTTGACTGTGACTAAAATCACTTCAGCACATCCCTTGTTCCTGTTGCTGTTAACAGCTACCCAAACCCCTCATTTCTGTCCTCAATCAAAGCCACTTTGAAGCAAGCAGTCTATCTTCAGTTAGCTCCAGCTGTCTTGAGAAATTAATCTCTGCAGATGTCTCCAGTAGGCATTACCAATAGAGTGAAGTTAGTCTTGGCTACTGAAACAGTGTTGTGTGATGGGAAAATGCTCAGTGGAAGTAACTATGAATTAACATTGTGCATCTTGAGGTCTAGGTTCAAGTACAATTAATTTGAGGGTCTTCGCTTACTCCTTATTAAATATTTTATCTGCTGTGAGGAACAGACACTCAGAGGTCCACTGGAGCAGAAGAGTTTGAGGTTTCAGTGGAGGTGCAGACAGAGGATGGCTGGGGTCTTCAAGAAGGGTGGAAGAATACACGGCAGATAGTCACCTTCCCCACTTTCTTTGTGACAGGTTATAAGTGGAGTGAAATGCATAACTTGCATTTTTTACATCGAACGTTTAGTATTCCTATAGTAATTTACACATTTTCTCCAGAGTGTTTGCTGCTTGAGACTTCATTTCTTCCCTCCACACATATTTAAGTGTCTAGAACCACGATTAACAAGTATACCAGAAAGTGAATAAGATTTGATTTTATATAAACTGTGTTTGGCTTTGACCTCGTCTTGAGTTTTGTTTTTCATATTTGAAGATTCATACCTTCCATATGCAGTTGAACACTGAACACCATTTGGAAATCTCAGAAAAAAAAAACAACACTTCCTGGCCTGCCCATGATCAGACAGTTGGTATGTCTACCTGCATGGCTATAGAAAGAATCACAAGCTACTCCATGCAGGATCCAGATCTAGTGTGGAAGTTTAGTCATCACTGTGATCAACCACCTCCAACAAAGCACAGCATGAACCCAGCTGTACATCTACAGGAGGAGCTGGGTCATGTCCAGCTATCTCAAGCAAGTACAAAATGAGATGTTCTCTATGTGTAATTTGGCTAACAAGTTATCTTCAAAGAACCTGTGCCTAGTATTTTTGCTGACAAACAGTAATTGCATTTACCTTCATGGTCTCAGCTGCACAGATACCTTTGATGTGAGGCACGGAGAAGTTCATTTCAGAAGTACCAAAACTAACTGATAGACTTTCTAGATCTGGATCTCATAAGCTGTGAATAGACACTTTGTTTCTGATACCAGAACATTATTCCTATACAGCAGTTCTATTACATTTTCTTCAAAATAAAGTATAATGATTAATAGTCCATCATTACAGAAATACGTGAAAAGAGATAGTGGTGATTCCTGATAACAGCTTATGTGGTCTGGCAAGTGATCTAGGCACTGTCATCTAGCATACCTAAATTCTGTTTGTGAGTTTGCTGTTTATCTTAATTGTGCGTAAGTGTTGTGCCTCTCTTCCTTCATCTCTGAAGATGGAAAACCAGTAATGAGCTCTTGACATTTCTGAAAGATTTACTGTGTCTGTCTAAACAGATTTTTCTATATAATCTATCCATCTATGTATCTCTTAATATTTAGACATATATTAGCACAGTTTGTTTCAAGCACTGGTTTTTCATCTTAAAAAATGAAATGCTTTAGCACAAGCATAAGCAGACACATACGTTTTAATAGGAATTATATTTGGTTGGAACCACTGGGAGCAAGAACAAATTCACATTTACTAGATCTGTGTTAAAGCAGCTGAGGCTTTCATCCAAAACATGACTTTTAAACCTATGACTTAGACTTGATGGGTTTGAACGTATTATCCTTCTCACATTATTATGATTCTTTCTCTGTCAAAACCAGGGAAGACAAATCTACCAAAGCCAAGCAGGGAAAGCAGTCTGGCTTTCTGCCCCCTCCAACTGTAACATTCTCTGCACTCATATCCTGTTTCTTTGACTTTTATTAAACAATTTGTGAGCACAATGCAGTCCCACTGTCATCAACATTAAAATGTCTACTTGCTGCAACACAGACAGGATTTTCACCCTAGTGTTTTCTCTGCACTGGGATGAAAAATGCTCTCTGCTGCCATGGAATCCAAAAGTCCTCTGAGCACCCAGCTGCCATTTGCTGCTCACGTGTGAAACACCACCACATGGGTCTAAAGTGAGGTTTTTTCTTCGTGTCTTGGTGGGTTGCACAACCTTATTAAAGTCAGTAAGTGTCAGCTTTTGAGCTATGGGCTAGACTACATTGGCCAATAGCCACTATTATAGTTTCCAAAATTTGTTGTTCCTCATTTGCAAAGCACGGTGATTCCTGTCAAGTGATATCAAGCATGCCTGCACAAGCCGGTGCTTGTGTGCAGTGTGTCCAGGACAGTTGCCTCTTTGTGACCTTTGGAGAACAGTTGATCCTAATTCACTAGGAGAATGAATCACCACCCACTTGACACACTTTTTTATAGAGGGGTTCAGGGCTGGGTTCTTGCAAATACAAGTGTGCATTTCCCACCTCACCCCTGGTGCTCTTGCCCAACGCGGGCGCTTCAGCTTCAAAACCGTAAGGCAACAGAGCAGAAAGGCAAAGTCCAGGCATGCAGTGCTCAGTAGCAGAGGCTGGATGTGTGCCTCAGGGGACTCGTTAGGCAAGGCTCGTGACTTTTCTTAAGACACACACTGATGTGTGTGCTCACTGACTGGGGGAGGTGGATGTCAGTTCGACCCACAGGAAGGCTGGATGGTGACAGACATAAATAAAGCTGTCCTGAGGAGGAATCCTAAGGCTCCCACCCACCCCATCCATCCAGATCACATTTGTCTCCCAGCACAACCCTGGGCTCCCTCCACTCCAACACCAGCTGCAGTCCCTGCTCTCCTCTGAGGTTGATAGAGTGAGCAGGCTGCGTAAAGACATCCATGATGCTCTAAGCCAGCTGCTGGGAAACACCCTCCCACTGGAGGTGGAGTGCATCCCATCCCTAACATCTTAACATCTTGCTGCAAGCCAGAGAGGTTCTGGCAGTGTGGGAATTGTGCACTTCCAAAAATAAACCAGAAAGATCTAACAAACTGTGTATTAAAACAGCATTCCAAGCCCAGATACTTTAGTATCCGGCTCCAAAGCATCGAGCAGAGAGAAGGGCAGGGAGTTGCTTTCACCACCTGTCCCGGGCAAAGATCAAGACATGACGATGGCTTATGCCAGCTGTTGTTTTCCCTCTCTGCTGGTTAAATATCCTCCTGTCCGGACTTTGCTAACCTCAGACTGCGGCTGTTGTGCTACTGCCCTCGTTATTTCTCGCCTTTCATGAGCTTACACAAAAAAACAACCATGCTCTTATTAGACCCTGCATCCCTCAAAGTATTGCATCTATGACATAAATATTTCCCCTTTACTCCCCTGTTCTTGTTACTTCATAGATATAAAAGGCTGGCAATAGAAAGGCAGAGAGGTGGAGGTGGGGGAGGGAAGGAGAATAAAATGAGGATCACATAGTCTTTCTGTTTCTTATCCCTCACTTTATACTTTCTGAAATGTGTCACATCTGAAAAAAATTTTGCTTAACTCCTGTGACTGCTAGAGCATTGTACTGCTGCCATACTCGCCTCACTATGGATTTATTTATTTATTTTTTGTATATCATAACTTAATTCTTACAAATATTGAGGGAAAAGAAAGCTGGAAATGAACTTGTAGTCAGAATTTGTTTAAAACACAGCAGCTGCTGTCACTGCTGGTGTGTTTGAGCCTAAGCTTTTGATAAACTCTTTGATACTGTGCTGAGATAATCCAACCACTTTGATGGAGCACTATGGTGATCAGGCTCTTAGATACCGTTATTAAAATGATCTAAGCTTTTTTAACTCTTCACAGAGTAGTGGCCAAAGCCCCAAGTTCAGCACCAGGTTACTCCAGCTGCTCAGAGACTACAGTGAAGCAATTCAAGGTGTCAATTCAGTTCAAACTCTCTGGTGATGCACTGAAATTACCCACTTTCTTCCCCCTAGCAGTGGTTTGGCAGGGTATTGATCTGGTGTAAATGGTTTAACACCACTACACTGTGGTGATGCAAAGCTCCTGCTACCAAACTCTCTGATACCCAGTTACGAAGGTCTAGGTTTCTTCATAATTGCCTGTGGACAGTCACATACTTGACAGCATTTGTTATTTTTTTCATGCTTGACAAATATGCTCTTATAATACATGACAGATGCCAATACTCTGCAGTACTATTTTTAAAGGGCTGATTAAAAATTGCTTTCATTTAAAAACATGTTGAACATGAAAACTGTCCATCTAAAATAAGACTCAGGCAGTCATCATCCTACCGATTGTGCCTAAGTTTACAAATCACATTAACCAGATAGCTGAAGCAAGAGAAAAGCCCAAGGCTTGCAACATATATCAGCTGTAGCACAGGAGCCAAAGTGAGCTCTAGATCCCCTGTTGTTTTTTTCTAGAGCATATTGAAAACTGCTTCCATCTCTATACAGTTTTATGCTTTTTTCTTCATTCCAAAATATGATCATACCCTAAACAATGATCGCCCAATGCACAACGCTGGGATGCTGGGTTCTTTCTCTGATTTACATGACAGACATAACCATTCTACAAGGAAAGCACTTGGATCAGCTCCTTGGCTAACACAAATAGGTGATGTTTTTCCCTGACTAGCAAAACTTCCTAACTGAATAGCAAGATCTGAAAAACGCAGCCAAGTACTGTCTAATCGATTCACAAATGTACTGAAGTCTTTCTGCACAATCCTGGTGTATAAAAGTTTGAATTTCAGCTATGCTTCATATACACAAGTGTATGCCTTTCACATGCATTGTTCTGGCAGTTACACAGGCCTATTAATTGATACCTCTTTGCAGAATTGGACTGGCTCCTTCAAGTCAAAAACTAAATCACCACTGGCTTAACTGAGCTCAAAATTTTCAAAGTATAGTGAATTATGAAGTACGCTTTAAGTATAAAATGCCTTTTGTAAGGTAGGATTGATTTCAGATAGTTCATGATAGTTTTTCAAAACACTCTTCATCCTGAGGTTGTTTCCAGCTTAGTCACAGAAATAAACCTTGTTCTTAATTCTGTCCATCTTCAAGATATACAGCTATTTACCCTCTTTATTTTAATATCATTTTTGTATGATCCTTTCATGTTTAGAATCTCATTTAAAATATTCTGAAGTTGTGAGCTGTGGATTTGCATTGTTCTAGGCACTGTAACCCTGTAAAGTAGAGAGGTTGGTCTTAGTCCACAATGACTCTTATTCTGGAAAAAGGGGAAAAAACAGCAAATATCCTCCAACTTATTTCCTGACAAGCCTAAATGATAATCAGAATTATCTAGTATTCTGCAGTATAGGACGGAAGAGACCCCTTAGCACCCTCCTTTGTGGAAGCAATATCTTGGTTTTCTTCTTTCCAGAGAGCACACGCCTGCCTTGACTGAGACCCAGCTCTTCCCTCATTCTTTGTCTTATCAGTGTTAACACTTTCAGTGTATCCTAATATCAAAAGCATTTTACTGTTTGCAGTTTCAGCATTAACTTCCACTGTACTGCCTTGGTCTGTACTGTTCAGCTGCTGCACGGGCTATGGTTGTTTCTCTTTTTAGTTCTTATTAGCTCCTCCAAGGCTTAGCAAAAGTATATAGAAAAAAAAGTTTGCGATAAACTTTAAATCCATGACTGCTCAGCACCAATGTGATGTTAACGAGAGTTAGAGAAACACTGGGAAACACAGCAACACTCATGAATAGAAAGAACCTTTTATTTAGTTTATATTTTCCCTTATAATCTCTTTACACCCAGAAGGAGTACTCAGAAACAAAACCAGCAATTAGCTGGACTGGTGTTAGGAAGAAAAAAGGTTGGGGTGTGCTGAGACATTAACTGGGTAATGTAATTTCTGAGAAACCCTGTATGGGTTCTGTCGCAATTAAATGTTCAACTGCATATTTGAATGTGCAAAATTAGTTTTGTGGAAGAATGTGTATTTCTGCAAGAGTAACCATTTTGGATATGATCTGGGTAACAGAATAGAGGTTGTCAGCTTTTCTATTTGATTTTGAACTTGCTCGAACTTCTGTGATAATAGACATGATTAGATTGCTAGAAGCACCTAGGAAATTATTTAAATGAGCAGAAATGCTCTACTCCTTTTGTTATTCCCAAAGAAATTGCAAAGCAGTGGAATTGTAGGTGGCTCTACTATCTTTATACATTTCTAGAGTACAGAAACACACACCGATATATACCCTGACAAGTCACACATTTCTTCCATCCGTCTATAATTGTTATTCTATCAATCAACCATAGCTGCTTTTCCAGGCCCCCCCCCCCCCCCCCCCCACCTTTATTTAAGAAAGTGATTATATTGTAGCTGGAAAAACAGGGAGCTTTGAAAGTTTGTAAGAAACTAGAATAAACTTCATTTAAAAATCTGGGAAAGTCAGGAGAACGTGCAACATATTTTTCCTTGATAAAATTGTGAAAAGCACAAAAGTATTCTTGAGACATATGTGTTTCCTTCTGCTGAGTGACAGCCTTAAGGACAGTACATGTGAGAGAGAAGTTTTAGAGGTAAAAATATTTTTCTCTTTTAACTGAGTAGCAGAGAATCAGGGGTGTTTGAAGTGCATGTAAATTTGCAGTACAGTCTTTGTCTTTCTATATTAATTTTTCTTCTTCTTATCTCCTGTGTATGAGTGCATTTTGACCTTTGTCTGTTCAAAGTCCTGAACCACCCTCAGAGCAGAACTATGGGTATAAGACACAGGATTTTGAGGAATCATCATAAAGACTAAAACCTGTGTGAAAGAATCTACTAGAGATCTAAGGATATATTATATCTGTTGATTTTCCCTTCTACAGGTGCCCTGAAAACACATTTTAGTATCAATCACTTCCATTAACGGTGTTGCAAAAGTAATAAATTTATGCTTGCTGATCTGGACTGTCATAGCAGTTGATGCATTTTTCAAAGCTAATTAATAATTCTTCTGCAGAGAACACTGGTATATACAACAATTTGCTTGTATATGATTTAAATGGAAAGGAAGAATAAGGCGTATTAGGAGAATTCGGTGGAGATGGTGGAGGTGGTTTCCACTCACACCAAAGATTCCAGTGAGTGCCCGTATTGTGGAAAGAGGGGAACGCTGGCACAATGGTAATACTGAGAGGAACGAGATGGAGAAAAAGATCTACCAAAAGTGATTTTGACTGAGAAGATGCAGTCATGAAACCTAAAAGAGACCAAGAAATGTAAAAAGCTGCTGGTGGTTTGAAGAAGAGCAGAGCTTAACCTGGTGGGGTTGTCAGAAGCCTTTATGAAAGCTCTTTTGGAGGAAAAATGTTAAAGTTTGGAGGAAAAATGTTAAAGTTTGTAGGAATTCTGGAAGGAAGTCAAGTTGAAAATTAACATTCTTATTTATTTAAATATTTGTGTCCCTGACACAATTGGATGAAAGGATGAAAGTGGTATTAAGCATGGAATTAGTGTCTAAAGTTCTTGAAAAAGGTCAGAGCAAAAACATTTTCACTGGAAAATGTATAATGCAGGTTAAAGCTATAGGAAAGGAAGGAATAAGAAGAAAAGAATGGATGTAGTTCTGAAGACTGAGGTGCCTGTTTTATGAATGTAAACAGGAGGTTTCCAGAAGGATAACAGGGGTGTACTAAGAATAATGAGGGCAGAAGGTAGAAGGTGGTGGATTTCAGAAAGGCTTTTGAATATGCAGGCAGGAAGTTGTGGCACACACACAAAAGCCTTCAACTGAAGTTGGATATATTGGATTAAGAGATCTATTGTTATGCAATTGTTGGCAATAATCTTTGATTCCTGTTTATTGGAATAACTTTGTTGAACTGAAAATTGGCATTGTGGATCTACTGTGATTTAATAGCAGAGTACATGATGTGAACAGAATTTCATTTTTTAGCGAAAATAACTACTTGCTAACAAATATTTCCAAATTGGAGTGCAGCACTGTGACATTCAAAACAAGTAACTGGAATAATTTGTGCAGAAATTAACTTAAAATTAATCAAAAGTCCTTTGAAGATTAACCTCATAATTCTGCCCTTTGTCAGTGTGTCTGGAACTATAAAACACTGTCCTTTGCTACTTGTTCAACACAGCTTTGCTTAAAGAGAAATGTGAATGCTCTGTACCATCCAGACACAACAGATTAAATTCATACATAGCTTTAAATAAAATTACAGAATGATAAATTTTGTTAGCAATTTTATAAATATTTAGATATTTTAAGACCTTTTTTAGGAACCTTATTTGGTTGTTTTCCACCTTCTAACCTCAAAGCAAGAAGATTAAAGCAAATGGTTAAGAAAGAAACAGAAAAAGATTTTGAGGTAGTAGCCAAAACAGGGCTACAAAAGGTCTCAGAGCAGCTTTATCTGCTGGTGGGTACTTGCTCAGTTCAGTAGTCACATGACTCACACATTGGTTCATGGGGTTTTTTCCAGAAATAGAATCAATAGAGAACAGACAAACCCACAGTGCCAGTTTGTATAGTCTTGTGGTTTTTCTTGAAGGCTCCAGGCTTGCACAGGTCCACCAGATAATGAAGGCAAACTATTTCAGTTCATGTGTGTCCGTAGCTGCTCAATTGGGTCCGAGTTATCAAATAAAAGCACAGAAGAACACGTGGTGGTTGAAAATGTCTAACTAAAGTTTGCATCAAAGAAAAAAAAAATTAAAAGCCACCTCTACATTTTTGGCAATAGCTTGTTTGCCATGTCTTACATTAATCACTTGTAATTTATGTTAAAAGCCTCTTAACAGAAAGTCAATATGTTTAGCCTTGATGAAAGCATGTCGTAGCATTAGATGTATAGTAGTAAATTTTATGTACCAAGACCTTTGCATTATGCACAGGAATATGTATCTTTCCTGACAACAGGCTCTACTAAGAGAATACTTGAGCCTCTCCGCAGTTTTCTGAAACTTATGTGACAACCAATTTTGATCTCCTAAATATGTGTAGCACTTTCACTAAATAAAATATCTATGCAAGCAGAAAGCAAAAAAGTTTACATGTGGATGCTTAGATATGGGAGAAAAATTTTCTTTATATAATGAAAGTAAAATGAATATGATAGTTAAAAAAAAAAAAAGAGGCAAAAAAAATAATTTCCAAAAACAATGAGACCTGAGAAGATTGCAGGTACAAAGGAAAGAATAATTTTCTGCTTCTAAACCCTGACATCTAGAACTGTGTTTAGAAACCTAGGCATACATTGTTTAATGCTCTTTGAAAGATGCAGAGAAAGATATCATCAGTATTATTCAAAGGCAGGAAAACCTTTCCTTTTCTTTTGTTAGAAAAACTGTTAACTAACTTTTCTCTGAATTTAATGCACTTTTAGTACCCAGCAAAGTGAGGAAGGACAAAGCATACAGCACATGGAAAAGAGCTGGAAATCATGTTGCTTCTTGAGATTTGGCTCAAAATGAGCCCAAAGCCTTCAGTGACTTGTTGAGTGCCCCTGCTTAGGGCTTTGAATCTGAAATGTGCTTTTGCCTTCATATGTTCCAGCATTCCAGCTGCATGATCACATTCATTTGTGAGTAGGTACTGAAGGAGCAGCTTGCAAAATACTGCATGCTTGTAGCCACACTCTTCTGTCTTCTAATGTGTTATAAATGGCCTCATACCACTAACTGCAGATTCTCTGTAAACCTTACATATATTTTAACAAGCGGACTGGACCAGCACAGTGTAAAAACCAGGAAAAAGGATGCTATTATGATTAAGTATGAATTGTAAAGAGCTTGCATGAAATATTTCCTGTGATCTGGCATTGCAGAAACAGCCATCTAGTGAGCTATATGTTCCTTCCTTTTCAGAACTGAATTCTGCAAGCTGCTGAACCTTGAAGGACACACTCATTTCAATAAAAGCTAAAAGACTCCTCATTAGTACTGAGCATTAGGCTTAAGGACTGACTTTAGCATAGATACAGGATCTGTGCTAAAATGTTATTCGAAGGGTAGGGAGGTCTCAGATCCTTGAGTACACTTCAGAAGATATCTCCTGCGTAATTGATTTGAACAAAAAGACTCTGGGCCCTAGTGCACTAATTGCTACAACGTTAAGTTATATTTTGTGGTGGGATATTCTGAGAGCTGATGTTTGAAGATGAAGACCTGTAAAATAAGAACTGTCTCAGGCCTCCTTTCCTGGTGTGCTGCTTCTCTGTGTCCTTGCAGCCTGGGCTGATGCAGTTTAAAGCATTCAAGACAGCTTAGTACGTTCTTTGCTCACAGTACTTCCAAATCAGATCAAAGAGAAGATAACAGAGACCTTTCTAAAGTACTGGAAGTCTCTATTCATTCAAACTTCAGAGGTCTGGATGGGCTTTGGCAAGCAAGTGGTCCCCACATTCCTCCCCACATTGTTTGATTTCCCCAACTCCTTGGCTTCCACTGGGGACCTTGCCACTTCCCTGCCCCAGGAATCATCCAAGCCCCACAGCATACACGTGCCAAGACCTCTTATGTAAACACAAAGATTTGGGTGTTTATGGTTTTTTGGGTGGGGGGTTTATTTCTTTTCCTTTCCTTTTGTTTCTTAATCCTGGGTAAAACCATGCTTCTTCCCCTGAGCGGAATGGTCCTCAGAGGACACAGGCATGAATTCAGACTGACTAGTTAGAAAGAAATTTGAACTTCATGTTGCATAAAGTACCTTTACAAAGATGTGTAGGTGACAACAAGGAGTTTGGACCATGCTGAAGTAACATTTTCAGTTTTCTGACAGAGCAGTTATGATTTCCTGTTTTATAGGAATGCCAAACTGGATTTTCATTTTTATTCAGAATTTTAAAGTTAACATTTCCAAAACATTCCACACAGCAGAAATGTACTTTAACTAATACAGCTGAAAAATGCCATTCTGCTACCAGTTTCTGACAAAAAAAAAAGTGTATCTAAAGCCTGCAGACCCATTGTATCAGTTAAAATGCAGTGATATATTTTAATGCACAGTTACTGACATAACTCTGTTGATCACAGCAGACTCTATGCACCTTTCTTTTATTCCTCACTGTGTACTGTTGATTTGTGATGACTGAAAGCAAGATCAGAGCTTGCTAATATGAACTGTAGCTCACAAGTTCACTGGGAAATATTTATTTCTTAATCATGTATCTCTCAGATTAATTGTTTGGGATGATCAAAGGCTCAGCAGGTGGTGGGGATGATTTAGAAACCATAAAATTGGTGTTATCTTTCTGATTGACATCCTATTATTGCAGCATATATTTCCTGTTAGTCAGGAATGTAAAGTTGGAACATTCAGTAATAATATCTAGTAATATTTTGGAAAGGGAAATCATTGGCTGGCTGCATTTTAATAAGATAAAAAATCTTTTTGCTTCCTTCTGTCAGATTTGAAGCAGAAGCTGGGACCATATAGCCCAACCTTTCCTGAGAAAAAGAAAAACTAACAACAAGACGCCTGCTGCTGCTTTTTCCTGCTCGCCTCAAGCCACAGTCCTTCTCTTAGCATTGTTCCTTAAAAACAACCAGACCTCCAAGTTTTTAGGAGGTTGTAAGATAATCACTGAAATAAAATAATCAAGAGAACAGCTGATTTAAGACTATTTCAAAGCACAAATAAATAAAGCCTGTCCTGAGATCTTCTTCCTCTCACCTACCTCAAGCTTTACTTCTCTATTTTGGGTCAGGCTTTTCAATATCTCACCGCTTCTCCTGTCAAGAGTAATTCCAGCCTCAGAAGAATATTTGTGGTGCAGCCACTCGAGCTCCTCTCTAAAGTACTAGAAATTCTGGCATTTTTCTTCTTTGGTTTCCCAAAAACTCAGCCAGCTCAGGACATGCTTACTGGTTTAGGTTTGTTTCCCTAAATCACTTTCCCTCTTTTTTTTTTTTTTTTTCAGAATTAAGACTTAACTTGTCACTATTCATCCCATACTCAGTCTGAGAAAACATTTTATCTTTTTTTACTCTTTGTGATAGGGAAACGTGACATAAATCTGTAGGATAGAATTGGGAATTAAAAAAAAAAAAAAAAACAGAGAAGAAACTGAAGTAGCTGAATAGTCCGAGTGAACGCGCAGGGAAAGCAAAACTAGAAACCCAATGAACCCATCACTTCTCAGCCTACTGTTTTCTATCAGCTGCCTCTCTGGGGAGAGGCCTTACTGTAATAATAGTTTTGACCCCTTTCTCTTTGTAAACAATTTGCCTTAAACTTAGAAATATGTGTTCTTGCTGTCAAATGCAGAATGAGGCACCCAAGGGCTTGTACAGGTCCCTAAGTAGGAACAGCTGCAAAAGAAAAAAAGGCAGATTTCCAAGGGAGATACTCTATCTTCTCCCTTGACATGGGAGGATGAACAAAGGGACCCCTCCCCAAGCCACGGGGGAACTGGCCAGAGGGCAGCACCAGATTCTGCAGCAGGATCATGCAAACAGACCTTCCTCACCTCCTCTTCACCCTGGTTTGTCTGCCACCAGCTCCATTCCCTGGCTGGAAAGGGAAGCTGTCCAAACATGGTCTCCTAAGGTAGCATTGTGCACCATGTTGACTCGATTTGGTGCAGGAGAAACTGTAGGGACATTAGGAGAAAATCAAGGTATGCAGACAGCTCTATGCCTTGCAGAACTGGATTAGCTGTTCCTAAACACAGGCGCTGAAAAGTGACACTAATACTAAAAAATTACATTGGTGCCTTTTGGACAAAACGCTGCACTTATCTTATAGTACCTGCCCTCTAAATAGCACTTTTTGCTTAATATTTCAGAACCATAGCAGAACTAAAAATGAGATCTCCCTTACATCTTATTACAGCTCCTCACCATCCCAGCATCCCAAATTAACTTAGAGTATATGCTATTTTACTTTTATCTAGTTTTAACAAAAAGGTGCAGGAAATAACATCATCCAAATATTCTCTGGTGATTATTTTAGGTGCACTTTAATTAGAGCCTTGGGTTTTAAGGCTTGTAAGATTCCTCCCTTCTTTTTCCCAATAACTATTTATTTTTACAACCTCAACTGCAAATGGCATCAGCCTCCACTTAAAGAAAAACAATAACAAACAACAACCCCCTCCAACGATCTACTGTATGCTAATGCAAGGGTTAGATGTCGTCTATTTGTGGTTTTGAATATTATTCTGTTCAGAAGACTATGAATTAATTTGTTGATTACAGAATATTGGGTAAGAAATGCACAAAAACCAGGCCAGTTATCACATTCTCTCATCTCCATGTGTTGTATACGTACATGTTCAGGTTTGCAGGATGCTGTGTCCCAGGAATGGCTCTTAATAGCTTTCCTAGGAGCACAGGGCTGTGTAAGGTATACTCTTTCCAATCAGCTCAGGATGCTGCCCACCAAAGATGTCTACAACCACCCCTAGGCCATTCTGTACCATTTCTGCTGGCTTTTAGAAAATTTTTGAGGAAAAACTGAGAGGAGGAAGAAGATACTTAAATCAACAGCTGATATCACACTTTTCTGCTTTTGTGATTTATCAATAAAAAAAATAACCTAATCATATCTAGTCATCCAGACATCCTGAAAGACAGTTCTATTTGCTGATGTATCATATTTAAAAGGTGAATATTTAGCAGAAAGGCAAACTTCAGACTAAGGAGTCATAGAATCATAGAATCATGGAATAGTTAGGGTTGGAAAGGACCTTAAGATCATCTAGTTCCAAACCCCCTGCCATATGCAGAGACACCTCACACTAAACCGTACCACCCAAGGCTTCATCCAGCCTGGCCTTGAACACTGCCAGGGGTGGAGTATTCACAACTTCCCTGCACAAACCATTCCAGTGCCTCACCGCCCTCACAGGAAAGAATTTCTTCCTTATATCCGATCTAAACTTCCCCTGTTGAAGTTTCAACCCGTTAGCCCTTGTCCTATTACTGCAGTCCCTAATGAAGAGGCCATCCTCAGCATCCCTGTAGGCTCCCTTCAGATACTGGAAGGCTGCTATGAAGTCTCCACGCAGCCTTCTCTTCTGCAGGATGAACAGCCCCAACATTCTCAGCCTATCTTCATACAGGAGGTGCTCCAGTCCCCGATCATCCTCGTGGTCCTTCTCTGGACTTGTTCCAACAGTTCCATGTCCTTTTTATGTTGAGAACACCAGAACTGCACACAATACTCCAACTGAGGTCTCACAAGAACAGACCAGGGGGTCAGGATCACCTCCTTCGACCTGCTGGTCACGCACCTTTTGAGGCAGCCCAGGATACGGTTGGCTTTCTGGGCTGCGAACGTACACTGAAGCTGGCTCATGTTCATTTTCTCATCAACCAATGCCCCCAAGTCCTTCTCTGCAGGGCTGCTCTGAATCTCTTCTCTGCCCAACCTGTAGCTGTGCCTGGGATTGCTCCAACCCAGGTGTAGCACCTTGCACTTGTCATTCGTATTTCTGGGAGCTTTCCAAAGACTTATGGATCTAGCAGAAACAACTGAACCCATCAGAAAGCTTTTGAAGCGTATCAAGAAACTTAATCACACTATAGTTCCAGTGTCTTCCTTTGCACAAATATTACATATAAGCTTCACCATGAATTATTAAACCTCCTTAGAATGGTTGTGATTAATCCTCTACCAGCTAATCACTTTCAAGCCATGCCTCCTCACTGCGTATAATTTAAAGAACGGCTTCCCTTTGCATCCTACCCTATCACTAGAATCTATGTGCCCAATAACATCATAACTTTGGGAGCTTTGTGTAAATGTTAGGCTGTTTTCCTCACACACAGAGTTGTTTGCAGCATAAGCCATGGTTCAGCAATTTCAGCCTGTGGCTCTTGGTTAAAAAAAGGAGTACTGAAACCAGCCATATAAAGGGCATCTTTTGTCCTTTAGGTTGGTGACAGCAGCTGTGAGGGGCAGCGCAGTAACTGTGTCAAGTCCTTCAAATTGAGGATGCTAAATCATAGGACAAAATTTTACTCTCAATGTCTATGTTTGTCTTTACTTCTCTTTTGTTCTCTACTGCAGTTATTCCTCATTTTGCTTTGCCCAGCTTTAGGAAGAAACAATTGAGTTGTCTCGCTGCTCCCTCATCATATTATTTGGCTGCACAGATGACTCACGACTCTTCCCTAACATGTAGTAAAGTTCTTTCTCATTATGATCCCAGCCTAATTTCACCGAGGAGACAGCTCACTCATCAAAAGTCTGGAAAACTGAAGATTTTTGTGCCCTGTGGGGATGCTCAGAGCTTACCATCAGTGGCTATGAGAGCCTATAGCTGCTCAGTAGTCTTTTTAGCCCCAAGAACTAGTGAGAGTTGAATGTGATACACCTGATAGGATCTTTCCACAGCAGAGACAGAGCCATTACCCAGGAGGGGTACCAGCCACTGTTTCACTTTGTGAAAGTATTTCCAATTACTTCAGAGACACTTAGATTCAGTCTTCAACTCCCAGTTTCTGTATATTTATCTTTTTAATGGGTTTAGAACTTAAATGTGGGTAACATATGGATTTTTTTGTTTGTTTTAAGCTGGTGGTTTCTATTAAAATATTTTTGTTGTCTTTTATTATACAATGTTTTTATTGTACAGCAACCCATTGTGTCTCAATAGGGAAGCATTTTATACATTCAGGCTTATTAACAGTACTTATTATTATTTCAAAAGGTTGTATTGGCTCATTTGTAAGCTAAGACACAAAGGTATTATATATTCTGCTTTTCCTAAACTTTAGATTAGAGAACAGAAAACGATCAGCCAACTGGATCCTGAAAAGTCAGCCTTAGTATTATTATGCATAAATAGCAGTGTTTATGCAAAAAGTAGTGTAATTATGTATAAATAAATAAAATCTGCCCTGAAATGAATACCATCAATAGCATGATAATAGGTTTGAAACCTGGACCCTTTTGTGCTAGGCAAATAGAGGACTTAGCCCTTGTTCCTAAAAAGGGGTCTTATGACAAATGACAGTGGGTCAGGGAGAAGAAAGGAAGGCTTATGCTCTATGTTTCTCAATGGGAAAAAATGAGGCAAAGAGGGATCAAATGACTTGGACCACACAAGTCATAGAATCACAGAGTAGTTTGTGTTGGAAGGGACCTTCAAAGGCCATCTAGTCCCACTCCTTACAATCTGCAGGGACATCTTCTTCTAGATCAGATTGCCCAGAACCACATCCAGCCTGGCCTTGAATGTCGCTAGGGATGAGGCATCCACCACCTCTTCGGGCAGCCTGTGCTATAGTATTTTACCACCCTCATGGTAAAAAAATTTCTCTTCAAGTCCAAATCCAAAAGAAGAGTGAGACACTGATTCTAGGTCATGAAGGTCAGTTTCACACCAGACCTGGAACTGCCCTGCCTCAAGAATTTGGGTTACATTTCATGCTCATTCATGGCAAAGGATGTTGAGTACTGGGGAAGAGGAAAGAACTTTCCTGGTTTGATATGCTGGGAGTCTTCACTAATGCCTCAAAAGAAGAGAGAAATTTTCTTCCTTCTCTTGGTGTGATCATTTCCACAAAGGGACAAAAAAATATCTAGGAACTCAAAAGGACTCAATATCAAGCAATTTTAAGCCTTCCACCAACTACTATTTTAATGGTCTGAATAATCTTTGTGTCCTTCGTCTTTTTTGTCCTTTTAGGATGAGTAGCCAGTCATGGAAAGACAAAGCCTCCTCTAAGAAGGACATAATGCTGTTTGCCCACAACTCCTGAAGAAGTGCTTTTGTTATCAGTCATCATGATGAGAGCACTTATCTTGGCTACTCTTAAGAGAAGTTTATAACTTTTTCAGCTTTTCCTTTATGCTGTAGATGGACATGATCAGAAATAATTCAGTGTTGCTGATCAGAAACTGACAAATAAGGAGGATAACTGGGTGAAACTGGGCCTGATTGTCAAACCTCATCTTTGTACTTTTCAGAATTGGTTCATGTGTATTATATCAGACTTGCAAATATTTTATCATAATTTTAACATTATGTTATGTTTATATCACTTTTATAATTTTTATTATGGCATAAATAATAACTTTTTTTTTACTTTGTTTTGCTTTGTTGAAAGCCAAGCCAAAATTTAAACATAGAAAACCAGGCCTTAGTGAACTCAATAGAAGAAAATGTAAGATACTCAGATTTTTTTTCAGTTCATTTTCATTAAGAACCAAATCCTCAAGTGTCTCTGCAGGCAGAAATGATTAGTGTTCTATTCTTAGGATGAATAGAGACTAACTGGCAAAGAATTAGCCTTTCATAAAGTTTGACAGCAGCTTTTTTGTTGACCTGTATATAATGTTCCTTCTTAAAAGAAGAAATTAGTTTCCAAATTAGTTTCCTGCTTAAAACAAATGAATACACAAAATTATACCAGTTAAATTCATAAAAAAGATGTGTTGTGGGGGTACTGGCATGGTGACAGTCAAGCTTAGCTGTAAAAACTTCTGCCATCACACTATGACACGGCTGCGGGTTTATACTAGAAAAGATAAACAGGTAGCAGAAAAAGTATTGCACTGTAATCTAAAACATCAGCATGGTGAGTGAGTCTACTTGGAAATATTCAGTTTGTAAATGCATCAACATGATATAAAGAAGGTATGAGACTGAAATGCATATATTTTGTTTGAATTAAATCTGCCATCTTTCAGTTCTGGACTGATTCTGGAATATAAACTCTATTTACATATTCTATTTAAATCAAAAAGAGCAGTAACTTCCTTGAGCAATCTCAGTTAGATGCTTTCCCAAACATAAGTTGAAAATTTTCATGTGAATAATGTTTTTGCAATATCATCAATATTTTGAGTCTGTTCTCTGCCATATTATTATGATGATGATTTGAATTCCTGAGACAGAAATAAAAGCAAGGTTGAACACAGAAAAAAAAAAAAAGTCAAAAAAAGAGTTTGGACTTGAAAGACGAAACTGAATTTATGCAAATGTTTACGTCACCCCTTAATTTACCTTTTGCTAATCTACCCTACAGACATTAAGAATATATGCATGCATTGAAACTACCATAAGACATTTAATGCATCATATCTTTATACAGTTGAATCAGAAGTACAGAATAAGCCTCCCTCAACCCAAACAACAAAAAAAGCTAAGCAAACTGTAGTCAAAATAGGGCAAAATAAGTAGCTGCTACCCAGATTGCCTTACCACCAAGCTGTAAGAAAAATGAACTAGGCAGAAGATTTAATAGCAAGTAGTAAAAAAAAAAGTATAAAACAGGGCAGCTGAAATAAATGAGCAAGCACTGATGGCAGTTGCTTAGAAATTCCATTGAATCTCCTCTGGGATGAATTTCTACAACTGTGGAGGCTCAAGCAAGAAAGACCCGCCCTGGAGCTAAGTCGGAATGAACCCAACAACTGTGAGCCTGTTGGCCCCAGCTGACCAGAACTGCTGCCTGCAGTTCAAAAATGTTATAAAATGAAAACTATTAGAGCCCTTGTTTAGAAAGGCCTTCCAGCTTAATATTTGGTCTTAGCACTCAAAAACTTTTATGCCTTTCTTTTCTACTTCCAAGGGATTCCTCTTCCTGCACTTGAAGGTCTTGCTCCCACTGAAATCAATGGCAAAACTCTTACTGGCTTTAATGGGAACAGGATCAATATGACAACTCTTCTGTCTCTAACAAGCAATTCAGATCCTGTTCCACTTCTGTAAAATAGTATCTGCACTCATTAGTAAGCCTTCTTAAGGAACATACTTACAGGGGAAAGTGTGTCATTTCTGAAGATGGTAGAATTAGCACCAAACCAATCTTGATTTCAAAATGCTTTGATATTTTTTTCCCCTTTTTCAAGGATTTGATGCCATGGATCCATATACTGGGTGGTGGGAGAAGACAAGCCATATTTTCTGTCCATTTTGTCCTTCTGCCTTTGCATATCTCTTTTCTTGAAACCCTTTCAGATTTCATTCCACTCAGTTAAACCTGGCTGTATGATGATCACAGAATCATTATTACTCCTCATTCTTCCTTTAAAGGCTAGCAATTTTTAAAAAGGCTTTGCTTCATTTTCCTGCTATGTTATCCCAGTAAGTATCTTTGAAGTTGCTTAGTCCCAGAGCCAGATATTTAGGAGTCTAACTCCACTGTTACTCTAAATCTCATTAAAATAAAATACAAGTTAGGTACTTGCATGATTTTTAAGATCAGGTCCTTATCTCAAATGAAAAAGTTATCCTGTTTCCCTACATACTTACTGATATGCTTTACATCAGCTTTTTAAAAAATTCATGTGTCTGATGGGAAATAAGTGTAAGGGCTTAGTGGTTTAGGATGTTGTCAGCATAGTACTAGGCAAAGCACAGTCACAATCCTTCAGAGAGCCACCAGACAGAAAAAGAAAACAATGTAAGGTCAGGTTTCTTTTCTACTCCACCAAATAAATCCTCTTTCAGCTGGAAAAAAATATGACTGCTCCTGTGAAACATTCAAGACTGGGGAAGAAGCCATTTCCAGTGTTATTTACTACCTTACCCCAAATATCATGCCTGTGAAGAGGTGGCATGGCCACACAAGATCCAAGGGAAAGCAAAGTCAACCTTTCACTCCCCAACATCCTCCCCAGCTCTGTGCAAGCTGAAGCAAGGTGTGTCTGCTGTACCGCAGCACAGCCATCCTTCTCTTCTTCACCTGCTCTCAGGAGGCCCTAAGCCTCAGGACAAAACCTCAG
The DNA here is from genome assembly GCF_033815535.1 of Pezoporus flaviventris. NCBI lineage: Eukaryota > Metazoa > Chordata > Aves > Psittaciformes > Psittacidae > Pezoporus > Pezoporus flaviventris. The sequence goes on from NW_026892600.1 coordinate 88,717, forward strand.
GTTGGCTTTTTGTCTTACCAACAGCTTCAATACTGTTTCCCCTGAGCCCCAGGCTTCCAGCTCTGTGCTATTTGTATTTTCAGCCTGAATCTATTACAGTTAGTTTGTGGGTTTGTTTTGTTTTTTTTTTTAGCTTGATAATATTTGGTACAGGAAAAAAAAAAAAGTATAAATGTTTAGCAAAAAAAATATACCTTTTAGTGAAATTTAGTAGGTTTTTAGTGAAAGTCATAGGAAGACATGACTTAGAGTACCAACTATAAAGAATCAGGCCACAAAAGAAAATCCAGATGCTTTTGGTGAATGAAAGGCCCCTCTGCTCCCTCTGAGAGCACTGTAAGCCTCCTGTTCACTTCTAAAAGCCTTGTTTTCGTGCCCAGTGATTTTCACAAAGTATATATTTCTCCCCTTACTTTTCTGCATTACCAGGTTGCAGCTGCTGTGCTTGTTTCTGGAGTAAGGTGCAATTGAATGTGAGCCAGGAAGGCAGAATTGAGCCCTTGGTGAAAAGAGTAAAAGAGAAGGTTGCAGGCTCTGGGCCTCTAATCTGTCCAGACAGACAGTCAAAGAGACAGAGACAGAGTTCATCCCTTCTGTATTTAGCTCAAGGGCAGCCATGCTGTCTGTATGCTGTTTCTGAGTGGTAGGTTTTCATCCAGCCAGCCTGCTTCATGGGTTTCCTATATCGTCCGCGTTTGTAAGAGCATTTGATTTGTCTAAGTAGAAAAACTGGCTATAAACAAGTCAGTTGTAGTGTTGCCTATCCATAGCGGCATATCTCCTGCTTACAAATACAATGACAGATCCTGGCTTGTTTTCTTGCCCAGCTTGCTTTTGGAGGCTAAAGAGCACATGGTGGGGAGATGCTAAGTAAAGTGCACCAGCTGGCAGCAGCCCTTGCTTCAGGAACATCTCAGGAGATTCTGTACACCCGTGAAGCAAAGGGTCTGCAGCTGTGGGCAGATTTAGGTGAGATTTGCAAAGAGAAAGAGGGTTTCTAGCTTCCCCTTCCCTACCCTGTCAACCACAAGGCTGGAAACCAGCCAAGAGGAGCTTCCTAAGGAGCAAGGGGGCTGCTCCTGCCACTGTAGTCCTGAGCAGCAATACCCATATGAGCAAATTAAAAAGTAGTAAGTTCAATGAGTTTGACACAATCTATGGATTCAGAAGTAATTAACAAGCATAATTAACTTTAAAAGGGAAACCAGATGATTTGTAAGGAAAAAGTGGAGAAAAGATTCAGAGTTATTTATCCAACTGATTCTCTTAGATAGAGTAGCTTACATGTCTGTTACCAAAACACTGTACCAGCACCAAGCACATCAGCTTTTTCCCTGTCCTTCTCCACCTGGTTTTAGATCATTCCCATATCTGCATGATTTTAGAGAAGCACCTGAGTATTTCCTAAAAATCAGTTATTCACTGAACAAATATTAACTGGAACTGCAACTGATGTATAGGCTCATTAATGAAACCATTTACTGATGCCAACCTTATGAAGTTTAACCATGCCAAGTGCAAGGTGCTACACCCGGGTCAGAGCAATCCCAGGCACAGCTACAGGATGGGCAGAGAAGAGATTCAGAGCAGCCCTGCGGAGAAGGACTTGGTGTTGGTCAATGGGAAAATGAACATGAGCCAGCTTCAGTGTGCACTTGCAGCCCAGAAAGAAAACCGTATCCTGGGCTGCCTCAAAAGGTGCGTGACCAGCAGGTTGAAGGAGGTGATCCTGCCCCTCTACTCTGCTCTCAGGAGACCTCACCTGGAGTATTGTGTGCAGTTCTGGTGTCCTCAACATAAAAAGGACATGGAACTGTTGGAACAAGTCCAGAGGAGGGCCACGAGGATGATCAGGGGGCTGGAGCACCTCCTGTATGAAGATAGGCTGAGAAAGTTGGGGCTGTTCATCCTGGAGAAGAGAAGGCTGCATGGAGACCTCATAGCAGCCTTCCAGTATCTGAAGGGAGCCTATGAGGGTGCTGGGGATGGACTCTTCATTAGGGACTGCAGTAATAGGACAAGGGCTAACGGGTTGAAACTTCGACAGGGGAAGTTTAGATTTGATCTAAGGAGGAACTTCTTTCCTGTAAGGCACTGGAATGGTTTGTGCAGGGAAGTTGTTAATGCTCCATCCTTGGTAGTGTTCAAGGCCAGGCTGGACAGAGCCTTGGGTGAGATGGTTTAGTGTGAGGTGTCCCTGCTTATCACAGGGGAGCTGGAACTAGATGATCTTAAGGTCCTTTCCAACCCTAACTATTCTATGATTCTTTGATTCTGTGTTCATTTTACATTGTGATTGTTGATCCAATGGTTATGTTAACTTTTTATACCATTACCATGGCTGTCAAGATGTTAGTATCTAAAACCCATGTTCAAGCAGAGAATTTACCGTCTTTTTAATAGCACTTTTATTTGTATGGTCCTGCATGGATCCCTGTTATGGACCAGAGTTCATCTGGGATTGCTTTTATATTCCATCTCTAATTTTCTGGAAAGGTTAAATTCTCCTTTATGGCTTTTTTCCCATGCAAGAAATCCTCTCTAGTTCCTCATAGCAGTCCTACAAGTTTCCTAAATAAATGCTAAGAATTTCTAGCAGCACACACACAAGCAAAAAAAATACCCAGAATCTCTTTTTCTAACAACCTCCTGTTTCTATATCCATCATTTTCTGATTGAGGTACAGTCTTGTAATCATGTCTGAGCTGATGAAATTTTGTGCATCCCATCAGCCAGCATCACCAGAACCCTTATTTCCTTGATTTCTATTCCCCTCAAAATGTGTTTCTGATGCAGTTTCTCTCTGCCTCGCCTACGCTCCATTTTGCTGCTAACTGCAGCCATTGTGGGACCTCTGAAAGCTAACACTAAAACATTACTTAAAAAAACTAATTTCTCCAATTTTCATCTCTACTCCATTTAATTTTTTTCTAAGCATTTTTATTTGGGTGAAAAGTGAAGTCTGGAAAAGTCTGCCACAGTGTTTTGCTTTGGGCTTTTTTTTTTCCATAAATACTTCTATTTCATCCAGTGTGTGGATTCTACATAGGTTGATTATGGCCTCAGAAGTATTCATAAGGAATTTTCCTGAAATTAGTGGGAATTGTGGAGGAGGAAAAGTTTGATGATTTCCTTTTCTTAAGTTATGCTCCTTAGGGCAGTTCACATTTTTTATAATGTGCAGCCAAAGAGGGTGGCAATATCAAATGGAAAATGAAGCAATTGCCAGATACTTTCCATCTCAGCTAATAAGCCCCCTGCTCTGTGTAAGACTGAAGCATATACTGAGGGCAGGCCAGGATTTTTTTTATGCTGGAAATCTATTTCTAGTGTTCTTCAGAAGAAAAAAAAAAAAAAAAAAAGAGAGAATTTTGTGAGCAATTCAGTCTTCATATTTTTAATCTCTAAATTCTTTCAAAGGCTACCAAAGGTTCAGAGCTGAATGTTGAGCAATTGCATAATACAAAAACATGTCCAGCCTGGAAAAAGTACAACAGAGCAAAATCATTTGGCTTTGGATCTTCTGTCACTACTTGGTATAGTGACACAGTGCGATTTAAGGTGCTGAAAGATGACCAGTCCAATAATTCAAGATTTGAATAAGCATGTTACTTATTAAGTGAAACTGTGGGTATTTCATGGTGTTTTACAAGACTGTTTTACATACAAAATAATGATATATATGCAAAACCTAAATCCCATGACAAAGTTTCTGACTCACTGAGATTTACACTGTGTTCTGTTAAGAAAAGCTTCTTTTGTGCATGTCAGCACTGCTTTCAGTTATTCTGTTCAGTTTGCTTTTACAGGCTTGACACGTATAGCTTCCTTTCTGTGCCCTCCCCCCATTTGTTTTCCCATACTTTTTCTTAATTTATTGGTATGACACTTATTTACTTTTTTGAAACAATATATAATAATATAAATCGTAAGTTTAATTTTTCAAAGGTATAGGGCATATACTTTATGGTTGATTTATCCAATATGACACCCATTAATAAAGATTTTATTTTACAGGCTGGTGTAAATGCCCTTTATTCTTGCTTGCTGCGGACATTAGAGGAAAGAGCCCTGCAAAACTCAGGTAAAAATTTCAACAAGCCTTTGGTTCTCTAATGGCTTCTCTTCTTTTCATTACTGCTGATTTCTTTTAGCTTGTTTGAGTGGTTGAGGTTTCATTTATTTATTTATCTATTTATTATGCATTTACTAGCCATGGACAGTACTGGATTAAGAGCTCTGGTGTATTTCTGTAATACTGTTTCCAGTGTCTACAGGAAAATACAGGAATCTGATGCTGGATATGCTAAAACAAGATGTAAGCGCATTTTTAAATTACCCAATTTAAATTCCCAACAACCACAGTGAGTGGGACCCTGTCTGGTTCTTGACAAGCCTCTAGCTACCTATGTGTAGTTCTTAGCAGACAGTGGACAAAATATTATTTTCATGTAGTCAGGCACAGATCTCAAGACAGTTAGATTAATTACAATTTCAGTTTGGCTGACAGAGACAATTTTGAGAGAAGGAATAGATTTTATCATAGACCATAGGCTATAACAGATCATACATGGCAGTACAAATACTGCTGGCCACCTCCAAATATATAGTGCTTTTTTATAGATAATTGATGAATCTTTAGTAAAATACCTTTCTAACAAAATAAGACCAACAAGGCTCTTTGATGGTCCCAGATCCTTCAGTCTGAATCTGTAATATATAGATTTTGGGGGTTGTGGTGTTTGGCTTGTTGGGTTTAATTTTTTACTTTACACCAGTGGCAAGTGTAAGAATGACAATTCTTGAATATGTTTAGTTGCAGCAGGAAATTTTAGAGCTTTTCACTAATACAACTTCCCCGATATGACATGCTTCCTGTGTGTGTTTTTAAAGGCTTGATGTCTGAGATTTGACTATCCCAAATTTTGTTCAAGGAGCACAATGGCTAGCTACAAAAAACAAGTTCAAGACACAGGCAGGTTAACATTCAGTTTAAGTTAATTACAGTCTGTACCAGAAAGGTAAAACTTAGAAAAATATAATTCTGCAGGTGAATGTTTTACTTATTGTGCAGATACTTACTGTGTAAAAGGTAGGATCTAAAAGTTAATAGTATTACAAGTAACAGAATGCAAACTAAACAAATACAGGTTGTCATCCTCACAGCCAAACACAAATTTTCCAGTACTTAGGCATCTTTGAGGTTGCAGCTAAGAGAATACAGGGTATTTGTGTCTGCCTGTTTGCCAAAGTTCATATTACTCAGTAGCCTGGCTTAGCTTGCGGCATTGTAATAGCTGATGATGGTATGGATGAATGAATTTGTTAAATTCTCCAGTGCCATTGTGAGTGAGTTTGCCTGCAAGGCTTTAACGTGGATTCACCAGATACATACTACAAAAGCAGTGTGGGACTTGAATGCTCAGTTGTAGCTGATCTAATACAGATGAATCTTATGTACAAGCAAACCTTTGTGCTCTTTCATTTTCCATACATTAACTTTAAAGTAAACAGGAAAACATCAAAGAAAATAAAGAAGGTAAAATAAGGTACTTAAGGCTTAAGAAGTTAGTTTTTCTTCAAAGTGATGCATGGGAAGTACTGTATAAATTCCTGTTTGTGAATAAGATTTGTGTATGCTTCTCATGTCACGTTTTGAAAAGATACTCCCAGCCTTAGAACATTTGTATTTGTCTTTCATTAAGAAAATGTAACAGAGTGAGTCACCTATTGAAAAGAGGGCTACAGAACCACGACTGTCAAAGCACAGGATTCTTGAAAAGAGGGACTGTGTGTCTGAAATACCACAATTACAAACTGTGGAAAAACATCTCTTGCTTTGTCTCTCAATTCAAAATATATATATCTTTGCTTAAAATTTTAAATCATTATTAATATTATCAGTCTTGTAATTTATTTATTTGCACAACTCTGCAGCTTGCTATGTTCTTTACATGTGGGTGAAATGTACATTATCTGTCCTAGATAACACGATATTTTTCTTCTCTGTTAATAGTATTCAAATTACTCCATGAGGCACAGCCTTTAGTTACTGTATGCCATTAGCTAAAATTTCAAAGATTATAAACATGGAACGAAGAAGAATCAGTCAAGAAGAAGAAAAAGATGAGGTATGGCTGAGTCAGAAATTGTACCTTTTTCCATAAGCACCTTAATAATTAGCATTTAAAGGAAAGAGCAAAGAGTTCAGAACGAGACTTTAATCACTTATTATAAAAAAAAAAACAAACATTATTTAAGTGGAATTTAAACAGTGTTGATATTTAAGGGTAAGGTATATACCTGTTCAACTTGAATAACAAAGCAAGCTTAGCTACAGGCGATGCTCACAAGTGCAAGAAAATGGTTTGGCAAAACCAAGTGAGAAGAGAGTGAACAGCTGAATCTGCTGCCCAAAGCTCCGCTGAGAAACCCGATTTGTGTCAGGATGATATGTAGTTTGGGGACTGCTGTAATTCTCTTCCTATCAGTCCCAAATGGCACCTTCCATGCAAATTACGTCTTGCTGGTTGCAGACTAGCTCCTACTGTGTCCTTCAGCAGCAACATGAGGTACAGCACCTTACCTGAAACCCATAGCAGCCACAGTTCAGCACAAGGGACAAGAATCTTGAGGTTTTTGAGGGAAAAAACTCAAGTCAGCAAATTATTCTTACCTCTGTAAGGAAGTACAAAAACATGAGTGCATACCTACTCAGCAGAATTGCAGTTAGGATCTATCTATTAGGATCTATACATCTAGCCTATGTATTCTGAAAGAGGGTGGTTTTAGTTGACAGAAGGGAGATTGAGAGGAGCTCTTAGGCAGAAGTTCTTCCCTGTGAGGGTGCTGAGGCCCTGGCACAGGTTGCCCAGAGAAGCTGTGGCTGCCCCATCCCTGGCAGTGTTCAAGGCCGGGTTGGATGGGGCTTGGAGAAACCTGGTCTAGTGGGAGGTGTCCCTGCACATGACAGGGGCTGGAATTGCGTGAGATTTAATGTCCCTTCAAGCCCAAACCATTCTAAGATTCTCTGATTCTAGTGAACATTTTTTCTCTCTATTAGGGGTTTTGGGGTTTTGCTCTATTTTGTTTTGATTTTCCATGCATCATCGACATAGTTTGGGGTGCTCAAGTCAGAATCAGTTATTCTCATGCAATATATTTGAAAGACACCATAGCTACAGCACAATCCTATTATTGCTTTTCATTTCTTACTGCCTCCAGAATGGGACTCTCATGCACAAAAAAAATAAAGCCAAAACCATATCTTCTGAAACTCAAATGCAGTTTCCTGACAGTTTAAATTACCACCATTTTACTTATATATATATACCTTTCAGCTACATACACTCGATATTAGAATCTATATGCAAAGAATGTTACTATTGTAAAAATGTTGCTATTAACTATTATGCTAAGTTGGAATTTAAATTGCACAAGGAAAAATATATAGCAAGTTTAAACCAATATCATCATAGGAAACAAAAAAAGAAAAACCTCTTTTACGGCTGGTGATATCTGGGAAGACAAAAGCAGTACCAAAGTGATACCACAGTACCTTATTTTCTAATCTAAGGCTTTTATGAGAGTTTCCAGAGCTACAAAGGAGCTACATCACTCACAGGGGATGATAAGGGCATCTACATCTTAGTGGGTTTGGTATAATGAGCTTATCTCATACCATAACAGCCTTCAAGACCTGCCCTATGTCTGATTAGTGAGGAGATGCCTGTGTAAGCCTTGCACCTACTGAGCCCCTCTAACCCCATTTTACTCGAAACAGGCTTCAAACTAAAGCAGAACAAGTCCCATCCTAAAAGCTGAGGATACGCACAGCTCTCTAGAGAGACACTAGCTTGCTAGAATTGTCTCTAGCTAGCTAAAGACAATTCTTGTGTCTGCTTTGCAGCAGCAGCATAGGGCTAATGGGGAACAGAAAAGCATCCATAACAAAGGTACACAAACCACACTTCACTGTTTCGCATCCTCTGCACAAACATGGGGACTCTAAGGGCCAAAACGGACAGACATTTTCACTCAATTCCCAGCCACGAGTTGTGCAAGAAAAAGCAGAAAATAACATCAGGTGTTTGGCAATAGTAATCTCTTGAAATGTCTTGTTAATGTATGGCAGAATAGATGCAAATCTCGTATAGTTATTCGGCATGGAGTTTTTTTATACCGTCGAGTATTTCTTTGTGGTGGTTGGAAATACAATATTTGCCTGTTGTACAGGAAGCTTTTCATCAGTATGTATGAGGAGTCAAAGGAAAAACCTTTTGGGGCCTAACTTAGAGAATTTGGATGGGGCCTACAGGGAAGCTGGAGAGAGACTTTTTGTAAAAGGAAGTGGTGGTAAGACAGGGGGAATGGCTTTAACTTGATAGAAAGGAGATTGAGATGATATTTTAAGAAGTTCTTCCCTGTGAGGGTGCTGAGGCCCTGGCACAGGTTGCCCAGAGAAGCTGTGGCTGCCCCATCCCTGGTAGTGCTCAAGGCCAGGTTGATGGAGCTTGGATCAACCTGGTCTAGTGGAAGTGTCCCTGCCTATGGCAGGGAGTTGGAACTGAATGAGCTTTAATGTCCCTTCCACTCAAACCACTCTGAGATTCTGTGATGTCTACCGTCTCATCAGCATGTGAGTCAGTCTTGTCAGCAGTACACAATAATACTCATGCACAGAAACAATATTTTAAAATCAATAAATGTAGTCCACAATAAAACCCAAATTATTATAAAAAATTAAGATGAGGCAATAAAATATTAGTTTGTCCCTACATACTCACCAAAAGAACATTAATGTACTCCATTTAAAAGCATGAGAATGGAATAAATATTGTCAAATATTTATGTCAAATGTTTAAAGAAGGAAAACCTCTTCTAATACTTTTTAATGTACATGTTTCCTTTTCACTAGTCCTTTAAAAATAGTAACCACAGATTTTGTAGTCTGTCTGGATGCAGAAGATTTATTAGCACTCACAAATGTGAAGAAGTTTCTATTACTGCATTCACTATTGCATTTAGGGTTTTTAAGTCAGCTGCTCTGCAGGTCAGATTTCAGGAAAGGCAAATATCTTTGCCCACAGTTTCTCTGCTTTCGATAGTCACTGCAGTTTTTCTAGGGTGGGGAATCAGAACTTCGCAAGGCCTTCCCCACAGCTCAATAGGTATTTTCCCATGCATAGTCTCATAAGGCAGAAGCAGCTTTCTTTGGTCTGCCTGTGTAAGTCTGCTTCAGGATGTTTGCCTTGAAGGATAGTGGAAAACATGTTAAAGAGAAAATTTTCTTATAGGATATGCAGTAGCTCAGCATACAGACATATAACATGGTCTAGCCAAATATTATAGGTTTACTTGTAAGTTACATCATTTCAATCAATAAGTACATACAGATATTTTATTACCCAGTCTTCAATTATGTGTAGTAGTATTTTTGAAAATTGTCATGGTCAAGGCCTGTTCTGTTCATAGTCATCTATATCATGAGGAGAGAAATCATAAATCCTTTTACTGACTTTTATAGGGGTTGGATTCAAATTTGTTATGTAGTTGCAGCTAAATTGCTCTCATAGGACAGAAATATTCTACTGGAGGACTTTAAAATTGCTATGCTCATTCAGATGTCAAACCCACAATAAAGCAGGTCCGTTTGACCAGATGTCAGAAATACCTTTTTACCAGGTGGCTGTGCCATCTATCTTCCAAAACTGCAATTTGTTTTAGACAAAAGTTATTTCTAAAAGTTTTATTGGCATAATAAAGGCAGTTTATCACATAATTCTGTAAATCATCATATGCACAGCACTCTTTGATGAATATATATTTTCTTGCCAAATACTTGCATACTTGCCAAAGTTTTATAGTTAATTAGATATTTGGTTTTATTCATTGGCTTCTATAAAGTTACCCCAAAGATGAAATTGGCCCAATGTTTATGAAATGCTAAATGAGAGCTAAGTAAAATGTTTCCTAATTGGGGAGGGGAATGGTATCTTGGGGGCTAAGCTTTACGGTTAATTATACAGAAAATATCAAGCTCACGTTTGTGTTATGAACCTGACTCAGATTAGAATCAGGGCTTGAGAAGGTGATATTCTATGAGCTGCGTCCATTTTATTTTCATTTTCCAAACCAGAACACATCAGCTTTTAATTTAATTTGTTTTTCTCCTGATTACCATCTCTTTTACTCTAATTAAAACTCTATTTAAAATAATAAAATATTTGGGTAAATTTAGAGGCAAAAAGTTGAAATGGAATGACTTGCACTGAACTGGTTGCTTAGGAAAAAGAATTAAATTCTGGCATGGTGTGGGCATAATGTTGTTTAAGCAGAGCTTTGGAATAAGGAAATAAAACGGCAAAGGGCAGGAAAAGAGAAATTAAAAGCCTTTGTATAACAACTATTGTTTACTTTAAATGCAAAGGATATTCTTTTGAACTGAATATTGTGTTAAATGTTAAAACAAAACCAAAATTGCATGAATGGAAAGCAAGTAAAGTCTTTGACTCCCTAATGAATTTTTTAAATTCCTGTGGAAAGTCTGATGGCCTTTCTCCTTATAAATAAGCTATAGCAGTTTTAAGGTATGTGTTGAGTCTTGGTTTATTTAATTCAGAATAGTCTTAAAAAAAGGACCCAGTAGGCACTACGCAATATATTAAGAGTTAAAGTAAACTATGGCCTGCATAATACAGCTAGCTGCTTATGCTGAAAAGACAGAGATGTTTACATATTTCTACAAAGGAAGCTTGTAGAAATGTATCATTTTTTCTGCAACTCAGGTGGGGATATGCCATATGCTGCTTGGAGCACCTACATTGCAGTGATGGTTCCCAGTGAGGAAAGATGCCCATAGTGGATCAAGTCCTCTGTTTTTGTGTGGTTGTTGCATTTTCAGGTTTTTTGCTGCCCATTCATGCCTTTTTTCTTTAAGTTATAAGGCTATTGAAGTAAAAGGCAAACGTTTTCTTCCTTACAGTATGGTCAAATTTCCATGTTGGTGTCACCAGTCTGGGGTCAGTGAGCTGATATCTAACACAGAAATGTAACACAGCAACTACTCAGAAATTGAAGTTCTCTATTTTTTTCAATTCTTTTAGCAATTAAATAATATTTACCTACCTAATGCTCTACTACCCGCTAATTTTGTTCTTCATTTGCCCAATGGGTGTCCTGGCTCTTTTTGTCTCATATCTTTCCCGGCTCACTGATGCCCTTAACGGACTGAAACTTGAGGATTTTGGGAAGTGTATCAGAAAATTCACCCTCAAAGGAAGGACTGGCCATGCCTCCTGTGCCTGGGCAAGTAGGAGTGAGGACTGTGGGGTCGAAAAGGAGAGCTTTGCCTCCATCTCCCACAGTTCTCAGTGAAACATTTTCTAGTAATGCTGCTTAACCCACATCAGGTTGTCCCAGCCTCCAAGGCTCCATGTGTGCTCCCCAGCCCCCACTACCTACTGCCACAGGGCTCTGTTCAGCCATGAGGTCATGCAGCTGAACTAGTTCCTCAATACGGCTCTCCACACACCTGCAAAAACAGATGTGGCATGGGTCAGCATGGGATGGTGGCCAGGACTGCCGACAAAAACACACATCCTTGTTAGGGAGGCAAGGTGGTGGATGCAACGTGCAACTAATAGCACAGCCAGCCAGGGAAAAAACAGCATGAAACGAGGGATGAACATGATCTAACATCCTTATCACAGACACAGATTGTCAGCAAAGGCCAGTTCTGGGGAAGTTCACATGCTACTTTGCTGAGATTGTACCTTTAATCCTAATTTAGATCTTGGGCCTTGCCAGCTTCCTCCTAATAAATCTTGGCACCTCTGGTGGTGCTCCTTATGCACATTTGTCACTGAACAGAATATTTTCTCCATCATACACTTATTTTCTTGGAGAAGAGGATGGAATAATACTGGAAATGCAGCATGGAAACAGAAGGTATTTTGTGTCATGTGGCAACAAGAGGTTGGGACATGAGGGCTGGCCTCACCAGCAGGAGAAAAGAAGTGACAGAGAGACCCTAGCCATTGACTTTTTTCTGTGTTATTCACAGTATCTCTACAAACTTGACCTTCATTGAACTCTTCTTTGGAGGAATAGCTCTGCTTTGGTTATCCAGTGTGTACTGACTCTCCTCCTTTCTGTTTTCCACTGGATTTCTTGCACACCTCATCGTGGCATGATATTAGTTATTTGTTCCACCAGATCTGGTGCTTCAGAGGTCTGTTTTACAATTTTGCCAAAGGCAAAGAACCTTGTCAATGAATCAGTGGCCTTATGGACTCTTGAATTATGCCAACTGTATCTCACTCATGTACCAAGCCAGGGATCCTCCCTTGTTCATTGTATACCACTGAACACCACCAAAGACTTCTTCATAATAAGGGCTCTTTTCCCAACAGCTTGCCAGGGAAAAATATCATTAAGATCCATGGGACTGGGCTTGGCATTTTACAGAATATGACCTATATCGCATAGATGGACCATAGGAGCAACCACAGATTCAGGACCATAGCAGTGGCTTCAGAGTGTCTCTGGAGGAAGATTATTCTTCCTCCCTACTCCATGCAGAGCAGATAGAGGAACAAACAGCCTGTGATGGTGGATTTGCCCCTAAAAACGTCTAGCTCCTCTGTGATTGACAGTGATAGCACACGTACTTTGAAAGCTCTAATGCTGCTGATTAAGCCTTAATAAAAGCAAATAAGGTGGTGTCTGTGTGTACCCTAGTCAGCCACGCAGATATCTACCTGGCATCTTGTAAATTAATCTGGGTGTTTATGCTGTAGATCATGATGAATGTGTTGCTATAGCAACCTACATTTCTTCCATTTTTTTGCTGCTAATTATCCTAACATCACCACCAGCTACTAAATCTTTGAATTCCTAATGAATGTGTGTGGAAGGCAGTTTCTTGCTATATCTCTTTTACTAATCAACAGGATGAGATAACTAAAAATTATTGGATATTGATTATTTAAGGTTTCTTGGAGCCTGTCATTCTGATACACATGTGTTTGTGTACCCAGAGGATCTGTCTGATTGTTCATGGTTTGCTCTGCCAATGTGCTCCAATTGTTGGCAAAATCATGCTAGGGGAGTGCACTTCTGTCACTTGTTAAATGCACTAATCTCACTGCCTCCAAGCCTTTGCCAGAGCTTCAAGTTTTCTTTGTAGTGTTATTATGACTCAATATTTTTTATTTACATAAATATTTCTTTATTTTGGTGTTGTAATATCAGAACCAAAGTTCATTAAGATGGGTCTTAATATGTGATTCTTCACCTGACCCTGATGAAATTCCCTTTCTTCTGGAAATCCAGTGTTGCTCCATGGGTTTTCATCTGTGCTCAATATTCCTTAGATATTTCAGAGTTGCTAAAATCATTTAGGAACTAGAGGTAATATTAACTGAAACAGGAAAATGCATAGAAATACATCAATTTTGATCTTGTCCCAAAAACACTGTAAAGGAATCTGTCTTTTTAACACTGGTTATTCTTTAATTTTTACTTATTTTCCTCTTAAAAGCAAGCTTGAGATACAGGAAGTGCTCCTTAAGGTTTTTTATATATAAGAATCTAACTGGTTGGACAAATAAGAAGAGTTAGAAAAAGTGATGGCAACCATGAAGCCATAAATACATCAGTCTCTGGGTTTAGGGCTTTTTCCTGTCTTTACACTATAATTAAAGCTACATTATATGTTGTTTTTACTCCCTGGTTAACATCTTGGTTTGGCTCCTATGCACACACATAGTGGCCTGGATTTTGATTCTTGCTGAATTTCGCATCAGTGAAAAATTAGAGTAATTCCACCAAGAGCACAGAGATTTAGATCAGAACCCACAGTAGTAATTCTGTATATTAAACAGCTTTACAATTTCTATAAAGTAGTGGTAAAGGAAAAATATTGCTGAAGAAAAGTTTTGAAGATAATTGCTTCCTAACTGAAACTTTGAATGCCAGTTGCAGTGAAGAGTGAAGTTTGAATGTTGCATCATACGCTTCTGTAAATGAAGTTTTAATACACAAATGCTAGGAGTCCCTTAGTTAGTGTTAGCAGCAGTGAAAGTAAGAGTACACTAGTGTTCAAGATATATATTCTGTCCAGCTAACATAATTCCTTTCTCTTCTATTCTTATATTGCTATAAGCAATAAAAGAATAAGGCAGTTTTTCAGATTTATCAAGGTAACAGTAACAGAGAAAACTTTTGTTCCATTTTTGCTGTGTAGAAAGCTATAAATGCTGGCAACACAATATGATTCATATCACAATTGTGGCTTAAAAATCCTTTTTTGTACACAAGCTGATGAAATTTGGTGTTCCTTCTGGGTTTTCTTCTGTGTATGGAGGTTAAGTATGTTGCGGAGCAGAGGTCAGAACAAAGGAATAATCCAAGTTCCTCAAAGTGAACAAACAAATTAGAGCAAATGCATTTAAAATAGATGTGTTTTTTTCTCAACGTACAAGAAAATACTCTCACATGTCTATCATTGTGTTTAGCAGCCATGTTAGAGAAGCATTGCAAAGCCATGCAAGTGGATGTTAGCCTCATATGAATGTTACCAGGTCATCAATTGAATGCCCTCAGCTTAAAAATAATCAGGAAAATTTAATTAGATTCACTGAAAAGCTGTATTGAACCTGAGTGCTAAGTTTTTTATCTAAGATAAATTTATTTCAATATAAATAAAGTTATCATCTTTGTATGGAAATGATGTCTGTCTCTGGTTTTGCATACCTTCCACCATAAACCAAGAAAAGAGTGCTTCAGCTGAGTTTTGCTTTGAGTTTTTTGGTTCATATGAAACTCAAAATGAAACTCATGATTGTGTGAACCAAAACTGGAAAAAAATGCACATAGCTTTAGACAGCATGCTGTTTGCAGAATGACTGTGTCATCACAAACATTAAGGGCAATGTGTCAGTTTTCCTTGCATGCCTACAAAGTAGAAGAGGGGAAACTATTCTGATCCCTACATTTTCAGTGAGCTCCTGTGCAAAATCTTAGGTGGGATTCCATTCACTTACTAGGTGTAAACTATGGACACCTTGCAAATACATCTGTGGGATTTATACATCAGGGAAACAACTTTGCCACACTGTGAAGCTAACAGTTTTACAACCTTGGAAGTGATATGCTACATAAAAGTGCAAGCCTGTTTTCCTCACACACACTTCCAAGTACATTTAGAAGCAATTTGTCTGATACATTTTTAGTGGACATGTGAAAATGATGAGAGAGGAGGAATGTCTGTAAGAATAATTCCTCTTGCCACTCCATCCACCTGCATATAGCTTTCCTAATTTCTGTTGCTGGTTAAGGCACTAGCTATTCTTAATCCTCCCACTGATTTCCTGTTTTATTATCACTGGCATTACCAAAATACTAAGAAGCCTGTTAAGGGTTTGTGTTCATCATGCATCAATTGAAAACTTCTCTGCCTTTAATATGGTGAAGCATAAGGTCTGGGATGGGCTGAATAGAGGAGGAGGCACTGGCTAAGGCTTTTAAAGCCAGAGGATAACAGACTCCCTTATGTTATGGCCTGCAGTAGTATGTATCTCCTATATAAACCTATGGGAGTAACACTTCCTAGAGATGGTCTGCCTTCCCAGGCCTTTGCAGAGCCAAGATGTCTTGAATAAGTCAACACTATGCAGCCCTCCCAAACACTCAACTTCTCTCATGACTAGTGTTGGGCATCAGGTAATCGTATTTGCCAGAAAACATGCCAAATAAAACAGATTAACCACTGGAGAGGAAAAAAAAAAAAGAGGAAAAGAAAAAAAAGAGGAAAAGAAAACAAAGGCCCACCATAGAATCATAGAATAGTTAGGGTTGGAAGGGACCTTAAGATCATCTAGTTCCAACTGCCCTGCCACAGGCAGGGACACCTCACACTAAACCATGACACCCAAGGCTTCATCCAATCTGGCCTTGGACACTGCCAGGGATGGAGCATAATCCTAATCTTAATCATCCCAATCATGTTATTTATAGGTTTAAAACTTTGCGCTGATTTTACTTGAAGAAACATTTTAAACATTTATCCAGGCTTTCAGAAGCACGCATTAGTCATTGACTTATATATTCTTCTACATGTGCTCAATATTTAGGCAATTTACTATTTTTATCTTAATTAAGATAGATCTTCTCAGCCAGCAACAAGCTAAGTCATCTGTACTGTCATAGCAGTCAAGCCGCCACAGCACTGAATTTTGAGATGTGTCTGCCTCAGTGGGAGGATTCCTAGAAGAAACATTTATTTCTGCACTACCGTCATTTAGAAATGAACATAACGCAAACCTGCCTTTCAGTGAAAGGCTGGTGGAGCTCAGTCTACCCAGTTTAACAAACAGGAGGTTAAGGAGCAAAGTCTGTGAAAAACAAAATGTCAAGAAGGGCCTTTCAGCCTACCAAAGACAAAAGAAGACCCCTGTCATTAAAAGCTGTTCGGGGTAGAAGATGCATTTTTTCCCCACTTATCTAATCATAAGTACAAGAAATTAAACATTCACTGTCTTGTGATGCTTCTTCTTCAAAACAGATATATTTTGAAAGATATTCATTATGTCTTCTGTATGCTTTGGGAATTTATTCTGCGGTGAGAATCTATCACCTTTAAGCAGAGTAGGTGGTCATGATGGTCCTTTCTACCTGAAATCTGTATACAGCCAAGTCTATTTGCAGTGCCAGGTGTTGTGTCTATTTAATATACAAATACTTTGATACCTAAAGTGGTCTATACCCCATCTGAAAGCCTTTAATATTTTACATATAATCTGGACAATATAACAGGTAGAAACAAATTCAACAGCTCATCTTTCAATATCATTTTTGGGTGTCTAATGATGAAACAGGCAAGTTAAATTATGCATAGCCATATATTACCTGTTCACGGAAACATAAAATCAGAAGCCTAACAAAAGTTATACATTTTATCTTATTATCTCCATAGACTTTTGCAGCAGATCATAAGCTAGTGTCAAATCTAAAACTGTTCACCTGGTTCTGGCAAGCAAATTTCACAAGTTCTAGAAATTCCATTTCGTCAGATAAATGTTTTTGGATTAATCAGAACTGGTGGAGTTTGACAGGAATTCCCACATAATTGTTAACATTTCTGAACTTGTGCAGATCACACCACTACCAAAAAAATTAATTTTGGGGTACTTTGCTAGTTCTGTTCCTGTTTCTTATAGAAACAAATAAGGAAAGAAAACAGTAGAAAGAAATGAAGAAAACAAGCTTTTCGTGATTATCCAATGAATTATTATGAGGAAAATTATTTATTGGAAAATACTGAAGAAACAATTTTTTATTTCATACAGAGCAGTTCTATTATTCTGTGCTCTTATTCATTAATGGTACAGAGTCTGCTCTGAAAAATTCACTGAGGTAAGCCATATAAATACATGTTTCCTGCGTAGTTCTCCTTCTTCCATCATGCAGGACAGAGAAGGCCATTATGTACTACGGCTAATGGCATTTTAGAAAGTATGGGACACATTTCCAGGACTGGATCTTTTGCTTTTCTTGTCCCATGTCCATGCTTCCATCTACAATCCTGAAGCGTGTGGCAAACATGGAGGCTGCACAGAATCTTGCACAATCCCCATCTCCCCTATTTAAAACCCCAGTTATCCCATTATATCTGTGACTTCCTTCAACCTTGATTTGCACCCTATGTTTAGTCACAATCTGCACCATCCAAAAAGATGATGCGCATAGCTAGATACAATATATATAGTGATGTGTGCACCCATGCACACACATATATGTTCATTTACATGTATACTATTTATCTTCAGTAATATCAAGTATAGCAGCTTTTATTTTTTCCTACTGTTGCTCACAAAGACTACAGGGAAAAACAGCCCTGAAATTACCAGAACATAAGTTAAACAACTTTATGTTAAAACAGCAACAAAACACTATGTTTTGTTATAAAAATATGAATTGTTTACAGGAATCTATAATATGCAGATACATTTTAAATAGGCAATCCTGACATTGCCTACTTGAATTCTAGGAGCTAAGTATAATTCATCACTACTTTAAATTTCTATTATATTCATGCTAAGTGATTTTCATGCACATCAGATTCAGTATGCAGCCTGAAGTAGCAATGGATAGAGAAAACTAAAATCCTTCTAGCTGGTACTGGGAGATAAAAAAAAACACATTGTTTTCAATATTAGAAGTAGATTTATGGTAAAATTAGATGACGTGCTAATCCCTAGGCTCTATCCACACTTCCTTCATAGAAAGAACTCTTTTCTCTACAGTCTTTGCATATTTCATTTAAAGTGTTGTCTCCTCAACTTATCAGTTTCCATCTAAGCAAACTTTGATCAAGTACAGGAAATATCCTGAATTGACTATTGACAGAGAATACCCAAACAGTTGTATCAGACAGATATGACTACATCCAGGTGCAATTATACAATCAAACAATCACAGATTGGTTGGGTTGGAAGGGACCTTAAAGCGCATTTAGTTCCAAAACCCTGCCACGGGCAGCGAAACCTTCGCTAGTCCAGGTTGCACCAAGCCCCATCCAACTTGTCCTTAAACACTTCCAGGGATAGGGCATCTACAGTCTGTCACTATCACTGTTACTAAAAGTACTAATATTATCTCTGGGGAGACTGTAGGCTAAAAAGACACACCACAAAGTGCCTTACCAATCAACAAAATTGGAACTAGATGATCTTAAGGTCCTTTCCAACCCTAACTATTCTATGATTCTATGAGGCTGCCCTGTGAGAAACATTCAATCATACACTGATAGTTTCCAAAAGCATTTTTACTTTTGACCTTCTTAGGAAGCCAGCCTAGGAGATCATGGGCAGGTTCATCTTCAGTGTGGTCCGTGGGAACCACAGAGCTCACAGAGATCACCAGAGCAATAGCACCCGTAATGGTACTATTATTGTGACGATAATCGTATTGGAGTTTTCTGTTGACCACAATGTGATCACATGTATAGAAAGGTGTATTGCCACACTGTTATGATCAAAAGAGTCTTGAACTTCTCCATTATGATAAAACCAAAGCTGCTGCATGCACAGCAATGACATCTTTTTTTATGTATGACTGTAACTGGAAAAACATGTTTTCAGAGAGGCTATACTATCATTTTCTGAACTTTTATTACAGTAGTTCTGTACCTATCGTTTTCATATGCTTCCTTAACTAGCAAATGATGTGGTAAAATTGTGGGTAGTGGCAGCATGAAGAACAGAACCATTTTAATTTGTCCCATCTGGCATATTAGCATTAATAAAAGATGTTTAAAAAGAAATGCCTTGAAAGGCTTTCACCTACTGATTTAACAAGATAATAAGGAAAGCTTGCAATCTGCCACTAAATATAACTGATAAGAATAAGAGTAAGTTTAAAATGATGATAACAGAGATTAACCTCCAAAACACTGATATAAAAAGAAAAAAAAAAACCCTGCTGATTGCAACATATGAACATTAAAACTGGCAACCAAACTGTCTATTATTTTTGGCTAATAAGGTACATCCAAGTACAAACTATTGCCAATTTAACAAACATTGAGAACCATCAAGGGACTTTACACCAATCAGGTCAACGCAGAGACGGAGCATTCCTAACCCTATAATTGCCCACCGAGAGTACCCCATGCTGGGGAATTAACTGCTCTTTGATTGTTCCATTAAAATTTAACCAATGAATCTTCCTATTTTCAGGCTGCTCTAAGTGGGAAAGCAACGTTTTTAATTTGTCTAAAATAATTATATCATTATTTATTTTGGTTATTTGTACTCCAGTACTTAAACATCCTGAGTGGTTTTTCAGGGGCAGAGGAGGTTGGCTGTGGAGACCACAGGGGCTGATAATTGCCCTCACTGTCCCACATTTCAGTTGTGCCCTAGTTTATATTCACTGAAATAAATGGGAAAGTCAGAATTTTCACAAGGGTAGTAGCAAATTTTGTGGTACCCCAATTTCCCAGCAACCTGTTCCAATGCTGAAAATAGGTTCACTTTTCTTTCTCTCCATTGCCTGCCTCTGAGCCACTTTTTAATCCCTGAATTAATCTGTTTCTCAGAGCAAAACTATTTTTTTTTCCTTTCATTGTTCACAAAGAGATTTGTATTTAAGTCTGTGGGAAGGTGCACGCTCAAATTTTATTCCTCGGAAAACAACAGTTGGTATACATTATGCCTGATACTCCAAGAGTGAAATTCACCTTCTGTGTTCCCAGATGGGATCAAAGAAGCTGGTGGCATCCAAGTATGACTTTTGGGGTCATAGAGATGTGCTGTAAATTAATATTAAGCATTACTGGCCAAGTTTATACAGCACGCTTGTGTTTAAAAGCATTCATAACGCAGGCAAACAACTATTTTAATTCACATGAAAGTGAGAAGCAAGTGTCTGAGCCAGACCCAAATGAGTGTGGCAGTACAGCCCAGCCGGCAGAGCAACAGCCTGCCCTCCACGTGGCCCTTGTTGCTCCAGACCTCTTCCTCCCTTCAGCAGATGCTGCCTGTCTTGCCAAGCAGCTTGGTATGTTTTTGACGTGCAGAAATGGGCATACAGCTATGAATGATCTGCATATCTTGCCAAACCTCACAATGCCCTATCAGGATACTATGGATCAAGATGCAGGAGAAAAATCATGTGAAAAATACCTGAAGCTGATGTAAACATCAAAATATTTTAATATAATAACAATTTTCATTAGGTGTATAAATAGAACAGCAAGGGAAAAAAAATTTACAATGGCTGTAACATAGCTGTGACAAAGAGAGAGTGAGAAGTAATAGCATGTATCACTGTTTACAGAAATAATGGGTTTTATTTAGCATATCTGTTTTCAACCAGTTAGACAGTGTATGTATTCTAATGTGTTCAAGTCTCCAATTCAGGGATCAGATTACAGAATATGACAGACGATGAATTAGGAAAATGGGACAATAACAAGACAAAAGTTTATTAAAAGGTTAAACCAGATTCAGTCTAGACAGATTATGTCAATGAATGCATAAGAAAGAGGCACAAAAATTGGAAAAAAAACCCAGAAAATTTAAGAGATGTTTTTAACGCTTACTCAGTGTAGGAAAAGACTATCTATGTGAGCTATAAAATGGCTGACATTGCTGATTATTTAAGGACAGCTTGAAACACAAGAGCTTTATGAACTTCCTCCTCTGTTTTAACTCTGGTGGTAATATAAAATCTTGATGTAGATCAATAGAAGATGTGACAAGAGGTTCATGTCAAAGGAGAATTCCTAAAACCAAGCAACATTCTTAATTGCTGCAGTGGTTCAGGTTCTTTTAAAGACAATTTACAGGTGGTGAAACAATGTCAAAACTCCATTTCTTTTGGGAAGTGTTTCAGGACATCGTTCCTTTCATCAGTTTCTGTGACACTTCTCTTTTTTTTTTTTTTTTAACTTCTGTATTGAATTGTTTATATGTGGACCTCAGATGCCTTTTCTCTTGTGATGCCAAATGTCTCAGTTCATTGCTACCAGTGGTAACATCATCACATGTTTTGTTTTACAGCAGATGTTACTTTCTTCCTGTATTTTTAGCATGCGGATGTCTAAACTTGTCTAAGCCTGGTTAAACTATGTGATGGTAAAACTCAAACAGCCACGAGCATTTTGATCGTACTAACGTTCCCACCACAGCTACCACCAGGGTAGATTTACTGAAGTTAATTTGTTTGACAAGTCCAATGAATTAGAGAAGTGATTTGTCATATAGTGTCATATTTCTCCTCTGCGTATTTGTACCTTGCATAACAAAACAGGAACGTGGTCCAGTTCTAGGGCTCCATCACCCACCCCCTCCTCCTCCTCAGCATCGCCAGCACTACCCAACACCGTCATTCAAAAAGGTAAACACATTTTATTTCATAACATATTCCAATATGTTCAAAATGTATTTTGACATGTTCTTTTTCCCTAGCTATGCCTATTTTCTAAACACCCTGGCACATTGTCAACACTGCTGATTCACAGTGGTCTTTCTTTGATTGCTGTGATATCAATTAAAATTGGAAAGATGTCACAAAGAACTGTTGGGGAGAGGAAGGAATTGCATTTATGTCCTACAACACAAATGTATGTGCACATCTGATTATTCACAGGATTACAAATTCATAATGTAAATTTAATTGAGGCTTACATACTGACAGTTGTGTAACTGACAACTGAACCCTCAAAAATGCCGCAAAGATTTCACTCAGTTATATAAATGAGCATAGGTGAATAATGAAATACTGACGTACTGATCTGCCAATGATTTTTTTTTCCCTCATAAGAGCCTTTTTGTTAAAGAAAAGGGAAATGTATGACTAGAACACATGTTACAATTGTCACCAAGAACATAATATAAATGTTCATTTAAAGCACATATTAGAGACCTCTCCTTATGCTCTCTAAGTGAAGATGGACTTCATGTGGAAATTAAGGTAGACAAAAAATTCAGGACTCTTCCTTCTAACAGAATATTGAGGGATATTTAAGTCATCATCTAGGGTTTTTGTTGGTCCAAGCTTCTCTAGATCCAATGAAGCTGAAGCAGTCACATGGATTACAAGCATCTTATATGGTAGCCCACAGTGTTTCTGTCTCTTATAGGAACATTTTTCCACATTAGTCTACTAATAGCAGTGCAGCTAAAGTTTTTCATCATACATCAGGATCACCAGCAGAGTGGGAGTTAGCTCAAAGTATTTAAGTGGGACGCATGTTGCATTATCTAAGAATCTACATGTAGGTAAAAACTGGGACTCTAAAGGCCAAAGTTTGCAAACCTACTGCCAATATACGTAGCCTTTTTTTTTTTTTTTTTCCATAGAATCTTTATTCATTGAAAATCCCATTCATGTTCAGTAAATCATACGTGATCCTACTAAAGCCCAGGTAGAACCAGCTATACTGAGAACATGATGGTGGATCTGAAGTTGTTGACTTTGGAATAGGCAAACCTGCAATGAAAGAAATCAGGATTTACATGGAAGACTCAGACTGAACAAAAACTGTTCTTGGAGGACAGAAGAGTGTTTATGCAGACCTTGGAGGTTATTGGTTTTTCACCTGTGCTTAGCAATATTGATGCTATCACACAGCATTTGATCAGTGCATGTTCACAGTTTGCAAGAAAAAAATTGAAGAACATATGCTTAAAGGAAGTGCTCTTAATGCAGTTATCTTCAGAGCACACTGGGACCTGAGCATGCCTAAATAGCTTGAGGAACTGGACCTGATACCTAGCACATAATCCTTTATAGCGGTCCAAGGTCACAGCACTTAAAATCAATAGCTGTGTCTTATGAGCTGAGATAAAGTCCACACAGACAGTTGTTTAGCTATTAACGTTCAACAACATACCCCCCAGCCTTAATGGGAAAGTAAGAGGTATGAAAATGAGTTATGTGTATCACTATCATTGTAGGCTCTTTTATCATAAAGATAGATAAATCTTCCATATTCTAAAGCAATGTAGTAAAAACTTAAGAAGTTGCAAATGGCATGAAAACAACTGTTTGAAGTTTGGAGAATTTAGATCTAATGTAATCTTCAGCTTACTTTGTGAAATAAACTTGGAAATGGAAGATGGAAAAGATGTTCTCTGTGGAGACCAAAGAGAACAAATCTTATTTCACCCGGATTCTGCAGCATTATATTTTAATTTAAAATGTTGCAAAATAGTCTTGATCAACTGTTTTTCCCCCCCTCCCATAAGGTTCTACTTTAAGACCTCCATATGCTCAATTTTAATAATTTGCTTTGAAAACCCAGGAATGATTCCAAATATGAGTTATGGAAACATTATGCTTTTTATCTTAAAAAAAAAAAAAAAAAGAAGAGAAAAATAGAGAGAGAGAAATCCAAACCCAGGTACTAAATCTTTGAAATACACAACACGGAAAAAATATTTTTAATTGCATTTGCAGATTACGTCCTTTCTCCTCTGGAAACAGAAACAGCTCTAATATCATTGCTGTGAATGTTATAGGGAAGTTTCCTTTTGTTGTAATGTGGTTTTGTGAGCTAACTCATGAGTTTAACATTACTAACCATGTAACCATGACTTGCAATGCAGTTGTCATTCAGGTTCCTTCTAGTGAGGTCTCTGCAGATATAAACTACCCAGTTCAGATATTCTGTGCCAGGAAAAGAAGCAACTGCTTTTGCAAAAGTCACAGCTATGTTGGAGAACCAGAAAGACACTTATGGAGAAGGATGAAAGTTCTTGTTTTATTTTTGTATTAGGATTAAGTGCTACATCATTGGAAAGGACTGTGGAGGAATACTCACTGAGATCACCTGTCCAAACAAAGAGGATCCATTAACTTTGAGTACATTGCTTAGTGAAATGTTTCACCTACTAGTTTGTCAGAGTATATTGCCATACAGCCCCAGAGTCTAGACATGTAGGCATCTAGACATCTAGGACAAAATTCTCTTCTTTGTGTAGGTGAAGGAAAACTATCTGCCAAGCAAATCATGATCCTGTAAATCCCAGCAAGGTTGCTGAGGTCTCACAGAAGCTCTTGATGCCGAGCTCATAACAGGTTTGTAGGACTAAGAGTGGGTATTTGTTAACAGTCCTCCTCCAGCTGCAGAAACATTCCTCTACATAGTGTACAAAACCTTTATTTTAGTCATCTTCACTTACTATTAGCAAATTGAGTGAGCAAGCAATTACTTTGCAGTACCAGACCTGTCCTGATGCATGGAAGGAGTCAGAAACTAGGGGACCACTGCTACACAATGTGCTGCATTACAGTACACAGCCACTGGCATCCCAGCCAAAGTGTGTCATTCATCTTTACCAGTGAAGAGACTTCCCTTGTTTGCATTGTTTGATGCATACAGGAAAACTGCTAAGCCAAAACTACACGCAGTTTTCCAAACAAATGAACCCACTGCCAGTATTTGATATCATGAGCAAGAAGGTCTGTAAGTTGAAAAGTGCTCTAGAAATCTGTTTGGGGTCTGGACGAGATGGAATAGCCATCTCCTGAAGGTGTCAATGGGAAGAAAGTCAAGCTGCTGCTGGTCATAATAGCAATGATGACAGAAACAACTGGAAGCTGGAAGGCACCATCCAGAGCTTGTTGAAATCAGTAAAAACATTTCTAAAGACTTTAATAGGTTTTGGCTCAGTCCTGGAGAGAGCAAATGGGGAAAAGGGAGTTGTTTCCGAGTGGAGTCAGAATAAGGGCGTGTAGCTGGAGTGTACACATATGTTCCTACCATATGGGTGGAGAGTTCTGGGATTTCTGCCATATTGGTCTTGAAGTCAAATACAATTTGTTTTTCTAGTTTGGATAAACTAGATCCTCAAGTGAAGAATATTTAACTTCAGATGAATGCTGAGCTTGTCTTCAGAGACCAATTTGTAAGCCCACAAGCCCATCTAGACCATGAGAAAGAGAGCATCCAAATTTGACTTGTCTTGATCCATAGTAATAATTGAAAAGCTAAAGGAATCCCTACATCAAATTCTGTATTCTCTTTGCCTGTAATTATTATTTTTAAAGAGACTTGATCTGCTTAATTTTACTTTTCATAGATGCAGAGGTCACTTTTCAGTCTTTCTGTAGGCAAGTATTATATACAAGACACTTTCAATGAAAGGGAGGTCTTAACAGAAAGCATAATGGGGTATGTTTCACCTATATAGAGAAATTTGCAGCTCTACTTCAGTGAAACACTACATTAATTTCATTAATATTAGGACTGATGTCCAGGTAACTTATTTATATGTTTCTCAGCAAATTGCCAAGTTGGTGCCCTTATAATAATTATATTTAGTTATTTCAAGGCTAAGCCCTGCATTCAACAGGGGTTTTTTTGGCATTAAAAAAGAATTACACTGTGGCCAGTGGCTCATTCACAGTTCATTTCTGTTCCACATATTTAGCAGCCAGAAGATGAAATTTGGAAATCCAGAATTTTTATGTTGAAATATATCAGAGCTCACAGAACAATAAATCTCATTATTCTGAAAGTTTTGGGGTACTCATTTCTGTAATCACTAGCATAAGCTTTTTGTTTGCAATTTTAAAAGCTTCCCATTTTTTCAGATGTGGGGTACTATAAGGATCACATATTTTAAAGCTAATTTTGTATTTTTTTTATTATCCATATATGCACAAAAATACATCAAATAAAAAAGAATCAGCAGAGAAGTTATTAACACTTTTCAAAGCTAAAAATTTGTACATAGTGAAAAATCTCAAATTATTCTTTAGTTGTCTAAGAGGATTTATCTGCCTGTGTATGGAGGAGCACAGGCTACTACTACTGCTTTAGGTTAAAAGAAGATGTACAGATTTGCTTAGATTAATTTAGACACAATTCAGATGGACCAGGGTGTTGCTTGAGAAAGTGATTAGCACGAAAACTACTAGCCGCAAATGTGTTTGATTGACATGTGTTTCAGACTGCAATTAATTAACAATATGTTTCTCTTATGTCACCAAGAATTTTTTACACATGACAGTGAACGCTGAACTTTAATTCAAACATCACCTCTGAGGTGGGATGACCCGAATAGTTACTACCTGGAGGGCTACAACATTTCTCTTCTGATCCCTGCCAGCTGGTCATGCAGCATCAGCCACTTACTCCTCACTTGAGGAAGGATGATAGGTAACAGCTCTGGTATCAAGTGGAGGGAGAGAAAAAAACAAATGCATGGGCCATGATGATAACTCTGGTGACAGTGATAAGGAAGGTTTATAACATGACACAGAGAAGAATAAACTAAATTTCAGGGAACCTCGTCAATTTTTTTTTTTTTTTTCTCTAATGGCAGTGATCCAATACATTTTCTCTTTGTTGGACTACACACTTTTGTGTTAAAGATAGGGTCACCCAGCAAGAAGAAAAGCCTAGATCAGCACAAGACCTTATCAGAGAAGAGTTTGTGGTGCTTTCTGTAAGGAGCACTGGTTTATAAATCATTTCATGGAGCAGCTGATGGCTCTGTAGAGAAAGCTATGAGAAAGCTGTAAGTTTGGAAGGTGTCATTTGGAGTTGCTGTAAAGTGCCAAAACCGTCACCAAAACTGCATGAATATGCCTCATCCAGTGCAAGCAGCTCCATAGCTGCCATGGAAATCCCAGTGGACCACAACAGCCACAGGAGTGGTCTGCAAGGTAACTGCTCCTGAATGAAGCCATCATAAAATCACAGACCAGTTTGAGTTTGAAGGGACCTTAAGGATCATCCAGTTCCACCCCCCTGTCACAGGCAGGGTCATCTACTGTTAGAGTGGGCTGCTCCAAGGCTCTGTCCAACCTGGCCTTGAACATTACCAGGGATGGGGCATTCACAACATGATTCTTTTCAAAAAACATTGAGACATCAACTCAAAGAATTTCATCACCTGCAAAATAAATAAAATTTAGTGTTACTCTATATTTTCGTTTTGGTTTCTCCAAGCTGTATGAATATGGATAATGCATTTGCCTTTCACAGGAATTTTCAAGACCTTCCATAGGAAGTTTAGTTCGGTGACTGAGTGCTCTTTCTGGACAAACTGGTGACTAACGGGCTCGCTACTGGGGCAGACAGTCTCTGTTCCTGCACTTTGGCTGTTTAATGCTTCCCATTATGAAAGATACTTGGAGCTTCCCTGAGAAGCTTGAGAAGTTTTAACACCTCTTTTGGAAACAAGCGTTTGGATTTTGGCAAGGAGAAAGCCTCTGGGCTGGAGAAGAGCCTTTGTCCCAGATATAAATATCTGAGATATAAATATCTGTTGTGGTTTGTCTTCCTCAAGAAAATTTGGGCACCCTGTCAAAAGAATAACTGCACATGAATATGTTCATTGAAGTCCAGATCTCTACTGCCGCCAGAGCAGTAGCAGCACCACTACATGCTCTAATGGAAAAGCACAGATATGGCCTGGATGCTCTAGATGGGATAGGAAAAAAATAAGCAAACAGGCCAGGAGCTGCTCAGACCATCCTCTGGAAAGATAAGTATCTTTTAGCTGTTGCTGTGCTGGAACCAGGTTGGAGGGTAGGCAGAGCTTGATAGACAGACACATCCCAGAAACTAATCTGGATTCAGTGCTCACTGCTCTGTGCTGCTGTTACACCTTTTGCTTTAGGAAGGAAAAAGGAAGGAAACATCCACAGGAAGGTTCCCAATAGTAATAAACTGGAAGACAGACAAAGAGAAATGTCATGTTCACCATCAATGCATGCACGAGCACTATAATACAGGGTTTGGTTGAACTATGATGCTGTAGTTTTCCACCAGTCAGCTTCTGTGTTCAGTGTGTATAAAACTGAACTAATTTTGCAGGAGGTCCCATTAACCTGATGCTGTTGAGTGTCCTCAGATCCAGAGAGACTTCCCACTGTCCTCCTGCAAAGGGCTTGGAAGTCCTTAACTGCCACTTTGTTGGCCATCACAACCAAGCAAGAGATACCATCGTGCAACATCTTCGCCAAGGCACAGCTCTTCTAATGGCACAGTTCTTCGAACAGTGCAGCTCTCCTAGTGTTGCAATGCAATATAAGCATTGGACCGGAGCCCAGATCCTGATGTGCAATTTAACTCGCTCTTCTGGCCTACAGGGAAAGCAATAATCCTGGCAATATGCTGTAAATGGGCTAAACAGATCTAAATCCTGGAAGTATTAACATGCATAGTATCCAAAACTGTCCCAAAAATACAAAACCAATACCCCTCTCATATTAGCAGCTAGAAAATATTCATGAAAGATGCAGCCAGCCCATGAAAGATGATATTTTATCCATATATGTAGTCTGTTTTTTATGCTTCTGGTGCTTCAGTTTTGTAAACAGCTGGTAACCAACTGTAATTCAGATTTGAACTTGATAACTTCACTTCTTCAGTTCATTAGATAAAAATAACAAAATTGTTGGGCTGTATTTTTGTAAATCAAAGAAAACATTGAAATTCACATATTCCTCCTCTTAACATAACCTCTTGGAAGTGCCTTACATAACCATGTAATGAAGATTACAACTGCTTTGTCAAAAGGAGCCCACTGCTAAAATTTGTTATAGAGATATTAGGGTAAGTGTTCCCAATTGTGAGCAGGTGGTACAAACACGAACCCTACTGAGATATAATGAGATGTGTATACATGGAAAGTTTAGGAACCTCCTGTGCATCTTTTTGAAAATTACATAAAACAACTTGCAATTAAACTCTATTTGATGCCAGATGAGAAACAAATGTTTGGGGGAAAGTAGTTTTTAATACAGTAATAATTCACTTTACATGTGCATGCCAGCAGCCTTGCATGTTACTTCCCCAACCAGGAAGAAGCCTTACAAGCATTCAGCAGGCGATGAGATCTTCCATTTTGCTTATCTTTACAGGCATATTTCCTCTGAATTGTTGCATTTGCACAGTGTACAGGTCTGCTTTTACACTGCTAGAAGACCCCAAGCAGAAGAACACTTCAGCATACTTTAAGGACTTTACAGACACTAGTATTACTCATTTAATTTACAAGAGCAGACCTGTTAAACCCACAAGCTGAATGTGCTGACTGAAAACTGAAGGCGCAGGACATCCCATTTTCTTACAGTTTGGTTGGTTTTTCTTAAAGTGAGGAGCAATGGGAAGTGTCACAAGTATTTTCTATAGAATTTATTTTCTTCTTAGGGACTGTAGTGGTAGGACAAGGGGTAACAGGTTAAAACTTCAACCGGAGAAGTTTAGACTGGTTATAAGGATGAAATTCTTTACTGTGAGGGTGGTGAGGCACTGGAATGGTTTGTGCAGGGAAGTTGTGAATGCTCCATCCCCGGTGGTGTTCAAGGCCAGGCTGGACAGAGCCTTGGGTGACATGGTTTAGTGTGAGGTGTTCCTGTACATGGCAGGGGGTTGGAACTAGATGATCTTAAGGTCTTTTCCAACCCTAACTATTCTATGAGTCTATGATTCTCTTCCAAAAGCATTCAAACCCAGCACAAATCTACAAGTGGCATCTCTGATATCCAGTGGCATCTCCATTTTTCACAACATGCGACTCTTCCTGTCTGTGAGTGAAATTCACAGTATCACAGTATCACAGTATCACAGTATGCTAGGGATTGGAAGGGACCTCGAAAGATCATCCAGTCCAATCCCCCTGCCGGAGCAGGAACACCTAGATAATGTTACACAGGAATGTGTCCAGGCAGGTTTTGAATGTCTCCAGGGAAGGAGACTCCACAACCTCCCTGGCCAGCCTGTTCCAGTGCTCTGTCACCCTCACTGAGAAGTTTCTTCTCAAGTTTAAGTGGAACCTCTTGTGTTCCAGTTTGTACCCATTACTCCTTGTCCTATCATTGTTTGCCACTGAGTAGAGCCTGGCTCCATCCTCGTGACACTCCCCCTTTATATATTTATATACACTAATAAGGTCACCCCTCAGTCTCCTCTTCTCTAAACTATAGAGACCCAGCTCCCTCAGTCTTTCCTCATAAGGGAGATGCTCCACTCCCTTAATCATCTTCGTTGCCCTGTGCTGGACTCTCTCCAGCAGCTCCCTGTCCTTCTTGAACTGAGGGGCCCAGAACTGGACACAGTATTACAGATGGGGTCTCACCAGGGCAGAGTAGAGGGGAAGGAGAACCTCTCTCGACCTCCTAACCACCCCCCTTCTAATACACCCCAGGATGCCTTTCCCTGCTCCAGTGAAAGGCACAATTTTTAAAGGTATTAATTTTTAAAGGCAATTAAACATATTGAATCTGCTTTTGCAAGTTCCTCTGGAACTAAAACAAAATAACAGACATAAAATACATACACAGATCCAGTCTCCTGCACTAAGGAACGGCATGACCAATGTAAATGGTACAGCTAATGGCAGAGTATTGCAGTTGCAGCTGGCTTCTGCTAAAATTCTTAGAAATATTATTTTCTGCACTCTACTTTGCAACTAACTGGGAAAAGTGAAACAAAAGACTAGGCAGTCTGGAGTTATACTGACAAAGGATTAAGGATTAATATGTTCCTGAAAAGCATGTTTCAGTAATCCACATTTTTCCCTTAATTCCCTGTAGATCATTATTATACTTTCATGCTTATAGACACTCCTAATTATCTGGAACTTTTCTTAGCAGTGTGAAACACTGAAGGAAAAGATGAGAAGCTGGAAGAAGCTTCTGCAACGCATCATTTGACAGGAAGTCGAGTTATCAGAGTGAAGCAGTATAGGTATCAATCTTACACCCATATATGGTGTATGTCCTAGTTACCATACAGATATGAAGGGGCCATTAGGGCTTCTTATCAGCTGTATATTGGTGTAATTAAAGGGTTTGATAGCATTAACCTGAACTGTGAAAGCCTCCAGACAATGCACTCTATCAGTCATCTGACCCTTGAGTTTAAACAGCTACGACAAGAGTTTCTCCTCTGCTTTCCAAAGGACACACCAAGCTCACTGAGCTGCTGAGTTCAGTGGCCTTTTAAAGGAAAAGCCTTGTTTTATTTCCATTAAAATCAAAATGTTCTAATCTAGCTTTCTACTTCAACAACTGCAATAAAAATAAGCACCTTCTCCTCCCTGAGAAATTGCTGTATTTTGCTGAATACCTAATGTTGGGTACTGTAGAATTTATGCTTTCTTTCTTTATGTGGTTTATTAGCTGTACTGTGTTTTTCATTTTATGTCATGTTGCTTTGTGGTCAAATGACAAGTAAGAATTTTGTAAGAAAATATCTATTATTAGGGTCTTTTAGCTCTTTGCCTGTGTACCCAAGAAAGACTAATTCTTTTTATCACCTGCTAAGAAGATCAGATTTGATATAGTAGCCTAAGTAAAATCTGGAACTAGGGATTTAATTGCCTTTTTGTCCTGTTTTATAGGGGGTGCTAAAGAAAGCCTATTATTTGCTATCCCAAAGGCTTACTGAATTTACAGCACAGATGATGGGGGACAGCAAAGCCGCTAATCACCAGGAAGATTTAATCAACATTTTACTTTGGGGAATTGGGATACACCTTTAAGTCTTAGCAAAGACAAGCCCATGACGTGCTTTAAAAACAAAATCCAAATTAAAAAAAAAAAAAGAGAGAGAAACTGAAAATGGGGCCACTTACAATTGTTTCTAAAAGGATTTTTAATTTTCAACTATGACACTTTTTGCATAAAAAATGTAAATCATTTCCATGGAAAATGTCTCTCTATCAGTATTTTGGTTTCACACACTGCATTTTTAAAGGACTGTCTGAACCAGAATAAAAAATGCAAAATCATTTCCATTTTAGTAACGATCATGGCCAAGAGTGACCTCAGCCTACCCTAATCCCAGTCCACTATACCTCTGCAACACCTTCTTGTCTAAATCTCTGAGCAGTTCATGAAACTCCTAAGGAATATTCTAATTCCTTTTTTTTTTTTTTAATTCTGTTTCTGTTCTCTAGCAAATTGATATTTCATAGTCTTTTGCCCTTTCTGCATCTGTTGCATTGTACAGAAAGTCTTTTTGTTTATATTGCATAAAAATATTCAAAGCACCCTCTCCCTAAAAAAAACCTACTGAAGTCTGTAGTCCTTGATACATGCAGGGAATACAAATTTTACATTTGCAGAAATCTTCTTTTCCTCCAGACAGCTAGAGTCCAAATATCATTCACCAAAAGTCCTCAGACTATCTATCCATCCTCTGTGTATCTATTTCATACTTATATTAGACACAGTACTGACAGGAAATACAAAGAAAAAAAAATAAGTAGCAGAAGCTGTTACAGCCACATGTAATGTATGCTTTTTCCATATATAGCAATGCAGTAAAAACATAATTTAACTTTACATTAAACTAAACATCATGTTTAAATTTTTCTCTAATAGAAATCTTATTCCAAATCAGTTACTATGGATCAAGTAGCATAAAATTTTAAAATAAGAATTTTAATTCAGCTGGAAAGCGATGAAGGAGACTTTGGTAAACATTATTGTTATCTGTGCAATAGGCAACTTGAATGTTTAAGAATGAATCATAAATTGCACTAATAAAACAAACAGCTGTGCATGCTCTTACAAGATTGGGATGCAATCATCATGTGGCCCTCAGCTAAAACATAATATCCGTCCTGCAGTGCAACTTCACCGTCACTGTCTAAACAGAGCCTAAATAAGCTTGCCATTGATGTCGTAGAAGTGATATTGAAAAATTTACTCAAACAAGTATGACTGGATCTTGATCTTGCAGCTAGCATGGGGGAATGGTGTTCTGAACAGTGAATATGCAGTTAACTAGGTCAATTCTAATTATTTTGATAGGCTTTGTATAAGCTTGCCCAAAAGTGTGTTTTGCAGAATGATAGGAAACGTCCTTCTAACATGGCTCTTTCTTGCTTTGAAAGTATGCTCTATGACAATCAAGCTTATTCCAGAAAATGGTATATAAATGAAAGTGAATGTGAACATTGAATCTGAGTATCAAAGTTGTTTGTAAAAATACTTAATAGCAAGTTTCTTTAGCCAGACCATGCCATAATACTTATCTACTAATTACAACTAACCAATATAATTCAAGGACCTCTAAATATGCATAAATAAGCGTTTGTCATTCATCTGTCACATGAAGGAGATAATTAGTGAAGGACATAGTATTAAACCAATAACAGACAGAGAGTTGGTGTTTGTGAGATAATTCTTTCATTGTGAATTCTTTAATAAACCCCAAAGTTTACACATGAAACTTTGGTGTTTACTGGACACTCTGAATACAACATAGAAATGGAAATTCTTGTGGAATTATCACAGTTCTTATTGATAAAAGCAGATAAGAGACAGTGTTAGTTTACTCCAACACTATGCAGGCAGAAAGAAATGGAGCCTCTTACTCAGCAAGTGTTAATCACCGAAAAAGGAAATAGCATTTTCTGTCCTGACATTTGTTATTAAGATTTGTTGTTGATGTGCCTGCGCATTGGTTGGTTGGTTGGTTGGTTTAGCAGTTACAGAAACTTAGCAGAATTCCTGTGTCAGATGCTAAGAAGTACTGACTGAGGAGTTAGTTGAAATATTTCTGGTGTCTAAAAAATCTGCCTCTACACCCCAAGCAGCACTAGTATACAAAGGAATTCTACGAAAGCCCATAAGAACAAGATATATGTCATTTATAAAAAAAAAAGTAAATAAAAAAAGAAGAGAGAAAGTATTTTTATTTCACAGGGTGGGTATTTTTTAAACCAATATATTGCTTCATAATACTAGAGTTAGGGTTGTCTTTGTCATCCTCACTGAAGGACTCAAGGAATAACTGAGGACTTATTTTTCAACTTATATTTTTTCTAGAACAGAAGTAGGAGCAAAAGCCATTGAGTTTGTCTAAGGTCATCTTAAGTCACTACATTTCTATTGATCTGAAGCTGTGTGAGTCAGTCATTGCACTGTCATTAGCCAGCACTAAAATGTAGCCAAAAGATACAGAATATTTGAAAGGTAAAACTGAAAAAAAACCCAAAACCAAACAAACAAACAAAAAACAAAAAAAAACCACAAAAAAAAAAACAACATAAAAACAACATCAACTGTGGCTTTAAAAAAAAAAAAAAAAATACAACATGAATGCTGTAGCAAATACTCTAAATAATTTGGGTCTGCTCCAGAATAATTTTATATCTGAAAATTAGTAGGCTTAGGGGAGAAAAAAAAAAAAAAAAGAGGAATTAGAGAAAATAATTATATATAAAGAGTATGATTAGAATTTTTTAATATTCTTACTAAAGAGTGCTTAATTTTTAAAATCTCCCTGCTGTTTATCACAGTTAATAGACCTAGGAGAGCAAAAATGAGGGTGTCAATCCATTATACCTATTTCGCTATGACAAGAAATCACCATCTGAAATCCAGGATTGAAGAAATGACATTATTTTGGGGCCTTCAGAGAGAGCAGAGATGCAGACTGTGGCTCCCATTGACTACAGGCTTGGTCGGGATGAGTGGGGATGGAAAGAAAGTGGCACTGTGTTTCAGCATCTCAATTTGGGGGGACTAAACCAAACAGCATGAGTCAGAGAAGCCCTCAGGCTAGTTCAAATTTATTGTTTTTCCAGAATTTTTTCGGATATTTGTTCTTATTCTAGGGCTTCTATTTTTCCGTCTGTTTGGCTGTTTCTTCTTTTTTTTCTGCTGCCGATGCACCAAATGATATTCTGACACATCTGGGAAGGCAATACATTATTTTTTGCTTCAGTAAAAGAAGCCATCACTGGTTTTAAATTATATGTTCCTTGGCTTGATCTTTATATTTCGAGGTAATTACAGATAAAAGTATCGTAAGAACCTTTGCACAGCTTCCTACTTCATGCCATTCTCACCTTCCCCAGAACTGGCTATGAGGTGAAATATAATAATGAAAATACATTTTACTTCTCATCTCTCTAGTG
The DNA here is from genome assembly GCF_033815535.1 of Pezoporus flaviventris. Lineage (NCBI taxonomy): Eukaryota > Metazoa > Chordata > Aves > Psittaciformes > Psittacidae > Pezoporus > Pezoporus flaviventris. The sequence continues at coordinate 124,122 of NW_026892600.1, forward strand.
CACTAGTTAGCTGTGCCCGTCAAATATTTTAGATTCATATCTTTTAAGAATACATGCCATTGTGAATTCAGCCCTCTGAATACGTAACATAATTCACATTACCTGACATGCAGAAGACAATCAGAGAAGTGAACTTCGAGTCCTGCAGTTGTTCATACTGTTTGGTTGCAATCGGCCTGGTTGGTGTCTAAGAATGATTTTAGAATTTTCAATGCACAACATAATATAATATAAACATAAAGCTGCTACTACTAGTTGTAAAAATGCACTACAAGAACAAAAACAAAAAAATCCTCAGAAAATTTCTGGTGAAATCCTTAAGCAAGGAATTACATCCCAAAATATCTTCAGAGTCTGCAGGCCTTTCCGATGTTGAATTATTTGCTTCTGACTAGAGATGAGACCAAAGCTGAACACCAAATCTAAGCCCTTGAAACCCACTTTTGCTGCTGACGCTTCCTTATCGGTTACTCCATGCAGTTCTTTGTTATGAGAATTTTTCATGCATGGTATGTCACTTCAGGAAGTAATGCTCCCAGCATTGCAGGGTGGCATGAGACTGTTCTTTAGGAGCAAAAAGCAGCTTCATAGAAGATGATAGTGATGAAAACTGTAGCTTTGACTTCCCTATAGTTTGCATAGGTAAGGACTGGAGGATCAGATTGGTTGTAGAAGAAAGATGTACCCATGATGCAGTTTAAACAAAGTCTAATGCTCATTGATGAGTGTTATACTTTCCACAAGTCCATTCTTTTCTCATATCTCCTAGAAACAACGTTCAGTCCATTCTGTCTGAATACAAAAAGGTGTAAGAAATGAGATCAAATTCTGTGCTTACAACAAAGCCATCGGGCATTATGGGCGTAACTGTTAAGACTGCAAACCTCTTAGCTATAGTCCAGAAGCAGCACATCAGTTTCAGAACTGTGAAGCCTAAAATATGTCATCTGAACATTTTGGGGACTTAGTAAAACACACTAAAACAGAAAAAAAATGTATTTTCCACAGTGTTATTCTAACTGTATTCATTTTACAGAGATGTAAAAACATCACTCAGTTCAACGGTGCTTCCCTTTCTTGACCTTGCATCTCTTGAGATGGTCTTCGTCTCTAGCTACAGGGTAAGAAAGACTGGGTCTGAAGACCTATAACCGCACAAAGAAACACAGCCTCAAACGGAAAATAACAGACATGTACTTTGAATTTATACTTGCCTATCTGCCTGATTCTGGCCCATGGATACCTTTGAGGTCTATAATTTTAAAGCCGGGAATGGACTATGATGATTATCTTGGTTTGACTTTAACACACATGACAGAACCTTATCCAGTAACTCCTGCATAAATCCCAATTAATTAATTGAAATCCCTCTATATCTTAGGCTTATTTGTCAGCTATTGACTGTAAGGTAAACCTCTGGCAGTACGATTTTTATTTCCATGCTTCAGGACTTTCAGTGCCAAGAAATTTCTTGTTTCTGTTCTCACAGAGCTTGCCACCATGGAATCTGTGAAAAAAAATGTATGAATTACTTCACTGTTGGAAGTGTTTTGAAACCAGAGCATGGCCTGAAACTCCAGGTGTCCCTAGGTTGTATAGCAATGCAATTCAGTCCAGTAAAATAGCTTTCCAAACTAGTTACAGCAGGGTCTGAGATTATCATTGTTTAAGTGATGATCTAGCATCCCAGCCTCTTCCAAGGGGTGTCACTTCAAGAGGGACTTCAAGTCTCACACAGAAGAGGGAGAGCAGCCAGCATAACAAAGGAATGCCATTTGCTATTATGGTTTGGGGTCTTCCTGATACAGAAAAGTCTTCTTCCTTACACTGATAGGGCCTGGGAACTTCTTGCTTGAGTTGGAGTTGACAGTGTGCAGACCAGAGACACAGGTTATGTTTTCAGCACTCACAAGGCTCTGCTTTCTTTGACAAGAATATGAATCCCAGCATTTTCCAACTATCAGCTCCAACTGTTTATAGGAAAAGCATGGATAGTGGGCTATGTTAACACTGTGCTTTCAACTTGTCATTGAAAAGGAGTCTGTGCAGTATGAAATGGATTCCATATTTATAATTCTCACAAAATAAAACAAGTAACAAAATACATGTGTGTGCTTCATTCAGGATCTCATTCTGCCTCTGTTTCTGTGTTTTAAGGAGTATCTTCACACTATACTCCCAGCCACACGGGCAGGTTGTATAGACATGTTCAACTGCCTCACAGGTATCTTCTCAGGCAATGACCATGATGAGCTGGGTGCAACATGAAGATCAGCTTCAAAGCTTGCCTGAGATGCTGGGTAAATCCTCAGATGGCAATTTTAAAGAGACCCGTGTTGCCATGACTACACTGCTGTTAACTCAAGTAGGCAAGCTTGGGGATGTCAGCATGATCTGTGGTAGTATTCTTTCTTCTTTCATCCCTCCCCATGCCAAAGGGCATCAGAGCACCTCCAATCACAGAAGCACTGAGGACTGAGCTGGGTAGATGCTGATGGAGAAGTGAATAGCAGGAGCCTACACAGATACCCAAATATCTACTCACTACCTGCATCCTCACAGTACCATAGCAGTGCTATAAATTATACTGGGTCCTGTCTGGACATTAGCTTTTGAAGACTGAGATATTCAGCTTCAATAAAGGCAGTTTTTCAACTTTGTCTTTTCAGGGGTCAGTTCAAGTTAAAAAATTCAGCTGCACATATTCACAAAAAGAAACAACATGTTAATTTCTCTGCATTCACTGCTTACAATTTTCTCCCTCTTCTTATTTCTCTAGAACAAAGAATGCAGTTCTTACCTGGCACAGAGCAAGCTGGGAGTCCAACTGCCTTTAGGATGTTGAAAAAAGAATAATCTAAATTAGTAGTAGTTATATTTATACATTTAATATAATGGCATCTTGGATGCTCAGCACTCTCAGTACGTTTTTGCCAGACCACATGTCAAAGCTATTGATGGGAATCCAAAACTGAGCAAAAAATGTAACCCATAAAAAAATTAGAGTTAGCACATAAAATATATATCTATATATTCTTGTAACAATTACACAGAGTAACACAGGTATCAGCAAAGAAGCCAGGAGAACAGGAAAGCTGCATTCAAAGTCAGAGTCCAAATTAAAGTGAGAAAATATTTTTTGTCCAATGTTTGCCAGGTTGAACAGAGCCTTGGGTGGCATGGTTTAGCGTTGGGTGTCCCTGCCCTTGGTGGGGGGGTTGGAACTGGATGATCTTAAGATCCTTTCCAACCCTAACTATTCTATGATTCTATGATTCTAAAATATGAACAAACATTTATCTTGTCTAAAAAATCAGCTGCTTAACACTTAAACTTCTTCTGAGGCTGCTGGACTATCAGTATTTTACACCACATTATTTTCAGTTTGATATACACAGAAGGGATGATATAACAAGTTATGATGGGAAGACAGGTTTGGTCCACAGAGAACAAATGTGCATAGCCAACAGGTGAATTGCTGTTCAGTACATAAAACTGTTGCTCAAAATATCTTGCTGTAAAAGCACAAGTCTTTATAAAACAGGTGCAGTGAAGAATATGACAAAGGTCTCACATGAGCAGGAATGTTGAAAGGGAGTTGGTTGCAAGGCATTAGGTCCCTGAAAGCCTGTTCTGCGGCTCACACCTGCCCTCAGTGAGCTTAAAGGGACCTGAAATGCACCTTTTTCTACCAAAGCAGAAGGTGAAGTACTGGCTACTGTAAAGAGTTCCCTGATCTCACAGGGATCTTACAATCTGATTGCTTAGATAGAGCCTAGAAACCACAGTACAAGAGTAAGGATCACACCTAGGCTTCCCAACACAGCTCTTATTACCTGTCAAGTACCCCATTCAGCCTCCACTGAAGGTAATGGGAGTCTTCTCTTTAACTTTGCTGGCTTTTGGATGAGATTGTAAAATATCCTTCTTAAGAAGCCACAATCTTACATCATCTTTAAAACCGGTTAGACATAGAATCATAGAATCATAGGATAGTTAGGGCTGGAAAGGACCTTAAGATCGTGTTTAATGGATCAGTAATGGCCAAAGGCAGAACAATTAAAGCAGTATTTCAGTGGACTTGAGGAAATAGAAGAAAATGGAGATTTATGGAAAAAATTTCATTGTTGGAATGAAAAAAAATTTCCTGCAATTGATCTGATATGCAGATGAGTGCACCTTTACTCAAATTCATCTCTCTTCTCTCTTATTTAACTTGCCGTGCCAATACAGCAAGCAGTCATACTGTAGGTTTTGGAGATCTGCTGCACAGTAACTTAGAGTCTGCAACTTAATTCATTACGGAGGAAGAGGATACCTCAGAAATATTCACAAATACAAATCAAGTGATTAAGCTGACATGAGAAGTATGGTGCCTGCTCAGTCACCAGCAGTCAGGTGTATCAAAGCAAGTTGAAAGCACACACAAAACATGCACATATAAAAGGTGCATACAGAAAATGTACACAGGTGAATTATATGCACATGTTCATGTGTGCCTATATTGCACACCCTGTTGTAGGTAGCTATGGTAGCTATTGAATACAGCTGATGTCTCAACTTCAAACTCTTGGTGAGAACTGGAGGACCAAAGATAATTCTTCTGCATAAAGACTGTGATGTGGGTAGTCACTGAATGACATGAAGGGTATCATGCTCTTCAAGACTCAGAATGTGGTGTGGTCTGCTGGAAACATAAGTCAATACATCTTTCAAAGCACATCAGAAAAACGCAATCACCCTCAAACACATGTTTTCTCTCCAGGGCTACAGTATTTCTGACTGCCAGATCAGCCACCTAAACCAATATGGACCAGCATGGAGGAAACATGATATGTTGTCTTACATTGCATCTGAACTAGGCTTTTGCACTCTTTAATCTTTTTGGCCCCTCTAATCTACTCCACTAAAGCAGGAAGTTTCCGAACAAAATACTTTTCATTTCAAAGGCTGGAATGAAAAGCATACTTTACGCTGCCAGTCATGCCAGCCATTATTGATGGATTCGTGCAGTAAAGAAAGTTTAAAGTTTTTAACTGCTGTTTTCTGCTTGTGTGTATTTTTATGGTGTGAGCTAACAGCAGGAAGAGATGAGGATGGTTCTGCTGAGGGCCGAGAACAGTGCGGACTGCTAAGCAGTAGCATGTGTGAGCAGAAATGAATGATTGAGAAAAAAGATCTAGTGAGATCTAATTAGCTATGAACTACAGCTTCCTCTTCATTTTCAATCAAATGTGTTCAGAGGAGTATGTGTCTTTTGTTGGGAAAAAGCCAAGTAAAAACGGGTGGTAGCATTTGCACGGCAATGGAGAATGAAGCTGAGCAACATTTCTAGGTTTCATTCCAAGATATTTGGACAAACATGAAAAACATTTTGAAAGTACTTATGGGCAGAGGGTTTTTTTTTCCCTGTTAAAGTTTTGCTCATTCTTAGGAATCCTTTATTCCATTCTAAAATACAGGCTACCCCTTTCCTCAAACAAACAATAAAAACTGGAAAACACTAAAATAATATTTTTTCTCTTTTAATTTTTAAAATTCTGGTGGCTTAAATGAATGACAACATGGAAACATGCAGATGGTCATTCTGATTGTTTCTGCAAACAATCCAGAGAACAAATTATTCAGTAGCTATTTAGGACTGCAGCATTTCCTTCCTTGGCTTCTCCATATCCAACTCCCCTCCACACTTATTCGATTGTACTTAGTATCTCCAATTGTTCCTCCAAATTAGGGAGTTTTATTTCCACCCATTGAGCAAAATGACCTAATTAAAGGAAATTTTGAATAATATAATCTTTTGTTTCCATAGGATATTATTTTCTATCTCTTGGGCCTAGGTGATTCTTTTTATTTAGCTCCATTAATCAGAACACTACCTTCAATCACTTGCGAAAAATGAAATCTTAAGCAGAATACAACTGATAGTATAACACTTTTCCAGCTGCTCTCTCCAAGTCCTCACCAAGATGCCTTTCTCTGAGATGCCAGTGAATTTCCATTTAGAGAGAGGCTTTTGGGAATAGAAAACTGTTGTCTTCTATTCACTTCATCCCGGGCATTTTCAGCTGGGGAAAAGAGAAGACAAAGCCCTTTTCCAAACCTTTTAGGATCTTCTAGCTAACAAGTCTTCTCAAATATGACAGACGCATATACTGATGTTAAGATTGTAAATTAATGTTCCAGAATCTCCTCATCCATGAAGATTTACAAATTTGGTTTAGCCAGTTACATGAGTCACTACCCTCTTATGAGCAAGTGGTACAAAAGAAAAACTTGTATTCAATTCCCTTTTGACAGCAAATCCATTGCTGTGATGCCCCACAATGTTCACACAACCTCCGATGAATGGCTTTACTATTCCAAACCGTTTAAACCACTCACACTCATAAAACATTAAACAACTTTGCTTTCTTCTGCAGGAAAGTAGAGGCAACTTTCCCAATATATTTACAAAGGTCTCACTGCCACATTCACTGAATTACTTAATTCCCATACAAAAACTTATTTCCCTCCAAATGCGTCCAAATTAATTGTATGATTTGATGTAACTTACATAAAGTCTATCGCATATAAAAGAACATAAAGTCTGTTGCATTTAAAAGGACACATGCCATGTGTATTCTGATACAAAATGTATTTTCAAAGTATTTTGATCTTTTCCAAGAAATCATATGTGGATTTTGAACTTTTTTAAAGAAGCCAAGCTCTTTAACCAATAACTTTATATAATCTTGTTAAATAAAGTTTTTAAAAAATTATACCATCCAACTACAAGCAGAATTTGCCTCTAAACTCAACATATTACATGTTGGCAGTAAGTGAGTGCTCTTATTGCATGAGTTAGCTATGTTTAACTTGCCACAGCACACGATATTATGAATCAGCTCTACAAATCGATGTAGTTAGGAAATTCTCCATAAAAACTGAAGTGGAAAAGCGTACTCCGTGTCCACATACAGGAATTCATATACCTAATTCAGATTTCTGTTCTAGTTTATATTTTATATTTGCATATTGGCTCCCAGGCCATTTTCTGTGAAAGCTCACTGGCATCTGGATGTATTACTCCAAAAGGCAACAGAACTAGAGTCTTATTCTGAATGACTTCTGTGAACTAACCAAAATTGGAGTTGGGCTGAGTTTCAGGCTGGAAGTCTCCCCAAGTTGCTGTCAGGTTTTGTCCTTCCTCCTTAGCTTGCAACGCTGTGATGGGTTATGGAGGATTTGAGCTCTGTTTTTAATGAAGGTATCATACCTGGAATTTACTGTTACCTGTTCATTAGACATGTACGGTGATTTTATGGGAGAGACATTTCACAAGGGCAATTAGGCATAAAACAAGGACGAATGGCTTTAAGTGGAAAGAGGGTGGATTGAGATGAGAATTTAGGAGGAAGTTGTTCCTTGTGAGGATGGTGAGGTGGTGGCACAGGTTTCCCAGAGAAGCTGTGGCTGCCCCATCCAGTGCTCAAGACCAGGTTGGACAGGGCTTGGAGCCGCCTGGTCTAGTGGAAGGTGTCCTTGCATGTTGCAGGTGGTTGAGGTGGAGCTTGAATGTCCCTTCCAACCCAGACCATACTCTGGCTGCACAATTTTTGCTTTATACTTCTATTTACTGTACTGCGAAGGTAAGCTCTTTTTCTACCTCCTCAGTCACAATTTCCTTACATGACATGAGGTCTTCTCCCATTATATAATAGAAATAGTCTTTCTTAGTATTATCACTACTTTTTAGAGTATTAAATTAACCACATTAATCCCACCTTGCTAGCAAATTTAAGGTGGGTTTTTTTTTCTTTCCTCTTTCAGAATAAAAAGGAGATTAAGGTATACAACAAAGATTTCAATATTTGGTACATTAGATTAAATCAAAGTCCCAGCATTCACTTGAAGGAAAGTAAGAAAGGAATTCTCTAAAATATATACCTTTATTATGCATTCATAATTAGAAATGTGTTTAGAAGTATCAGCTGGTCTAGTATATGCAATTTCACCTAAAGTAATAATTGGCACTAGCAGAAAAGTGTGGCTAATCCATGTACATCTGTGAGACAGTAGACCCCAATAACAGCTTTGGAGGCACTCACTAGCTCCATACCTCTGCTCGATGCCCATTACCTGTTTCTCTGCTTAAACACACTCTGACTGCTGGATGTGCTTCTCCTTTCCTCCTCTTATACCAATTCTTTCCACCCTGCAAGGCAAAGGGACTCCATTATTCTTGAAGATGCTGAAAGACCATGCACTTGTAGTATTCCTGTAGAAAATATTTCACTTATTTAGAATTCAGCCTAAATTTATAATATTGCAGAACATGACAAACATACGGCCTCTTTCCACTGAAAAACTTCCAGCAGGTCTGTAATGTCAAAAAAATTACTCTTGCATGCTTATTCTTCCTTTTTTGATTATTGCTGAATGCCCAGCACAGAGGCCACCTGTAAGTTATTAGGACTCTACATGAAAGTAAGTATTCTTTAGAAATAAATTCAAATTAAATGTAATCCATTTAGCTTTGCCACTTTTAAAGAGCAAAGGTGTAGCAACTCTACAATTACCTGCCATTTCTTTTCTATAATATTAAGGGAACTCACAGATCTCCAGTTGCCATTGAAATGTCTCCATTAACTGTGCAACCTTTCACACAAAAGATAATTATGAAAGTGTTAACATTCATTTGACCACAACCAATAAATAATTTATGAACTGTTTGAAATTATGCAAATATTATAAATACTTTTTTTGCTGCCTGTACATCTGAGTAAGTATGATTCAGAAGAAAGTGTGCTAAGGATTAATAGATTCAACTTTATCAGATGTTCATTTTTACGGTGTTCTTTTTTTTGCTGGTTCCTACTATCTAACTTTAATATCATAGTTCAGAAAACAAATCCGGACAATACTGTCTCTAAGTGAATATCCTGGCATCCTTATTCATCTGTCCCTTTGATGCTTAAAATATTTTTGCCTTCCTTCCAGACCTTCTTATAAAGGGATAGAGAAGTGCTAGTATCAAGCTCACCACAAGCTTTTTGCCCCCCTTTTCTTCCGAATACCCTGTATTTATTTAATTTTATATTTATGCTTGATTTGTGTACTGCTTTGTGGTAAAACAAGTTCTGGTGCTGTTGTGAAAGTAATGCTAGCCTTCGGCAGATTGGCTGTTATCCTTATTGCCTAAGCATTGTGAGGACGTTGATTAATATATTTTAAAATCAGGATGGACCATTTTAGTTAACTGGTCTGATCTTTGGCATGATGCAGGCTGTGGAGTTCTCTCCAGTAATTCCTGCAACAACCCCAGTCATACATACCTATTAAACCATGGGTGCACTAACGACACTTTTCAGCCACTGTCTTTTAACCTATGGTCATGCAGATCAAAAGCTCATGTGAAATGTGAATTACATCTGCACAGAAGAATTCTAGAGGTCAGTGCTTAAGTTTAGCAAATTTGTCTGTGTAGTGTGGCCTATTGCAAAGGTCAGAGAGCAATTTCTTATGCTGTTATGCTTTTGCAGCATCATAGATAATTTTTGTTTGATCTGCTGGCCTTCAGTAACACTGACATAGTGGAGTTTTGCATTCTGGTCAAACACAGGAAATAACAAAAAAAAAAAGTACATTTATAGTGCAGTTTGTTAAAATATCTGACAGAGCTTACATGTATTCTTATTTCTTTTCTTCCAGAGGATTTGGAATTTGCCTGAGCAAAGTGACCTCCCAAATGACCAAGAAAATGCATAGAAATATATACAAAGATTACATGTATTCATCATCCTGCATAGTGCATTTGCTGCCAAACCCCAAATCACAGGAAACATACGTAGTTTCATCTTCTGTTAGAGCAACAAAGAGTGAAGCTGCAAGAACCACTAAGGCTTTAGAAACTATTCAAGCAAGCCTGTGCTCTGCTTCATGTGACCCACACCTCTGCTAGTTGTATTTTGACAAATCTGTAAGAAGTTCATGCTTCCATTTGGTTGGCTTCATGTTCCCAGCCCAAGCTGGATTGAAGATTAAGTGAGGAAAACAGTGCAGGCTGGCGTTAAGGAAATCATTCACACACAACCCAGGACACTCCAGCTTGTGAGATCTGCCCAAGAAACTGGGTGGCAGAAGTGTAGTATCTCTGTTTTGCACCAACTTTCTTGTTATGCTCCTCATCAGGTGAAAAGAGTGTGTAATGATATTTTTTTGAAGAAACTACTCCAGCAAAAAAAAGATTGATCCATGGAAATATAAAAGTCTCCTGCAAAAACAGCTTCTTTTTATTTTTCCAAAACCTCTTGTTGACTTCTGTAAGAATCACTAAGCTACCCATCCACAGAAGGTTTAGTCTTTAACATAGCAGAGGTCACCACTCTGCACGGAGAAAAGCACTAAGGACAGAGGCGGTCCCAATGAGTATAAATAGTTTCCAGCACACATTGGGCAACTATTTGGAGAACAAAAATAGTCTGTGTGTGAGGCTGTGGGGGTGGGTGAGGGTAGTACAAGTGCCAATTCAAAGCCACATGATAGACTGGCTGACCTAGATGGGCTTCCTGACCTTTTTCCATCCTGAAAGCCTCCCCGTTCCTCACTGGCCTGGAAGTCGTCTGGCTGCAATTAGGGGTGGTTGCTGCTTTCTCTGGCTTCCTCGTTCTGCACATTAGTTGTGTTTGGCATGAAGCAGTGGTGTTTGAGGAGTGCTCGTGCCTGCCCTCCTCCCCCTCCAGCATTTGGTTAAGCCAATCAGTGGAAAAAATGACAATACTGTCTGGCATGGAATACAGGTGTTAAAATACCTTTATTAAAATAGAGGAAATAACACCTATTAGGAAGTGACCCTGAACTCACACATTTTATTATGGGTGAGAGAAGACATTTTCCTTTCAGTGTACTGTAAATGCTCTTGTTTCCTTCACGGTATTTAACAGTAGGAATGGGTGCAATCTATTTTTATTGCACCATTGCACACAGTTTTGTTGTAGACTCATGGAGCACTGAGTAATGACTTAGCAGGTTCCCCTTCCCCCTCCCCCCTCCCCTCCTTATATTTTTTTATTTTTTATATTTATTTTATTCTTTTTTTTTAGATATTTAACCAATCACAAAACCAAACTTTAAAAAACTCTACTGGCAACTTTCCAGCAACAGTGTGTGATATTGTTCCTGTAGAGTTATGAAGAAGAAGGAGAACTAAAATCATCAGCCACACAAATCTGAGCTCAACAACCATCTTTGGAGTTTCTTCTGGGAAAAAGCATTCTTCTCAAACAGGAATGAAGGTACTCAGTAGAAAGGATCAAAAACTCACTCGTGCTCTTCTGAAACATGTCCTTGCTGCTGACAGCATGCATGCTGAGCTGTGGGTGTAACCATGCATATCAAGCACCCACAACCATACAAAACAGCTTCAAAAGCATAGTCAGTGTGCACATCTCCATCTCCAAATGAAAAGCACACTGGGTGATTCAAGATGTGTGTTTCTGCTTTCAGCTTAAACAAGAGAACATTATTTCAGAATGATCTCAAAAATATGTTCCTAATATACAGAGATGAAAGAGTATTTCACATACAAGAGGAAACATTAAAATGTCCATCTATTTTACTTCACGTTAAACACTCAGGCTCTGATTCAGGAAAACATTTCAGCACGTACCTAATTGCTAATGCCTGAACTGGAAGAATTAGACCATCCAGGAAAAGGAGACACAACTTGCAAACATCAGTTGATGTCTATGTACGCGTGTGTACATCCGTGCTTGTGTACTATTCACCAAGAAAGTAAAATGTGGGAGTGACACTTAAAAGATGAGGCAACAGGGAAGACACCAAATTCAATATTATTTTCCCAATACATTTTTAATCAGAAAAGGAAGTCTAATTCTGGCTGAAAATGAGGTACTAAAGAAAAAGTAATTCTACTCTGTGTTCAACCCAGTAAGACTTTTTTCTGGAAAAAGGAATAGCATTCAGTGCTGCAAAAAACATCACTAGTGTATTCAGAAGTGTTCACGGACTGGAAAAAAAATACCCTTGGATTTGGGGGTAAATTATTTACTGAAGAGGGAAGCACAAAGAACCCTGTGATTGACTTCTCTGTTGATCACAGCAGGGCAGTGAAGTTTAACACAGCTCCCCCCTGCAGCTGGCACCTTCAAAAGGGTCTTCTGCAGGCCTGTGCAGGTCCAGCACACAGCATGATAGCCATGCAGATCCCCAGGGACACAGACATCTACAAGGTAAGAAAAATAACTAGGCGATAGGATGTGGTGGTAGGGAATAGAGGACAGTTACCTTGCAAACCAAGAAATGGAAAAAATGTGTTGAGAGACCTGTTGCATGACTTTGGGAGACTGGAGGAAGAGCAATGGAAGGGGATGGTATGGGTGAATAAGAAGGTAAGGGCTACCATGGGCTGCTGAGGGCCTATATTCAAGGTATTGTTCATGGATAAACACAACTAAGGTCAGCCTGGTCCTGACCTTAGTTGTGCTTAGGCCTAGGGAGACATAACTAAGACTCAGGAAAACATCGCTCCAACGAAAGGGCTCTAAGATTTTCAGGATGTGCATATTAAAAGCTTTATACTTGAGAGTATTTTCACCCTGCTGTTTCTGTAAATGGAGAACTTTAATGATCATTATTTTTTTTTTCCCTGTTACATTATTACTGAATTTAGCACTCTTTTTGAAGGGGATTTTTTTAGGTTTGTTTTCTGTTTTGGCAGAAAACATGCATCCACTCTGAAACATTAAGAAGGAGCTAGGAACAATGGCAAGTGTACCTGAGACTGAAACGGTGGGGACTGGATGTATTAATAAGACTTGGTCTCTCTAACGTCCATGGGTCTGAGTGTTTCTTGTGGTCTGGGAATGGATTTCTTCTGGGGGGTTAGCACACAGAAATACCCTTACCTCTAACAACCTCTGAGTGACCTTTATTTGCCAACTGCTGTTACTCTGGAATTATCATTATGCTTTGTCTAACTTTTGGAGTTTATCTGTGGGAATGTAATGGAGAAAAGATGATTCATGTTCAAAATTCAGATATATAGAGGTGTGCCCATGTTTACAATTCAGCATTGTTTCTTTAGCTGGTTTCCTTAAGCTGGCATCTCTCTGCAAATTGCACTGGATTCACTTCAAAATCATAGAAACATGGAATCATGGAATGGTTTGGGCAGGAAGAAACCATAAAGCTCATGCCGTTCCAACTCCCTGTCATGTGCAGGGACACCTTCTGCTAGACCAGGTTGCTCCAAGTACCATCCAACCTGGCCTTGAACTCTGCCAAGTTCCCAGCCTCTCTGGGCAACCTGTGTCAGGGCCTCAGCACCCTCACAGGGAAGAACTTCTGCCTAAGAGCTCATCTCAATCCCCCCTCTGTCGGGTTGAAGCCATTCCTTCTGTAGTGCACAAGTAGAAAAGCTTTATGCTAGGATTTCCAGCCTTTCCAATTCTAACCTAGCTGTACAATGACAAAAAAAAACCTTCATTTAAAAATACTGCCAAATGACTTCATTACTTCATTTAGTCAAAAGACAAAAAATATTTTTAATCATCAGACTGATATCATACCCTTGTTTCTTTAGTAGAGAAAACTCAAGAAGATACATCATGAAACTTAAGGCAAAGTACAATGTATAATCTACAAAGGAAAAAGTAACTTTTGGGAAGAATAATTTCCATAGGTTTCAGTGAGATAAAACAGTCTTCTGAAAAATGGGCTAGCATGTTTTGGCCGTGAGCACCAGAAAAATGCCACAAATAAAATATTTGAATAGTTATAAAACACTCAAGTTGAATATTAAAAGCATCTGTTTTCAATGAATATACTGTAATTAAAAGGACTTAAAATGAATCAGAAGTTCAGATTCCCCAAACATTACGCATGTCATAAACAAGTCAATTGATTGGTTCAATATACAAAGTAATGGATGGACTGCTACATTACAAGGAAATCACTCTCTCCTGGGGGTCTGTGCCTCATGTAAACCACATCAGTAAAGAAGAAATGGTTCCCTGGCTTAGCCTACCCTTCAAGATTATTGCGTTCAGCTAGATTACTACTGTAGCATGATATGAAGGATTATCCTGTCTCTATGTGGATTTTTATGTTAGTATGTATGGGTTCTGAAGCTTATATTTTTCAGTCCTGTAGAGAAGCCAGTACAGGAAACAAAGATCTATCCCATGCCAGCATTACATACCATTGGCATAGGAGATAATTTGGTGTACAGGACAATAGAAAAAGGATAAAAATAAGAAAAAAGGAAAAAACAAATAACAGGGTAAGGATCTTTACAATAGAATGAACAAGATGTTCTATGAAGAAGCTCCAAAAATGAGTGAAAACCATCCTTTGAAAATTTTCTTACAAATCTGAGACCAACAACATTTGAAGACTTTGTTAGAAGCAGAATTGGCAGATAATAATGCAAGACAAAGTGTTTTGTCATTACAGCACCTGCTACCTTCTCTGCAGGTCTTCTTTGAGTACCTGTCTAACAGTACCTGTCTAACACACACTTCTAGGTACATTTTGTGGAAGGAAAATCGAAATATTTTTCCTCACCCATGAAAAGTAACCACACCAATATTCAAAGTAGTTTTACATGCATCTGGTCTGAATCTTACGCGTTATGAAGAAACAACAATTTTGAAAGCAGTTTGAGGTTTTGTAAGGATTTTAGAACACACTTTGAAAGGACAAATCTCAAACAGCACATACAAAAGCAAACATGGTTTCAGGCATTTGTCATTTTATCGCATGAAAATTCAATGGGTAAACTTGCAGTCTGTGAGTCACCTAGACTGTTCTGAGCTCACCTTCTTTCACCTTAAACTTTTCTCCTCGCTCAGCTTTAAGACCTCTTTGCACTGATACTCACAAGTATACTTGAAGGACACACAGAAAATGATTGCACAAGAGCCACATACATCCCATTTAGGTTATCTAAACCCATGTTGGCAGGCCTGACAGAACACCAACCTCACCTGAACCTGCGGACCCCTCAATCCAAGCAGAAACATTGACTTTCTAGTTTATAATCATACTGTGACTCAGACAGCCTCTCTTGCAAAACTATTGGAAAGCCTCGATTCACTTTGGAAGGATCTGCCCTCAGTTTGTTTATCACACCAATCTAAGCATTCACACAGCAAGGACACTGGACTGTTGCTCACATACAAACTGTGAAAAGTAATGGGAAAAGGGTTAGCTTTTGTAATTGCCATGTTCCTAGACCTAGCCCTAGCAGCAGCCATTTTAGCAAAGCACTGGGAAAGCAACCATTTTGCAGTAAAACTGTTTTCTGTGGCGAGAAAGAGAGAGAGGAAAAATTCACTCTTGCTTTGCTTTTGAGCTAAAGAAACAAAAACATATTAAATGTTCAGGCAGCTCATAGTGCAAATACAGAGCCTCTTTCCTTTTCAGTAAATTTCAGAAAGAGTTGTCAGATGTTTGTGTGCAAAGACAGCAGCTAATTCTTGAATCTGTTTAAATTGTTAAACTTATGCTAAACATGAAGGGATTTTGCTTTGCACTGAACTGATCCTGCCAATATCAGAGTTTTTATACTACTCTTCTAAACAGTTGTTACCAGCTGTGAGATTATAATGAGTCCATAGTGATTAAAGAGCCTGATCCAACTTCTCATTGAACTTTGTGGCAATCTTCTTGTTGACTTCAAAGGCAGTTAGACCAAACCACAAGTTAGGACTTCAAAATGTCAAGTCCTGTGAAAATTCCATTGTACAAGCCAATGATAAATGCAAATGCAGATAATGCACCAAAGAAATATTAAAGTTGAAGACTTAAACCCACCAAAAGCAAGAGAACTGTAAATTAATCCTATCATAGCAAATCATCCCAGCCCTCCTGGGTGGCAGCTGTAGGCTATACTGCAGTCACTTGCTTTTTCTTTATTGAAATTTTAATTGTATTTGGGTTTTTTTTCCCTAATTTCCCTGATATTAAACAATATATTAATTGGCTGCTGAGCAGAGCTTTTGATCTGGGTGACCTTTGGAGCGTAAAAACATATAATGATAGCAACCCTCTACATCCCAAGCAAGATCCGCCTGAAATTCTAATGACAGCTTTGAGCTCCCTCTCCCTGAGTTTCTTTGATGGAGTTAGCTTGACTGCCAAAAGGAACAAAGCCTTTTTTCATGACACACTATTCCCTGCAGGAGCAATGGAGGAAAAGATCATTCTTGAAACCCAAGCCTAATTTGATGAGCAAGTATTTACTCCAGAAGTTACTTTGAGGAAATGACTACAAATGACTACAGCAAATGTGCCAAGGCAGTTAAGGGTTGGTGCAGAATCAGCAGCTGTCCTGCAGCAAAACTAGTACTTTTTGTTAAATACATGGGACTACATTTTATGTAGAAAGGCTATGACATATGGCCACTCATTTGACTCCAGACCTTCCAGGCATGCAAGTGCATCCTACTATCTATAGCCTCCTACACAGCACCTACATAAACTTCCTACACCTCAACAGTCCACCCATAAAATGTGAGAACAGCACAGTGCTGCTTCTCAGGAGGCTTGTGAGATTAATGACTTCGAATCTTACAAATAATATGCTGGTACTGTACTTAACAGAGATGCGCTAGTAACTACGATGATAGATTTGAGGCTGCTTCTTCTAGAGAAGACAGCACAGCATCCCAGTCTGTCTTAAAGCATTACAGGAAGAGAAAGGGTCTTGTCCTAATGTTCATTCTTAGTTAAAAATCTGTTCTTGTGGTATTTATCAGCACAGTATGTGCCATTGAGAAATAGTTTTTCTTGGCAGTAAACCAAAATGTTCAAACTTTTCAGGTCTCTCCATATGATGTAAGTATTTCAACAGGCTAGAAAGACATGCTGTTAGAAGAGCATGCATGACATTAACAATTCATCTGCAAATTATTTGATTTCATCTGAACCCTGTTCTGATTAACAAGGGAGAAAACATTGCATTAGATAGAGCATTGCTTGAGACTGAGAAAAGAATTAGATTGTATTAGATAGAATCCTCTCATGCCTTTTCTTTTTGTTCCTTAACAGCTCTTTCTAAAGAATATTAGCAACTACACTGGTATATGATGTTCTTCTGACTCTTTTTGTACTTAACAGTGTGATAAATAGTATTACGAATAAGTCAAAAGCTAACAGATTTCTACCTTTTAACAATAAGTTACACTTGTCTTCTTTTCTACTGCTTTCTGAAATCTAGATCAATTGACATCATCTTTTTGTAAGCATAAAAAGCATTCTGTCCTCCTTCTCTGTTTGACACCCTTAAGCTATTATTATTGTTTGTTTGTATTACAGTAGCCGTCAAGCCACAGTCAAAATCAAGACCCACCATAATATGCACTGAACACAGCACAATATCAAACGTTCCTTTTTTTCTAGAAGTTTATATTATAGAAACCAGAAGAAATGCTATAAAATAATCCCCATTTTAAAAGTAGGTTAGCAAAGTGTAGGTCTTTAATAATATTTAGGTATTTTAATTCTCCTTACACAAGAAAGCTGTATTTAATGCTGGGATCCACAGGCTTTCATTTGTGTGTCACAGGTTGTGAATATGTGGCAGAGAGACAGCCCAGAGTAGTTGCTGGGTACTACTTGGAATTATTTCAGATTCAATGATTAATAGGTACACTGCAGCCTTGTAATTTCTTTAATGTAGCCCTTTGCTCTGTTTTGAACAATGACACACTCAGTGAAAAGCTTTTTTTTTCCTGTTCTGTCTGAAAAGCAGCTGGATTTCAGCAGTTCTCAAACACCTTTGAGAAGTTTTCTGCAACATTTCAGCATTTCGCAGACAGTCTGCAGCTAGACTGGACATGAACCTAGATCCTGGTCCTGTTCTGTTGATGGGAGCACCTCCTTAAATACCTTCCTAATAGCCTTCCTCTATTTAGCTGACCCTAGGCAGTTCTTTATAAAAGATGAAATTCTGTCTATCGTGGATGACTAAAAACCATCACTCAAGCATTCAGAAACCTGCATGTCTTCATCTTGGGTGTATTTTATTTTATTACTGCTTTTGCTTAGGAATTCCAGTTGCTGCTAGGCATTTGTGCTTTTCAGCTGTTAGGGAGCTAGGGTGAAAGGCTGGGAAGCATGCAAGAGCCAAAGTTTAGGGGCATGGTGCTCAAGAACAGGGGCGTAAGGTTACGGAATAACAGTGTCAGCCATGTGGCAGTTATAAAGTGTACAAAAAACCTTTCTGCTCAGGAAAGCCATGGTGACACAGGAACAGATGTCATTTATACGTGTCATGCAGAACTGTGAGGTCAAATCCTATTGCTAAAGGGCAACTGTTGCTAGTTCTGCTTGTGCATCGGAATTTTTTTATTTCCTATAGAACTGTCTTTGATTAATTACTGTTCATTTCACAGAACCACAATGTGATTTGGATGGACAGAAACAAGATTCTCAAATCCCATATATGGAGCTCACATGATAAATTTTCGCCCAGCTCTGTCTGACAGGAGCTCCAAATCTAATGAGACCTTTCTGAGATTTCATTGGCAGCTACTTAAACTCAGAAGGCAAGGGAAAAGAGGTGGTGAAAGCAGACTAATGTGGAAACTTGATAGAGGCATTTCAGAACAGTAGTGGCACATCACCCTCCATCCTTAACGTTTCCCAAAGTGGAGATGAAAAGGAGCTTGTGCAAATGTCTGTCTGACAGAAGCTGATACAGTGTACATCATAACTTTGCCTTGCAAACCATGGACATGCAGAAAACCAAACAGATGAATATTTATGAAGAGGAACAAGCAGGCAGGAGGGCAACATGTCCAAAGTCCATTCCTTCAAGTTAGACCTTGAAAACATGAATCAGGGGACAAATGTGCCTTTATACCAAGTCACGAACCTGTTCTGTTGCAGTGCAAGAGGAGCTGAAGAGCAGTGTAAAGAAAGCATAATGGCTACCACAAAAGTGCCTTGACCCCATCCTAAAACATTTCACAATGGTTGCTGGGCTATCCACAGTGTGCAGGTTCTGCTGGAGGCTAGTGCAGGTTTTCAAACGATCTGTGAGCAGGGCACTTATCCCTCAGACTAAATGAAGCAAATGATTGCCTCTTTCCTGTTTTGTTTTGTAGCACCAAACACACTATTTAATCCTCTAACCAAACGTATGAGAACATTTTAATATTGTCAATATAATATGCAGAGTATGAGCAAAGTGGTCCTTCACCATATAACCACTTGAGAGCGTCGCTACTGCGATTGAAATTTTCCCTTTACCGTTTGAAGGAATTTTTTCCTAAAAAACTTGGCTTATAGAAGAGAATAATGCAGGACAAAGAAATAGAGCAAACACATGCACCCAAAGCTAAGACTAATTGCCAACACTTTGTAGATGAGACATGAGCCTATGGTCGTGGAGGTTGGTCTTCAGCTCCTTCAGGATTCCAGTAGACCTCAAGAAAGTCTCCATTGTTTATATTATTTTATCTCTTTTAGTGAAATGTCAAAAAAGTCCTCCTTATCTATTTTTATAGACATTTCAACTGTGATCACTTTGCACCTAATACCCCTTATTTCACCCTAGCACAGCAGGACTGCAATGTTTATCGATGTTTCTTTGATCTTTTATAGTTTCATGATGTTCTAGTTTTACTACAGGTCCTTACTCAATCTGAACTTTAGCTCACACGTGAACTCCTGCCATTATTTCAGTGCTTCTTAAAATACTGAACACCAATTTTAACATCTTTTAAGATTCTGTGAATCTTGTACTAATATTCAGTTTTCTGAAGAGCGTGAAAGAACCAAACCTGGTATAAAATATCAGCATAAATTTTTTCTGGACCAGCATTTCCTTGAACTGTTCATTTTGAGCAGAGCTAATTAAATGTGATCATTTAACATTTAGGGTATTTGGGGTTTTATTTGTCTCATATCTTGGAAGAAAATAGTAAGAGATGGGCTGCAACAAGTTAATTTGTAGAAACATAATGATATAACTCCTTTGACAATAAAGATCAAGTTCGAAAAAGACTGTTTCTCTTTCAAAGAGGGGATGTCTACTTGCAGATAGTTCCAGATATTTAAACTGTACTTTCCCTGGGCCTTGACCCACTTTCAAAGAGTTTAAAAAAAAATTGTCAGAGGAAAGAAAGATGTGTTTTTCGTGAAATTTGACATTGTATGACCAGTACATGGTAAAGGAAAAATGTCTGTTATCTACTTGAACCTTTTTCCTGCCATGTCAGTCTGATGAGAAAAACTGCATCTTGAAGACAAAAGGAATAGGAGGTTAAGAACAGTACAAGAGATTGACTAACCCTGTGTTGTTATCTGGTAAGTGTCAATAACAAAAAGTTACTGGGATCCTGCATTGTTTCCTCCTAAATTTCCAGTCTCACACCTGTCACATCTCAAGATAACTATCCATCAGGGAGTCAAAGTGGCAAACAACTGTGTGGTCCCTTGATAAGAAATAGTGACACAATTTATCTCCTTCTCCTCCCACAGATTTCAACTAATGGGCTAACAGCAGGTTACAATAGCACAAGATGGGTTTGAGTGACTGTCAGTGCTAGGAAGCAAGCACAGCTGCAGAATAGCCTAGAGAAATACTTCGGTTTAGATGAAAATCTGAAGCAATGTACAAAATTGAAACCTAATCAAACCACTTTAAAAGGACTTAATGGTAATCTTAAAAGTTAATTATTGCACATATTGGAGGGTTATTTATGACTTTCTCTACCTTGTTAATGACAAACCATTGCAGAAGTCAAGACACAGCTCCTGCACTGCAAATAATATTACAGTGGAAACAAGCACAATAAGATAGTATTAAGTGCCACAAAATGCTTGTCCAGGATAACATGGCATTGCCCAAATGGATTCTATAGCATGACATTCAGAAATGTTGAATTAGTGACATGAAAATATAAAATCAAATGTGCAAATAACGTAGCTAGGAGCTTGGAACGAATTCAGCTCTAATTCTACAAAGTTTCATTCTGGCTCATTTTATGTTAAGGTTAGAACACAGATTTTCACAATAACTTCCCCAAATTTGCTCAAGCCCTCCTCTACTCCCCTAACTACTTCTACTAAAAAATCTATGCAGATAAATCTATATTGGGGGGGGGGGGGGAATGTGTTTCAGTCAGGTGGAAGAAATAAGCATTAAAGTGAATTGAGACGTAAAACATGAGTGTTTTAAAAGGAAAACAGCTGTTGAGATAGTTATCCACAAGGCAGAAATCACAGATGCAGTAAATTAATCTCATGATTATTCTGCCTAGTACATTAAGATGTGATAAATACAGATTCAAGGTAGTCAAATGACTTTAACTTGCCAGCATACTAAGACTAGGAGAAAAACCCTAAAACCCAGTCTACCTTCACACATTACTCCTTTCTTCAAGCTAACTCCAGGATCTGGAGAAGAAGCTGGAGCAATTGTCCTGTTTTGCAGGTCCTGAGATGAAGCAAGCTTCCTCAGTTGTACTAACACCAGCACATCCATGGCTTTGCTCAAGCTAGGATGTGCCCCTCAGCACCTCTGTAAGGGAGGAGAGAAGGGGTTAACTAAGGAAGCATGACCCTTTGTCAGTATGGGAACTTGGTGCTGCTGCTGGATCTGCTGCTGATCCTGCTGTTCTCAGTTGCCAGAGTCCTGTTCACCTCTCTTTTCAGTCTGACTTCAATTTAACACATTCCATTTCAGACAAGGGCCACTCTGAACAGAAGCCATCAACATCTGGATTCTATGATACTGACATCCATGTAGGAAGGTAGAAGGCTTTAAAAAAAATCCCCAGGATGCCTTCACACCTGAAAATTATTGTCGTCCATTTACTAGTGCCTCTCTCTCTCTTGCTCTGATGTCTTTTGTTCTCAAACTACCAAAACCTGCAAATGAAAAGGATTTCCTTGGGGAAAACAATGTAGTACAGTTCACAGGAGTATTCTGTTCATGGAACATGGACTGAGGCAGAATATTACCAGGCTGCAGAGAGCTATGAGATAAGTAGATGATTTGGGCAGGAGTCTCAGCTTGTAACACGTTGTGAGAAATAAAATAACACCCCACAGGCTTGCCTATTTTAACTGTAAGTAGTGCAGTATGGCAGCACTTTTGTAATGCGTTGTTGCCAAGGAAGAAATGTATAGCCAGAGTGAAGACAGAGAAATGTGATGCAATTTAATAGTAGGAAGTATAACAGCAGGAACTTGGGGGCTAGTAGCAGAGATTCATGCTATCAGCTGGAGTTTATCAATTGGAAATAATATAACAGGAGAAAGACTTTGGTGTACTAATTGTGCACGGTGTGAGTATGAGTTAGCAATCCTGCAGCCATAAAAACACTGGTGTGAAGTATTCCTGTAGAAATGCAGAGTTACTCATTTTGTTGTGCAAAGCGCCCATTAAATTGTATTTGGACAATTGTGAACAGCTACCACCAGCCAGGTAAAAGGTTCACCAGGACTGGCATGTGACCAGGGACAGCCTGTGAAGACAGGAAAATCTGGCTGATGAGCGGGAATGAAAAGGGTCTGGCTTATTTTCATTTGCAAAACCAGGACTGAGGAGGGATATGACTGCAGTCTATAAATACATTAGCAGTAAAGTCCAAATACTAGTGAAGGACAGTGATGGCACAAGAACAAATGTGGATAAACTGCAGTGAGTAAGTGTATGCTTGCAATAAAAGGATTATTCCCAATCATTAGAGGATTCTGCAGACTCTTTCAGTAGAAGTCTCCAAACTGAACTGCTCTCCAGTCAGATATTTTTTCATGTTTCCTAAAGTGGCTGCATGACCTAAACATATCATTAGGAGAGCAGCTCCTAGATCTGATGGTCTGGGAAGTACTTTTCTAGGGATAAATCATTCTAGGGATAAATCATTCCCAGTGAATGGGAAACTGAACCCTCACCCCTCCTGCAATCACAAACCTGAAGCTGAAGCTGCCCTCCAGGAAGCTTACAAGTTAAGCTGGTAAGGGAAGTAAAGGTGACATGCTGGTTTCCTTTCTTCAGCAAATCCCTTTCCACTCGCAATCCATATTCTACCTATTCTAAGTGTATTGAACTTCATGATAGTCTGGAACTACAGTGAAGGTCTAAATACAATTCATCTTTAACAGAGTCAAAAAAAAGCTCCTGTGAGTTGATAATTTCTTTTTTTTCTTTTTTCCCTGAGTCTCACTTACTATGTCACTGGCTCAGTTCATTTATGGGTTCTTTTATTTAAGATTATCCTGGTGCTTGCACTCAAAAGTAACTGTGAGTTTCAAGCTCTTACCTTCGTTTCTCCACCTACTGAAGACAGGACCAAAAAGTGACCCTGTCAAAATGTGGGAGGAAAAAGTCCCTGGTTGAACTAATTTAAAACAAACCTACAGCATTGAAATGAAGTCAGCAATCACTTTCCTGCACATTCTTTCAATGCTATGCAGAACAAAATTCTACCTTGTCTGGGTAAAGTGATAATATAAGCAGATTGTGTAAAACAAAAAAAAATCCCTTTGTTGGGACAAATGAAACAGCAGCTATACTCTAATTCTCAAAATCAGTATCAGTGCCTTGTGTAGACTGTGATGATATCTTTCTGATTAATGGCAGAACCATGTGATTAAAAAAAGGTATCACATAATTTGGGGGCTTATCATGACAGTTTGGCCACCTGATTTTTTGGAATTATTTATACCATTCTAAATCACAGAGTAACTTCAGACAGACAGCACTTTTTGACCGTGTGCAGAAGTCTAAAACAGCTTTTTCTCCTTTGCAAGTGTTTATTTTTCTTCCCCAAAGCTGGCGATAAGTATTAATTTATGCCAAAAAGCTACCTGTTTCAAAAAAAATCTCATTTATCTCAACTTTGTATGGTTGGAAAAAATACTTTACATTGTTGGGGAAGGGAAACATGGTATCCTCATATAAATCAGTCCTGACATACCTTTTGAGGGACTTAGGGCACAAGACCTTAAAACTATATTTTCTCTTCTATTTGAGCTATTTTGTTTGAGTTTCTTAAGGCAGCAAAGATGTCAATGTGATGTTTCCAAGGCAGAAATCCCCATCAAAGAAGAACATTCCTGTTTTCTTCTGTCTAAAGATAACCTACATAATCTTTGCTGTGTGTGACAAATGTGGCTATCTATCATACCTTCCTTCTCACAAAACTTTATATTGCACCAACTACCTTTTTCTTTCCCTTCCTCTCAGGTATTTATACCTGTAGTGACAGCCAGGTGAACAGAACAGTGCAACAATTACAGATACACGAGGTTTTATCAACTACATGTTTTATAGACAGGATTAGGAAATTTATATAATGGTCCTAAGATCACATTTTATGTTCTACTTTTTTGGACACATGTTGAAAAACCATAAAAAGGGGATTTTTAAAAGTGTTATTACCAGTAAGCTATTGCAGTGTTAACATCATCTGTACTGTAGCAACGGGAACTCCAGGAAACCATCTTCTCATTCTGCCTCTTTCTCTCTTTAGATTTTATTTATAGCCTTGCAAAATACTTGCATCCACATAACCTGCCCTTGCTGACTTGCCAGAAGATTAATGACATCGTGGTGTGCTTGAGAACAGAAATGTGTCCACTACCCTGGTGAATAATCTTTCCTTTTGCACATTGCAAGAGAAAGAGTGGAGAAAGCTACCCAGAATTGACACAGGAGCAGCTGTTCCCCAGCTGCTAATTGCGACGTTAATCAGCGCTTTCACTCTTGTGCCTCCCCAGTAGTTTGGAACAGAGGCCGGCATGCCATCAGCAGCTTTGGAGGATGGTGGAGAAACACCCCTCATCGTGCAGGAGAGGTTACACTGGCTAGAAAAGGTATCAAAGGGACAATCACCCTGAAAAGTGTTTGGTTCTAGCAGCATGCCCAGCCTGCAAAAGGACCCCTGAGTGGGTCCTTGCTGTGATTTTGTTCTCTAAGGGTCATGTTATCTAATCCCTTCATTCAACTTCCCTGCAATAATATACCTGAAAAATATAATTAAAATGTTTGGTGGGGTGTTTTTTTTTTTAATTTGTTTTGTTTTAAATCCCCCGTGGCCTTTGCAATAGTGTGGTTGGAGAGGGCTTTAGTTTTTGTTTGTCTGGGAATGAAAGGAGAATATCCTTGTCCTTTTTCTATGTCATTATTCATTTTCCATGTTAATGGTCCTGGTTTTCTGATTGTGGATGGTTTTATTTAAAAAAATAAAAATAAAAATCAACATTTTCTGTCCTTTTCTTTGTTGTGAACCTGGTTGCAGTTTTTGCCTATCTTTCTCCCTCACTTCATTTGACCTTTTACTCTTTGTTTCTCCATCTCTTCTTTGCTCACATTGGCAATAGTCTTTAGCTTATGGTCTTTTATGAAACTCCTGCTTCTTCTCTGGGCTTGATTTGCAACTGCTGTGCTCTTCCTACAGTGGTTTACACATGTGTGACACAGGTGTAAAATACCACCATTTTCATTTGTGCTGCTTGTAAATGTCAGCAGAAGAGAAAGGAGAACCTGTTCTTCTCAGAGTGAATCAGCAGACTTTCAGGAGTGTCAGATATATATGAGTAAAGTCTGTGTGACTCACCAATCATTCCTAATCCATGCCTGATCTCTCACAAACCGTCTCATGCTATTGCTTAACCCTCCAGCTTTCCATTGTTCCCAAAGACTTCTTTAATCCAGATTTTCCTTTAAAGAGAGGATGTTTCACTTTGATTTTGGAGATTTTTTTTTTAATTTATTTTTTTTACAGCTTCCAGACCCCAGGAGAACAGAGCTAAAAATACACACATGGAGTCAGGTATCCATGTGTCATGCTTACCCTCATGAACAGCAAGCAGTGCTAGAGCAACTGGAGGTGGAAAGAGAAATCCCAAGGTCCTTTCCAACCCTAACTACTCTATGATTCTATGATATTTCTGCTTAATAAAATCAGCTACACTGCATTTTGCTTATTCTAGAGCTTTTCTGAATTCACCAAAACACCTGATGACCTGACAGGATGTGGGATTTTGGTGAAATTCTGACTACTTTGGGGCCAGGCACAGTCTGAGCAGTCTCCCCTTTTCTCCCACTTGTTTTAGGCTA
Organism: Pezoporus flaviventris; assembly: GCF_033815535.1. NCBI lineage: Eukaryota > Metazoa > Chordata > Aves > Psittaciformes > Psittacidae > Pezoporus > Pezoporus flaviventris. The sequence continues at coordinate 150,205 of NW_026892600.1, forward strand.
AGTTCAGAAATCACATTTAAAAAATAAATAAATAAATACAGGGAGCAGGAGGTGAGCTGTAAGTGATGAAAGTCCAGCCTCAGATTGCCCCCAGTGCTGGTACCAGCCGGATCTTGCAGTGCCCACTTCTGCTCACAGTTTACCAAAGGCAGAACAGGAAGGCAAGCTACTTACAGAGGTTCAAGTACACATCACCTTGCCCCCTGCTCCAGGTCTGGAGACAAAACAGCAGTGCAGAGCTCAGTAAATAAACCCAACAGCCCACAGGAAAAGTCCACCTACCATACAAGCCTGTATTATTAGCTCTTTTTGCCACCATTTTATTGTCAAGTTACAGCATCCCTTCAGATATTTGGCTGTTGCATGTTTTAGCACAGGCTGTTTTGCTAGGCAGCTTATTCCTATGTGTGCCTCTGTGATAAATGTTATCAGTGCTCAGCTGGAGGGTTTTCTACCAAGCAGCTGCACAGTGGCTTTTTATCTGTGTGGCACCCCCCAGCCAAAATGCAACAATTTATTTATTTGAAGAAAAAAAAAAAAACACCACAACTTAATTTATGTTGTGGCATTTCTCTCTGTTGATGTGGAGTCAGCAGACTGTGCTCCAAGAGGAAGTTTATGTAGGAACAGAGATCCTAGACACAAAGTAAAATATGGCTAGGATAAAAGCAACAACAAATCGTAATTAAAAAGTATCAGTGGTTGCCTGCTTCTAAATAGCAAAGAAGATTCAATATCTGTTTTCCCATTTGTCTCATGGTATATACAGCTGCTTTAAGTGGCAACTGGATCATTTTCTCTACATTCTAATTCAGTAGGTTTAAGTAAAAAAAAATATTTTGGTAAAAACTTCATTCTGACCAGAGAGTGTGGAAACTCAAAACTTAAATGCATTTTGCTTGTGACCAGTGATGGCTTAATATCTATTCTTCTGTCCTATGTTTATCATTTTTTTATATCTTTATTTGAAATTGACTTTTAGTGCTCCCATCAATGGCATTTGTCAGAACATTTGTTTAGTGTTTATTTCTTTAATCATTCTGTTTTACAGTTCATAAATTAAAATATCTTCCTGCAATGTTCCCTGAGGTTTGTCTACCAACAGGGCTATATTAAACAGGATTAACAATATCATATAGTAAGTTTTCAGTCTCCATAATAAGAGATTTTTTTAAAGACAATCTGCAGGATTTAATTTCATTTTTTCAAGCTACTCTGGATTTCTTTTAAGTTGAAAAGTTTCATTTAGGAGTGATTTTTTTTTTTTAAGTTTCCTTTTTTAAACTTTACCATCCAAGAAAGTATATGACAAGTAAAATTTACTAGCCATTCATCTGTCCCCTGGATTTTAGGGCAACGACTACATAACATGCTCACTGCAAAGGAAACAGCTGTTTAAATAACACCGTTTTATTTCTACAGGCATCATCCAGATGAACAGTAGTCGATAATGTTATTTTGATATCCCATCATATTTGTGAGGTCTTATATCACTAAACTGAGAAAAGATCAGTGTACATGTATTGAAACACTGTAATTTTATAATTTGTTTTTGTTATGATTTTCTCAATATTGATTTTAAAAATTGGATTCCTCCAGCTGCCAAATTTGTGCACCTAAGAGTCATTATGGCTCTGAGGTAGTACACTGAAATATATATTTTTCAGGTACCAATATGTATGTATATACATAAATATATTTAACTCAATAAATATTCCTCTAAAATACCTCAATATTTAGCCTATCCTGGATATGTATTTATCAGTCTGGCTTCCATATTTACAAAAGTGATTAGAAAAGTCTCTCAGGCAAACAGTGTAGGTTTTAAAACCTTCCAAGGAAGTTTTTGTAAATTTGCTTCTTTGAAGAAAAGGACCACTTTGGTTTCTTACTCTGTTAATTTCCTTTATTTTTCTACTTATATAAAATTTTCTGTCTTGTCCTTCAATTAAAAAGTATGCCCAGTGTCTGGATGGTTTTGGACCAGGATTCAGCAAGGGATTTAAACTTTTAAAAGTGACTGCATAGGGAATTACCATGTGCTCAGAGGAAGGCTTGCACTTAAGCTCCTTGCGGAAGCAGGAGTTGTAGTGATCTCTTTGGTTAGTGGACAGCAAACAACTTAAAAGCATTATATTAAAAGCAATGTAAGAAAATTAAAAATTAGGAATGCTGCTGGAAAATCCAAAAAAGGATGCCTTTACATCCTTTTGTCAAGGAGGTATTTACAAAATAAAGGATGCATTTACAAAAATACAATGATCTCTTGTTTAGGGACAGATGCTTTGGGCACAGAACCTTAGCTGATTCAGTTAATTTTTGACGCACAGCATCCTGGAGCCATCCTTGCTTTCCTATCTAGTGAAAGTAAGGCCATATCCTTGGGGAAAAACAAAACCTAAACAAAACAAAATGTCTCTAAACTATCACCAGATTGAACAAATAAAACATGGGGGCTTGCTGTTCAAAACATGTTTAAGCAGGAATTGCGGGGAAATGTGAACATATATAGTAATGAGCTCACTGTATAAGAGTGGGGTTTACCGCAATTCAGTCTCCAAACAATAGCATTTTTTGTGGGCTTGATCCCCAGAACTGCTGGGCACTTTAAATAATTTCCATTGACTTCTAGGGAAGAAGAAAACAGTCAGTACTTCGCAGGACCAAGCCATGTGTTCAGAGTGAGTACGCAAGATCCAGCCAGGAGCTCCAGCCAGAAATGCTGGCTGCATCTTGTTAGCCACAGCAAGAGCTTGCATATTAGACCTTGAGTGCTGGGCCTATTGTGAGTGTGCAAAAGTTACAGTATTTATGGAAATCAGCCTGTAAACCTTCCCTGAGTTCACTTTCAAGCCCTACCAACTTAGATTATGCAAGTCTTGCAAGGTACTTTGAATAATTATGGACAATTAAGGGATATGAGCCAAATCTGAAACCTTTGCTTATTCCTTTCATCAATAAAATGCTTAACATGGCTCAGATGGAAAACAACAGGGGGGAATCTGCATCTTATGACAGCCTTGTTTGTTAATACCCCTTGGCAATTTCAATAAGCTTGAGCCTATCAACCTTTGCAAGCTGTAGCAGAAAAGGAGCAAATGTCCCTAAAAACTGACATTAGGGGAGAAAACATAATCTTGAAAAATATTATTTGTAGATGCCTCGAAGTAAGCACTGAAAACTAGGTTCATTTTTTTATTCAGCATCCACAAGATGCAGTATCTATGAGTAGTAAAGGAGCAGTTCATGAATTCAGGAACCTATGGCCAAACTTGTTCCTTGGTTATGCTGGCTCTCCTCTAGAAATCAAAAGACACAGATCATGCCCCTCATGAATAATAACTATTATAATTTCTGTGAAGCTAATCTATAATGTCACTGTTGGTGAGAAAGTTTCCACTGTTGTGGAAAAGCAGCAAAATTTTTTTTTTTTAGTCAACAATGAAATATGTAAAATATGAAAATTACATATAGTTCCACGTGGAACCTACTGCATGGGACCTAGTGGACTTACTAGCAGAAAGATCCACTAGGAATCCTGCTAAGATGGTTATATTAAATTCAGAAAACAGTAGGATAATGTGAATGGTAAGAAAGTTATGAACTGTAGAAATAAAAGTCAGGCGCATACCAGTCCTATTTCCAGAAACGGTTTGAGACTTAAACCACTGATGTTTGTAAAGAATTTGTGTAATGCTTGAGTATCAGAGATGAAGAAATGCAAAATATTGCAGTTAAATGTCAGATACAGCTGAAATGCAGAACAAACAGAACACAGAAGGTTTGCCTTATACTTGCCCCTCAATAAACAGTTATCTATTTGTGGAATATTTATATTACTCTTATTAATATACATGTAGAAGCTTTTTTCTAGAATGGTTATTTCAAACCATCTACAGCCTATGATTTCTAACGCTGAGAAAAATATGAGAGAGCAAAATTGCAATACATTGAATTCACGGCTTTTGATAAAATTTTTCTAGCTATGCAGCACAAGGTCTTCAAGTATATACAGTATCTCAGATGCATCCTCTGAAAAAAATAGAATTATATTATAAACAAATGCAGCTGTGTTTGGAGCCCCTTCTGAGCTGCATATGAAGTCCATAAAGCAACCATCTTTCACTTCTTGAAAATTACAATGCTAATTAAAATCTGCCATGTTGATTCCTGGTTGTATCTATAAATGAGGAAGACTTTATTCCACTGAAATGGCTTTCTGAGAGATGGCATATATGCTTTTGCACAACAAGAACCAGATAGAAGACTCTGAAGTTATTGTCTGTCTTTCCAATACTTCTTTGTTGTTACTTCCAAGATTTTCTTTCCAGTTCAGGTCCTTGCAACTTCTAAAACTTTTCAGCAGTATTTTGAAGATAAACAGATTGATTCCAGATTGTTTGCCAGTCATACTATATCCTGTGTTAAAACTGATGATATATGGGTGATATGAGATTCAGGTAGGACCTAAAGCACATATGGTCAACACATCTTGTATTCAAAGGAAATAAGAATTCAAAAATCAGTAAAACACTTTTGCTTTTGAATCTTTTGGCTTAAACTGCACACTTTCCTTCCTTGAAGAATATAACATCATTCTTTTTACCTGTAGCTTTCTATCTTTGCAAACACCAAATAATAAAAATCATCTTAAGAAATGACTGAACATGGGAACCGGCACTCAGTGCTGTTACTGCTACAAGTATTTATTAGGTGTCTCATCGCTCAGTCCTAACCAGACTGATCCAATCCTCAGAATGTTACCTGCAATCATCAGCACTGCCTATGGTATGTTGCAGTTTTGCCAACGCATTTGATCTTTTGATCTCATTGCTGGAAATAGCCACCATACATCTTCTCCATTAGTGCTTACTGCTGTCCATTTGGTTTGCAGCACACGCGGCTCCATCATGTGAAACTTACAATTGCTCTTCATAAATGGTGCATATTTTTATATGACTGCTGATATACTAGTTAAAAAGTGCTTCTGTTTGGGTTTTTTAAATAGTATTTTACTCAAAACAGCAGTATTTGAAGAAATGTATTCCAAACTGTTCCTCCCATTTTGAGCACACTGACAAACACACCAAAGTAGCAGTGGTAATATGTTTTCTTTCACTGATAAGAATAAGGGAGTATAGGGATAAGGAAATCTCACTTTTGCCCAAAACGCAACTGTGAAGTGACTGTTTTCCCCTCTTAAAGTACTGAGACATCTTCTGACTGATAACTGGGGCCATAATCATATTCTCTGAAGTAAAAATCATCCACTGTGACCATCTGAGTTCATCTTTCAGAGACTAAATTGTGACCACACATGTATAAACCACTATCAGGCTGACGGTGAAGGTAACAAATATTATGACTATAATGTCTGCAATAATTAATATCTGAGGGGGATAAAGAAAAATTTCTTTCTCAAGCAAGAGTTCACAAAGTTCACTTCAGAAAATGTGTATGATATTAAATTGCTTCATCACATGGTAAAGGTTCACTCACATTTTGCACATATGTTTGCACATTTGTTTTGTTAAAACAAATGATGATATCATACACCTATAGCAAGATGAAGCTCTGCTATATGACAAACAGCTGCGTTTGTGTTAAATCATCCCTGGCCTCTCTGAATTTATTCCTCTTGTTTCAAGTCTGCTTTCTTTTCAGATCCATAGCTGCAGCATTCCATTCATGAATTTAACCTCACCAGTGCAGCAGAGAGGCTGAATTTCATTCTCCCTGTCTTAACTTCTGTGAAAGAAGTTTATGGTGTTTAAAATAGAAGATGTGCATTTCTGTGTCCTGCAGCAGGGAGGATGGGGTTTTTCCAGTCATTGCACGTCAAGTGTTAGCCCAGGAAAATTTAAACAATCCCAAAGCAAGACGCCACTATAACTAGGTAAGCATCACAGAACACATTAGGAGGGACAATTCTTCAGCTGTCATAGACTAGGTTGGCCTCTCCCAAGTGGTGGAGGAAGGGGTATTTTCACTTGGGGTGGTGTCTCTTGCAACTCACAGAAGAGCTCAGTTTGCCCACTTCAGGATGGAAGGAGTGCAGATGAGGAATAGAGCTCTGGAAAAGTCACTACTTAACTTGATATAGAGAGGACAGACAAGCTAAAATACATCGAAATTTTATTACTGTATTTTCTGCATTTACAGTAAGCACACTAAGAATATTGGTGCTAATTTCCTTCTTTCAATTTTGTCAGAGAGCTCTCTGTACAGAAATCCTTGGCTGCAAGGGTTTTGTCAAAAAAGGGAAGGGGTGCCACTGTTCGAAATAGCCACTATCTCTCTAAGAAGGCTGAAGATAAAGAGCAAAACCACAAGGACAATGTTTTTGGAGCTAACTCTTGCTTTTCCTTTAAACTTACACCTTTCTTTAAGAAAGGTAGTCACACAGACCATGCTTTCCTAGTGAATGTTTGCCCTTAGGGTCTTTAAGGATTTCAGGACCCTGCTGTGATCACTGCATTTGATAGGCTAATTAGATTATTTTTGCCAGTAAATTAATTTCAACCTAGAGAACACTGATTTGGGCTAGTTTGTTTTTTCTTTTCCTCCTTGTGTTTAAACACAGCTAAATTTAACACAGCCACCTTTGTTTACTTTACTTCTGTTTGCCAAGAGAAGATATCTCAGCTCACCAAATCCCCAATACTTTCATATCAGAATCTGTGAATACATCACTGGAACAGTGAGAATGGGATTAAAAAAAAATGGGAATGGGAATCACTGCAAAAACAAGGGCTTCACCAGCCATGTTTTTCATAAGCCTTACAACAATAACATATTTTTATAAATAAGTTTGAAGAGCAACAACATAGTTGTTCAAGAATTTTGAGATTTTCCATAGAATTAATAAAAGTACACCAAGATTTAGGCCTTCACACAATTAGGTAATATTTCCAGGTTTCCCACTATTACTGTGCATTGACTGTGCATCATTGAAATGCTCTTCTTTTTTTTTTTTTTTTTTCATTTATTTTTATTTTCCACAGCTGAAAATTGAACACAGAGTTCCCAAAAGCCAACTTTTTGAACTCTAAACTGCATGACCCAAGGAAAAGATCTGAAATACAGAGCCAAGACAGCATTTCTTTTTCCCTTCTCTCCTAACTGTCAATCATTCTGCTCACCAGAAATTTCCAAATATAGAATTATTTTGTCTAGCACTCATTACCTTTTGGCTAGCAAGGAAAATTCCACTCACTATAGCAACATTAATGAGGAATGCAATCTTGGCATGCGATGTCCCTACCTCATTTTTATCCTCTTTTAAGCTACCCTCCAATACATACTCAGGTATTCAACTAAGTCATTGACAGAGCAATTAAAACTGTTTCAGACAGGCTGAAAGGTATCCCATATGGGTGAATGAAAACACATGCTCTTTGGTGTACTACCTCTGCCTGATGCATGCTCTCTCTGCAAACATATGTATGAACTGGAGCCAGATTTTTCTACACTTAATAATCATCTCTAGGGCTCCAGTTTTCAGATACCCAACTTGAGGCAATTAAAGGTAACCAATTTCTTGTCTAAGAAAGCAACTATCTTGAGCTCAGATCACCCAAAATTAAGACTTCTAATCTCATTTCATTCCTTGAAACTCCTGAGCACCTTGGTTGTACCTGCTGTATTTTTGTGACTCTTCTGCAGGTGAAAAGGGGGCAAAGAAGGAAATAACATTCCTCTCTTTTTAAGAAATAAAAGCTTAAGTGTGGATCCATTCACTTTCATGTCACTACTCTGCCTCCATATTTCTCTAACATGCTGAGGACACGATTCCACAAACTGCACATCCCCCATCTGTAGCAGGATGCCTAGAGAATTTTCCTCTTTAACAGAGCTCTTCCTCATCTTCCTCATCCCTTACCCTTAGCTAAGGCTTGGAGTATCCTTCATTCTCCACAGACTCACACAGAAGAAGCAAAAAATGGAGCGTATACAGGGCATATTTATTTTGCATTGCAAGTATCTTAATAAAAGATTACTTTGACAACTAAAGCACGTATTTAAAACCAAAAGAAAATGTAATTTTTGAGATGATCCATTTTAGTTTGTTATTTAACAATCTTTGTATATGTCCTTTAACAATGACAACTGTAGTACAATGGAGAGAGAAGAATGACAAAAGTTTTGTGGAAGTATAAACATATCAGAGAAAGCAAAAATAGTCTTAAGCTAACTACTCACTACAAAACTATATGAAGTAGTACAACAGTTGGGGAGAAGAAGAGAAAAAAAACAAACAGGCTTTTTTCTACGATCTCTTTTGCCAGCAAGTTTAGACTCAGAGACTGGGTACTTTCTTCATCCCTTTTCCTGCGAAGAATAAGTGCTAATAAAATGATTCTAGTGTGCCTCAGTAGAGAAGATTCAGTTACAGGTCTTGTCATGATCTAAGAGGTTCTCTGAGGCCAGAAAATAATTATTGGGGCTTTTTTTTGTTTGTTTGTTTTTCTTTTATTTCATTAGATCATTGCACAGGCCTGACTGGCAGCACAGGCACTGAGGCAGCCAAATCAGCACAGACTCTTCCAGTGGGCATAGAACTACTATGGGCAGTGGTCAGTCCTCATCCTCTAGCACATATCTGCCTTAACATCAACTTACTACCCAAGCTGCTGCTTCTGTGCTTTAAGGTCAGAAAGGATTTTTAACTCAGATGTTTATAACAAACATGCATTTTTATTAAAGTAACATAAAACCTGGTATGTTATGCAGGAAATTAAGGAGGAGAGAGGAACCAGTGTATCCCAGGTGTGTCAGGCTGGTAGAAACAATGGACCACATAGTTCAGACCAGAATGTTCAAGTCTCTTGCATAGCTGTTTGCACTCTCTACTAGTATGGCTAATGTTCTATTCCTGAAATTACAAGCTGTTTATCAAACAAAAAGACACAGTGTTATTTGAAAGTCAAGTGTTGCTGCTTACTCTTTGCCACTGGAAATAATCCTGGCTGGTAGATGGCTTGACAATTTTTCATTGCTAAGCAACAGGCAATGGATCATACTGGTGGGAAGACCACTTCTCATGTATGTCAGATTTCTTGACTGTCATGCTTTCAGCTAGAAAAATCTCTTCCTTTCTCAGAACATTAAATACTGTTGGAAAATAAATTCCAGCGAAAGACATTGGACCAACTTTGCTTTCCTAACTACCAAAAGTTGGCAAGTACTATAGATTCTAGTATGAGAGAACATACGATAAACTTTGAATACATTCTTCAAAGTTAAGAAAGAAAATCTTAAGTCTGAAAATTACAAATACAGCTACCCACCGAGTTCAAAACTGTCTTTTTTTTTTTCTAGAAATGTGGTTATTGGAGTTTGATACTCAAGAGAAGTTCCAAAGGGCCTTTCTAAAAATAAGCCACTTTTGCATTAATGATTTATTGAGTCAAGACCTTTCCCTCACAAACAAGTGTCTATTTGCTGTACCTGTTGGAATCTGGAAGAATAACACAGGTGATGCCTCTAAAACTGAAATGTGCTTATTAACACTGTCTCACAAAGCAGGTGAGTGTTGTTAGTAAGAAATGACAGTATACAGCTCAACTGCACATATTCCACTCTGTCAAATTACTCAGTATAAATACACTAGGTAAAATGGGGACCTAGCTAAGTGAATACTTTGTTGATAGGAGTTTCACTACCTGTTATTTCTGTATTTTTTGCAACACAATCCAAAGCTCATTAAAATCAGCAGAAATGCACCCTTGATTTCCACCCAACCTCAAGAAGCAATAAAAATGGAGTGCATGAAGCGCATAGAGGCAGCATCAGGTCTCAGCAACAGTAAAGCAAATTACAGCAATTGATCTTTTCAATTGCCTTCCTAACATGACAGGAGGCAGATGATTTATTACTATTTGCTTTTAAGATAAATCTTCAGTGCCAATGGTCAGCATCTTTTTGATTTATCCTTTTCTGACAAAAAGAAAAATAAATAAAAAGTAATTATACCTTTTCACAACAATAATTAGCAAAAAATTCAGGGACTTGCAGATTGTTCTAGCCTAGAAAATAACTCTGCTTCTTTGCAAACAATGTGCAGGCTGGATTCCTCTTAGATTGAAGGAAGCAAAACAAGACACAAGGTCTTTGTTCAAAAACATAAGCTCCATCTTAAGGCAGGAGATATAGCCCAAAAACTTATCTTCTGCACCTGGAATGCTAGAATACTACCATAATGGTTCGGGACACAAAATATCTTTGTGGTGGTTTTATTGTTTCAGTAGTCACCATGCTGAGAATCAACCAAAGCAGACCATTTTCCCCACCATGGTCAGAGAATTAAATCATAACGTCACTAGTCTGCCAATTTTGAAACTCAAAAACATATGTTGCATCCGGCAAAAAATGCCTTTATAGTGGCTTCTTAGGTCTGTTGGGCCATTCTGGAGCTGTGAAGTTTGCTTTGCTTTCATACAAAATAAAATAAAATAGAGTTTAAAAAGAACAACACCTGGAAAAGTTGACATTTTTGCACAATATAATTCTTGTTTTCTATCAAATCCCTATTCTCCATCACTCAGAATAAGGTCTTTTAGAACTACATAATCAATAATATTCTAGCCTTAAGGAACTTTTGATAAGACTGATTTGGCTACCAACTTGTTGAAGAATAGAGCAGGAAAAGCTTAAAAACAATAAAAGAACAATAAAAGAACAAATTTTAAGCATTGTCTTGAAACATCTAAATAGTGCTGTCAGTCGGTGAGAATTTCTTTTTTTCATTTTGTACATTTACATTTTCCAACTGCAGTTTTAGAACATTTCACTGCATGCTACTATCAGTCATCCTTAGCCTATAAATGTACTGTGCATTAGTAATGGTTAATTGGCATATTTAAAGTAAATAGCTACTTAGTTTTGATGTAAAATCTTTAGGAACAATTTTATGACACCATACAGCATTGTTTGTTCCAAGAGCAAATATTCAAGTCTTGAATGTTAACTGATAAGAGGTAATTATAAGTATTGAAATACTCAGCTTGCCGGGCTACTATACAACTAGATACAGGTCATTGGGGTGTTGACTACCAGTTAAATAAATGTGTGTCATAATGACTGAAAATTATTTGGGAAATAAGAAGGAAGGGTTGGATGCAAAAGAAAAATAGTAGATGATGGATCCTTGACGTGACCAGTGAAAAAGATTAAATAAAAAAGTCCAAGGGGGTGAAGAAGGAAAAAAGTAAGAGAGGAAATGAGAATTGCAAGCTGAAGAGCAGAACAATGGCACAAGGCCAGATCCTGCTCTCAGTTGCACCCAGACAACATCACAGCCTGAAACTGAATGGGTGTAACTGAGAGCAGAATGTGCTTCCCGGTCTGCTGCTTGTTTACACCAATTCCCAAAGATCTATTTTCACATCAGGTATAAACATCATTCTCTCCACATGCAATTTCTGCATTTTCTTACACATAACCGTAGAGAAGAGAGTTTGCTATAAACAAGCAATGCAGAACGAATTTTTAGGAGCATATAGCAAGTCCACCATTTTTCACTAGACAGATCTTGGCCTGAGTCTCCTGTAAGATGTCTTGTAACCATGCCACAGACTTTGTCTCTCCGTAACAGATTTCTCCACCACTCTTACATGTGCTCTGGGATAAAGAAGTAGACGTGTACTGGCAGTCAGACCACTGCACGACTGGTAAAACGCGGGTGGCACTCTCCGTGCGAAGTGGTACGTGATGTTTCATTTATGTTTGCCAGCTGGCTAATAGTAGCCAAATGTTTGTTGCAAAGAGCGAGTGAGAGAGAAAAATAGCCATATCCTTTGGCACACAGAATAATAATAATCCTCCTCCAGAACAGGCTGGCAGTGCTCGAGCCAGAGCCATCTTTCCGACTCTGAGACACTATTAGATTCTCCACCCTTCTCTTCTAAATTCTGCAGCAGATTGTTTGGTCTGGAGAGAGATGGAGACAAGAGGCCCCATCTGGTACCAGTTCCTTGTTTCTTTGTAGCTCTATAATAGCTCCAGGTCTTTTCACAGTTAATTCAAGAAAGGAGAGGAAGAACTGGGTGAGAGGAGGTGGTGGCCCTGGGTATTTCTACAGGCCAATTGTCTTTTTGTTTGCCTTTTGTATTTCCTTTCTTCTCTTTCCCTCCAGATTGACAGGAGTTAACAGGCATCTGCTCTCCTGTGTTCGCAGCTCTATAATGCAGACCTGTCAATAGTTTCCACACTTGCTGAGACTATTTTATGGGTAAGACATTATACAGGGCTAGACAGAGCTAGTATGAAAAATAACTTATGCATGAGTTTTTTTCCACACCCACCCCCCATGACTATATGCCTTATTTTTTCATAAGACCTGGAACAAAAGTTTTCATTCTTTTATATTTTTAAGCTTGCTATTTCTAACAACTTGCCTCCAAAGAGGACTAACTGCATGGTTCCAGCACCTCGGTTTCAGACCCAAGTTTTTCCACATCACAGTCAGTTTCTCCTGCCTTCTTGCACAAGAATGTTTTTTGTTCTGTCACCCTGTTTTAATAGTAAGCATTACCACACAGGCAGAGATGATGGAGTAGACTTGCAAGACATCCAGCTTTTCCCCCACTTCTCTGTTCAAGCAAGCGCTGATATTCAACAATCCTGGGTAAATCTGAAGTTTCAGTAACACTGAATCCTGCCACTGAAATTAGACAAGAAATGTCAGGAAAGGAAAAAGCCCTTCCTGATCAATGATCTATTTAAGACAGCAAGATGTGAGCTTCTAGGCTCTGCTGGAAGGGAAGAGCCAAGCACCACTGCATCCTGCACAGAGCAGACACAGGTGAGGATTTCTCAGATTTTTGTCCCAGCTTTCACAGACGAGCCCATGGACACTGCTAGATGGAGACAGTTTCTGGGCTCAATGCTCTCTTCTTCTCTTTCTCCCATTTCAGTGAGCTGAAGCAGCTTTGCTGTTCAGAGGAATGAGCTAGGCAGAGAGGGGAAATTAACAAAACTGATAACTTCTTGGGCTAGAGATGTTATCTAGTATGTGGTCCCACCTCAAGACTAGAAAGCAGAAAGGGAGAAAGACTGTTCCTCAATCTCCTTCTTGACTTTTCTTTCTGTTTAAAATTGTTTTGGAAGAGAAGGGGGGGGGGGGGGGGGGGAAATGGTCAGAACCTATTTAGTGCAGCAGTATATAATTACAGCAACACATAATTTCAGCATGGTTTCTTTGTCAGTTGATCCTGTGCACTAATTATTCATAAAGGACCTGGGACATAACTTACATGCATTCAAATTAAAAGATGAAAGGCTAAAAACATGTTTTATGAACAGAAAATCTGAAACTATCATTCTCTCATGATTTTATCCTTGAAAAGTAGAGATTCAATGATTTATAAGCTCTAAAACAAATATTTTGAAAAAGCAAGCCATTGCTGCAGTAAAAAAAGCAACAGAAGCAAAATAAACACAATTATGTTACAATTCAGGGAAATAATCTGAAAGATGCTGAGTGCATTCTGAATAAAACTGAGCATCCTAAGGATTTTTTGGGTTGAACAGAACTTGAAGCTGGTCAACCTTTTTTTTTTTTTTACTTTGAGTTGGAAAAGGTTTTATACAGAACAAACAATAGTTTCCCTTTAATCTTTAATCCAGCGTTCAGCTGCATGTATGATTGCCTAAAAGAGTCAAAGCTGACTCAAAAGTCTGATTTTAAGCCCATGCTTTACTGTGTTCTTGGCTGTTAAAAGTGTAGAAAAAGAAATAGGCCTTCTATTATGGTCTTAATTTGCAACATGCAGTTGATTACACCTTATTAAAACCTTGGAGAAAGGTGAGAGAAGACATAAATCTCTCGATAAGGTTTAGGACATGTAAATTTTTTTGATTCACAGCCAGTTTTGTCCTATTTAGTGACTGGCACTCATCTGCATGTGGTTTAAGTGATGGTATTTAATTCTGAACTTAAAAATCAGTTAAAAAATCACTGACAATCCACTAGTGATATTTTGATTATTAAATTGAAATACATTGTGAGTAGTAAAAAAGTAGGCACATTAATATCATACAAAATAGTTAAGGGAACGAATCTACGTTTGTCCTCCAAGCCAGTTGCTCTCCAGTTTCTAGGCACTTTTCCAATGTGCCTAATATTCCACCAAGCATATCCAATCTAATATGGTTGAGAATATTTTTGAAGTGAGTAGGCTAGCTATTGATTATTACGTCTGCTGTAATGTTGTAACCCACTTAGACAAAATATTGCTGGGAAACAATAAGAGCTGGAGGGCACCTGGCTTCTGCAGGAAAAGGAGAAGCACGCCTTCTGCTGCTATCTGATTTAAATTGACCACTTAAAAGCCATGTTTTGAATGTGCTTTTTTGGAAGGAAGTGTAAAAAAGCTCTAGGGAGCATAGGGAAGGTGGAAAGCAAGCATAGATGTCTCTAATGCTTAAAGAGAGTGAATGCATTGCAACTGGAATAAAAAATATGTATAATTCAAAATAATTTAATTATATCTAAAGGGTGAGCTTCTATAAATATCTACTGGACCATATAAAACCACTCTAAAATATTCCACTCTAAAAAAAACTTAATGATACAAAACTTGTTGAGACATTTCTTGTTTTGATCAACATAAATTCATAAATACCTCCATATGCCCCCTAAAATTGGGAAAGAGTAGAAATTATTCTTTATTTATATGCAATATATTTTGGTTTTGGAAGGAAAATTTACATGTTTGTATAAATTGGCACAACTGACACCAAAGAAAACAGTTCAAATTGAGCGTTTTGATGTAGCATTTGGAAATTTTCAAAACCTATTCAGATCAAAATAAGCATCTTTTCTGTCCCAGAAGTTTGTTACCAGGGAATTGACTGTTTTAATAATTTTCAAAATTTACGGTGATTTTTTTTTTTTCTTTTCACTGGTCAGTCTGGACAGTACATGTTCAATGCCCTGAAATTCCTACTGATATGAAGCGGCTGAATTGCAGAAAAGGACACCCACACAAGGGGCATAACACAGGAGCACAATGGTATAAACCACTTCTAATTGCTCAGCAGATAGAGCAGAGTTATCTTTCAGTGCACACAAACACATATTAGCTCTAGCGCATCTGATCTCTTCTTGCCTCTAGCCTCTGTCAGGGAGATTTGCTAACTATATCCCATGGGAAAAGTCATGTGAGTTTGACTCAACTCCAGCTCTGACAACTGGGATTCCCTGCAGTTGCAATTGCTGTCGCTCAAGTCCAGCACTCTGCCCCGAAGAAAAGATTCACGTCTTGCAGGGGAAGTATGAAAATTGCTGACTGATTAAGTGAAGCTTAAATGCTATCCAGAGAGCCAGTTAGCAATGCAAAGCAAGTGATAATGCATACATCAAATGCATGTTCATTTACCCTGCTATTTCAAACGGACAACTAGAGATGGAGTGGAAACACAGGTTTCCAACAATGGAGAGCCAACATTTCCGCATCTTAATTACCTTCTACAACATTTTATTTAGGGCTGGTTAAGAATAGCCAATAATACAGTTGTGTTGGTGAAACACCATGTAGGCTTGTTGGGCTAAGACTAAAGGTTGTCCCTTATCATGTAGTGGTGCATTGACAAATGGAACTTAACAATCATAATTAAAAGAAAAGTTAGTGCTGTACTTCAGGATAAGTCTATTTCACCTCTAGAATGGTCCATGAAGTACGTTTCACAAAGGTGGTCTCGGCCTTTCCATGAATTTCTTTCTATTTCTCTGAAATACTCTGTATTTTTTCCAATACAATAGTCACCAGGAGGTCCTTAACCAGCAGTTCATACAGCTAACATTTTCCTTACTTAATTTTTTGTGCAATGTCTTTTAATCTTTTTCAAGTAACCAGGTAACCATATGCATCTTTTCTAGAACCAGCAAGCTTATGGTGTGCTGTTGATTTTTTTTAAACTGAATAGTAAAAGCATGCTCAGTATTTTGTTGCAGCTGTAACTAGGCACTTCTATTAGCTGTGTGTTTCAAACCCTGATTTGTATAATGCATAGGTTTTCAGACTTTCCAGATTTCAGTTGTGTAACAGCAGTCCTTAAGTGACTCTACAGTGGTGTCTGGTGCAGCTGTTAGGCTCATTGCGATTTCAAATATCTTTCCATATTAAAGTAAGGAAAAGATTTAAAGGAAAAAAAATCTCTTGTCCTAATTAAGAAGAGTGAACTAGATTTAACGATGGACAATTTATTGGCAGTTAATAGAGCTCATATATGGTAGCCAGGAGCTAGATAATTTATCATTAAAAAGAATCTCCATTACATGTAAAATCCTTTTTCTCTTGATACAGTTAGCAACTGCACTTCACAATTACAATTTTTATAAGCCTGATTCACTGGCAAATGAAGCTGTATTTCACAGAGCAGCAGCAAAACTTGTAGGTGTTGTGAATATTTAAATATGCAGGATTCAAGTTCTTTGTTGAGCACTTTGTGTACTACTCTTCAGTCAACACTTGTATGCACTCATGACCTTGATTCTCAAGGCTTCCTAGTTCAGCCTTCCTTAAAATACTTCTGGTTAATGCAGTCAATGAAGCACATGCTAAGAAAGCACTCTTTGAACATCCAAGTATGCCCCAGATGTTTCAGCATCCTGCACTTGCACAAGAGGCAAACTGCTGCCACCATGATTAAAGCAGCAACTTCCAGCAAGCCAGTGGGAATTGTGGTTGTGTGATTCAGGGTGGGTTATGACAAGAATTAATTTGGCTGTCTGTTTTGCCTTCATGATTCAGAAGTGGAGAAATGTGCACCTTACACGTTGGTTGCCAAGATGCATGGATGCAGATGTACCAATGTCACAGAGTCCAAAGCTACAAAGCTGTCTGTTGGCAGCCTCAGACCTGAGCCTTTCTTTTTGGCAAGCAGAAGCTGGGAATGTGATTTCCAACCACTGCAGGCATCAGAATCACAAAAACTTTTGGGTAATTCACCAGATGGCACCTTTCCCAGTGAGCTATACTCAGCTTATGCCCCAGCACGGTGTTTTGACTTGAATTCCAGTTTGAATAATTGTGTTCATGTTCAAATATCCACAGCATAGCTCTCCATGTGCTTTTCTTCCACCCCAGAAGTGGCTGTATGTCAGCTGTCAAAAGCTTTGGATGAGCTTCACAAAACATCTGTGGATATTTCAGTATCAGAGGAACTACGTATGTAAGAACATGGGGGAGATTTCCCACTTAAATATTTGCGCCTGTAAAACTGACACCCTCCTGACACCCCAAGGAGAAGGGTTGGATCCTCTGTCTGTGGCTTATGGATTTATCTTCTTAAAGTGAATACTGTTGAAACTGGAAAACCAAAGCATTAGTTCACTGTGTCATCTACTGTCCTCATGAACGGAAAATGAAAACATAAACAGGGTGGTTTCTCTGGGGAAAGAAAAGATGAACAGAGTCACTCTCTTGGCTCTTCATCTGATGAGCAGGAGAAAGCTGAAGTAGTTCCTAGTTTTTCCAGTTGGGAAACCTGCAAAACCTTAGGGATTTGTTGAGCCAAGGACATATCTCTTCAAAGAAAATCAAATGGAGGCCCCTCATGATCAGGGCATGCAGTACGTATTCTCTGGCCATTTGACTGCTTCTTTTCCTCCTCCTGTTTTCTTTCAAGTTGATCTTTGAGATCTGTAAATATGAATGTGCAGCACTATTACCCAGTGGTGAGAGAGATGTGAAATCTAGGGTCACACCAAAGCAGTAAGTGGCTTGAGACATTTTTAAAGACAGATGCCCAAGCCATAAGGAAGTCTTCATAAAATCCTTTAAAAGCTCTTCTGCTGCTAGCTGGTTTCTTGCTTGCGTAGAGAAGAACATGGTCCAGTAACTTCAGCAAAGGTAACCAGGTGTCATTTTAGGACAATGAGAACATCTGTGGAATTACATCAAGGAGGCTTACAGAAGGTAGGAATAAAGCCCCATGCAGAGAGAAGCAGACAGTCAAAGGCAGTTTTTAATCCTATCTGATGGAAAGGGTGAAACACACCTGCCCAGTGTTGGGTTTTGGGTTTTCGGTCCTCAATATGAATGGAGGGGCACAGATGCAATGAGGTCCTTCTTTGTGGACAGCTCCATAACCAGGGCACCTGCATTGCCACCTGATTTTACTGTGTGCAAGGTAAGGTTAAGAAGAGGAGAAACTCCTTGGGCCATCTGAGTGCATGGGGCACCTCACCAAGTCACAAGTTCTTCACAATTCTTATGAACTCAGGTTAGAGTTCATAACTCTAAATTACAGGTTGTAGAGATCAGTTGAAGAGCTCAGTTGAGCATCTCCATAATAGAACTGCTCAACTGTCAAAGATCAGGATGACACAATCTCTCCAATGGGACATATCTTTGACCTAGTGTCCTGCGATGACTCTTTACGTATGGCAAAAGATGTGAACCCCCCTGCTGTTACGTTTACAAGATCCCCTTTTAGACACAATCATAGATTCACTTGATTACTGTTTGCTAGCTGATGTGGTACACCATGGATTATATGGGCCTAATGTACAGTACAAAATGGGATCTTGAGGCTGCCTTTGTTGTCCAGGTCCAGAGTTTTTCTGGCTCATAACCCTTGTCACACAGCTGTAGTACAAAAAATCAACTTCTGGGAGGACGGCTTATGTGTTCAGACCCTGAAGCATCCCAAAATGGCCATTTCTATCAGCTGCTTGGTATTTATAATGGCATTTGTAAAATTAAGTTATATTTTAAACACATTTTCCATCATTTAAAAAAAAAAAACTTCAGAGAAAAAATACAATTTTTTTTCATTTAATTCTTATTTTTAAGAACTAGCATCTGTCAACACACTGCAAGGTTGTTTTCAAAGGGTGACAATTCTAACTTCCTCTATTACACAATAGTGGCAGCATATGTATTTTAAAGGTCTAAGATAATCAGAGATAATTAATCTCATCAAGGTATTAATGAGACAAACAGATGCACTGATCTTCACAGAGATGACTGATGCAGCAAATGAGGTGAACACAGGTCAGCCACAAAAACAGCCACCGGCAGCCATGGCCCCTGAAGATTCAGATGTTGAAAGACTATCTAAAGCTAAATTTCCAAACAGACTGCATTTTCCACTTTGCTCTGCATTTAAAGATCTCACTCTTTTAATATATAAGTTTACAATAATTTATGAAAATGGCAAGCAATGTAGAATGCAATCAATCATTTATACATCTGAATGAAAACCCAGAAATAGCAATGCTGTTCTGCAGCTCTGTCAAGAACTGCTGCTGACATCATGTTCGTCCTGCCATCCTGATGAGCTTTTTGCCTCATCAGCAACTAAAATAAGCTTTTACTTCACAAAAGCTTTATATTCAATTGTGGGTTTCAGCCATTTATAGGAAGGGAGAGAGGAGATAGGATTTGTAAATATATTACAAGTCTGTGTTCTTTTTTTTTGATCCAGCTCAATATTGCCTTCTGTGGCAATGAGATGAAAAAAAATATTAATAATAATAGTAAATGAATGTTTTTTAAATGCCAAAAAGTTCAGGATTCCCCATCAAAAATGAGATTACAGTTTCAAGAAAAGTCATTAAGTCATTTCAGCATTGTCCCAGCTTAAAGTTATTGCTTTGGAAACAGTCAACATATTTTGTTCTGACATCCTTAAACTGGAGTATGTTTCATTCTGAAATTGAAAAAAGGCTGAAGAGTATTACTGCATGTTAAACTATTTCACAGTAGAACACAAACTCATAAGGGTAACCTATAAATAAAAATTTTCAAAATTTTCACTGAAAAAAAAGGAAACCCCTCCTTTTGTTTTCGCTCAGTTTTCCAGTTTTCCACTTGTTCTTTTACCAGCCAGAAACTAATTATTTACCCAGTTTCACAGCTAATGCAGCGGTTTAGATGCTTTATTCCTGCTAAACTCCCCAGAAGAAGGAGAGAGATGCAGTGGTGAAACCTACATGAAGCGTAGGGTGAGGTATGGCCTTACCAGCTGTGAGACAGGAACATCATCTGGCCAGCATCAAGTAGGTAAGACAGCCAAGGGTATTTCCTATCTTTCATGCCAAGGAGGGGTATAATTTGCAGACAGTCTGAACTAGGGTTGCTTTTAAGTGCTTTTAAGGAGATTTTTAGTTAAGCAAGGGATATCATCTATCTATTGTGAATGGATGGACTGAACCTCAAAATGAAGCAATATTTTTAAACAATAGCGTTCTCTCCTTTAACATGTTCTGCGAGTCTGAAGCTAATAAAGATTTTCTACTGGCAGGGAGGTGTTCTGAAACAGGCCTTGCATGTGCGAGAAAAAAATCAGAGCCTTAGCAGCTCAGGAAAAAGCAGTGTGCCTGAAAAGTAGTGCATTCACATATTGAGAAACACTTTAATCCTTTCACAGTTTGCTTGGACTCATGCCATTTCATTTCACTTAAGAAAATCTACCATTAGATAGATGGTGCTCATATAAACAAAAGTTTTTTATTTTGTTTTCCTGCATATTACTATCGATCCTTTTCATTCACAATTTTCAAATCCTTTTAGTCAAGTAAATTGCTTTCAACAGTCTAAATTTTCTTGATATTTCTTCTACTCTACAGAGATTTGACAGATCAATTCTTCATAAGATCAGTGTCTTGCCCTAACTGATTTCCAACTCTATATATTAAGTTAGTGAATGCCAAAAAAAGAAACATTCACAAAACTATTTTGTTGATACTCTCAGTTCAAGAGGTTGATGGGATACAAATTTCCAACGTTACTCTATCAAAGTAAGCAAATACATGTTTTTCACAAAGAGTTTGATGATGTGATTGCAAAGCAAATGTCATCATTTTCAGATAATTCTTACATAAATGAGGCCCTGTCTTCTTGGTAAAAGACAATGGTATTCTTTTTTTAAAAACCCAAACATTAACTAACTGCAACTTTAAATACCAATACTGGTTATATAAATAGATTGCACAGAAAAATTTCCATTAAATATATCTTCTATCTAAGATTCTACATTTTTCAAATCTTTGGTCAAAAATTCTTGATTCTAAACATATGTGAAGTCTAGGAAAGAGTGAAAAAGTAAGTGATTTTATTTATATCAGGTTTACGGGCAAATTATAGAAAGAAAAAGAAAATAAGTTTGCCAGATTTTGACAGGAAAATTCTATCATCGTACTTATTTTCCAAAAGAGAAAAAGTAACCCTTTGACCAACTCTAACTATGTAATATCTTCACAGTAAGGACTCCTTGTAAGACAGGAAAGAAGTATAAAGAGTATATTTAGTCTATTTAGAAAATGAAAAATATAAAAGGCTTCAGTAGAAAAAGTTCTTTGCCACAGAGCAGAGCAACTGAAGCTGGAGTCTGAGCATTATGAATTGCTAGCCATGATTTCTTCCCCACACTATCATTAGATGTGTGACACATATGTGACATGCTGACCCTGGAGAAAATATATTTTACAACACTCCATGATCACAGAGAAAATAAGACTGTAAGGTGGAAAAAGCTATGAAGTGGATAGCTGAGCATGGTGTTTGAATATTCACCCCCAGAAGAGAGCTATATTGGAAGCAGGGAGATACTGAAGCCATCGTATCTGAGCATCTGCTCTGATTCCTCCATCCTCTTTGGGAGAGTCTGGATATCAAACATGCTGAGACAATAAAACTTCTCATTCTATCAGCTTCTGTATAGGAAAGCTGAAACCTTTCAGCATGAAGGAGAATAATAAGCAGATCAAAGGATGTCCTGTTAGGAACAGGATGGAAATACAAGACGTGTATCATACACATGAAGTCTCGCTATGTAAACTTTCACTGTACTCCACTGTCATGAACTGGCCTGCTGCATAGCATGGGTTCCAGGGAAAGCTTTTGATGTGAATCATTTCCCTGAGACTTGTATGCAGTGGCCATCTGCTGAAAAAACTGAAAAAAAAAAAAATTAGGAAAAAAAAGTAGTTATATTAGTTTATGCACGTGCATGGAGGATCTGCAAAGCTCAGGCTTGGCAAGCACCTATTGCTGAATGCACCAGATTTCAGTAAGCAGATCTGCAGAGAGCTCTGCATTCGCAGTTAATTATGAATTAATGCTTTCAGCTAATGCCTTTTGGACAGTGCCTTGCACAGTAAACAGCCAAGGATAAAACAGCTTATCTGTGCCTGTGTAGCATCATAACAAAGGTGAAAGTGAGCAACAGTGGTTATCTCAGCGTAACTGGGGCTTTTACAAAGGATGATGCATTGTGCCACTCAGTCTTATGCTCAGACTTTTCAGTAGCAACTCATGGTCAGTGGCATGAAAGACTAAATGCAAAAGAATCATTATGTCTTGCTCTGCAACCAAAAGGAGGTGATAAGTCAGCAGAATGAGTGCAGTCCTACACTCCAGCCTGTGCAGAAAATGAATGTGAATACCGCAGGGGACATCGGTTAAAACTTCCTCAGTCTTTTCCTGACAGAATGGCTCAAAAGAAGTAGCACCTGGAGGTTTCAAGAGATCATTTGTTGTGCAGGCCACTAGTAATCACTTTCCTTATGGAAACCATTCTATTCTGACACAATATTGTAATGTCAGAAGCAGGCATTAAAAGTCATTACTGGTAATGATGCCAATATTTGCTCTATGGAAGGAATCAAGACACCATGATTCCTGACTCCCCCAGTCTCCCATAGAGTCCATAGGCACTACTGGCTAACATTGCCACTGGGAAACCTGTACTTGTCACCAGCAGAAATGTCTCAGCTACCATGTAAATGGAACTCCAGACTGTCATTGTCTATGTATATCAAAAACATAAGGAAAATAACATAATTGTATCAGCTCTGTTTATTGCTTCTTTGTCTACTGTTGTTCCAGCTGGAGGAAACTAATGCATAAGGAATATATTTTTATGAGTGACTAGCAGTTAGTTTCGGATGTGCCTTTTTGGGAGGATCACTGAACTGCATTTCAGCTTCATTCAGCTCTTCACCCAAGCCTGCTGAAACAGCTGCCAAAACCAGCTTTTCATGCTTTCCAAATGCTGACCTTGAATTATGGACCCTGAGGAAAACTTTCATTAGTTTCTGTAGATCTGGGGGTTCTTCCACCTTATGTTCATTCAAATTGAAAATAACAAAGGCAATATCTTTCTTTGGATGCTACAAATGCTCAAAATGTTCAGGTCATGACTGGATGAGATTATGCAGCTTCTTCAGAATAATTTGGTAAGCCATCCAATGGAGACCAAACATAGCCATGATTAGTCAATGCATCCTTGCAGCTGCACTCTGCTTCTCAGCTTTAATACACATTGTGCATCAGAAAACTGGAAAAACTCTTGCAGCTAATTCCTGAGCTAGACAATCTCCTGTTTCATTGTTTGGGCCTCTAATGCCTGGCTCGTCTGGTTTTTCTAAAGTTATCTATAAAAAAAAAAAACAAAAAATAATCCTGACTCTGACACTACTAACCACATCTGCTTCCACTAGAATGAAAACCTCTCTAGGAATCAATGAGGCACACACACAGGGCCTAATTAAATCTCTATGCCATTTCCTTTGAAACTGTCAAACTGCAGTTCTTATCTTGTATTCATTCACCCCCAGTAGTGGTGTGATAATTTTAGTAAGGGTGTGCTTAAGCAGTAAGACAGAGCAGCATGACAGTCATGCTGAGATTCCGCCATACACTGAATTGTTAGATTGAAAACTGAAGATCAGGGACACAAGACAGTCAAGAAGTTCTTCTGCATGTATGAGAAATACTGGTGTGCCTGAAGGATATTATGATGGAATGATAGAATCATAGAATGGTTCTATTATAAATTAGTTCTCTCTGTCAGTATTTTTGGAAGAGGCTGGAGTCATGGAGAAAAATTAAACTGAATGACATGGGGTTAATATATTTTATATCAACAGAAGAATTTCAGACTACAAGAGTGGCCACCCTGGCTCCTAGCAGAGGTACATCCAGCCTGTTACCTGCTCTCTACCAACTATGGGAAATCGGTGTCTGCAGACAGATTACAGAGAGGAACATGAAACCAAGGCTTCCCCAAGGACTCCTCCAATTAGCAGAGATAATCATAGAATCACAGAACGGTTTATGTTGGAAGGGACCTTAAAGCTCATCCAGTTCCAACTCCCTGCCACAGGCAGGGACACTTCCACTAGACCAGGTTGCTCCAAGTCCCATCCAACCTGGCCTTGAACACTGCCAGGAATGGGGCAGCTACAGCTTCTCTGGGAAACCTGTGCCAGGGCCTCACCACCCTGACAGGGAAGACTGTCCTTGTAATTAGTAGCCTTGAACCTAAAACCCACTACAATGCATGAATGTAATACAAATGCTCTTAAACAATAGTTTGAAACCAAGAAAACACTGATATTTTAAGATAATTCAGGTTTAATTTTATTATTTACCTAGAAAAGCAGCATAGAATCACATGCCTACTTCTTCATTTGAACATCTCTGTACTGACTGTGCTCCATGAGTCTACCACTAATGTACATTCACATCACCTTAACCACATTCTTTTTTAATGAACTTAATGTTACAGAGCCAGATGTGTTCACTTTGGAGGATTCAGGAGGATTATTTATCATTTTCCTGCAATATAAACACTAAGAATGCATTTTTTTACTGTGTTCCCTCCGTAAGCAGATGTGGACATAGCTAATGCCTGAAACATCAGAAGCACATCTGTGGTTGTTCTCTCTTATGTTTCTTGTGAATCCAGGTGTCCCTTGTCAACAATTTGCTTCTACTGATTGTCTTTCTTTGGCAGTAGGAGACTGCTACTGTAGGAGAGGAATTGGTTCAAGACCATCTTAAAAATCTGAACGTGCACAAGTCCGTGGGTCCTGATGAGATCCATCTGCGGATCCTGAAGGAGCTGGTAAATGAAGTTGCGAAGCCGCTGGCCATCATATTTGAGAAATCATGGCAGTCAGGTGAAGTTCCCAATGACTGGAAATAGGGAAATATAACCCCCATTTTCAAGAAGGGGAAAATGGATGACCCGGGGAATTACAGACCAGTCAGTCTCACCTCTCTGCCGGGCAAAATCTTGGGGCAGATTCTCCTGGAAGGCATGCTAAGGCACATGAAAATCAACAAGGTGCTTGGTGACAGCCAGCATGGCTTCACTAAGGGGAAATCCTGCCTGACCAATTTGGTGGCTGCCTATGATGGGGCTACAGAACTGATGGACAGGGGTAGAGCAGTTGATGTCATCTACCTGGACTTGTGCAAAGCATTCGACACTGTCCCACATGACATCCTTGTTTCTAAACTGGAGAGACATCAATTTGATGGATGGACCACTCGGTGGATAAAGAACTGGCTGGATGGCCGCACGCAAAGAGTTGTGGTCAATGGCTCAATGTCCAGCTGGAGACCAGTAATGAGTGGTGTCCCTCAGGGACCGGTGTTGGGACCAGTCTTGTTTAACATCTTCGTTGCTGACATGGACAGTGGGATTGAGTGTGTCCTCAGCAAGTTTGCCAATGACGCCAAGCTGTGTGGTTCAGTTGATACACTGGAGGGAAGGAATGCCATCCAGAGGGACCTCGACATGCTTGTGAGGTTGATGCTAACCTGATGAAATTTAACTATGCCAAGTTCAAGGTGCTACACCTGGGTTGGAGCAATCCCAGGCACAGCTACAGGTTGGGCAGAGAAGAGATTCAGAGCAGCCCTGCAGAGAAGGACTTGGGGGTGTTGGTTGATGAGAAAATGAACATGAGCCGGCTTCAGTGTGCACTTGCAGCCCAGAAAGCCAACTGTGTCCTGGGCTGCATCAAAAGGAGCGTGACCAGCAGGTCCAAGGAGGTGATCCTGCCCCTCTACTATGCTCTCAGGAGACCTCACTTGGAGTATTGTGTGCAGTTCTGGTGTCCTCAACATAAATAGGACATGGAACTGTTGGAACAAGTCCAGAGAAGGGCCACGAGGATGATCAGGGGACTGGAGCACCTCTCGTAAGAAGATAGGCTGAGGAAGTTGGGGCTGTTCAGCCTGGAGAAGAGAAGGCTGCGTGGAGACCTCATAGCAGCCTTCCAGTATCTGAAGGGGGCCTATAGGGATGCTGGGGAGGGACTCTTCATTAGAGACTGTAGTGACAGGACAAGGGGTAACGGGTTAAAACTTAAACAGGGGAAGTTTAGGTTGGATATAAGAAGGAAATTCTTTCCTGTTAGGCTGGTGAGGCACTGGAATGGGTTTCCCAGGGAGGTTGTGAATGCTCCATCCCTGGCAGTGTTCAAGGCCAGGCTGGACAAGGCCTTGGGTGATATGATTTAGCGTAAGGTGTCCCTGCCCATGTCAGGGGGGTTGGAACTAGATGATCTTATGGTCCTTTCCAACCCTAACGATTCTATGATTCTATGAATACTTGTTTACATTTTTTATTGCGAACTTTTGCCAGGATCTGTATACAACTGTGATATGCTTTCTTATATCAAGAGGTGATGAACTGAAATTGTTAAATACCATTCATAAGCTGCTCTCACTTGTTTTGGATGCTCCTCGGGCACCATATAAAGTAACCAGTAAATTTTCTAACAATGTGCATAACCTGTAAAATAAATACCAGATAATCAGGACTCAGAAAGGTACTTCTGTATTTTACTGTGACAGCCAAAACCTTGGAAATCAATTTTAGAGATACAACCTACGTTGCAAAATTTCTAGAAATAGCAAATCTGAAATTTTCTATTTTGCAATGCTTGTTCAAATCACTTCATAATCTTTGCCTTGGTTTCCTGCTGTGTAAAATGAAGTGACTTCTTTTTACCACACTTACAAAAATGTTGTGTTGATTTTTCTTTTTATGTAGTCCTTTGAAAGCCTAATTTAACGCTATCTGGATGTTATACAGCTAAATAGATTTTCCTCAAAAAACATTAGTTGACATGACCAGAAATTCTGACATAATAAAGAGAAAAGAGAAAAAAATATCCCTCCTGAGAAAAACCTTTTATTTAGGTATAAATGGCTTTCTAGAAGCACCAGACCACAAACATTAAAACTTTTGAGTATAGCTCTTCTTCCAGTAACATCAATGACTGATTCCAATGTGAACATATTGCAGAGGATTTTTGAATATTCAGCTTTGAAAAATAGAAACTAATTGAAATCCTTATAAGGAGAAAATAATAACTCTGCAATTGCACAGCCATCTCACATAAGGATCGGTTATTACAGTTCATGGCATCATGTGGAATCCTACTGCAAGAGACATTTGCCAACAGACTCTACTGCACATTGGCCATATCTAAGATAGTTTACATCCATATTCATGGACAAGTATTGAGTCCAACTCACTGCCACCACCTCACAACAGCCTGACTGCACCCAGTTGATTTGGTGAACAGGGTATCAGTAATGTCTCAAAAGCAAATGAGCCTACTACGAAGTAAGCTGGTTAATGGTTAAAAATAATTGGTAATGCAATTAGCCTCTGCTTGCATGAAATGCATGCAAAATCTATGCAGATCTTGAGATAACACCTGAATTACCTAGAAAGAGGCAAAATAATGCAAAACTTGTTAAAAAACTTGGCTCTGTTCTTTTAATAAGAATGCTGTTGAGCACTGATTTATTCTTGGTGTGTTATTCTACTTCTGGCAGAAAAACACTGTTTCTTGGCTGAATTCCCAAGTATTAAGTTAGAAAACACTTGACATTGTGTGTGACTGAACTCATTTTCATCACAGCATAAAAGTATTCAAGTACTTATTTTTAGGTTTGCCATATTAATAAAGTAACATGGACAGCAAATACCTGTACCATCTACAACTACTTCTATATCAGTATCTACACTGCACAGGGAAGGTACAGTCTGATAAAATGACAGCTTTAATAAATAAATCGAGTCATTATTAATTAGTCTATTTGACACAGCTTCAAAAGGCCAAATACTGACTGAACTATAAGGTTCCAAGAGCAGGGTTTAATCTTCAGAATAATTATAAGGATTCCAGATATCCAATCTGTTAAAAATAAAGACATATTCTACAAAAAGACAATAAGAGCTCCTAACAATTACTATGATGACTTTGTTCAAGTTAAAATCTCATTCTTTAGGAAGTCAAACAGCACTCTCAGACACTGAGTAATTTTACAAAGCAGGGTCAAACTGACTGCTATTTCAGAGGTACTGCAAGGTCCAAACAAAGAGGGGGGAATGCTGGGTCAATTAAAAGCTCTTAAGTTTAATTCCAAATGCTGAAGAAGTTTATTTTCCTTCTTTACACCCTTAGGCTGGCACCATAAGGGACTGGAAACAGTGTGGCAGCATCTGCTTAGGACCTGTAAATTAGAAAAGGCTTCATGACATTCGATAGCAACCTCCTGGGATAACTAAACAACATGATGTCTAGTTGCCTCTTGCTGTCGGACTGTGGTGGGTGTACAAGATCATGAGACAAGCAGGGTTAAAGTCAGGAGAGGATGGGAAATTTCCCTGTCTCTGTGGGGCTCAATGTTGATGAGCCACAAGTCAAACTCAGTTCCTAGAGATGCTGCTACAAGCCAAAAGTGCTCAGCACCTCCCAGGGAAGCTTAACACCACAGATTCCATCTTTTCAAGTCAGTTGTAGGTTGTTTCACTGTGCATTGATTTAAAGTATAAATATCTATGAGCTCCGACTCCTAATCACGTAAATGAATCAATGTCCTGGAGAATACAGGATTCCTTCTTTCCAGTTATGCTGTGCTTTGTTTGTTGTTTTTTTTTTAACTGCTGTACATCTATTATCTGACTTTAAGTGCATATGATGATAATAGGGGCAAAGCATGAAGTATTGAGCCACAGCCACTCAAATAAAAGATATATCTTCTCTCTCAGGATAAGGAATATTTACCTCAGCTATTTTATATCACACCACCCTGTTTTATCCAATCACTTTGAAATAATTCCTTTCAAATAAAATCAATTTCTAATCTTTGCTGTTGCTTATTAGCTGGCTCCATGTCTGAAAGGTCTTAGGATGCTGATATCCCACAGACACTTCTCTATTTTCCCTTCAGACAGCAAAAGCTTTTTAGAATTACTACATACCCTGTTCCTAAAAAAAATGAGGTATATATGTAGCCCTGATCAATAAAGCATTTATCTTAATTTCAAGTTTCTGTAGCCACACAGAATTCTTCTAATGATAATTTAAAAAAACCACAACATATATGTTTCTTTCAGTGGGAACAGTGCGTGTGTTTTCTTATTTACAAAGAATACCTTGAAAGTGAAGACCCTGATAAGCCAGCTACATCCACCCATACCAAAATCTGAGTCCTAAAGCTTCACACATTCGTGTAAAAATTTATGGACACATGCTATTGTTTCTGTTGCTTCAGAAACACTTTGGAAGAACAATGATGCTGGTTCTCAGATGTCTGGGGGAAACACTGCATGCATGGCATCCAACTCCCCCAGAGATCTGACGCACATTTGTTTTAATGTTGCTAGCATGTTCTCCATTATTTCAGATGCTCAGCACTGAAAGAAAAAACTTGGTCTACATCTTTCATGGAACTCATAAATTTCATGAATATTATCAACTGAGAAAATTAACTTGAAGGGAGGAGGAAACAGCAGAAGAGGTTTTATGGTAGAGAAACAAGCATACCCTGATGGAGACTCCAGCGGGTCCCCTTCTCTCATGGAGCTCCTGGGAGACACAAACCCACAGCCTTTGTAAAGGCAGGAGGGAAAAGCATCCATCTTCCTTTTTTTCCTCCTCTAGCAATATTATAACTTTCATTCTGAAATGTTTGAGGTGTTTATCCACAGTGGCAGGGAGGATAAAAGAATAAACAATAGAAGAAAGGAAAACGGGCACGGCCTTCAGCTCTCTGCTGGCCATCCTTGGCTGGAGGCCTGGACGTTTGCTGTGAGCCGGCATGTGATGCTTTGCACAGAGCACAGCAGCCGCCTGTGCGTATAGCAGCAGCTGGGCTGTAACATCAGCCTCTCGTTGTAGTAACACTTCATTAAAAAACATAGAAAATGCTCAAAATATTTCCATGCTTCGCAGCCTGTATCTGGTAAACAGATTAGAAAATTAAATAATCTGTTTTCTTCAGGTTTCTGGATTAAATATCCATCATAAAGTGTGCAAGAACCATTTGAGTGACATTCAGATCCCAACTTCGGAGTATGAAGCATAATTAAGTGTGATAGTTATGAGCAGTGATAGAGCTGCATGTTGCAGCCTGCATTTGAACAGAGAGGAAATAAAAAGAAAAATGTGGCTCTTGTCTTAATTTTTTAAATATATGTACAACATCAGATTACACACCCCACAGCAATGGGAACTGTGTGAGAGCACGAAATCCCAATCACAGCTTCTCTCCATCTGGTAAATGATGCCTTCTAATGAGCTGCTACTTAACTCGCCACCAGCTGAGACTACAGGGTTAAATATCAGTCTACCAATATTTCCTCCTGACTCAAATCCTCACCTGGAATGAGTAGCAAAGTCCTCACTGGCATTCATAGAGTTTACTGTGGACAAGGGGCTTCCACCCTAATTTGTTCCAAAAAGCCATTTCTTAGAGCGTTTTAAAATACTGTCTTTCAACACAGGAGGTTGGACTGTTTAAATGGACTCAATTCATTTAATATTCCCAAATCAGCTGAAAAATAGTTTAGGACAACTTTTGGAAACATTTTTATTTGTGATTTTATCTAAGTAAGATATAAAAGTAAAGTGCATTCTCAACTCACTGTCAAGGGATAAAGAAAACAGACATGATAGGGACAGATCTCCTAAAATGACTAAATTGAAAGTGACTTTAATACGAGGTTCAGCTTGCCAAACAGACTGTAGCTGATTCTTCCAATTTAAATCAGAAAGTCTTTTCTTGGTTATTGCTGAGATCTGCACATATCTCAGATCTGCACCATTTTCTGGGGAAACAGAGATGCACATACCTAAAAGTTGAAATAATGGAAGACTTGAAAACTAAAATCTCCTGTTTCTAATGGCAGAGTTACAGTATTAGCTTGTGACGCCCACATTACTTGTTCAGTGTTAATCTTTAAGGTTAACAATAATGCAATGTTTAGGCAAACAGTCTGGTGGCTTGCAACAAGAGAGATGACATAGATTTCTACTAAGTGCCAACTTCTGCTGCTCACAAACCACATATGGAAAATCACTGCAACTCCTGCATCTCCAAAGACAGTTGTTTAATTGTCCATAATTCAGACACTGATATAAAGTCTATTTGATATTACAGTAGTTGTATGAATAAGAGTTATATAGAGTAAAACAGAGTGCCCAAGACTTTTTTTTTTTTTTCTCTATAAATGTGATACAAGACTTGAAGAGGAAATCAGCATCAAGAAATTTCACAGCAGATTATATAGCCCTCAATTTGGCTTTGCCTTGGAGTTCATCTGTCCATCTACTCTCAAGTTCAATAAAGGCAGGAGAGTCTGATCCTGCCCCACTGAGCACCCCAGCAGGGAGGTTATCATGGGATGGATGGGAACAAAAGGAAATGGGTATAGATATCCTCAGATAGCTGCGGTGCTATTCAGGGCAGAGGCACCTCTTGACCATGGACCAGCCTTTTCCCCCTAAGGATCCGAACCTGATTATCCCAGGGTGCATACCTGACATGTTGCATCCAAGGAGTTTCACATGCAGATTGTTAATTAGAAAATGCCCCGAAAAGACTGAAAAAAAATTGTATATTTACATCTTTTATATTGTTATTTTTGAGTCTGACATATCAACGTAGGTAGAACCTATAAAGTATGCCTTACAACAGCTCCTTCCACAACACCAACAGTGCCTTATATTTAAGTGCTATAAACAGACTATGACTGGGATACACTGGGACTGATTCCAGTCTCCCTCAAAAAAGTCATATACTATCGAGGTGTTACAGGGTTAAAGGAATGCAGGATGGTTTCCATACCCTACATTCCATTTATAATATCTGTGTTGCATACAAATTGGCACAAGTATGAGGAAATATGAATATCTCAGCATCCTTCAGTGCCAAATACAGACATGATGCAACATAGTCATTTTCTCAATTCAACGTAATGTACAATATGCCACTCTCCATTATGCTACAGCAACTGAAATGTGCTGCAGGCCAATGGAAAATATCCCTAAAAATAGCTATGCTGTTTCTGGGCAAAAGCAGATGTATTCGACATTTCCTTGAAAATGTTCCCACCTGGATTTGCTGGAACAGCAACATGATCGTTCAGTGACAGGAAGCTTGCTGGTAAGGAGCTTTCTCCTTGATATTACCCTGCTTTCCCGAAAGCACTGCAAACATGGCTTGTAGCAGCTCTTTAAAATACTGTACATGAAAGCTGCACTAAACTGTTTAAGTGCTCTATTGTGAAGCACTGTATTAGGAGCTTTCTGCTGCTCAAGCAACTTTAGATTGTAACATATTATAATAGCATGTTATTCTCATAGAGATCATTTTACAAATACAATACAAAAGATTGTCATGACATAAGAATCTTCTAAATCATATAAAGGAAAATAAACACCCACTTCAAAGGGACTTGCTTATTTTGCTAAGACATTTTACAGCATATTAGCATAAAAATACTACTTCTGCCTTTCAGGTTCACCCACAGCACTGTGTAAGAGCATTAGACGTGTTACAAATACAAATTATTTCGGCAGCATGATAATTTGTTAATGCATACTTGCAAACTTTATATGACTTTATTCAGCCCTGACATACAACCCGTGTAATAGATGCTTGCATAAATAAAAGCGGGGGGAGGAAGAAAGGTCCCATTGGTTCTTCCACTTCAGATACATGATGTTGGCACCCAGGCTTCAGTCATTAATAATAGATCATATCATGCCAGATCTTGGCTCCTCAGAAGCTGTTGGATGTCCTGAAGAGGAGTATCAGGGAGCTGCCTAGTTTTTCTGATGGATCTGCATAAGACTGGAGGGTTGATCATTTCTCCCTTCCATGAGGACCGCATTATCTGGAATGGGATGGATTTATCCCACACCTCCTTACTTCCTTTTGTTTTTTTCTTGTAAATATCCCTGCCACAGTTCTCTTGCAGGCAGCTCTGCCCATTGCGTGGTAAACCATGTGTGACACACAGTAAGAGGCTTCACCAGAACCCAGCTGTGGCAGAGGAACTGCACCCCAGATTGCCCAAATTTCAAACTGTCACCTTTATCTATTGAGCCACTCTTGCCCTCATCCTCCTCTGGTTGGCTAACCCTCTGCCCTTTCCTTCAATACAAAGCCACCCTGTCATGAAAGCTAATACACTCTTTTTGATAGGTCCTCATCAAACCCTTTCATGAATGGGACCCACAGGAATAGCCTGGGTGGATGAGAAGAGCTGCAAATAACTGCAAAGATCCTCGATTTCCAGTCAGAGTCTTTTTCAGGTTCAGATGGCTTCACCACAGAATGTGAAAGCCTCACACAAGATTAACGCTAAAAATTTCCATTTTTATGGTATTTTTAGATTATATTTCTTTTTCCAGGCTACAGTTGGCTTGAACCAGAGCCACAATGCTTGTAATGCTCCAAACACAAAAAGAAATTACAAAATGTGACAATTCTTAAAATGTGTTTCTTGTTGTATAACAAATTACCAGTGTTGTAAATTAAACTAGAGAGAACAGGAGCCATAACATAGGGATTACACAGAATTTCACTTTGTGCTATGGCAAAAAGTTAATGCCTGCCTTGTTATAGCTGGTAAGTAGAAAAGATACTTTACAACAGCATACCACAAAGCTTAGATGATTGGAAACTGCAGGCATATGTAAATCAAAGATTTTTCTGCACAGTTTAGTGAAAACTAATTGCAGAAAAGTGTGAGGTGCTCCTGTCCCTCATCTTCTCTGCCTCATTTAGGGCAGAACTACCAGCACAATTCCTTGTAATTTTACCAAATTCTTACTACTCAGTGTCCCACCAGAGAGCTCATCCTAAGAAACTTACCTGCAAACTTCAAACACTGCATATCTTGGCTATTAGCTCATTTTCTGTGCTGGTTCCTCAAAACCGTGCCTTGTCCAAGTTCTTGCTTGTGTCTCATAGTCAAAATTCTGTTAAGAAGAAATTGGATCAAGAGCTGAAAATCACACTTTTTCTTATTACAAACCTAGTCATTTCTGCTTAGCAAACAGAAGCATAAGTTGGTAGGAAAGCTGAATGTGAAGGGAAAGAGACCATGTACTTATAGTTTGGGCTTTTAGATTTTTTACCAGAATTTGCTTTAAAGCACAGACTGAAGTTTGGCAATAGCTGAAAATCTGAAACCCAAGACCGGCTGTGAAGACCTTCAAGCTCCACCATCCATGCTTGTACACAGATAGATTCATCTGCCCGCTAAGACTCTTAATAGCTGCCCTTCAGTGGCCTGTTTAAGACAGCCTTCAGAGCCTAAATTAAGTGAATCAAACGTCTGATGTTAAAGTTTGTATTAAATGAATATGAGTGCAATGTCTACTGTCTGAGACAGTAGGATCATTAGGGCTGTTCCTTCTCCCTTTAGCCATTATAATGTTTCAAGCGAGTACCTGCGTTCATAACAAATATAACTCACCCCTGCCAAAAATGCCTGGATCCTCTGTCTCACACCAGTACTATGAAATGAAGAACAGTTGTACTACTGAAGGAAGCAAGCCCCAAAAAGTAATGTTTTGGGTACTTGTACTGGCAAATGGGCAGGGACTGAATTAGCAGAACCTCACATTAGATAATTTACATAAGAAAACAAACTGTCATGAGGATATCTTTTCTTTTTTTGATTTTCTCCTCAAGTCTAGGAAGATTCAGGCTGATGTGAAATGAAGTGGAAGCCAAACTCCTACTTCCCCACAATTACACAATCAACAACATAGGTTTAATTTGCCTTTTTTTATATGTCTTTCATTAGGTGTCATACATGTGCACTTTCTCTAAGAGACTGACTTCCCTGTTTCTCTTTAAAGGCAATCCCTGTGAGGGAAACCCCTTGGGTGGAAATATCTGGCTTCTTGGTGAATGTCAGAGGATAGCACGAGCAATGCTGGAGCTTGTCTGACCTGTGGTTAGGCTGCGGATGGACTGTCTGGGATAAAGCTGGCCACCTATCTAATTTTGGATCCAAGTGCTAGTTTTGTGGGTGCCTTGCTGCCATTGTGTTTTTGAAGAGTTGCCTGATTTCCACTGCCCTCCTGTCTTGCTGCTCTCTGAAGTTAAAAGGCAGCTCCACCTCATATGTGCAGCATGTGGTGATAGAAAAGCAAATCAAGTGGCAGGAGGGAAGGCAAAGGGGTTTAGCCTTCAAGGTGTCAGTGTAAACTGGCCCACAAGGAAAAAAGGAATTACACACAGAAGCCTTACTAAGACAGAGAAAATGTAAAACCTCCACGGTAGACAGTCACACTCAGTGATACTTGGCCTTCTAAGAAGATGCATTGTGCTTTTTTTTTGCAAAAGTCACTCAGGTATTTCTTCCACATAGAGAGTGTTAGTATATTTTCCTGTAGGCAAGATGGGCCTTTGCAATCTCCACAAAACAGGGGCTTTAGTTGCTTATTAGTTGGATCACCCCAAATCTGTGTTCTTTAAGTAGAGCCAGTCACCTATTTGATATATAATTTTAATAATATAGACTATGATGTAATTAATTACATCTCCGTAATATTGATAGAGGGTAAAAAACAGTTGCTATGTGATGGAAATATTTAGGCATGGTTTTGTTATTATTTCTCTTGCAAGTCTATCTACTGTCTTATTACCTAATAATACTGAAAAAGCCCGAAAACCAAATCTAAAGGCTTTATTTTTGAAACGAGTTAAGGAACTAAACCCCAGTTGTTAGAAGTTACACCACTACCTCATATGTGTCTCAACATATTTAGAAGTGGACATGTAGGTTTGATGTCTGCCAAGAGTAAGAGTCAGTCTGTGGCTGCTGTATTATGCCATCCAAGTTTCTCTGCCTCTAATTTCATTCACTATTCCAGAAGCTGAGAAATATGTTTTTCAAGAATTTCTGGATGTTGGGATTTCTGGATGTCTGACAGCCCAGTAGGAGCAGAGCTTTAGAAATAACTCTAGTAGGATTACTGGACATGGACATACAGAAATTGTAAGTAAATAGCCACAGCACAGAAGAACACAATTTATCCTGTACCTACAGAGTGAGGCAATTCTCCCAGAAGTGGATTTACTACACCTGCACAGAGGCAAGGTAGAATTAAGTTGGTGCTACAGTTGTAGGATGAGCAACTTGGTTTAGGAGTAACCTTTAAGAGTTTCATAGGAAAGTCTGCAAAATATTCTTCCAAATTCACATAACCATGTACAAAACTTTGAACAGAAATTGTTATGCGTGTATGACTATTAGACGCTGCCCAAAATACGGGTTACTTTGTGTATTGCTTAATGAGAGGCTATTTCTTCAAGAAGGACAAATTCTTGTTGCATATTTTAGCAGGTTTTCCATTGCAGAATAAAGAGTCAGACAGTTCCTACATCTAAATAATGTCAATAAACAAATGTATCTTGCAAGATATTTGCACTTAACATGTAAAATGTTGGACAACAGAGTATGTTACCCTGCGTAAAATAAAGCATTAACCTAGAACTTGCTGACATCGTCTTGTGACTTATATAGAACCCCCAGCCTTTAGCTGATTTACAAAATTCAACCAAGAACAACAAAAAAATACCCTTGCTCAGACAATCAATGCACTACATAAACTGACCGCTGTGGCTGCCAAGGCTATTGTAAACAACTTGGTCATGGAAGCTGAGTTTACCAAAGAAAAGCTAGTGAAAACACAATCAAACCAAAGTTAAATACTTTTCCATGTGTTGCTCTGAAAGCTTTCAAACATGATCATCAATGAACTCCAGTGCAGGAGCTTTGTACTATTTATGTCTGAGAGTGTCTCTTGGGCAGTCTGTTCCAGAGACACTCTCAGACATAAATAGTCAGCTTCTGCTAACAATCGCCTTTAACATGTCAGTAACATAGTCAAAGGAGCCTTTACAACAGGTTTGATGATTAGCTTCTAAAAACCTGAGTCTCTCTAGTCAGAAGTCTGCTAAAGGAATTCTCTTTAAGAAATATGATGCCATTAATTAGTCATTATTTCTTACTGCAGAAAAAGACAAAATTCAGTCCCTTTGCTTTTAATCACATATGTTAGGGTGTGATAACTTGCTGAAATTGACAGGTTTCAAGAGCTGCAAAAGTTAAGGAGTCATTGAGTTCAATACTGAATCTCAGTGGATGAACTGTCTCCAGCACAGAATCACTTCACGTCTTGTACTTATCATTGTTTTATTCCGTGAGATCTCCAGTCTGCAGATTCCTGGGTCTGAAAGCCTGCTTTTGTTCTTTAAAGCAAATTACATGGTGTACTAACATTGCAGACTAGTATCAACAGGGACTGTTTGTTCAAATATTTGGGGGATCTGTCCATTTTGACAGTGTCCTGGAGGAGTTGCTGGACTGCTCTCAACCACGTTTGCAGATGACACTAAATGGGGGTGACCACTGAGCCCAGGAACCCATCAAGGAGACGGAGGCACATCCTTCAGAGTACATGGTATGAGGACAACAGATAATAGAAGAGATTTGAGCTGGATACAGTGGAGACTTTCCTCTGTGAGGACACAGGGTAGTGGGGGAGTATTCCAGGGAGGCTGCCTGCTATCCACCCTCAGAAGTTTTCAAAATGGGGCTGGAAAAAGCCCTTAACATCCCCACTCTGACCCATAAGCTGTCTCTGCTTTGAGAAGGAGGTGGGATAGGAGACCACCTGAGGTCCCTTCCAGCATGAATTACACTGTGGCTGTATGCTCAGTATTTTAAAACTCCTGGACAAGTCTGATGAATCTTCTGCTGATAGTTTGTTCTGATGTTGTGTTTCATATGGCTTTATGAGATATAGTTTCATTTTATACTACTGCAAAGTACATTAAGAGCTTTGGGATGTGGAGAATAACAAGGATGACTAATCTTGACAGTTGTTGAGAATGTTGTTACCCTTAGTCCTGGATATGTGCTTGGTAACTTTGACACACATAAAGCACATCACTGGATCCTGAATGAGTCCTGTGCTTCACTGACAAAACCCATCTTCATCAGTTTTACAGTTTTTGAAGGTTGAACACAAAATATTTCTATCCCAGTAGCAAGGACTGATGTGAAAATATAATAAATAGAATTCATGTTACACAGGGACCCCATTGCTGGACAAAGTCTCATTTCTGCATTCAAAATGGCCTGTAACCCTTACTGAATTAAGAAAATGAGACTTTTTAGAGTAGTGAGCTGCCTTGTGAAAACTTTAGCACACACACAGCTCCTCACTGTTATTTCTCACCACTTACCTTTAGGACCCAGCAGCTGTGCTGGGAAGATGGCGACTTCTGTGTGGTCCCATCACACCTCTCCTGTGGTACCTGGACATTGCTCAGAAAGGCAGCTGTCCACAAGTACAGATCTCCCTCATGTCATGGGTCACTTCACCAGGGAAGAGAGAAGGTTCAGGATGACAGACTCAAAGTAATCTGTCACTGTCAGCTCCATGGGATCAAAGGAAAAACAAACTCTATCTGTTTTGGCAAATGGTGAAGGGAAGAGGAGAAGCACAGGCTCTTAGGTTAACATAGACAGACAGGACTGACCCCTGCTATCTAGATTAGTTTATATTGCAGCAGTATTTTGCATGCTGAAATTGTTTCCATCAGGGAACCTCCAAGCACTTTGCAGAAGATGTTATTAAGAGCTGTGACACCTCTGTGAGATATAACTGCAGTTGTCCCGCAG
Organism: Pezoporus flaviventris; assembly: GCF_033815535.1. Taxonomy (NCBI): domain Eukaryota; kingdom Metazoa; phylum Chordata; class Aves; order Psittaciformes; family Psittacidae; genus Pezoporus; species Pezoporus flaviventris. The sequence goes on from NW_026892600.1 coordinate 188,971, forward strand.
TGGGGTAACCCTCAAAAAGATGCTAAGTCCCTCAGATGAATACCTGAGAAGTAACTGAGAAGTTCTGGTTTTGGCAGCCACCAGATATAAGGGTGACAATGGTACGGATAGCATAGGGGCATGGTGACAGCACTGCTGGAAAGGGCCTGAGATGCTGTCTCTGGGCCTCGACTGTACAAGTCAGAGCTGAGAAGAAGAAAGTTCAATACTGGTAAAAAAGTCTAGAGGATGACGATCAGTATCCAAGTCTGGAAAGGAGCTTTGGTTAAGGTGACGAACTCCCATCATCAGTTTTCAAGCAACCAACAGACTTTTAAAGTGGTGTTTGTGGTATTCTTAAAATATCAAAATAAAAATTGGAATAAATGTTTTCTTTCTGTGTCTTCTAACCTGCATGAGTAATAAGCATGCTACAGCTGCTTCAGCAATCTCATGCATGCCATCACTGCTGTGAATTCAGCTTCCACAATACAACCAGATCTTGTTCTCAGCTTCTGAGAGTTCATAATTCAGTCTTACTGTCATTTCTTTCCTTTTCCATGTTCTTTCATGAAAGGTAAATCTGAACAGAAAGAAACCAGAGTCATTAGCTGTTGGAAACTTTAATGTGCTACAAAACCAGAATTAGAAGTGATAATGAAATTTCCACTGCTGAAAGCAGACTTTGCTAACTGATATATGTAGTGAGAAAGGTGGCCATATAACCAATAAAAATAAGAACTGTGTTCGTTTTTAATATGCCTCATTCATCTTTGCTTGAATTGGCAGAACACCAAATTAGAGTTTAAGATGTTCCTTTTAATTTTTAATAATTAAAATAAATATATGCTCAACTATTTCCATTAGACTCTATTAAATCCAGTACATTTTTCAAAATGTCTTTTAGAACAATGTCTACCAAACTGAATAATATTTGTAATGCACTTTGTAGTGGGATTAAATTGAATTAGCTCTAAAAATCCAGGTTGTATTCTGCAAAAGCAACTCACCACTAAATCAGTGCATTTCCATGGAGAGATGCTCATTACTAAGTGAGATTTTTTTTTTTCCCTTAAAAACTAACTTAAACCAGGAAGGCTGATAAGATTAGCATCCCTGACTATCTGTCCATCCCCACTCCAGGATCAGCTGGGCTGGAAATCAAGCAGCCTCAAGCTTCATAAAGCTGTGAACTCCTTCAGTTTATAAAAGGCTTATAAACACCCATATTAAAAACTGTTTTCCAGGTCCCTTGCTGTGGATCCAACACTGCTTTCAATCAGTCAAGGAGAGATCAATAGCTGAATTCAGAGGAAACAGTAGCGAGCCCAGAAGGACTATTTCCACAGAGGTCTTCAACATAACACTAAGAAATTCTGTCATAACTTCTCTACTGTCAAAACATCAAATTCCTTGTTTTGGTCCAAAAATCCTTTTCAGTGACAAAAATCTTTAACTGAGAATACATGTTTCATTTCTGTGAAAAAAATTTACTGAGAGATATTGTTTCCACTGCCAGTTTCATGAAAAAATCAGGAAGTATCCTGTAAACCAGTAGCAAGACTGGTTTCCCTGATTCCATGGGACCCAAAATGTCTAATGAAACCAAATGTTGGGATTTGTTAAGGAAATACAAAAGTAAATAGTAATAATTATACCAAGAACAGAATTATTAATAACAGCAAAAGGTTAAAAAACAGGACAAAAGGAAAAACCAAACCAAAAGAAGAGTGAGCTCCATTTTGAGGACAACAGCTTCCCCAAAAACAGCAGTAGAAGCAAGGATTGACAGAGTTACAGGGGCAAAAAAGGATATTGGGAAACAGAAAGACAGAAAAGAGGGGAAAAAGTAGCAGAAGTGTGTTATACAGAGTCTTGTCCTGAGGAGTGGACACTGGGAAAATAAGGTATCTCAACTGCACAGAAAAGAGGGCATTTAGAAGTCAAGTAGATGAAGCATCTTAAAAAGGAAAAGGAAAAGGAACTGGCAACAGAGACAAAAGCTAGCAGATAAACATAAATAGTGCTATGAAATCAAAGAAAATGAGGCATGCACACACAATACTAAGAGGAGAGAGAAAGCCAAACCACAGAGCTCTGCCAAGGGATCAAACCCTGGAAGATCTCGCCAAGAATTGCGAGGGCTTGTTTTATTTTTGCTTTCTTATTCCTGCCAGAAGATATAAACTATATCTATTTACTTAAGGGGAAAAAAAATGTATTGTAATATAGCCAATTTCTCTTTGGGGAAAATGGATGCTGTAACAAAAATGCCTGAACACTTTTTCACAGTATATCCAGGGATGCTGGAAGTGCTTGGTAAAGCTAAAAGTGTACAAGGTCTCTCTACAAGCCTGATGTACAGAGAAAGGGAGGAATCATCATGGGCCAGACTCAGATATGCTTGTGAAGACTGAATAGCTTGTGACACTCAGTCCCACTGAAGTCAATGAGTCTATTTCAACAATCAGTTTGAATCAGGAAATTGGGGTCAGGTCCAAAGAAAGACTGTCAGATTGATAATATAGCTTTTGTTTTTTAATAACAGTCTTGAATTAATTTTGCAAACATAGACCTTTTACAGACCCTTTCAAAAAGGTAAAGCAAGGAAAATGGATATCCCATTTTAGGGAAATAAAACATTTGATTGCTGGTTGCTTGTCGGGATCTGAGCTAGCATCCGTTCACTGATCTGCCAGCTTTAACAAAACACTGGAGAAATATCATTTACCTCTATAATTACAAAATAGAAAAAAAAGGAAAATAAAAGAAAACCCACCCACCCCCGATCCTCACCCTGCGCCTGCATAAACACCAGTTGTATGTGATCTGAGCTTTGAGTTCAGCTGACAACTGTGCAGAATTTAGGCCAAGCGGCACACAGAGTACAGCTCCACTCTCAGCTTCAATCCTTCTGCGAGATTTTATCTGACAAGGTTTCCCCTTGCCCGCACCTTCCTTCATGTCCTCAAAGTTCTAGAGGAAGCAGGAGGCATTGCGCCAAATAAATCTCACACAGCCTAAGCAAAATGCTGGCAGGCCGCAGGAGCTGCTCATCAGCACTTGGAGCTCTGCTGAAGTTTTCAAAGCAGTCTCTTTCTCTTCCCTTTCTGGCCTCCTCAGTCACTTTAGAAGCACCAGCTAATCTCCCCACAAGACCTTTGAAACTGGCATGAGGCATTTGCTTACGCCTTATTTTGACAAGCCAAATTTGTGAACCCACTTAGTCTACATTTATCAGAAACTAACTCCACTGGCATAACTAAACCCCTCATTTGAGAAAGCTGGAGATTTTCCAATAGCAAGTGATTCTGCACTTTTTTGTCAGTGTAGCCCTCTCTTTTATAACCTACTCTCTTTTCCTATGACTCCATAACATGGATTTGAATTTTAGGTTTGTATCCTGCCATACAGCATTGCCACAATGCAGAGGTATTTTCTACATAGAACTGTGCTCTAACTCAGCTATCTTTTCAGTTACCTATTAAACTGCATCATTACTGTGATGCAATCTACCGCCTGCACCGCAACATAACTAATTATTAGTCAGTAATATTTATCATTACTAACTGATATGGAATAAAGTGATGCCGAAGTATCTGGAAATAGAGGTAAGGAAGACACTGCTTTTAGGCAGAGCCTCCAGAAGAGTAAGAGCAAATCCAGCTATCCCTACACTGCTTTTGCAAGAAAATTGCCACAAAGAAATTGCAGCATTTTAATGAAATATTTCCCTAATATACTTTAAAGAGGTAGAAGTCCAAAGGAAACTGACCATGACAGAACACCAACAGCTGAGAGGAGGAAGGCATTCCTGAACGAAAGCTGGCACTTCACCTCTGCATACTCTTCCTTGTATAGTGGAAGAGCTGGTCTTAGGGTAAGTACAGGATCAACTGGAAGTGAAGACTGACCATAAGCAGTACAACGTACCATATCTCAAAATGTGTGTGTAGTGATCACACATATGTGCTACCCTCTGCTTCCTATAAATGCACATAGAGAGCATCGCAGTTTTATAGACCTGGAAATGCAAAATACGTAACACGCTGCTGGCTTTCCCAAAGCCACAAGGACAAATATCCACATTAAAACCTCTGCTTTACTTAGGTTTTTATCATTCCTTCTCCAAAACTTGATGTCAAACATGACACTAAAATCGTATGGGCGTTTGGACAGGGGGCAGTTCTGAAGCTTGGCTGCATGTCATGGCTGCAGATATGGTACATATGTCAGAGCCAATGGACAGGATGCAGGAGGGGTATATACTCAGATGTAGAAGAGGGAAGTAGGGAACAGTCTGTTACTTTCTCAGACCAGTGAAATCTGCTCCCAAGAGAAATGTAAATTTGTGCAAAGAGGAGCTCTGCCAACATATGTTGGCATATCAGGAACCAAGGGCTAGGAAATGCCTGCACGGCCGCTGCTTGGAGGCAGGGGGAGGGGATGGAGGCTGAGGAGGCATGCAGTTGTTGTGTGCACAGGGACAGACATCTGAGAGCTCAATCTTTTTCCATGACCTAAGCAATGGTTAAAGATTTCCATTCCTGCTGCATTCAAGTCTCACCCGAAGGCTTGCGTTTGTTGTGTCAGTGGATACGGATACACCCCAGTACTCCTGAAACCTCTGTGATTTTAAGGCAGATGTATATGAGGTTATCCACACAAGGTGGGAATGTACAAGTGCCTTTGCTTATCAGAGCAGGACTGATTTGCGTTGCTGTACTACCTCTCCCCTTTTAACCCAGCTAATAAATTAAATATATTAACTACTAATTAATTAAGTAGTATAAAACTGCATTAAAGCAACTCTACTTTTTTTTTTTTCTACACAACAGTAAATTATAGACTCTGAGAGGGAACAGCACAGTATTACATTACACAGCACGTGTTTCTGTGGAATTCCTATGGGAAAACAGAGACACATCACCTGCTAAGAAGCCTCCTGGGAGCCAGCAGACACAAGCAGCACCCAAGTCATTCTAACTGTATGAACGAAGGACTGCAAGAGTTTTGACTAAGGCATGCTTGCAGCCCATGCAACACATATCTTCTCCATATAAAAAGCAATGGTAATTAGTGAAGAGGTAGACAGTGGCAACTGCTTGTCTGTTACAGTAGACTTACTATGGGGTCTGCAGCAGCCACACAGAGCAAACAGCAGTGTATTGGAAGATAAGGTTCTTGCAGATATGATAAACAAAGCCCTGACTCTTCCAACTAAATTGCTTTAGGGATCATGTTATTCTAGCAGAGCTTTTCAGAACCAGGGTAATACCACCTATGGCAGTTTAGCCCAGTTGTATGTGTATGGTCTGAGATGAAAGCAAGCTTTTGTGTAAAGACATCATTGAACTGCTTTAGTCTCAGAGGAGATAGGCTTAGTGAATGGAGAGCTTCCCTGAAAGATGAGCAGAGGCTAGGAGGAGTTCTGAAAGGAGAACAGGGGAAGCAGCATTCCAGGAGCATAACGTCTTATTTAAAGACCACAAGCTGACTTTTATTTTTCCTCTAAATAAAGCTATAGTCAATTTTAGGATAAAACTAAGTTTATGATACTTGTTTTACAGACACCTACTGTCATATAATAGCTACCAGTAACACTTGCTCAAAGGACTAAAGCCAAAAGGGCAGCTCACGTGGTACAGAAGAAATGCTATACCTCGTTACACCCCAAGTCTGATCAGGGGGTGGGAGATTTGTAAAACTTCCCCAGGACACCTAATGCTACACATTCAGGGACAGCAGTGGTTTTCAGCTGTAGGAAGGTCTATGGATTGTGTTTGTCATGTCAAGCCAATGGTATCTGCTAATGGCAGCTATTTCTGGTATTCCTCCCTGGGTTTCACTGTGCTGATATTGGTCACCTTATTAACAATGTTAAATTAGCATGAGAGAGAAACCTTACTCCTTCTCTTTCAAAATGTGTGAAAAGGAAAGTCAGAAGAGGCTTTTTCTTCACTAAATTACTCTGTTGCTTCTGTGCACCCATGATTTAGCCTCTGCTCAGGCTCACATATCCCTGCAAGTGCCAAAGTCACAAAGCCAACCCTAACAAGAACACAGTATGCTTCTTCATACTTATACCAAGACTCCCCCAAATCGGGCTGGCACAGTAAGAAAGAGGAACCCCATCACACCTCATGACAAAACAATGAGAAAACATGCCTATCGTCTTCACAGCAGTCCTCAGAAATGCCTAAAGACTCATTTCTCCCAGCATGACAAAACACAGATGAAACACCAGTGAAAACTGACTGTGCATCAGTGCTAAGGTATTCACACCTCATTGGAGAGCTAAATGGGGAGGGTAAGCTAATCGTTGTGACACTGTATAGCTCAGTCCGTGGGGAAACCCAGCAAAAAAAAACAAAAAAAAAACCAGAAATACAGCATCTGAAGCTTCCTCTGCAGCCCATGGCTGGCTTCGTGTTTGTCTTCTGGGCATACGTGTTCACAGAGATTTTTTTGTATGTGATGCTTAGTACAACAGCCCAACACCTTTATTTAAAAGTGATTTGGTGGATTTTATCCTCTAGCCATTTAAACCATCCTTGTTCTGTGAGGAGGCATGTGCTGCTCACTCATACATGTAACACTGAAGTCTCCTGCTTCTTCCTGCAGGACATAGTTCACAGAATCCCAAACTGGTTTTGGCTGGAAAGGAACTTAAAGCTCATCCAGTTCCAACCACCTGTTATGGTCAGGGACACCTTCCACTAGACCAGGTTGCTCCAAGCCCCATCCAGCCTGGCCTTGAATACTGCCAGGGATGGGGCAGCCACAGCTTCTCTGGGCAACCTGTGCCAGGGCCTCAGCACCCTCACAGGGAAGAACTTCTGCCTAAGAGCTCATCACAGTCTCCCCTCTGTTGGGTTAAAGCCATTCCCCTTGTCCTATCGCTACAGTACCTGATGAAGAGTCCCTCTCTAGCAACCTTGTAGTTGACCTTACACAGCCATACATGTGGCAATTCACCTTCCTCCAAAATGATCACCAAGAAGCAGAAAATAATGTTTTCCATTGTCCAGGGGAGTGATACACAGCTCACAATTGGCTTCAGAGTAGACATCCAGAGTAGACATCCAACTCAAACAGCTGCCCATGGGTAAGAACATAACCAATCCACAAATGGCCCCAAAATAATTGCATGGTTTTGATCCATGCACTCCAGCTAGCAGTGTCGAGCTTCAGCAGAAGTCTTCTGAACCTAAATAACAAGAGCCTGTATAGAGGTATCTCAGCCCCAGGTGAAAAGGGCTGCCCTCACTCAATCCCGTCCTGCTTGCTCTTCTGCACAGGGTCGACCACTCCAAAAGCTTTTTATGAAGGGCCATAACCCACTATTGCCTCATTTTCACATAATGATGGAACTACACTCAGTTTTCTGTTTTGTAGGCTCAGAGTATGACAATAGCTAACACTGTCTTTTCATTTCAAGGTTTTAAAAGTGTGGGAAAAGTGATAAATTTCCCTTTTCTTTGGCATTAATGTTTCTAACCAAGAAAATGGCTAGAAATTTTCCTTTTATTTTCCATCCTGTACGGTTGCCGCTTTCTCAGACTCAAATGACTCAAACCTTTTCTCTGTCTGCTGAACAGTGGTGATTTTGTGGTGAAAGTGTTGAAATTGTCCTGCCCCTGGTAAGTTTTTGCTGCCCAGAAATTACTAATTCCTTGTGTACGATTCTGGAAAATTGCACAGGGTACTTGGTTGTACGTACTGAAGTTGTGCTTCAAAATAACAGTACTTAATCGTCCCTTTGAGCTCACATGAGGTATTACAACACCTTTATATGTGTCAAGGACTAAAAATGGAGTTAGGAGAAAAGAACCATGACTTTGGGTAATTCCACATCTTGCTATTACTTCTTTACCCTCATTTCATTATATTTGTTTTACAGTATATACCGCACTATTTCTTGATATATTCTGAATCTTCATTAATCCCTTATTAAAATAACTTGAACTTTTTGAGATGTGTTTTCGGATGCCCAGATGAGTGGGACTGTAAAATTATATCCTGAAAAATCATATTTAATAATCAGAAAGTATCAATGTTACATCATTTAGAGGCCATTCTGGTCTTGAATTGCTGGTATAACTGTTAATACTCATTTCAGTTTTTGCTTAATTATGGCATCTCACCAGTTATAGATTATATCTCCAAGTGGAGTATAGAAATGTTAAATATTAATATGCCTTTCTTTATAGGAGGTTGTATAGAGACTACGTCAAAACAGGGTTTAAAATCCAGATTTTACTCTTCACTGCTCCAACCAACATTAAATAGTATTAAAATAAAATTGTGTGCAGCAACTATAACTTTCCTTTCAGGTCTTTTCTTTGAATCTAACTTTTGCATACACCCATTTTAAAACCTTATAGGCATTTTAAAGGTTTTCTTATTTTTCAAATATCTCTTCACCCCTTGAAGGAGACAGAGTAACCTGCATTCCCTGCAGTCCTTAAGGGGATAATCATTTCAACGTTATTCTTTAATTCATAAAACAGGGAATTAGCACAGAATCACAGAGTGGTTTGTGTTGGAAGGGACATTAAAGCTCATCCAGTTTCAACCCCCTGCAACAAGCAGAGGCACCTTCCACTAGACGAGGCTGCTCCAAGCCCTGTCCACCCTGGCCTTGAAAAGACAAAATGCACTTCAAACTGATTTTATAATCATCCTCTACTTCTTTGTTGCATCAGTCTTTCACCTGACTTCAGATTCAATAGAGCAAGGACCATTGACTTTACTGGGGGCTGAGCACCTCTAGGGCAGGAGCACCCTGAAACACGTAAAGCACCCTTGGGTTTCGGCACCATGCTGGTAAAAATGGCCAACCTACCTACAACCTAGTGTGCAACAGATAACCCAAATTTCAGTGCAGCCACCAGGTATACAGGTCTTCACCGTAACACTGGGTACCAGATTGTCCTTGCACAAACTACTACATCACAGAGCTTATGTGAGTTAGTGTAGTGTTTTCTACTAGCAGGTTTATGGAGTTAGGCACAGTGCCATTCACTCTAGCAACAAAGCCAGCCTCAGAGACTCCTGTTCCAAGCCCCCATACCCTGTTTCCCCTCCCTGGGGTTGTTCTGATATCTGGTTTTTAAGCTATGCGATACACTAGGAATCTTATTTCTTTACACCAGATTTAGGTAAGCTCCAGCAAAGATAATATCTGCTTTGGCAGAAATGTAGAGTGCTTTGGCAGGTGATGCTCAGGCTTGCAAAGTTAACCTGTACACAATTTTTGGACAAGTATGAGTGGGTTTGTGCTCTGTAATGCCTCAGAGCCAGCCCTCACAGCTCCCCAGCTATCCCATGGCCCAGGGCCACAGCAGGCACATGGATTTCACACGCAGGGTTACAAAGGACTCAGTTGTTCTCCCTCTGAAGTCAATTTTACTTTCAGAAACTATTGCACCAGGATTTCAGCAAGCTGGGAAGTCACACCCTCCGTGCATCCCAAACCAGCAGTGCCCTGTCTCAACAGGGCTTCACCCGGCTCTAGCCACTGCAGAACAAGCTCTTTGTGAAGAGGAGTGCATGAGAAAGACTGTATCTCATTCTCCCTTCAGACAAAACTGTTAAAAGTGAAGCAAAAGAACATTTGGAGAAAGTGAGATAAGTGACAATCACCCTTCCCCTGTTTCTGCTGGTCTGCCACCAGAAGTGCTGACACCCCAACTGATGCTGTGTCCTGCTATAGGGACATGCTATAGGGCATGCATACAGGCTGAGACGTGTTCCTGGGCATCCCTCAAGGTTGGCAGGTCTTTTCTGGCTGTCATTCTGGGCTAAGTGTACATGACAGAATGGAAGACTGACTGTTAAAGTCACAAATGATGGTAAATTTGTGCTTTATTTTCAGAAAACATTTAATGCATTGTTTTCCCAGCAGAACCGCGCTCAGGTTTAGTGGCACTCTGTACCTTAAATGTTATTCACTGTGAGCTGTTTCCTAAGGAAAAGTACATCTGAGAATTCAGATTATTTTGTCTAGCACAGCTGCTGCTAGTAGTGCAAAAGGAGATCTGCAGCTGACGACGAGGTCATGTGGAGTGTGACACCTCTGCTGGCACCCCTCCAGGAGCACTGAGCCAGTCTGTGGAATATGATCCATTTCTTAATTGTTGATAGCACATAATTAGGACAACCTCATTTAATAAAAGCAATAAGTTAAATCAAAAGGCTTGGGGTAGACTTTGTTGGTGTTGGAGCAGGAGGATGCAGAGTGAGGTCGCTTCGGCTATGCAAAACAGAGGCCCTCTTCATTAGGCTGTGGGGCTGGGGTTATGGCTGGACTTCTGCTTAGCATGCTGCTTTCATCATCATAACCCTCGGGCTTTCATCATAGGAGGTGAACGATATTCTGATTCACCCATAAACACACATTTAAGCCTACAAGGAAAATGTACCCCAGACTGACATGTTCAAACCATAAATGATTGGCACAGATGTCATCAATATCTTCATTACTTTGACCTTCTCACAGTCTGCTTTGTAAATACTGGTAGCTCAGTAACTTAAATACTTGTGTACCTTAAACGCTTGCATAATTCAGAGTGAATGATTTCAGCTCCAGTTTTACAAAACCTTTTGAAGGAATGAAAAGCTGTTAACATTTCCAACCAAAAAGCATTTGTTTGCAGCACAACAAAGAAGAAAGAGGTGAAAGAGATTACACAGGGAATAAAGATCTCCTTATTTATTCATCACATACTTTCTAGGGCTTTTTGCTCTTTAAATTTGTTCTAATATTATCAGAATTGATTTTTAGTCTCTCTGATCCCAGAGGAAATGTCTTCAGTGAAGCTCTCAGTGAATATTTGTAATGAAGAATCAGCTTGTAGAGCTGTTTCTACGGTGCTCTTAAGTGTAGAGCTTCTAAAAAATTAACTGATAAGAAAATTCCGATGCACTATATTTAGAAGTATTTCATTTCTTAGCTTTTGACATAAAATAATTTAACAACTGAAAGTCTACATGGAAATTGTTTATTTTTTATTGCAGCATGGTATCTTTTAAAACCTGTTTTTGTTGGCTTTTAAATAAACCCTGAATTTAGTAAAAAACTTGCTTACAAAATTCTCCGAAAATAAAATTAGAAGCAAGAATTATACTGCTCGTTTATCTGGGTTTTGTTTTGGTTTGCTTTTGGTGGATTTATTTTGGTTTTTTGGTTTTTTTTGTGTTGGTTGGTGGGTTTTTTTTTCATTCTGACACCCGAATCCCTTAGACTCTACTAGAAAATATTTACGTACAAAGAACCCCACTTGAATGTTTACCTTTGCTTTATACTGCAGAAAAGCATTTTAACAGGGTTACTACTTTCTGACTCTCTTGGAAAAAGCCCAGGTCTATTTTTAGATGCCAGCATGCTAAATTGTGTACTATATCGCATAGGGCAATGCAAGCAAAAACGAAAAATTCAGGTTCCTATTATTTTTGAGCACAAGCCAACACTGGCCCATTTCTGTAGGATGGTCCAGCTTAAAGCCCTCTATAGCCACCCCTGAAATAATCATGAGGAATATTGGATTATTACAGGAACAACTGTGTTTCACATATATACACAGTTTATAACCACCTGAAGAAGAGTGATTGCAAAATAACTGAAAATAACACCAAAGCACACATGCACATTTGCAGAAATCTCTGTACTGTTATTGAGAACCAGTTTACATTAACACCTTCATTTGAATCATTCCCATTTAAAAAAAAAAAAAAAGGAAAGAAACCACTCCTCTTCACACTGCTTATAATGAATTGCCTGCCAGCACATAATTAATTTCCTGCAACCTGCTCAGCAATACCCTCCCCACTTCATGGCCTTAAGGGCTGAGGGATTCCTTGCAATAATGGCTTTCTTGTACAACTTATAAATGAGGCAAAATGCTTGACAATGACATTTTTTCAGTGTTGACCACCTGCATTTCTCTGCAACCACTTGAAACTCCACTCACAGCTCTGGCAATTGGATTCCACCCTACTGATTGTTTCATAAATAGCTCGCACAGTATTACAGGCATGGCCTTGATGCAGCACAAGGAAATGAATAGGAATGTAGCTACTCTTAATAATTAGACAGATAAAGGTAATTTGGAATTAAAAAAAAAATTGCTGCCATCCAAATCATACTCTTTGCATTATCATCTTTACATCTTTGCATTCCTGAACCTTCACATCTTTGCAATATGTCTGGCAATAATTTTACCTCACAGAAAGAGAAGGGCTCATTGTGTATGATGATGAACTGATAGTAATAGGAGTTTGCACTTCTGCAAAGGCTTTGTATTCTCAAAGTCATTTCAAAGTGGAAACAGCAAATAACATCTTGATTTGTAACATCCAAGTGAGTTAAGCACTAGTTCTAAGACAGGATCATCCCGTAAATAACTCCCAAAAGGCATCTGATTATGTGGTTAGGATAATATTACTTTTTTCCTCTGCAGGAACCTAGAAAACAAGTAATGAAAAGTCCTATATAGGTCAATTATCAACTCTTTACATTGCCACCATTAGTATTATAATCTTATTATTTAATATGAATTATTTCATGATGTTTTCCCTTCACTACCTTTTCAATAAGAGACCTGCACCACCATTTGTAATTATGTAGTTATATTGTACACAAATAAAATTCACATATTTTCCCACTGCCTCACCGCAGACACAGTTGTTGAGGTATTCCTCTTTCAGGACCCATCCAGCAACATCGATGCTACATCTGTACGAGCACCCCACTCTATAGCCTATACTGTAAAGGTCATTCTGCGTTCCCAGGCTCACTCCCCACTTCTATTCAATAGCTTAAAATAGAGGGCCCTTTGAAACGACAAGCTGTAATTTATTTTGTGTCCAGTTTCTACTGCTTCATATAAACGGACAGCTATTTGAACGTGAGAGTATAGTGGAGTTATACAGTGGGTATTATTGTGAGCTTTCAAGCCTAAAACTTAGATATATATATTTCTGCATATATATGTATATGTGCATATATACATATTTGGAGCCCAGCTCAGATGCCTCCATACAAATGCTCATAGCATGGGGAACAAACAAAAGGAATTAGAGATGTGTGCACGTCTACAGGGATATAATAGGCATCACAGAAACGTGGTGGGATGGCTCCTATGAGTGGAGTGTTGGAATGGAAGGTTACAGGCTCTTTAGAAAAGACAGGCCTGGCAAGTGGGGAGGGGGAGTTGCCCTTTATGTTAGGGATAGGCTGGAGAGTATGGAACTCTGTCTGGGGACAGGTGACCAGTTAACAGAGAGTTTGTGGGTCAGGGCTAAAGGGAGAACAGCGATGGGAGACACTACTGTGGGGATCTGTTACAGACAGCCTGATCAAGGAGAGCCTGTGGATGAAGCACTCTATAGACAGATAGGAAAAGCCTCACACTCACAGGCCCTTGTCCTCACTGGGGACTTTAACCATCCTGATGTCTGTTGGAGGGACAGTACAGCCTGGCACAAGCAATCCAGGAGGTTCCTCGATTGTGTGGAAGACAGCTTCCTTCTGCAAGTAACAGAGGAGCCGACAAGGAGAGGTGCCATGCTTGACTTCATGCTCACCGAAAGGAAAGGGCTGGTTGGAAACGTGACGCTCCAGGGCAGCCTTGGTTGCAGTGATCATGAGGTGGTCAAGTTCGAGATCCTCAGGACAGAGAGAAGAGTGTGCAGCAAGCTCACTGCCCTGGACTTCAAGAGAGCAGACTTCAGCCTCTTTAGGAAGCTGCTTACTAAGGTTCCATGGGATATAGCCCTAGAGGGCAGGGGGGCCCAAAACTGCTGGTTGGTATTCAAGGATCACCTACTGCAAGCTCAGGAGTGTTGCATCCAAACTAGAAGGAAGTGCAGCAGGAGGACCAGAAGACCTCCTTGGATGGAGAAGAAGATGCTGAGGAAACTTCGAAGGAAAAAAGAGGCTTATAATAAGTGGAAGCAAGGACAGGCAGCCTGGGAGGAATACAGGGATGTTGTCCAGGAAGCTAGGGACCAGGTTAGGAAAGCTACGGCCCAGTTAGGATTAAACTCGGCTAGGGATGTTAAGGATAACAGGAAGGGATTCTATAGGTACATAGCAAATAAGACTAGGGACAACGTAGGCCCCCCTCTGGAGGTTATCAGGAGAACTGGCTACCCTGGATTTGGAGAAGGCTGAAGTTCTTAATGACTTCTTTGCCTTGGTCTTCACTGGCAAATGCTCTGACCGCACCACCCAAGTCTTGGAAGGCAGACGCAGGGACTGTGAGAATGAAGATGTCAAGCTCACTGTAGGAGAGGATCAGGTCTGAGACCACCTTAAGAACCTGAACATGCACAAGTCCATGGGACCCGATGAAATCCATCCGTGGGTCCTGAAGGAGCTGGTAAATGAAGTTGCTAAGCCTCTGTCCATCATATTTGAGAAATCATGGCAGTCAGGTGAAGTTCCCAATGACTGGAAAAAGGGAAATATAACCCCCATTTTCAAGAAGGGGAAAAGGGATGACCCGGGGAATTACAGACCAGTCAGTCTCACCTCTCTGCCGGGCAAAATCTTGGAGCAGATTCTCCTGGAAGGCATGCTAAGGCACATGAAAATCAACAAGGTGCTTGGTGACAGCCAGCATGGCTTCACTAAGGGGAAATCCTGCCTGACCAATTTGGTGGTTGCCTATGATGGGGCTACAGAACTGATGGACAGGGGTAGAGCAGTTGATGTCATCTACCTGGACTTGTGCAAAGTATTCAACACTGCCCCACATGACATCCTTGTTTCTAAACTGGAGAGACATCAATTTGATGGATGGACCACTCGGTGGATAAAGAACTGGCTGAATGGCCGCACGCAAAGAGTTGTGGTCAATGGCTCAATGTCCAGCTGGAGACCAGTAATGAGTGGTGTCCCTCAGGGACCGGTGTTGGGACCGGTCTTGTTTAACATCTTTGTCGCTGACATGGACAGTGGGATTGAGTGTGCTCTCAGTAAGTTTGGCAATGACACCAAGCTGTGTGGTTCAGTTGATACACTGGAGGGAAGGAATGCCATCCAGAGGGACCTCGACATGCTTGTGAGGTTGATGCTAACCTGATGAAATTTAACCATGCCAAGTTCAAGGTGCTACACCTGGGTTGGAGCAATCCCAGGCACAGCTACAGGTTGGGCAGAGAAGAGATTCAGAGCAGCCCTGCAGAGAAGGACTTGGGGGTGCCGGTCAATGAGAAAATGAACATGGGCTGGCTTCAGTGTGCACTCACAGCCCAGAAAGCCAACTGTGTCCTGGGCTGCATCAAAAGGAGTGTGACCAGCAGGTCAAAGGAGGTGATCCTGCCCCTCTACTCTGCTCTTGTGAGACCTCACTTGGAGTATTGTGTGCAGTTCTGGTGTCCTCAACATAAAAAGGACACGGAAGAGTTGGAACAAGTCCAGAGAAGGGCCACGAGGATGATCAGGGGACTGGAGCACCTCCCATATGAAGACTGGCTGAGAAAGTTGGGGCTGCTCAGCCTGGAGAAGAGAAGGCTGCGTGGAGACCTCATAGCAGCCTTCCAGTATCTGAAGGGGACCTATGAGGATGCTGGGGATGGACTCTTCATTAGGGACTATAATGATAGGACAAGGGTAACGGGTTAAAACTTAACGGGGGAAGTTTAGATTGGATCTGAGGAAGAAGTTCTTTACTGTGAGGGTGGTGAGGCACTAGAATGGTTTGTGCAGAGAAGTTGTGAATGCTCCATCTCTGGTGGTGTTCAAGGCCAGTTTGAACAGAGCCTTGGGTGACATGGTTTAGTGTGTGGTGTCCCTGCCCATGGCAGGGGGTTTGGAACTAGATGGTCTTAAGGTCCTTTCCAACCCTAACTATTCTATGATTCTATATATATGTATATATGCACAAATGCACATGCGTATATGTGTTAGCATGTACTTATTTATTTTCTTTCATTTTTATTATTCTATTATTCTATTGTAATGTTTCTTTGCATTTAGTACCAGAGAAGTTGACATGGTTCCTTCCAACTTTCACTCAAGCTTTGAACTCTTCTCACACTACAAATAAGCCAGTTTACGCAGAACTGCTTGGAGTATATATCATTAAGGGTGCAAGGTTTTTAAAGGCTAGAGCCCTAGAAGCCATAGCAAGGGACGGACAGTTAAGAGTGCTGAAATCTACTATTGATTTCCTGAGTGAATTCCTGAGTGAAGAGTGGTTATGTCATTTCACCTTTTCCCCTGTTATTTCACAAGTATGTTGTAAAAATTTAAATTTAAATTTTGGAATCTCAGGAGAAAGGGAGGAGTATGAGTTTTGCTAAGTGATTTTACAGTTGTTATTGTAACTTGCAAGAAGCCTGAAAAGTCAAATACTGAAGACGGATTTTTCGTTCATTATATTTCTACATTGTTCAGTTATTGCAAGGATGTATCCACCGGTGCCTTGCTGAACTAAAGCTTTGAGATAGTGCTTTTATGGTGGGGGGGGGGGGAAGACAAGGGAAATTACATAGGTTTATAAAAAAAGATGAACAAAATGTTTTAGGCCACGTTTTGCCTTCATTAAAGGTAACTTTTGTTCCTGTAGCCATAATGTATTCTCTGTTCCTTATACACGTTGCCATTTATTCTTCTACCAGCCATAGAGAACTGGGGAACTGAGAGTAAATGCTCAGGTCATAATACCTATTTTTTATCAATTTTTTTTTTTTTTCATTTATTGACCAAATAATGCTTTCTCCTGGACTATAACAAGCCTCAAAGCTCTTACTGAAAAGTGGAAGGTGGATTTCTCCTGCTGGTTTTGAAGAAAGATTTTTTGTGAAAGCCATTTTTGGATTAATCCTCTTTTCAGTGGCTAAGCAAAAGACATTTTCTCTTTTTTACTTTTCTTGTGCACCTCATTTTGTTTACTTCATTGCCCTCAAAGGTCAACACCAGATGTAAGCCTAACCATGAGCAAAGGAATATCCCATCAGATCTTTCCCATGGGAGTGCAGCAAGCTGAAATTCAAAATCTTCTTTCTCTCAGCAGACTGTTGGTTTTACAGTAAGTCTGAAGACTGCACATGCTCTCAACGGGTTTTGATCAAGCACAATTGTATAAACACAGATGCATACACTGTGCTTCACAAGGCCGACTCCTTCGTCAGCAGCATGCGTGGCTCCCATCACATCCAGAGAGAGAATAGACTCCCCAGTGTGCAAGTTCATTGTCTGCTTCCTTTTCTTTGAAACATTACATTTTTATAACTTTGGTTTTAAGCATGCACTAAAAATCTGACAGCGAGTGTTGCCGAAGTCCCAACTCTAAATAACTAGTTTAAAATAAAAGTCGTATAAATGCCCGTGTGTGCCAACAATACCTTTTGAAAGGTATTTGTGTAAACACAAAGTAAATTAAACGCGATCCACTCTAGTGGGGTGGATGGCTACTTAAACCAGTCATTATAGAGAAGACTTTATTGTGTGGTGCGACAGCACGTACCCACACGGCTAACCAAGAGCTGATTGAAGAAACAAACCCCACCCATACCTAGGAGCAGTGCCACAACCAGACCATAATTCCTGCAAGGCATAAATTTAATTTGCTGAAAATGAAGCACAGGCACTGTCGCAGCTCATTAGCCAGCAGCAGACATATTGCAAGAGAAGAAAGTGGAATTTGGTGGATGGTCCAACTTCTACATATGCTGTGAATAAAACAGACTATTGTTTTTTGATAAAGGAGTGTTGTTTTGAATGTGACGGGCATCTAAGTAAAGCCAGCAGAATTTTTTTGCCAAATATAGTCTCTTGCTCACTGCTAAAACCCCCTAGCTTTTAAACTAGGAGCTGAAGTTACTGAGAAAAAGAGTTTGCATTCCTGCAGCCAGCTGCAGCAAAGCCAAACATTTGTTTGGCTTAATGTTCATCTTTTTCATGAACCTTTCTTAAACATCTAAGTCAGAAAATATTATTTCTGTTATTTAGTAATTTGACACTTAAAACATTGTTTTTCCACCATTCTTTCCTTCCCCCACCCACAGCTCCCCCCTTTTTTTTAACTTGCTCAGAAAAGACCCAGTAGGGTCATTACTGTGGAATTAGACTATGTGAAGCATTTCATAACTTAAAGAAATCATGGTTTCAGCTCCTGGCACCAGATCCAGTTGCAGGTCACAGTCAGTAGCAGTATGGGTTTTTGTTTTTTTGGCTTTGTTGGGTTGTTTTCTTTTTGATATATCCCAAACCACTGGAGAAGAGGAAAAGAAGGCGTTGCTTTTCACAGTAGCTAGTTGCAGTTGTGATACGGGTCTAGAAAATTAGTAGGGCTTAGGAGACCTGACTGTGAAAAACAGCAAGAACTGCTACATTTCTTTAGGGCAATGCTCATGTGAAAGACATGCCGTAAAATTATTAAAATGAGTAGAGTAAATTATGGAAGCCTGAACTGTCTTCCACAGCCTCTGATATATTTGGTGCTCACTACCTTTAGCCACCCTGCCAGGCCAAAAACATTTTTACAGTTCCAGGATCTGGATCTGAACAAGCCAGCCCCATTCTTTGACACAGCGGCTGTGCCAGGACTGAGGTGGAGGGACAAAGCCCATGCCTCATGCCCCCAGGAAACATGAGTAATGTTTGGGCCCATTAGATGTTTGAGCCCTGCTCCAGAGCCATCACAGCTGCTGTTTCTCACTTCTCCTTCCTTCCCTTCCAATAGGTTGAGGGTATTACCAAGGAAAACAATCTCCCTAACAAGCCAATTTGGGGCAAAGATTCTATTCAAGCAAAGAAAAATCATACTATTACAGAATGGTTTGGTTTGGAAGTGACATTAAAGCTCATCCAGTTCCAACTCCCTGCCACAGGCAGGGACACCTTCCACTAGACCAGGTTGCTCCAAGCCCCGTCCAACCTGGCCTTGAGCACTGCCAGGGATGGGGCAGCCACAGCTTCTCTGGGCAACCTGTGCCAGGGCCTCAGCATCCTCACAGGGAAGAACTTCTGCCTAAGAGCTCATCTCAGTCTCCCCTCTGTCAGGTTAAAGCCATTCCCCTTTGTCCTGTCCCTACAGGCCCTTGTCCAAAGCCCCTGTCCAGGTTTCTTGTAGCCCCTTTAGGCACTGGAAGCTGATCTAAGGCCTCCTGGAGCCTTCTCTTCTTCAGGCTGAACCAGCCCAGCTCTCTCAGCCTGTCTCCAGAGCAGAGCTGCTCCAGCCCTCACAGCATCTCCATGGCCTCCTCTGGACTCGCTCCAACAGCTCCACGTTGTTGCCCCAGATCTGGATGCAGGACTGCAGGAGGGGTCTCCCCAGAGAGAGCAGCAGACGGGCAGAATCCCCTCCCTCGACATGCTGCTCATGGTCTGGGGATGCAGCCCAGCACATAGAGGGGTTCTGGGTTCAAGTGCACACTGAAGCTGGGTCATGGGAAGCTGCTTGTCAACCAACACCCCCAAGTCCTTCAGTCAATTTCTCTATTCACTATCTATCTCATCTACTTTATGTATGCACCATTTTACATCTCTATTTCCTTAATGCCTATTTCTTCTGTCAGTGTTTTTTCCAGAAAGAAGGTATGTTGGAAAATTCAGGGTCAACCCAACAATGGTCATCAGCTCAAGGCAACAAAGGCAACCCCAAGATCACGCCAGGATCCATCTGCTGGGTGGTGATCACAGCTCCCCTAAACTAGCAGAAATACGACTGTCACATGGAGGAAGAGATTAGCTAAAAGTGACTTTTCTCCTATTCAGACTTCTTGGAGGATGTATTAAGACAATATTGAGACCAGCATGATTTTCCTAATAAAACAGGGTACAGAGTATTTGACCAGTGCGAATGCTTTCCTCTTTCCTAACCATACTAGGACAGTTTCATTGTGGGGCAATCTCCAAGCATGGTGTGATGGAGTGGAAAGGGAATAGAGAAGATATGTTTGTATGACCTGGACCGCTGGTAGGGTCCAATTTAGTAGGACGCACGGGGATTGCCACGGATAATCAACTAACCATGGCAGCAGGCAGACTTCCCACTTCAGCAGGGAAAACAACTTCCTGAGGGTGTAAACGTATTATTTTATTTACATGAATCTCCAAAAAAATGTACATTTTACTTACTTTTGTTTCCTTTCCTCCCAGTTTACTTTCCCTTTCAAGAGGTAGAAAGTACAGACATACACATGTGAAAATACTTTTAAAATCCAACACTGTAAGCTTATGTATCCCAAAGTACCTTTTATCCAGACTTGGCTTGTGTGTTGTGAAGCTTCACAATATGTGAGTCCCCTGCCTCACATGTTTGATGGCCAGTTTTGAGGTTGTCAGCCTCCCTCAACATATTAAAATTTAAGTGGTTTTAATGGAATTACTTTAAGATATAAAGACAAACATCTGAACAAAACATTCCAAAATTAAAATTTTGAATAGATAAAACACATAACAGTTACCAAACACACTGAATGGTTTCATTTTATTCTGCTGTAGGAAATACATTATATTTTATCTGCCTGCTTCATTTTATCTGCAGAAGGTAGTGTACATTTTAACACTCAGTGTTGCCCTCCCTTCAATTCTTGAATGACAAAAATGTTGCTAATCAGCATTTTAGTGGAAAACCACACTGAGGATAAAGAAATTTCCTTCAAATCATGTGTGTAATACCAATCAAATAAAACAAAATGTTTCATTTATTATTTTAACCGAGTTAATACAATAAGCCTATCCAAATCACTATTGCCAGCACTTGCAAGTTTATCACCAGTCACAGGATATTGGGTGGTTTCCGTAAAATCCTCAGTCTTTTTCTCAGGCAATTAGATCCAGTATTTTTCAGTCTCAGTCCCTTATAAGGGCTGAAAAAAATCATGAGTCCTAACAAGTGAAAAACCAGCAGACAAATGAAAAGATTATGAATAAATGGAATGAACCACTGACATTTCTGGCTTGTTATAGGGTTTTCTCTCTCTCCTTTTTTGTTTGGTCATTGTTGGATTTTCATATTCTGAAGACAATCTCCCTTTTGAGGGTCTGGTTCACCATTTCTGAAAAACTTGGGATTGCATTGCTGTTAATTTAATAACATTTCACTGTGCTCCAGTCTCCTTTTCTTTTCTTTTTTTTTTTTTCTGCCCCTTTTTTTCTTCTCTCCCCCACTGCCCACCCCATTTCCAGGACTAGCACTGGAACTTTCCTGCTATTCCTGGCATGTCAGACCAAAGCCCCAACGAAAGGCACCAAAGACTTAAAAGCTCAAGTATTCTCACATTACAAGTAACACCAAATGCTGGCTGTGCCACCCACGGCCACTGTCATCCATGTCAAACTTTCACTGACAACAGCTGACCTCTGACAGACAATGGAAAATTTGGAGGATTGAAAAAAGGAATTCAGAAAATTTTAAAAATAATAATAGGAAAAGAAACAACCCACAGTTAAAAGGAGGAAATAAATTGGTAGTGAGATTGTCACTCATGACTTTCTGGATTGCCTTAGTTCTTTAGCATGGATGACTTTAAGGCCACTGCTGTCCACCAGCAGAACTATTGCTGATGGTGCTGCAACAGTTCACTTTAAGAAAGGTAGGGCTTCACAAGGAACTGTGGTGGAAATTTCCAAAATATAAACAGTCTGTTTGGATAAAGACAGGCTTTTTATATTTAACTGCTAGGCCTGGGAAGCTTGGCTGCCCTGACCACCAGCTCTGTCTGGGTACACGCAGATGGTTTCATGCTGGTGGGATCCCCCGTGAATAGGGGCATTCCCTTCCCCCAGCATCACTCACTTCTTTCTTCTTGCTGTGCGAGGGAAAAGGGAAAATATTTCCATTGCTTTTATTGCTAACACTTCGGGATTTCCTAGCTCTGAGTGAGGAATGATTTTGAGGCAGCTGGGACAAAAGAGAATCAGAAAAATCAACACAACTCCAATCAGTTAAAAAAATGAACAATATTAAACATTAAAGGTAATCTTCAAGTGTTGTCTAAAAAAAAACAAACACCTTGATTCTCTGGCATAAACAGGGCTCATCTTAAAGGTTCTTAAGAGAGAAAGAACCTTAATTCATCTGCAGTCAGAGACTGCAGTAGACAGACTCCTGAAGGTTGTGGCATATTTACATGTAAAGAAGGTTTCCAAACTGTGTTAAAATTAATTGTGTATTTTCAAACATGCTTGGGTTTTTTTGTGAATTCACCAGAGTAGGTAACATGTTTGCAAGGTTTCAACTTATAAAAACTCCGGGTTATCTAAAACTAGACCATCAGATTCTATTTTTAGCAACAGTGATATAAATCTGAAGAAACCTCACCAACTTCAGGACAGTTGTCTTGTATTTACATGTGAATTAAGGATGTCAAATCAGCCCCTATTTTATTGCTGCACACTACTAAATGCAAATCTCTGATTCTGCAAACAAAACCTGTACTAATGCATATGGCTGGAAATGTCCACATAAATTCCATGTAACAGCTACCAAATGAGAGCTAATATTCTCAGGTAGAGAAAGGCTGTGTTTCTTACTATCATCTGGTTTAATACCAGCTGGTGGACTGGGGCAGCTGAAACAGCAATCGCTCAAAATGTTTTTTAAGACACCAATTTTTGGTTACCTCACTTATCAACGTTGGAATATTTTCTTCAGCAAATTAGAAACTCACTTTTTCCTCATGTATTTTTCAAGTACTCCAAATTTTCATTCACAATGCCAAACTGCAGTAAAATCCAGCATAATGTAAATCACACCCTGATACTCCTTCTCCTTTCTCTTTCTGGATAGAAATATAAATGCAATGAAAAAATAAATGATTTCAGATGGCATCAGTGGAGAAATTTGTACCATGGATGGAGTTTAAAAGTCATATCATCTTGCTAACAGCTAAATAATGTATTTCCTAAGTTGGATTTTGGCTATACTAGTTTGAATGTTTGAACATTTTTTATTTTAATAAGGAGAGCATTTTAAAGCACTGAAACTGGGGATAAGGTAACATTATCCTCTTGGCACATTTAATAATATGTACTAAAGCAGCCTGTTATTTCCAGCCCCTCTTCCCTGTCTATCATTAACGCTGCAAATCAATGTCTTTTTCTGAGCAGCAAACCTGAGCAGTAGTGTGGTCATGCGAAACTGGAAAAAATGACCACTTACTCTGGAAAGCAGCGCACTACGAGTTTGAAGTCCTTCATGTTTACATAGTGGCTTGACTCTCAGCAACAGGTCATAGCTGCAGAAACAAGAGGCGCCTGAAATATTGTGTAGGGCCTGTAAACCCTGGAATGTGCCGTGCACTGCCAGCAGTGCCCTATAGGGTCTTAAGCAGCCTCTTTTCCCAAGACCTGGAAGAACTGCAGGCGTTTCTGACCAGACCTGTTGGGCTAAGGTGACTTTGACAGAAGTCAGCTCATTAAGCTAAGAGTGTAGCTTGTCTTTAGATATTTCAGCTGTGAAGTGCTGTAGTAACTCCAGGGCAAAGATGCTGCTCACAACAGAGACCCCACTAACAGTGTTTATAAAGCAAGAATTAATCAAAAATTGATGTATTTTGATGTATTTTTTACAAAGGACAAAAAAAAAAAAGCAAGTAAGTTGGCCCTCAAATAACATAACATACTAGTCTGTGTTTCCTCTCCAAACAGAAAGACAAAAATCCACCTAGTTTTATTCAATGAGTTATAGTATGCAGAACTGATTCAAAGACGGCAGTCTTTTCTTGGTAGCTTACACCATGGAAATGAGTGGAGTGTTACATGGAGTATTCGAATAAAAGTTCCCCTTTCCTAGACTTCCCATGTAATTTTATTTCCTGCTTAGAAAGAAAAAGGATGACAAGCAATTCAATACAGTCATCGAGAGTGATTCCCTTATGATAAGTGGACCCCCAACATTGCATCACTGCAGGGCTGATTTACCTGCAGATTTATTCAAGCGGCTTATGTACTCCTATGGCTGCTCCCGAAAAGCTCCAACAGAAACCTTGTGAATGGCCTCAAAACCAGGTTTTGGCAGATTTGCAAAGAGCTCTTTCCAGTATCATGGCTCTCCAACAGAAACCTTGTGAATGACCTCAAAACCAGGTCTTGGCAGATTTGCAAAGCATTCTCTTCAGTATCATGGCTCCTTCTAGGCAGCTCAGTAGATACATTTTACTTCAGATAGATGTTTTTACCTTCTCAACTCACACTGATTTGTTATGGTTAGCTATCAATTGGCATTTCCAAAAGCACCCATCTCCACCCACCCACAAGGTAGTCCAGGATAGCAGGGTACCTATTACACAAGCCAAACCAGTCAATCTGTTCAAGGGTGTGAAATTCTGAGCTGGCACTGACTAGTAGCAAAGAATTATTCAGAAGCACCACAGTGTACACATTTTAAAATACATTTAACTTCTTGGTTCTTAAACGGCCTGCAAACTTTTTGAGTTGCAGAGGCTACACTGGGATGTAATTTAATAACAAGGCTGCTGTCTATAAGTATAATGACTTTTTTAAATGTTTTCATTTAAAGGTATAAATGTGGTGGCCTTAAAACAACCAGCAACAGTGTGCATGGCTTGACTTCAAATTCCTACACTTACATGAGCAGAGATTGGGAGAGACAAGAAATCTTGATACTCTGTTGGGGGCCAGATGAAGTCTGTCCAATCTCATTTCCACAGTATAAGCAAAAAGGCACATTAAATTTTTTTTCATACTTGCAATTACAAGAGCAAGTTAAATGCTAAGGGCCAGTCCTAAACATGCTTTTCTTCAGTAACGTAATTGAAGGAAGCAGTGTTCTTGATCCACTGGAATTACTTTTGCTTATGTGTGTTTGAAGAACTAAGCCATTGCAGTTTTATTCTTGGCTTTCCAAACTCTGCCTGATCCTTTCAGAAACAAAGTACTTTCAAATGGTTGATGCCATCCCATTTCTTAAATGAAAATAAATAGTATTGCCATGCAAAAAAGCAGGTTTTGTTGTTGCTACAGGATCCTTTTTTTTCCCCTATAGAGTTCTACCTACCACAGTTCAAGATATACTTTTCAGATGTAACAGATAGGCCAAATTGCATCCTCATTAAGAAAATGCACTAGGCTACAGACTAATAAAACCACCTTACTTTGGACCAGCAAAGCTTCCATTAAAACTAGACGATATTTGTGTTGCAGAGCCATAAAATATGCTCTTTGCAAAGTATTTTTTCAAACCAGTCTAGCAAAATGTGTGGATACACCTCCATTGGCTTCAGTGACTTTTACATCAGGCACTAAAGCAGTGCATGCATTACATCTTCTTAATGGAGATTCACAGGTGAATTACAAAAAAAAAAATAGATTTATTATAAATGGAGATGTTCTGAAAGGTTTTCTACTTATGTTAAAAAATTACTGAGTGGAAAGTAGGTTAAGTAAGTTCTGTGTGACATGTAATTCTTTGTCTCAGCCAAATCAGCCATGTTAAATCTGATTCGCCATAGTTTTGTCGAAATCACCTGAAGATGTGAAATCTTAAGTGAGGTCGCAAGGTCCTGAATTGCCGACAAAGACAAATCTGTAGCATGCCTTTTTTAACTATGAAAAAAGTCATTATCAAAGCTTTCAGATAACTGAAATAAAGTATCATTTCCATTTCAATTAGCAGCATTTCCATTCTTTGTAAAGCAAATCTTTGAAGGCAATTACTGCTAAGTTTCCCTACCAAAACTGGGTGCACTGGGACCCACAACTCCACATCAAGCTTTGCATATAGGTAATGATGATGGAACATAACAGCAGCAGTCAGGACAAAGCATATCATCAGCAGACACTCTGATCTCTGCCTGCAAAATGAATACAACAGTGTAAAAAAGGCAGATAGAACATAAGACATCTGTAAACAGACAGAATACATCTGTGCAACTTGCCACACTTTGGAAAAAAAGGGGAGTTAAATGTAAATATATATATAATACCCTTTTCTGAGGTCACAGGCAGATGATTGAAATTTAGTCTCCTACCACTACTTAGTACCCACTCATCTGTTAACTCATAAAAACACTGATCTGTGGGGCACTTTGCTGTTTGCCGCTAAAGGATGATTTACATGGATCGGAAGAGTACCAAATAACTGCACAAAAGGCAAAATACGTGTTCTGTAATATTGACTGCCACCAGCTCTGCTGCCCACAGAGGGGGCCAGTATCAGACATAGTGACAAGCCAAGAAATTCAGTGAAGGTCAAGAAACTCAGTACTGCATTCTCCTCAATCTTCCATCAGCTGTAAGTCAGCTAAACTACTTGTCTCTGGTCCTAAAGTGGTCTGAATTCTGGCTTGGATGTATTTCCCTGAAACCATGCTCCAGAGCCAAAATGGTGTCATTGAAATTGTCCACTACACCATCATTATTAGAGCAATTCCTGGGGCTGAAGCATTTTTTCTCAGTAAAGCTGATACAGCAGGGTACAAGTGGATCGATTGTCTGACAAAACAACCCAAAGTGATGGGGTGGTGGCTGTCTGTGAAGAACACAGCAGCCCTTTTGTTCCCAGTCAGATGGGAGCCACAGCATCTGTGCCATCACTGAGCAAGAGTAGAGTGGCTACCTTTATTCCCTTCACATCAGCCATACAAACTGGCGTATATCCCCAGATCTTTCCCAAAAAGTCATATGCTACTCCTCCCCTCCCTCAGGCATTAAGCAGATGGACTTGGATATCCCAGAATGGAGCCTGGAGCTGCCACCAGTCTAATGAACACCAGCACCACAGGGCATAATTCAGCAGCTTTGGCCCCAAAACCCTCCTCCAAGCATCCTTGTAGGGCTGGAATCACCCCATGGGCCCCACACAGTTCTTCCCCCACAGCCCAAAGCACAGATGTATTTTTACCACCTCCCAGGAGATGAGTTGCAGATTAAAGCACAGCCTGGTTCATCCCCGACGCTTTCTCTGATCGCAGCCAAGGGGTATCGTCTTTTTCTGTGTACTGTCAAGATGTTTAGAGGACCTGGCAGCAGCGAAGCCTACCCATTGTACTAGGCTGCATAATAGGTCTGGAATTGCTTTATAAAACTGAAAAGCAGCATGCAAAAATGAAGAGACTTGATGAAGAAAGCTTCCAAAGACATTCTTGTGAATAAGCTGCCATTTTAAGCACAATCAGGTTTCTGAGGCACCAGAGAGCCAATTAATTATGCAAGTGTCAAATAAAGACTAATAAAACAAATACACACACAAAAACCTCATGTTTTCTCTGCAGAAATCTTACATTTTTAAATTGTTAGTTTCTATGTCAGATCTTTTTGCTTGGTCACAGCCACAGTGCTTCAGGTGGAGGGCAGGTATCTTCTTCAGGGACTAAGGCACTGCCTTCCACGGAAATAATTTTCAGATTTGGATAACAACAGTGTTATTTCAAGATTTAAATAAAACATGCATGAGAAATAAATTCTTGAAGCTTTGCACAAAAAAAAAAAAAAAAAGAAAAAGCTTGATACTTTCAAGCCTCTACAGAATCTGGGAAAACAAGCATCACATCCAGCTTCCTCTTAAAAATATAAAGGAATTTTTTAGTAATTACCTTGCTATTTTCCCTACCAGCACACAAACTCATGTTTTTGTTCTGCAAAGGGCATTTGTTTATACCCTACCAGTCTGCTCCTTCATACTGAAAGCATTTTTCCTGATCACTTTAGGAAAGATGGAGTCCATGGCTCTCAAAATCCATACAACCATAAATCAATATATGACATGTCTGCAAGACATTGATTTAGTGGTCACATAATTCACTGATTTTTGACACTTAAACCAAATGCAATTTATCAGTGTTTTAAATACTCCTTGAATGTGTGCAAAACTTTTCTCCAGTGTGCAAAAGAACAACCTCAGATCCTCCTTTTTTTTCCACACTGGACAATTCAATTAGCTGCTGCTAAGTCTGAAAAAATATCACCTTTTCCTTTTTTTCCCCCTTTTTTCCACTTTTTTAATAATCATTATGATTATGAAGTCTAAATTGTCCAAACATGTATGCACAGGGGATTCTGGTACACAGAATGTGCTTCTGGCCTCATTTTTTCTTCGTTTGGTGGATACCACTGAGAGAAAATAGTATTTCCTGGAAATAGATTTAAAAATATATCTTGATTAAATCATGTAGTATATCTGAAGGACAGTCCATAGCTGATAGAAGATCAGAGGCTGGTTGTCCTATACATCTGTAACTGGTAAGACAGCCATGCTGCAGAAATTTAGGTTGTCTTTAGCCCCGCATTAGTCATGTGTCTGTTTGTGTTTGTTTGTGGGCAGGGTAAGAAGAATGGGCACACAATTATTTAACTAATTTCAATTATTTACTGCACAGGTCTGTGTGAAGAAAACCCATTTTCTGTACTTATGATTAAACCTTAAAGAGCAGCACTGGTGAAAAAGGGAACTGACTGGAGAAATGCATGATTAGCTTCATTACAAAAGTCCTACAGCATTTGAGCATAGGAAGGTGGGTCAGGGAGAACATCTACATGGCACACACAGGTAGACAGACTTGGCAGTGACACATTACTCCTGAACTTCGGGCGTTACCGTTTCTGAGCACCTGAAGGCTGAGGACAGAGAGTGACCTGAGGCTGCTCACCTAACAGATGCCCATCCCTTGCAGTCCTCAAGGCCAGGCTGAAAGCAGCTTGGGGCAACCTGGTCTAGTGAAAGGTGTCCCTGAACATGGCAGGGGGCTGGAAGTGGGTGAGCTTTAAGCTCCCTTCCAACACAAACCATTCTATGATTTCACAGCAGCAAGAAATAAACCTGGTTGGTGGTTGCTTCCTTCTCATCTGGTTCCAGCCTGGTAGTACGTAGTATGCTTCAAGACATGAAGCAAGCTATCTAGACTTGCTGGGCTGTCATAGGACTAGGGGGCACCATTAGAGCAGGGTTCATTGGTTCCAAATGGAATGAGACATCTGTCTCTTGCCACCAAGAAACTTAGATGACAAGCTTAGATGCAACACATTATCTGGTGAGAATAATCCTACCCATTGGGCTCAAAATACCAGCAAAGGCCTGGCTCGTTTTCCACTGTCCCTGTGGCTTCCCCCAGTAGAAATGAACTGTAGAAGTAAAACACCTAAGCAAGCCTTGTGCAGGCATCTCTAGAGACTTTCCTCCTTCACTCTGTATTGCAGAGTACATGTTCACACAAAACACGTTATGACATTTGTCCCAAAGCCTGAGAAACCTAGCTTTGAGGGAAATTTGGCTTTTTCAGTTGCCAGTTGTGGATAGAAATTCTTCAATGTTTTGTCTTTCACCCTTTCACTGTTTTCAAGTATGGCTGGTAAAGATATCCTTTTTTAGTTTGCACGCAGTTTCTCCATTATCAAGCACTATGAATGTAATGTGTTATGTCTGCCACTTGGCCTTGAATACTGAGAAAGCTAAAGCCCATGATAATAGTCAAATTGAAGAGGAAAAATAATGTCGGCTGACTGGCACAGCAGAGGTCTCAAGGGGAGCTGTGTCTGCTCAAGGCTGCTTACAGGATCAGGCCTTATTTACCATAATGTATGTGTCTACAGTTGCTGTATGTCAATCTTCATTCTTCATCTTCCCATTGGTATCTAAGCACAATGTTTTGAGTGAGAACAAAATGAGGTGATGAGCCAAAGCTCACTCATATTGCTGGAAAGGGGACAGGGGACAGGGGCCCAGGTGGACTTTATGTCACTTGAAGCCGTATTTTCACTTCATCTTGTTGAAAGAATAAAAAAATTTTAAAAAAAAACAACCTTTTGTTTAAAACTTCAGTTCTTTAAAAATTGAATTGACAGTCAAAAGGAAACAGTGCATTTAAAGGTGGTTGTAATTACATCTACCTTCATTTTTGTTCCATAAACAAATTTTCCAAATTATGTGGTGTTTCTTTGACCTATTTTTTCAGATGCTTGAAAGGATAATGGAGGATCTGAAAGCCAGCAATTTTGGACTTAAAGTTTGAACTTCGAATTCATTTATTTTTAGCATACAATGTAAAGGATGCTTAAAGAAGGGGGGTAGGAGGGAAGTAAATCAAATTTCATTCCCAGGTCAGGAATGAAAAAATGTCTGGGGGAAAGCAACAAGGTCTTTTGTTTTAGTTCATTGTTTATCTTTTCCAAGCTGCATTATTGATCTTTCACATGAATCATTATGCAATATAATTTAGAGTCTGACCAACAAAAGCTGTTATTAGTGCTAGAATTAGTGGGATTTCACAATCTCATCAGGCCTTATGAGTGTTCTGACTCTAACAGTTAAGGTACACACTGAGACACCAAGCTAATATAAAATGAAATAATTACTATTCATTTTTAGAGCCATCTGGTTTTCTTCTCGAAGCTTGTCTCACCAGGCTGAAGATTATCTGGATATTCTTTTGCTAGCCACTTGAGAAATATTTGGGATTCAGGAGCCGATTCAGGAGACAGAAGACATGTTGAAGTTCTTGGAAACTATGTGTCAGCCTTGCTGGCTCCAAATGGAAAAAAGGGCTGCAAAGAAATCTGACCAACACCAAGCAACTGTTCTGAAGAATGTGGCTTAAGGTTTTCAAAGTGAAGTCAGCCTCCTAATGCATGCAGCTGCAGCTGAAGAACACACAACAGCACAGAGTAGACGGGTACAGGGAGAAGCACTCCTACTCCATCAATTCTGTATGAAAGATTTTCCTTTGTGAAACATCCAGATTGAAATGTTCTTCATTCTACTTGACCTTAAAGATAGACCACTGATAGAAAGATTTATTAGCTGATAATTACAGCCCTTAATTTATGGGATTTAGGTTTTCAACCAGAGAGCCTGAGGGCAAAATATGAGTCAAACTGCTGCTAAGTCCACTGTACTGCAGTACCAATCTATCTGAGACTGCAGGAGGAAAGAAATGCATTGTCACCTTGAATTTCACAAGGTGACATAAAAATGAATACATCTTCCTGAAATGTAGCTTTTATTGCAGCACCTAATTTTACCCTAATGATGCAAAATGCGAAACTAATATTGGTTTCTGCTTAGGGTAAGGCCCTGTTTGTTACACTTGTTGTAACTTTTATTTTAAACCTAGTAGTTATAGGAGGAATAGGTGGTGCTGCTCATAGTTAAGGCTGCCCATGATTTGCTATAATAAAATTATTTTTTTATAAAGGTGCTTAAATTCTATCATCAAGTCTTAAAATACAGGAAAATGCAAAAAATTAAGATGTGGAGTGCATCTTTCAATTATCTTGTTCTCCCCTTGGTTGCACGTATTATGTCTTGTGCTAAGAATACCATATCATAAATCTCTACCTATCAAACTCCAGCCTCATTCAGTGGACCATTTTCTGCCTTTGAATTGGGCTTCTTTAACTGAGGAAGACTTTTGGCCAAGATACTTGTTCAGAAGTTCGTTGGAGAACACAAAGTGTGAAGAGAAATGATGGTTTTGTAACCAAAAACTATCAAATGCTGCCCATTAGAACAACACTGCCTCTGCAGAAGCTTGTCAGGAAAAGCCACTGATAGATAGCTTCAGTTCAAAGATTTTTCTGTATCATCTTGTAAAGGCATAGACTCATCTTAGATATTCCCAAATATGCAGAGCATCACACTGAATGTGTGCAGCTGGTCACCCTGAGCCACCCCAAAATCCACGCCCTCCTCCCCGTCAGGCTCTTGTCTGAAACCCAGGCTTTTCAGAAGAGTTTTATGTAGGTACAAAGTGGAAATCTGAGTATGTTTAGACTAACAAAGCCTACATTAATTTATATGAGAAAATCCCCATGGGTTTGTTATAAGATTATGTTGTTGAAATTGGCTTCTTCCCACTATTTCCACACCCAGACATGACAACAAATCTGCTGAGTCCCATGGCTTTCACATCTTACATAAAGAATTTAGGGTCAATAGGATGGAATATATGACTGTGTTAACTCAAGCCCATTTCCCTTGACAAAATTTTGGCTGAAGAACTGAGTTTTCCACTCCTTTTCACATAGCTGATAGTGAGAAAAAAAATATGGAAAAGATGACTGATGTCCTAGGTAGGGCACATGCATAGATTTTCATATATAAATACAGAATATTCTCAGAACAGAAGACAGTATAGATTATTTGTCTAAATTAAATTCGACATAAGGGGGGCATAAATTGCAGTGGTAAGTCGCACTAGAGGAATGGTGATAATTCACTACCATACCACTTTACAAAAGTATACTGTACTTTAGACTGCTGTCTAGACAAACCTCTTCTTAAAAGATACTTCAGTAATCTCCTCTGAGGTGCATCATCTAAAGCAAGTGATATCAATTTAAGTTACAAATATGAGCTGTTCTTATCTAGAACTTAAGGTCAGTAGCAGATGTTATAAATTCCTATAGGCGCATGCCCAAAAACAAGGATGGGTGTGTTGTTTTTTTTAATGGCAGAAATCTGCTAGTTATTCTTGCCTTATCTGCAACAGCTGAGCAATCTTTCAGTGCTACGAGGAGATTGAAAACTTGGCTCCTATCTAGCATGGACAAGCTTGCCTTAATCATATTGCTCTTTTACATGTGCACAAGGACATCAACATTGACAGTGCGACAGTAAAGCAGCCATTTGCTGAAAACAACTGTCAACATTGTCAAGTTTTTTGGAACCTTTTATAATGTGATTTGTGTGACAAAGCTTGTATAATTCTGTTTATCAGCCGCAGTAACAAATTTCCATAAGGAAAATATATGGAAAACCACACTGGAGCTGGATTTTCTATTACCAGCTCCTACCTGACTCTCTAAAGCAAATGGGTTAGAAAAAATTGCAAGATAAACCAACTGCAACAGCCAGAGCTTCTAGTCCCATTTAAATCAGTTTTGAGAGTTTTCACAAAAGGTGAAAGTAAAAAGATTTTGTCTTTCATTTAAAAGTCATGCTTTTTCTAAATTCTTCATGTATTTTTCTTCTGTGCTTGCCATCAAACCTGTAAAGATATGCTTGAAGAAAGAATCATCATTAAATTATATATGGTGCTGATACCTGGGATTTTTAAAAATCCAACATGAAAGGCTCAAAAAAGGCATAGAATAGGTAAATACTACAAAGTACATGTTAAAATGCTGCAGAGGGTGGGAAAGAAACCTTATTTAGGATTAAATTAATTTAGACTTGGGACTGGTCCCTAACCTGTGCCTATACCAGCCATGGGTAGCTCTCAGCTCTCCCAATACATCTCAAGACCAGTTTCTTAGCATCTGCCACTCCTCAAGTTACAGGACCGCTAACCTGCAAATGGTTCTTGGCATCCTTGGCACCAGTATACTTTTAGCTTATTATACTCTGCTGTCATCTTTCCTAGGTATGCAAATTTTCATAAATCATAAAATCTAATGGTATTAAACAGTCTGCATTTTGAAAGTGTATGAAATTATCTCCAACAAAGGCTTAGCACTGTTTCCGATTATTTGAAGTTCTAATTCCCGTAGCTTGCCATACAGAAGTGGGTTTTTTCCTCCTTTCAGTCAACCCTTCTTCCATAAAATGGCTTGTAAAGAAGAACGGGGTATACTTGCCCCAGACAGATCCTGTCTGATCTCCCCTATGTGTTATGAGGAGAGTTTTGCATTTACACCTGAGGTTCTCTTCAGACTGTGGGAGCTACCAGCCCCTGAACCCCTTCAATGTCCCTGTGGAATGCTCATGAGTGCTCTAAAGGATGCTGTTAACAACAGACTTTCTCTGTATCATCTTAATCTAGTTTCCAAAGATGCACTGTATACATGTATTAGCTGTAGCCCTGTCGATGCTCTGAGCTGTTCCAATTTGTTTTTCGCACACATACTTGCAATGCCTCGGAGATATCTCGGCACATGCTGTACAATTGCTGGCATTTATCTTGAATTAAAGAGAAGAGGGGTCAGAGAGGGGGGAGAGGAGGGATTGTGGGCACAGTACACATTAGGCCCAAAGAGTTTCATAACTCCCTCGAGAATCTAGGGCACACTGTCAAAGTGAATCGTGTCTCACAGTTAATTTGGTTGGTGGCCAGAGGCCACAAATAATTCTCTTGCCCACAGCCCAGGTTACTCAGCTGTATAATAAGGATGAAAGCCCTGGTTTCTGCAAAGACTCAAAATCATAGACATGGTCTTGCCATGCAGGGGAAGATTTAAGTTATACAGACTTGTATAGGTGTTGCTCTGAGCTTACAATGTAATTTATTTTTAATTGTTCCTGAAGTTTAGGAAGAATAAAATGTTTAATCTTCATGATGAAAAAAGGAAGCAGAAAAATAAGGTGACATACTTGAATGAACTGTGAGGAAATAAAGTGCACAACATGTGATAATGCCATGACTCTGTGTTACTGTGCATTTCTAGGCTGAAAAGATATGGCTTGATGGGTAATTTGTCATGCTGTGCGATAGAGAACAACAGTAAAGAGACTTCAGACAGAAAAAAATTACACAAATAGTAGGGTGGAAAGGTATAATTGAAGATGGCAAAAGACTGAAAGAAAGACATTTAAAATTACTGTACTGACCTACTAAATGTACTTGGGCGTGGAATCCTGGCCCCACAGGAACAAGCATTAAATGTCTGCAGGCTGTGACACTACTACAGGATAATGCCAATCTTATGGAGCTCTTGAAAGGAAAAAAAAAATCCAGTGTTAGTTGTAAATAGAAAAAAATAAAAATCAGACCCTTGTTTTTTGCTTCCATGCACAGCCTGAACAAATTTACAACATGGGAAAATTTAACTATGGCCAGGCTGGTACCTGGTATCCAGACCCATGGAACGAAGACTTCACCTTCTTCTCATGAGCTGCATGAGGACTCATTCTCCACCACCAGGACACTGTGTCTGCAGACAGACCTAGGGAGCTAAGCCACGATATGATGCTGCTCTAGCTGAGTTGTCCTCTTCCCTCACTGGACAGAGAAATCATACCCAGAGATATCAAAAGACCCATGATCACTTTAGAGAAGCTAGCTGAGGCAAGGGCCAACACAAATGTGTCCTTCTCCTGTCTGCTGTTGCTCAACCTCTTGGCTCCTTACCAAAAGCTCTTGAGAGGAGTCTATTACTGACTGCCCCAAGTCTCCGTGAATGTGAAATACCTGCATTACCAGCTAACTTCATACATTCAGTGATGCATTCCTGTGTAACACAAAGAATACCACCAGCATGTTAATAGCTTTGTCTTTTGTTCGCTTCAGGAGACTTTTGAATTCTGCCTTTGTAACAGCATGCCCTTTTATTCAAGAGAAATCACAGGCTACATCTCTTTCTCCCCTTAGGGCTACCCAGAAAACACCAGAAAATCATACTGAAATTAGCTTTCCAAGGTTTCCTCGTTGTGGATGCAGGATACTGGCACAACAGGGAAAGCACTGCTGAGGCCTATAAGGATGCTGAGGAGGGACTCTTCATTAGGGACTGCAGTGATAGGACAAGGGGTAACGGGTTAAAACTTAAACAGGGGAAGTTTAGACTGGATATAAGGAAGAAGTTCTTTACTGTGAGGGTGGTGAGGCACTGGAATGAGTTGCTCAGGAAAGCTGTGAATGCTCCATCCCTGGTAGTGTTAAAGGCCAGGTTGGACAGGGCCTTGGGTGACATTGTTTAGTGTGAGGTTTAGTGTGGCAGGGGTCTAGAACTAGATGATCTTAAGGTCCTTTCCAACCCTAACTATTCTATGATTCTATGATTGAACAGCTTGCCAGGTTCCTGAAGCACCCACTCTGTATGAAGCCTAAAATAAAGAGAGCCAGGGCAGCTGCAGGATGAGGCACTATCCCACTGCAGAGATATGCTAAATAATTTCTGCTACTGTACAGACATTTTGACCATAAAAATAAATGATTTAAATTGTGAAACTGTAGCTAGCCTGCTGTCAAGTTAAATAAACAATGAAGAAATCCAGAGACTCCAATTGCAATTATTGTTCCATGACCCACGCTTTTCAAAAGGCCACTTCCAGTGCATTTAAGTACTAAATGAAGAGAATACTTCACTAAAATAAGTTTCTGTGTTTATCACACACCATTTGGTAATAGTCAGGGCCTTGTGTGATTCTGTGGCAATTAAATTTGCCAGAGAATCCACCCACTGCTGCAGACACACACTGCAGGATGCAGACTGTCATTTTTAAAGCTAAAATGAGGGTGTATTTTTGCCGTTAGCAGCAAAGAAAATCTTCCAGATGTTAACTGAAAGAAAAGTCATGCTGAGATACAAGCCCAAGTTTGCAGGCAGCCTAATGTAACAGCTCTAATAGGCATGAACAGCCCCTTGATTTTGATTTTAATTTTAATTAAACCAGAAAACTTGATAGCCATTAAATGGTTAGTGATGCTAAGTATTCCACAGTTGCTTGATATCCCGATCTCTACTTCCCATTTTCATATTCTTGCCAAATTTGATAAATTTCAGCTTCTCCACATCTACTCCCCAAACCTCCTGTTTATTGTGCTGACAACTCTTGGTATCAATATTGCAGTCTGCAATGAAAAATTAAGTCTGGCATAAAATCAATAGGATGCAGTATAAGATTAAATGCCATACAATGCTGAATTCATCACACCATGTTGGTAAAGACTTCCTTTTAGTTTGTTTATTTTCTTTTTATTTACTTGCAGCAGTGCCTGAAATCTGTCTTTTGCCACAGCAAACTGCAGCAAAATTTAGGTGAAGTGGGCATCACATGAGATAGGGTCATAAAGAAGGACTATCAAGGCATGCTAGCCATAAGTAACAGTTCTGATTCAAGCCATTACGTAAAATAGTTACACTCTGCTCATGTATCTTATCCATTTCAAAACCGGCATGCTTTACTGACATTTCCCAGACTATAGTATAGAAATATAACAGTAACTTCAGATCCAGCAGCTCAGCTGGTATAAATTAGTGTCTGTTCAGTGGGAGTGATGCCAGTTGTGTTGGCTGAGGATTGGTGCACGGAAAATGACTCGGAAAGTATAGATAGAATTGTGTATAATGTTTCCTATTAGTAATCTTATGTTCAGGCATTCCCAAAAAGATGAGAGGCTGTCTCCTTGTCCTCACAAAAATGAGACAAGAAAACCCTCTGCTTGAGCTTTACTTGTTAGCCAGCTACAAAAATCACAGTGGATCAGTGATCATTGCCCCATTTTCTGCTCTTAAGACATAAATTATTACTAATTAACGTTGTGAAAGAAGTTAGGAACGAGAGAGGGAGCTGATCCTTGCTAGGCTGCAATCCTTCTCTTGGCAAGGTGAAGTTCCTCACCATTCCCCTGGCACAGCTGTGTAAACAGGTATGCTTCTGGCCCAATTTATGCAGCTGTAGCTTCAGGAAGAAATGGAATGAAACTTTGGACAACTCTCAAAAGAAAAAACTTCAGCTTAAAAACTGTTCTTAGCATGTAAGACTGAATACTTTATTCACTGCAAAGTAGTCTTTCATGCTGGCTTTAATAACTGAAAACAAGTTTATATAATTGACACAAAGTGGTAAGAACACATCAGTGTCAACTCTGCTTCTTTATGGAGGTTTTGCTTTTTCTGTTATGCATGGGAAGGAGGCAGGTCAGAAGCAAGAAAACTTTAACCTGAACAAATCCATCACATTACTTTAGAAATACAAAACAAATAAGAAAACAGCCCCCCCCCCCCCAGCTTTTTGAAATTATGAACTGCTTTTACATAGTTTCTGCCTGTGGCAGGGGGTTGGAACTGAATGATCTTTAAGGTCTTTTCCAACCCAACAATTCTAGGATTCTGTGATAGTAAACACTCATTCAAGGCAACCTAGAGAAAATACAGGACTTCAACTCATTTCACGCTATTTTGACTACACTTATGGGCTAAATAGAATTATTTTGACCTTACCAGAATGGTGGAATTTTCAAAACTACTAGTTTTCATTCAAAAAGGGGCAAAAGCTATCTCTAACTGAAGGGGTATAAATTGATCTCATGGATTTATACTAAAAGTAAGATGGCTTAAGTTGGCAGAATTACCCAGCAAAATAACCGCATTAACCTGCAAATTCTTCCTCAAAAAGTAGCATTGACAAAGCATACTCAGTAGCCTGAGGTTTCAGTCCCATCTTCATTTTCTCTGCAGCATTCCAACTCCCTCTCTCGAGCCACTACATAGCCTTCACCCAGAACATTTACAGGAGGAAGCGAACCTGAAGTTATTTCTTTCCTGAAAAGGATGTCCTATTGCATTCATAACCTGTGTTTTCAGGGATAGAGAACAGACCACCGAAGCTCTAACTATGTTTACATGTCTTCAATAGCTCTCAGTTTGCATCTGCTGGACCAAGTGGGTCAAACGCATCACTCTATCCTCCCTAATACTTCAGTGGCAAAAGCAAGTATGTCTAAGCCATACTTCAGCAGATCTAATTTGCATTGGATAGTTTTCCTCCCACCCTACCAGCTCCATACTACTTCACCTGGCCGACATACAGGAATTATGACTGCTGTGCCACCTAGCGTGCTGATGGGTAAGATGACCAGGAGAAGAAGGCCCATTCCAGGCTTAGTTGTCCACTTCTGTCACTGTAGCCTAGAAGACTGCTAGCCAAGCAGCAGATCACAAGTTTTATCCAGCTTACAAAATACCTGGATTTCATTGACAATGGAATTACACTGCTCTCCACATAAGGAATGATCACCTGCAGGTATGGAAATTTCCCTGTGTGATTAGTCACTTTTTGATGCTGTCCTGGGAGATGGCACCCTCTTTACACCACTGCTGAAATAGACACACATAGATTTATTATAGAATCATAGAATGGTTTGTGTCGGAAGAGGCACATGTGGCTGCCCAGGCTTCTCTGAGCAACCTATGCCAGGGCCTCACCACCCTCACAGGGAAGAACTTCTGCCTAAGAGCTTATCTCAGTCTCCCCTCTGGCATTTTAAAACCATTCTCCCTTATCCTGCTATGACAAAAAAATTCCTCCCCACCTTCCCCCCCCCCCCCCCCCCCCCCCCATTAAATCATTCCTTTTGTCTCATGTGCTGGGAGATGAAGAAGTGGCTGGGGCTGGCTGTCTTCCATATGCTTCCCAGTTTTTCATTCTGCCATTGCCTTCATCTTGTTGAAGAAAACCCCCTCTGGCGCAAGGGAGCTATGCAGCTATATCACCAACAGACATCTTATTTCCTCCTGATGTTTTGGTGAGGGTTGTGGCTATGCCTGAAACAAGATGAAATGAGTACTCTTTAAGTGTGTGTCATTCTTTCCCCAAAAACAGAGCCAGAACACTCTTCCCTACACTCTGCCTGTATAATCTCTACTGCATTTCTACAAACACTCCTGCAAGACAATGACAAGTTTTCCACTTCCATTTGTAATCTGAACCTGAGCATAACCAAAACACGTTGTTCCTTACAACCATCGTTAGGAAAGGTGACCTAGGAAGATGTACCTTGTGAACCCGATGACTGCAAGTGTTGATAAGGGAAAGGAAGAAGCTGTCTATGCTCCAATTACCCTAACAGACTGCAACGGCTCTGATAAGCTGCCCCCAGGGCTCCCCCACATCCATCCCCTAAACCCAGTGGCTCCATTTAAGCTCAGCCCATGTCCTTAATTAACCAGAGCTATGTTTTAAGTGTAATAGTCTCCCAATGGCCACCAGACATTTACTGTGAGTAGCTGTCTTCTGGATAAACCCCTGTTTTATCATAGTTTTATCACCAGCCCCATCTTTGCTCTGTCCTCTGGATGAACTAAGGTGCTCATCTCCAGCCCTGTCCCTGTTCCACCTCCTGTTTATCCTGGCTGTGCTCTTTGGGTGATCCCTGCAGCTGACCAATTACTTCACCCTATGCAGATTGCAGTCTTCATCCTGGACCATATAACATTCCCTTAAAATCGAAAGAGCAGCTCTGTATATACTTACCTTATCAGAAAGCTGGAAGAGTTAAAGGACAGGAATATTTGCCCTAAGTAAAGTCATTAAATGACCAAGTGAGATGATTGCAGTAAGCACCCCAAATCTCCATTTTACATGCCTTCTCTGATGTATTTCAACTGTTGTAAATACCATTATAATCACTCCAGCTTCATGGCAGCTGATGTGCTATACATGTTTGAGAGGGTGATATCAATTAACTATGTTATCTATAATGCTGTGCCTGCAATTACTACTACTTCACAACTTATCATTAATGCATTTGACAGGGTTTTTTGAAAGTAACATTTATTTAGAGGTTAATCAAAATTCCTAAGACTGCCATTTATTATAATCTGATTTTGGATAATTGTCCAAATCAGTGGCTCTTAGAGGCAGCAGTTTTGTCTCAGTCTCAATGAATACGGTACATTAATGCCAAAAAACAACAGTGGATTAGAATTACATTTCTGTACATGTAAGCAGCTACTGCAAGACTCAGTTCTTCTGAGTGTAGGAATTTTTTTTGTCTAGAATTTTTTCTATCTAATAGCTGGAAGGCTGGACAATGCTCAACCATACTAAGAGTGGGGAGGACAGGACACAGAGAGGAAGCCAAGGTGAGGTTAGCTCCTTGTATCATTCCAAGGAGCAGGGAAAAGAAGTAAAGAGAGAAATAACAATAGGATGAATGTTGAATGATGAATTCATGAAACATGAATCCTTTTGCACTAGAAATTGAGGCCAACCAGGTAAGGAGTGGACAGCAGCTGACACACCTGCCAGTACACAATGCACAGTTTAGTGTGTACCTTTGCAAGCCCTCAGGCTCTGTGATAATATTAAGCCCAGCGCTTAAAGTACCACAAATACCAGAATTAGTTACCACAGAGCTCTAAGTTAGCACTATGCATATAGACATGCCAACAGCTTTTATTCACTTCCTCTCCTTCTTTGGTGCCAAATTCCTCCCCCCCCCACCCCCCCCCCAGTCATCAGACAAGCAGACAAAACCTGCTATTTTCCTGGTGAATTTTCATTTGGCAGGTATGCTACTTGAGCAGAAGGAAGGTATATTCCTAAGACAGTCCCTTCTTCTATTATTCCAAAGCCTGTAGGTGATAGAGATTCCCAGTGAAACAACTTTACATGTTTTCTTAACATACGTAATCCAAGATACCCCTCCTCCTGTTCAAGTAGCTGCTGAATAACTCTAGAAAATCCTGGATAAAGCACATACATACTCAAAAAGGATAAGTCCAAAGCTGAATGGTTGAAATCTGGCAACTCACAAACAACAGAAAATCTCAGTGAGAAATGTTAGGCAACATTATGTATGGTTTTTTTGTACCAGGTCCACTTAAAATAATAGCTTCCATATCAACTATTCAGACAGTATGAAAGGCTTAAAACAATATGGAGGCCCATTTACTGGTTTATTAGTAAGCACCTTTTGTAGACATCCAGACAATCACAAGATAAATTTCTTATTTATTGAACAGAACATATTTATAGAAGTGGAGTTTGGGAGACAACAGGAAAATAAGAAAAATGGTTTGCAAGAACAGAAGTTGAATCACTTTTACATGAAACTGGGAATGTTCAGCAAAACCCTTTATTCTGCTGATCCTTTCCAATGTTTATTATAAATACTGCTTTTAAAATAATTAATTTGACAATACACCATATTGCTGATTTGCACTAAAATGTTTTAGTTCTAAAAGCTTGTAACATTTTGAGGTTTTCAGTTTTGCTGTTAGATACTGCCTATGAATCACTCCCTATCATATTTATATTTCAATTCTTGGGCAATACTGGCAATTAGTATGTAAAATAGTTATACAAAACAGCAGATCAGTCTGTAATAAATCATACTTTGGCAGAGAAGGTCACCATTAATTTATTGCTTTAAAGTAACTTACAATTGCTGTAACTGTTCTGCAGTAAACATTCCTCGAGGAGCTCTCCTCTCTTTTGTCTGTTGACAGAATACCGGTGCACATTTAAACTAACTGCACATATGTACCTGAGTAGTACCAGACTGTTGACACTGCTTTCCCTCCTTCAGTGCAGTGCTGTGGATCTATTCACATGGAC
Organism: Pezoporus flaviventris; assembly: GCF_033815535.1. Taxonomy (NCBI): domain Eukaryota; kingdom Metazoa; phylum Chordata; class Aves; order Psittaciformes; family Psittacidae; genus Pezoporus; species Pezoporus flaviventris. The sequence goes on from NW_026892600.1 coordinate 230,868, forward strand.
CCCAGAACTGCTGTACTGCTGTTTGGTTTTTTTAGCTTTGATAAAGTTCTCATAAGACAGATTTGTTCTGAGTTAGGTATTTGTAGTTCCTGGACCAGGCCTTCTTATGGAATCAGGTTGTCATCTAACACTTGTGTATGAGCCTAGAGTGAAAGAGGCAGTGCTACAGCCCTGCATGAAATGCCAAGCTTTGGCCCTACCACGTCACCTCATCCCTTCGTTCCTGTGTGCTTTACATATTATATTACAGTAGCACAAGCACACTGGCTACCCAGTATTCTTGTGTGTCAGAAATTACTTCCTCTGCCCACATTAGTGACCCTACCCAATAGTTTCTTTTAAAAGTTTTAAACAAAATCTACAGGTAGAAGCATTTGAAGTGCTTGTATATACAGCTCTCTCAGGCACAATATATTTCAGCAGAACCAGTAACTCACTGCAAGGTCAGATTCTTCTTTCTCATTCACCTGGCCACCCTTCCCCTTCAATGGCTTTAATTTTCCTTTTTGAAAAGTTGCTTTCATTTTTAGGACATTAAAATAAATGAACAAGTAGAGAATCACAGATTGGTTTGTGTTGGAAGGGACCTTAAAGCTTATTCAGTTCCAACCTCCTGACACCAGAAGGGACCTCTTCCACTAGACAAGTTGCTCCAAGCCCCGTCCAACCTGGCCTTGAACACTGCCAGGGATGGGGCAGCCACAGCTTCTCTGGGCAACCTGTGCCAGGGTCTCACCTATTCAAGGTTTTCTCTATTCCCCAGTCTCAGAGACATGCTTTTGCTATGAAAGGCTGGATCAGATGATCCTTGAGGTCCCTTGCAAACCAGTATTCTATGATTCTAGGATTACCTTTCCTCCTGTCTTCAGCTGCATAAATATGTCAAATTATGTTTCTGCATCACAGTGTGCATCTCCCTGCAGCTACATAGAGCCACTGCCACAAACAGAATTACTCCTACTTAAACACCATCTTTTCATTCTGGTCCCTTCTCTACCTCCTATCTCACTCTGCATTTACTCCGTTCTCTTTCTTAACTTACAGACCTATGTATTTCTGAACTTTTATTGTGCAAACTGTTTCCTAAATAAAGTTTGGGATGTGCCTCCCCACCACTGCTAACAGCCAGTTTATGTACCTTAATGCTGCCCTACAACCTTCCCTCAATGAGAATTGTTCAGAATGCTGCAGCTAAACTAACCTTTCACAGATCACACCTCTACGGCGTATATAACTCTCAATTTACTTTCTCTTCAGGAAGAAAATCTTAGCTCCTCTTCTGTATTAGGAATAACATTGCCCTCCCTCTCACTTGCCACATGTGTGTTTACATTCTTTCTGCTTTTGAGCTCTGCACAACAATACAGGGAACACACGTGTAAACTCACATACATATATTTAGTGGTGTATTCATGTATTTGAGTACAGTGATGAGCAGGGGAGTTCTCTATGCTCTATCACTTTGCTGTTGTACCTGCCTATTTCTCTTCTGACAACTGGCTGCTCCTACCAGTGGGAGCAGATTCTGTGTTTTCATCCTTTTTCCAAGGCCAAGTTTGAGCCATCTTTGTTGTGTACAAGTTCTTCAAAGGCAGCTGCTTTTTAGTCAGATTTCTTTCTCAGCCCTTTTCAGCTGGTAACGTTTCAAGCATGGAATGGTCAGAATTTAGGACCTGTATTTGCTCTCATGGCTCCAAAATAACAGGAGGTGCTCCTCGGAGAATTCCTTGTCTACGTTTTAGCCTGATGATGATCTTTAAAAGCCTTCAAACAATGCAGCAATACTTCCTACACCTTTACTGTATTCTTAAACATTTTCCCATTTTTTTTCCCCCTCTAACTTGTATTTGATCTATAAATTCAAAAAGCGTGCAATGAGCCTTTATGTTTGTGAAGTACATGTAACTTGATGGAGCTATAAAAGCGGTCCGTGGAAAGCTAAAATTGTAATAATAAGTTGGGCATATGATGATCTAGAGTTGTATAATATGCCTATTATCATACGATCTGTGCAGTTTTGTCATAGCTTTTTAGCACCTGAAAAACTGAATATAGGCCAAATGTTGTATCTCTATTTTACGTGATGGAGAAGGGAGACAGATTTTATCTGCAATATGCTCAGGCTCACTTTCTAGCATTTTGGAAATGATTCTTTAACAAATGCTTCGGGAAAAAAAAAAATACAGACTTCTTGGATTAAAAAGCTAAAAATCATAAAGCTGAGAACATATTACTTAGATGAAGATTTATGTGCCCAAGTGATACCAATAACAATTTTCCTCACCCCTTTCTTTCCCCCAGATCTGTGGTTAGGAAGGTCAGATTTTTTTGACTGCTATATTGCGGCAACAGGGCAAATCTTGTTTGTCTAGCCCAGCCTTCACTGTATGTCACAGTGCTGCCATTAAAGTAGGTAACCAAAATGTCATTTGTTCAGGATGATGAGTAAGGTCAGAGCTTCCATGTCCACATCAGACTGCATGCACAGAGGGCTGAGTTGAGGCTAGTCTCTACTCCCCCAGTTAATACCCCAGCAACCTTGACCTTGTAGCAAGGTTAGGCACATGGTGGAAGGGAAACGTGCAAAATTGTCATGTGTGCTGCATCCCTCCCCGGAGGCTGTAAGTTTCACCTCTCTGATATGTTTAGTTGGCTCAGAGTAAAAGTTCTTGAGAGCAATCACAATCCTAGGTTTCATGTGGCAATCTGCAGAAGGAATAGCTCAGCTCACAGGCAGAGCACCCACGGAAGCTCCCACAGGGAGTCAACCAGGTTCAACTGGCCCTCATCACGATCATACTCCTTAAATAAAATCTTTTTTTATAAAAATGTACATGTTTTTTTATAAAATGTATTTATAAATAGAAGTATAAACCTGATGTGGATAACCGGGCAACAACTCTCATTAGGTAGCGAAGTTTCACAGGGCTGCTCCAGAGGCTGCTCCAGCCTAATCAGTGGAGAGATCACTGGTGCCATCTGCACTCAGCAGGGACCAGGTCCTCGAGAGAGAAGGCAGCAAATAAAAACAGTAACAGCAGTAAATGAAAATAATATGCAGCAACACAAACATAGTGAACCAAGACTCTAAACCAGGTGGATTTCAGTGAAAGCTACTGGATCCTGCTAGACATAAACATTTTTTTTTTTTTTTGATGGCAACTGTAATTAGCAAGGCTTTTTAGTGTTACAACCAGGTCGAGGTGGAATCAAGTGTTTTCCACCAACAAAATTAAGACAGGATTTTTAAGAAATACGCACAGAATGTTAACTAACAGACAGCAATCACTCGTTTTTATAGTCTGTAAATCAAACTGCATCAAAAGTGTGTATCAGCTGAACCAATTAATAAATGGAATTCCAGGAGTCTTGTAATTGAGCCAAGGCAACTTTGAAATAACTACATTTGTTCTGCAAAAGATCTCCATAATGGTAGTATCGAATATAAATGTAGTTCATTCCTATACTTCTTTCTCTGCGTGGAAATATGGAGACAGAAAATCCCTTATTTCTGTTGATCCTTTGCATTGGTATTTTAACTTAAGTAGTGGGGTAGACAGATCTTAATCAGCAAAATATGAGTTGACTTATTTCTGTGCTAAAGCATCTCCTTCAATTCCTTTTGGTTTGGTTTCAAGACAGTTGTCAAGAACTTAACTTCTGTAACCCATTAAACAGTGACAGAGGTGGGTATGACTATTGCCAAAACAAGACAGTTTGATTTCTTTGCATTGTTTTATATTTCTTTCTCAGAAAGACAGAAAAAAAAAAAAGAACAGCTTAATGCAGTTAGAGCAGCACCTAAGTCTGATGGTAATATGAACCATGATTGCTGTTTTTCAAACTAATGGATCATCAAAAAATTTGGAATTTCGTTCATCAAGACTTTGCAAACATTGTTTTAAATATAAAAATGAGAGCTGATAGGAGGGTGGAAATGAAAGGTTTTATCAAATATGGTGAAAACTCAAGATCTTTATTATGACAGATACACACCCCAAGAACCAACTTTCCACAAAGTACCTCCTGTATAATTATTAAATAAAAACACTTACTTATTCAGTATTCAGCTTTTAAATCCTGAATAAGAGAAGTACATATTGAGAGAGAGGCACTTAAAATGTTTCCATGGTTACAGGACGATGCCTATCAGGTCCATGTTTTTATCTGAAAGTGTGCCCCTGCAGAGACATACAGCTTGGTGCGTGGTTGTTGATACAAGTAAGCAAATAGGAACCTTGTTTATTTTACAAAGAGCTCCTGACCCACACTATTTCCCATCACTTTTTTAGAAGGAACGTTTTTCTCATTTTAAACAGCACATTGTAGTAAAATACACATTTTTGAAATTTTTTGAAAGTTGTATTTGAGTTTATGACAGTTTTTGAGCAGAAAACTGAGTACTTAGGCATGCTTATTACCAATCCTGGCAAACCTGTGCTGGTGACTCTTTTTCTTAACTCTGAATGAAGACATACTGGTGCAAATGACACCCTTCTATTTCAATCACCAGAAGCCACTTCCAGGAAGGGAATAAAAAAAAAAACAACAAAATGCAAGGGGCAGATATAAATAATAAAATACCCTTACCTTACTCCAACAAGGATAAGAACACCAAGTTTTGATCACTTCAGAAGAGTCTCTAATTACTTTAGCTCCCATTTAAAATGTGGTTGGTTCCTAGATTCCCACTACATAAGTGCTACGCACATGCAATTTTGACATCCAGTTTCTCAACACTACATGCTTTCTAATTTTGGGAATGAGACTAACACCTCCTATTTGAGAGGCTTTAGTCTTCTAATATTTCTTTGGATAAAAAAGCACAATGAGTTAGTGAAAAGAAACGCAATCAACTTTAATACTTAAGACAGTTTAATAACCTGAATTGAAATATGTGTGTGCTGTATTTCCATTAAAAAAAAAAAAAAAGTTTCTTTCCAGACATAATTAATAGAACAAAACCCAGTCTTGTTCAGAGTTTATTCTTGGAATACTGTAATTTTAACATCTATGTAAAAGAGGAAAGCTTTTTGCCACATGCAAGCAATCCTTGGCCACCCTTCTCAAAGAAGCGATTCCTGGATAGGATGATCCAAGTTGCTATTTTCCACTTGAACTCGCAGCGTGCTTTGAAGGGGGGACAGCAATACTGTGTCTGTTTGCCAGCGCTGACAAAGGTCTGCTTGTCAGTGATACCTTTTACAGCTAAATTTACTCAGGACTGACAGAGGCAGGTGCCCCCTTGGCCTGCCAGACACTTGTGCGCCCGCATCACGCAGCCTACAGGTCAACATCCAAAGGAGAAAAAGCCCGTGGCTGCAGAGCAGAGGGTGAGTGAGGCAAACACAACCCAAACTGGGGGGCTTCTCTTCAAAGCCAGCTGGTCTGGCTTTATTCTACGGGAATTTTTTTTACCTGCCCGTTTGATCAAGAAGCCCTCAGCAGGTGCTGACGGGTACAACTTCCTGGAGAAGCAGAAGAAGGGCACTGGTGAGTTTTAATAGAGAAAAACATTAAAATAATGATTCTTAAGTCTTTGGAGTCATTTTGCTTGCTGCAGCGCTGGGTGGCTCGGCTCTGCACTTGCAAAGCTGTCTTCAAGAGAAAGCAGACAAGCTTTGTAGCATGCTTCGCGTTTTGTTTGATACGGTACTTGATTTTAGCTTCTGTTGCCAAGAAAAGTTTCTTGAAAGTGACTGGGTATTTATAGTCAGTTTCTGTCTAAATGTCTCTATGAATCTGAATAGGAAGAACACAGAGGATTACATGCAGGAACATCAGAATCCAGGCAACGCTGGGGTGTACTCTGTGCCCCCCTGCACCTGCCTCCTTTAAAATAAATTAGTTATCCTGGTGATTTCAAAAAAAAAATAGAAAGGATGTGTTGTCTGTAGACTGTTTCCAGTATCTGGAGCTTCAGTGGACATTTCTGAGCCTCACAAACTCCTTCTTGAACATTAACATTAGTTTGTAAGAAATGAGGGAGGTGAACGATGTTTAGAACATTTTAGAAGTCTTGGTAATCAAAGGATTATCACACAAAACTGCTGGTGTTTTGCTGAAGTGAAAAGGTAAATTATAAAACAGGCTACGTGAGAGCACTACTTGGCACGATGCGGTTCAAATATATCATGGATTTACACAGTCTTTCTCATTGTAAAACCACAAATTATGCCAGTGTGTGTATTCTCTAATTTGCGTAAGAGCTGGGAAACTAGATGAAGGGGATAAAAAGATTTATTTTTCTAGAACAATAAGATTTCAATTAATGTGAAAATGTAGGAAAATGTAACCACATGTTAAAATAAATATTTTGGAGAGGAGAAAAGCATTTTATTACAATTTCTATTTCAAGAACTCATTCTTTTAACTTTGTTTCACAATATTCATTATAAATTGTTGTGTTAAATTGAGAACATTTATTCAAGCAAGTAAACAGACAGAAAACTTGACCATATGAATCCTTCTGAGTAGCAGATTCCATATTCACAATTCACATGCGCACCACAGAAGACACTAATGGGAGAAAGAAAGAAATCGTACGTCAGTATACAGTTAGACTATTTCTGCAGTGGATATTCCCTATTTGTCAAAATAGGTGATTTAGCAGCAATGGATAGACTAAGACTGGCTAAATAATAATGCCTGAGGCCCTTTTAAACACCTCTGATCTGTAATTTTTTTTCAGCTAGGGTGCTTGGTGTGGGACCAGGACAGCTGATGGGGAAATCCAACATCAGAGAGGTAGATCAGGGCTTAATCCTCATCCACTTTCTTCATTTTGGGAGACAGTAAAAGCGCAGCAGAGATTACTTTTGTTTCTGGAATGTGATGCATGAAAATAATCACTATTTTGTCTGCAGCAAGAATATCCTACTATATGTGAGAGTACAAGGGCAGTAGAATAAAACATTACTAGCCAAAGCATAAAACTCTAAATATGAGATATACCTTCTTGGATGAAGTATGAAACATAAAACAAAACATCAAAACTAGAGCTGCCTTTAAACTAAAGCAATGCTTGTAAAACTTAGCTGTTTCATGCATAACACTTGTAAAGTATGGAAACCAAATCCCCTTAACAGTCATTAAAACCAAGCGCTGTTAAATCCGAAGACCATAAATAGTAATGGCAATTCCTAGAGTTAACTGGACATTGTACATGCTACACTAACCAAGAAAAACATACAGCCTTTGGGTTAGAGCCTTTCATTCTGCATACTGTTAAGTTTGTCAGCATTTTACTGTATTGATTTTAAAGGTTCAGAAACAGTAATTAATGTGACAAACTCCTGGATAATTTCATGAAATTCTGATTAAGTTTGTCTATTTCACTGCATTTGGGGAAAAAAGTATTTTGTAAAATAAAAATTCAGTGCAGAATGTTCTGCTTTTCTAGAAAAAAACTGTTTATGTTGCAAAAGGTGGAGTTTACATTCTAGATAGATACCATTAAACTTAAATGAGTGCCTTTTATTGGTCTCTCTGATTCTTATATTCCTCATCATCAGACTCAAGAACATTAAGCGAAATTCTAAAATATTTCTATTATCAGTTAAATACTGAGAGTTTAACAAAGAGAAAAACCTTATTTAACTCACTGAAACTTCACTGCTATTTCAATTAGAAACAGAATCCACCCTAAAATGCCTGGTACATTCATTTATTTCTGTACCAGCTCTTCCCCATCAACTAAGAGCTCTGTTGTGTTTTGTAAACCAGGGCAGTGTACTCTACAACTATCTTTTTATCTTTTTTTTTTTTATTTTGAAAAGCTACAGCCTGGCTCAGCTTTCAACCACATGGTTTTGTTTTCCAATAAATCCAAGCTTTAGTGTCAGGAAGACATCTATATTATTCATTCCATAGTGCGTGTAAATATAAAATGGGATTTAACCACAAAGCTTTGGCAAAAATCGTGATTTAGTTATTCTGTCGCGTGTTCTTCAAAAGCTAATTCAAGGCTTTCCATACAGTGCACAGTGTTACACGGTACTTTCAAAGCATATCGTGCCTTCTTCTCCTTTTACTGGTGAAAACTGGACACTTTCCACCGAAGTAAATGAAGCTGCATTTAAAAGCTAGATAAGATGATGAACTGCATGATAAAAAGGAGGAGGAAGGGGGAAGTAGAATTGTTGCCTTAATTTCTGCTTCATATACAAGCATTCAAAACATGCAAATTTTCCATTTTACATTTCTATTATGAATGTGAAGTGTGTGTGTATATATATACAAACCTGCATATATGAAGTGTGTGTTTGTACACATATATAAGTATGTATAGGCACACTTCAAATTTATATTTCTTTTTCCCTCAGTAGAGTAAGCAAAATCTTATTCTACAAAATACATATAACTTTCTTAATGTTAATTAATTAATCCAAAAATCCACTGGTTATTGGTCTGAGACCGCCTCCCCAGATATCAAAGTCTGCTTTCCACCCCTGCACCCCACTTCGTCCCATTCCAATGTGCCGACACCAACGGCATTCCCATACCACAGCTCCTCCCTTGTATTCCATTCCAAAAATGCTGTTGCACTGTACAGTTTGCCACAAACAAGGTAATGTGGACAGGCCTTGCAGCATACCCCCTATTACAACGTAAAGACAACCCAACCGAGCAGTCTTCTCCATCCAAAGTAATAACAGTTTACTGCACAGTCAAACTGAGATTTTTTCTTGTGAAAGCAAGTAGCATTAGGAGGCAAGTTCTGAATGCACCACTTAAGAAATTCTCAATAAAGACAAAAGCAACAGTGCAATGTATGTACAACTCCAAAGCACTGGATTCTAAATCAAGTTCAATAAATACATCTTACAAAGGATAAATATCTATATTTAAGCTAAGGTGTACCAGTTTGCTGGAAGCTTGTAAAATATCTGCCCAGAATGAATGAAACAGCAATTACAGCTTCGTTCATTAATATACAGTATTACTAGTTCTACATAGATACTTAAAAGCTGTGCTCACAGAATATGACATTCAATTTAATGCACTGTACCCTGAAACATGACAGCATCTGTCAGGGCAAAAAATTAAAAGGCTGGACAGGATGGTAACCAGTTGCTAAAGATTAATGCAGCAAAACATACCCTTCTGCACCTGGGTTGTCTGGGGTTTCATTTGGGTTCTCTTAATAACAAAAAAGCTCACCCCCAGTTACTTTCATCTCCCTCTGCTTTCTTTTATTTACCAGTAATGACACGGAAGTATATAAAAACGGTCATTCCTATCATTTTTGCTATAGATATCTGCAGTATTTATTCTTTTTCTTGCTTTGCTTTCTTAATTGGTGGCAGAATACTCTCTATCGAATGTAACTATATACAAATAGTCCTTTACCCAGTATCAATCCATCTCTTGAGTTTTAAATTATTGTAGAAGAATGCTTGGTAGCAACAAATTAATATTGTGTGCAATAATTATAAAAATGAGTGAATAGTAGACTGATGTTGAGAAAAACAGAAGAGTGTGAAATAATCTACTTGTATATCAGGAGATAGCTACTAAACTTGGAAAGATATTGCTGTCCATTTAATTATGCATCCTTGCAGTAACTGATTTCATTAACCATTTAGTCATCAACCACTAAGCTTTCAATAGCACTTTAGACCTTATGCACATACAACCTCACAGAAATGAGATTTTGGATTGTAATCTTTCTCCAAAATATGAGGGAATTGGCTCCCATCTAGGATAAAGAAGCACTTGTTCTTTTGTTCCTGGAAAAAATCAGAATTGCTGGCTTCAATCTGCAAAAAATGTGAGAACTCCTCACTGAATCTCACTTTAATCCAGAAATTCTTAACCTGCCTATCCCCATTAGCAACAGTCCTCCTCAAATTATTTCTACCCATATAACTTTTGCGCTGACTATCTAGACCCCAAAAGACTATTTGGTTTCACTTTTAAGAGCTAGAAAATCTCTGACTCTGCTCCAAATATGTACCCATTCTCCAGCCCTTGCTGCTGTAGCTAAGTCACAGCTAAAGGACAACCAAGTCATGTCCAGAGATACTAGTGGAAAGGGGCTTTGCTACAAAGACCCTCAGACTTCTAGGTCCAAAAGGTAAAGACAAATGCTAGTGCCACAATAACTTAATTTATTCAAGAGTTACTGAGAGTTTAAAAATTGAGAGGTTAACTACATAGTTAGTGGGTTAGTTCCAGAGGTTTCAATACACATTTGACTGGAGATTAAATGGTTCATAAAAAAAAGGAAATGAAGTTGTCTCTGTACAGTCCTTACTTGGCAAACAAAAATAATACCCCTCAATTTCAAAAACTTCTTTGATTTAGTAACCAGGTTTCTTCTCCTTTAACAGTGTAAGGCTTACCTATCTGTAAATAATCTGAAAACAGACCTCACTGGTCTCATTGGTGCAGGCTGTTACGGGAACTTAAATCTGACCATCTCATGCGGAAGCTGTTGCAAAGATGCTCAAACTAGATCAGATGATAGCAACAGCAACTTCAGGTGAACTATGTCTAAATCAAAGCACGTATCCAAACATGACCTCTGAGGGTTAGTTTCCTTTTAATCTCGGTAATGCCAACTTTCTCAAGTACTTCCACGGGAAGAGTTACAACCAATGACATCACAGCTGGAGGCTCATGGAAGTTCTAATATAGACAAACATAAGTGGCACAAGCACATCTAAAAACTGACCCAACTATTGTGCAATTACATTTTATCACCACAGAGGTTACAAGGTTGTCCTTACTTATCAACAAGAGCTGTCAGCCTTCAAAAGGCCTCTCTAAAACATCTAGCAAAAGTTTTATATTCATTATTTGTTTGATAATAGAAGTATTAGTATTACAGCAGCACTCAGAAGGCATATTTATGGATCAATGCTTGTACTGGGAGCTGTTCAAATGCAAAACAAAGACATGCATTTCGTACTGAAGAGCCTATAAACACAAAATCAGTGCACTTTCTTGAAATGTCCAGGGAATAACCTATTACTTCTTGATATTTACATGCAAGCATATCTCTATTGAAGTTTTCCAGCAATACCTTTATTCCCTCATTCAATGTACTGATCCATTGCTATCGCATTCTGTACTCAATATATGCTGCAAATGCCATACAGCATACTCTGTTACAACAGGCATGATGATTGACCTTTAAAATTTGCATATCATTCACTCTAAATTTGTTTCCAGAATGTGGTATGCATCTGAAATAGAGGGAAATTGTCAGAGAAACAGCCAAAAAGCTGGGTGCTTATCTAAAATGTATCTTGAAGGCTAGTTTGGAAAACTGAGAATTGGGTTTAAGGAAAACAAAAAAATAAAATAAAACCAGCCTTTAATGTGGTACACTGGAATCCGTACCTGCAACCAGCATGGCAAACCACAGTGGCCTTCAGAAAAAGGAGATGAGGTTGACCAACCTTTTTCTACCCTTAGAATACTTTGAATTTGAATTTTGTTTGAATTGTGGCTAAGGATCTATCCAAAACAAACTTCTGCTTTGCTTGGGCCTCAAAATTACCGTGGATTTCATTGTCTACAGAGATGCAGGTGCTGATCTAATTTATAGCAGCTGCAGAATACTTAATCAAGCCTTTTCTGGCCATCTATAGCTGTCTGCTTCTGTACACATCATCATGCAGTGCAGGACAGATAAATGCTCGAGTGTCAAACATTAAGCAAGGAGGTGCAATCATATTTTTTGGTTTGGATTGTGTATTATTTTGGCAAAACATCTGAAAATATCACAATACCTTACTCAGGCAATTCCATTTCAGGAAAAGAGAAGGAATGCATAGCCTGGAAAAAAAAATAAAAATAAAAAATCAGCCTCTCCAAGCCTTTCCCTAAATGAAAACAGGACACAGGAGATTCTGTGATAATCATATGAACAAGTAAATGTAGCAGCAAGAATGAGAAAGGCGGTTCTTACTCAGCACTAATGCTGGATCTTAATTTCTGGGAACCTTTCCTCTTGGAGAGAAGTATGGGGAAACTTCTTTTGAAATGACCCACTAACAGAGAAGAGATTTAAACCTCCTAAAGCTGCATAAATTAACAAAGAAATACAAAGTTTTCTTCCATCAACTCTAGATGTTGTGTGAGATATTGGAAGACATATACAGATTTTAAAGATGGGGACTGCCAGTGCAGTACTTCGTGGTTGGCAGGAACCTGCCTGATCCCTTCTGTGAATTCAAGTTGCCCCACAGCTGCTCTGATTTAGTCTCTGTTTGGACACAGGCCCTTCAGAGAACAAAGAGACACCAAAACACAGCACTTCTGCCTCCAGTATGCTCTTCTGTCTTACAGACTGAGCTGAACAGTTAATACGTTGTACTTCTTGAGTGAAGGCTGCTTAAAGATCTAGGTAGACTTCAATCACAGTTGTATTAAACCATATGATAAACTGCACTTCAACCAAACGCCTTGCTTTAAAAAATAAAAGTCTAATGTTTCTGAGGTATATGAAGATGCAGAAAAATCAGACAGATGAGCAGCAGTTCATGAAAATAACACTCCCAAAAAATATTCTTCAAATACATCCTGTACTTAAACCCTATTAAGATGGGGAGTTGGCTCCAAATTTCCACTTAAGCTCACATTTGATCTATTTTTATGTTTTTGCATAGGAAAAAAAAAAGCCCATTTAGCTTGAAATTTCACCTAATTAACTTTATGTCAGAAGAGACTGAGAGGAGGGGGCAGAACTGAAACTGGTTTCTGAGCTGTTGAGTTTGTCTGAGACTAAAACTTAGCTTGCTGATTTCTGACTAGCACTGAAGAGCTTCAAAGACCTTCATACACTACTTCCATGCAAGTCTAGACTCACATTTTTGGAGTCCCTAAATCTCAATGGGGGAGAGGTTGGTAGGTTAAATTCTTCCTTTAGTTACACTTAAGTAAAACCACTGACTACATGTGTTATTCCCTAAAATACATACATGTATATATAGACTACATACACTTGGTGGAACGTTGTCATAGGATTATGAGGATGCTTGAATATCTTACAGACAGGCAGTAGCTGCTGGAGGAACTGCAGTAGCTATCCAAAGACTAGTTCTGAGGCAGGAATAGGATCTGGGTGACCACAAGCTTCTATTTAGGGTCCCATCTCAACCTGTGAGCGTAAACTGTATTTCAGCAGGCTTGAGGGGACTTTGGACATGGCATGTGAGCTCCACAGCATCCACACTGAGCACAGATTCGATGTTTCTATAGCTGTTAATTCCTTCATATGCAAATTCAGCCTCATTTTCAAACAAATGAGCAAAATTCAATTAATAGCCTAGGCCTCAAAAGCACTTGTGGCAAAAAGTAGGTATCAACAGGTCAGATCTGATTCTAATATTAGTCTGTGCTGTCATTCACAAAGTAATAAATACTATTTTTACACTTTCAGCACAATTATAGCAGTATCTGGAAAAAAAAAATAACCAAACAAAACAAAACAAAACAAAACACAAAGCCAATACTTGTCTACAAAGAAGTTATCTCCCACCTCTAGCATTAAAATTGTTAAAAAAGAAACAAAGCAAACATTACAATAAAATCTTTGATAAAAATAATCTCTGAAATACTGTTCATAAGATATTTAAAGGACAGCATCAACTCATGAACTACAGTTTCAGAAACTGCTTTTTGTAACAATGAAACACTTCAGATTACCAGAAGTGGATCAATTTAGCAAAACAACCAAACCTCTTTTCACTGTTGACCTAGTGTGTTTGGCAGCCTCTTCCTCCTCTACAGCCTCTTCCCTGCAAACGCCCTTGAAAAGATAGACAAGGGAGCACGAAAAGATTTCACTTTTTAAAAACGGGGGGGGGGGGGGGGGGGGTGGTTGGGTTGAAGTAACAGCTTTCTGAGAGCCTGGAAAGCAACTGATAATGCCCTAGACTACACGACTACACTATGTCCCAGCTCTCCACCGAGAACAGAAACGCAGTTTACAGTGTCTTTCCAGGCACTCCTGGCGCCACAGCACATACATGTCACGGCTGACGCCCAGCGCTCTCCCAGCCGTTAATTAGCAAAGTGAGGTTTAATTTTACCACCCTCGCTCATTCTTGCCCTGTTTCCAGACCCCGGCTCTATACCACGCTCCTGGGGCTGCTGGGCCACCCCTACCTCACTCAGCCCGGCCCTTTGACGGCCCTGGTGGGCACCCTGAGGGTTTCGAAAGTGCCCTTCAGTGTTCCAAACAATCAACACCCGCCTATTCCTGAGGCTGGAGGGGTGGGAAGAGGCTGTGGAAGACTCTGGAGGGGACAGCACTGAAATGAAAGCAAAGCGGAGGTCTCTACTAGAGCCAACCCCTGACCGGGACTCGCTACGCCTTCGCTGTGCCCGTCCTTGTTTTAAGCAGCTGCCGCCTGCACGGGGCTCATGTTGCGCCGCTACCACCGCAGCGGGACGCCGACCGCTTCCTTCCCTCCCCGGGACCACCCGCTCTCGCGTTAGCCCGCCCGAACGTACGATACTCCCCGCCCGCCACAGCGCCTGCCCTTGGAAGAGGGGACGGCGGCGAGTAGGAGAGAGGAAGAGCTTCAAGCTGTACCCGGTGCTCAGCCCGCACGGGTTGAGGTGGAGGGAGCAGCCGAGCCGGACCCTCCGCCGCCACAACGGAGTGTGAGGCAGTACTCGCGCCAGGGCGGAGCAGGAGCCCGGCGGCCGCTGGGCCGCGCCGCCTGTGGAGATGGCAGCCGGTGGGGACGAAACGGCAGGCGCAGCCCCCGGGCTCATATTGGTCATAAATGAGCAGAAAAGCCCAAAGTAACGTTGTGTGTTAAAGGGGAGAGGAGTCACCCCTCTAGAGCAAGTCGTGGCTTCTGGCCGCGGCGGGGACCCTCTCAGCTCAGCTGCAGGTGCACTGAAATCCGGGTGTTTGGGGTAAAAAAGGTCCTCCTCCAGGGTTGTTTTGTGCGGCCTTCTTCGAGGCACACCCGAGGGTGTTGGCACAGCATACAGGTACCTTCGAAAGAAGAGATTAAAACCAAACTTTGACACTTAAGCATTTGGCCCAGTCATGGTAATTGGCATTTATTAAATGATGAGACGGCCACATTTTCCCAAATGCACATAAAAGTATAAATGATTTATTTTCTAAGTACCAGTTGGAGGATGAACCCAGTTCAGTAGTTTCATGTTTTTATCAGAAGTGAAATATCTCTAAGTTAGGATTCGGATGGAGTTTATTACAGCTTCTGGAAACGTTGAGTTACTGAAAAGTGGTACTCTTTTTAGGCTGAAGTGCACATCAGTAAAGACGTGTATCCTTTTTATAGAAGCTGTTTCATAAATTTCTTTAAATGTATTTAAGTACCATAGGTTTGCATTTTAATAACACACTACTTTTGTGCTTTTAAACATCCAAGGTGCCGAACAAGAATTGTAAACTGTGAAGTAACTACTATGGGAAGGCTTAAGTAAAGCATTGGAGGCGGATGATTTTGACAATAAAGAGGGTGTATGTGGTGAGTGTTTAATATTTATTGCATTTAATATTACAAAGTACTATTTATTGTTTTCAGATTTAATGTTAAAAGCAAAGCCTGGAGAGCAAGTTCTACTGTATTATGTACTTAAAGGTACACCTGTGACAAAGGCTTTCTGTAATCATTTCTTGATGTGTATAACACCATTCTAGTATTAGCATGCCATTTTATTTAAAGTTCGTATGTCAGCTGTGCCTACCTAGCAGATTTATTTTTTTTACAATTAAATGATTTTACAACACAACATCTTCAGCTCTTTGTGATGGGTTTACGAAGCATTTAAACTGTGCTCCTGGAACATATATCCTGTTCTCTTTGAAATTATCCGAGTTTGCATCTTTTGTTCATTATAAAAGCATATGGATTGAGGGAATATTCTGAATGAACAAGGAACAAATACAGTACCGTTGAATAATCTTGTGGGGTAGATTAATCTATAGCCTTGATTCCTCACAGGGTGGGTTGCTGTGGCAACCACCCCAGCTCACTTTAAAATAATTTTTTTAAGCTCACTTCAAGCGCTGCACCCAGCGTGGGCCAAGTTTAAAAGCAGCCAGACATGGGAAGAAGTGTTATATACTGTGTTGCTCTTACAAAGAGGGAGGTGATTGAGGAGAGAGAGGCGTGGAGTAGAGTGGGGTTGAGCAGAACTTTAGACAGAAAATAGAAACCAAGCCACCCCAGGGTTAAGATGCAAAGGGGGTGGATCATTTCATAGTAACCTTAGTGCTTTTCAGTTTAAACACCATTAGAAGATGTAAGCTGGCAATCTCATTTCTCCTAAGGGGAAAGATATGTTCTGCATCCACAAAAGAACAAAAATGGGCTTTGATAATCATCTTCAAAGGAAATGTTACCTTGAGATAATCGCACTTGTAAGGGAAAGAGATACTTGGATACACTTTGATAAAACTTTGGAGATGTGATTTTATAATTATTGCATTTTGACTGTTGCCTCATTGTTTAAAACACTGCATGCCTCAGGTGGCGGATTAAGGAAAAAAGCCCCAAAAGTAATTTTGTCAGCAGACCTACACATGACCTGTGGACAGCAAAAAACAGTAGATATGGGTCTCATGCCAGAAATCTGAAAAGGGTGTATTTGTAGAGCATCAGTACAAGTACAGACAGCAGAACAAAGGTTTTCCACTGTTTGAAATTATTCCAGATTTTAAAATTAAATGCAGCAAAAGGGGGGTGGGGGAGGTCCTGAACACTTCAAAAGGTACAGCATAAATTCATGCCTCATCTAACCCTGAAAGGACTGGGAAAGCCTGATCTCTCCTGTTGTATGTTTGTCCATCTAACATCTGTACCCTGTTTTAAAAATCGAGGTGTCCTTTACATGGATTTGATGAATTGTGACAAAAACTTGGCATGGCTTTAAGGTACTTCAGTATGTGAAGGTCACAGCTATTTAAGGATTAGGCCACAAGTGCCCACAGAGAGATATAGTAGATGTGCTAAGCTGCTGTGTACTTTTATTTTCTGAAATATTTGCCCACTCTAGTAATTGCTTTCAAAATATGACAATGCTCATGTTCTGCCTGGCCAGTTGAAGGGATGTGTTACCAACTAGCCAGAAACCTGGCAACTTACACATCCTGCACAAAATAAAACAGATGCCAGTCATTTTCAATTACAGTACAAAAGTGTGAAGTCTTAACACAGCTTTCTATTTTTCACCACTAAGAAAATAGGAATGTTGCCGGATAGTTGGGTGCCGTGATGGGAATTGTCTGCAGAAGAGGCATAGCAAGGGTACAACCCATGTTACTGCTCTGTATCCCCTTACTGCTGCACTTCACACCAAACCTGAGGCTGAGAAAGTTATTTCTTCTCCACCATTATGCAGGCTCTGCTGCTGACACTGCTGAGCATATGTGGCTCTCACCACCGTATGTAGGCACTGTGCTGGGCTGGTGCCTGGCTGCCTGGTGGCTAGGGGCACGTCAGTGTTACTGTTGTGGGTGGGTTTATAGCCAGTAATCGCCTGTCCTGTGAGAGTTGGCCACTCTGTATCTAAATCTCACCAGGACAGAGTGAGGCATGATGAGATCTGAAGTGACTAAAGAGTATTCTCAAGGGATCTGCCTTGAGAGCAGTCACAGGGTGCTTGTTAGAACTGCCTGAGGTTCGCTCTGCTCCAACTGTGCTTTGAGCATCCATGTTTTAAGAAGAGCAGTTGAACCAAGAAGGCATTTATTCACTGTCAAAAACGGAACTTCAGAAGTAGGTCAGTGGCCCAATGAGATCTTTATAGGGAAAAAGACTGTGAGACCAAGGGCTTGCATTAAAATAAACCAAATGCACATTTATCACTGCTGTTAAATTCAGTCATTTGGTTTTATCATGCGTGCTGTTCCTATTTCCAGTACCTTAATCTATCATAAAAATAATGGTCTGTGCCTTTATAAACTCCCCTGCTGCTCTCAAAGCGTCATGAAAGTTGGCTTTTCTACACAGAAATTAAAACTTCTGCTACCTGCAGAAGTCCAGTTTTCCTCACAAATTAGTCCATGTGCTTAATGTGGATTCGAGCTCCCTTAACAGTACAACCCTTTCAGTCCGGTTTTAGAAGCAAATGAACCTATATTAAACAGCGCCTTGTCCTTTTGCACGGTAACACTGCAGTTCTGTGGGTAAGTGGGACCCCGAGCGGGACCCGAGCGGGGTTTCGCCTGGAAGAAGGGATGCTGTCCCCCCACTCCGCCGCCGGGGGAGCCGCCCGCAGCGCCGTGCAAGCCGGGCGACTTTGGGAAGTTGGGCTGCTGAGGAGCGGAGCGCAGGGAGCGCTGGAGCTCGGCAGAGGTGCGAGGAGAGGGGCAGGGGCTCTCCGGGTGGGGGTGCCCCCTTAGCTGCGTTCTGCTCCGGGGGTCGGTGACAAACGGCGATGGCGGCGGCCCCGCTGCCTCCACCCCTCCTGAGGTGCCACTGCCGGGTGTCGGTGGGAGCAGACCGGAGGTGCCTTGGGGTGGCAACACGGGGGAACATGGCAGAGACCCCGCTGCGGGTAAGTGCCGCAGAGGAGCGCTGACCCGCTGCCCACCGCCAGCCTGTCCTGCGCCCCGCCTGGGCTCGGTGTGAGCAAGGATTGTCATTAGGTTTGCGTGTGGCATATGCCATTACCCCGCCGTAAAACTAAAATTAGCAAAATGTCAGGAATGGAAAGATTGATTCACCCGAGATGCAATTATCATTTAAAACTGCTTGATTGAGGTGCTGATGTTCAGTGATTTATTCTGCATACCATATACATAATTAAAGTAGTGCAGTGGAGTAATTTATCAATCTAGTTTAGACTAGAGGGGCAAGGAAGACAGCTGCTGCCGCTGCTGCTGCTCTGTTTGTTTTATTAAAACCCTTTCGGGATCTGATCCCGCCCCCTTTTTGCAAGAGTGAAACTGATTATTTCTCCAGCTCGGGAGGAGAGAGTCATTCGTTTGGGATTGTGGGAGAGAGAGAGAATGAAATAAGAGACGCGGACAAGAAGAAGAAAAGGGAGGAAGAGGGAGCGAAGCAGAGAAGGACACCTCGTCAGGCGTGTAGTCTGAAAGCTCGCCTCCCCCCTCCCCTCTGCGATGTTACAAAGGCTGTGAGCAGCTCGCTTTTTCCCATTCGCCTGCTGTTACTTCCTTCCTGGACGCTTTCAGGACGAGTCCGGTTACTTTTAATCCGACCAGCAACAGCTCAGCCACTTTCTCCTCCTCCACGCTGCACACACGCACACACACACACACCCCAGACGTCTTCTGGCTGCTTATTGGATTGACTTTGACGGTTGTGTGTGTGATTCAAGGAGGCTGCATATTGAACGAGGTGGTGAATATTTAAGGCTGGAAGAAGTAAAGGGATTTTTTCTTTTTCCTATGAAAGGAAAATATCTCAAGGACTAGTCTGATCATCCAAACAGCTAAATGTTTATAATGTAAGTACTCCTGAAATTCAGTATTGAGTAAAACATAGAGGGCATCATACAAAAGCCCTATATACATTTCCTGTTGCATTTGAAGAATTTATCAGTCGTATGTAGACTGGGATTTAGGTGGCTTGCAGACTTCTTAAAAGTGTGTGATTGTGCAATTGCTTTAACTTTTTAGACAAGTAACATAGTTAAATCACTGTCTAGTATATTACTACTGACTTGTCTCTGTCAGTGTCTTAAGTGTTTAAACTTTGATAAAGTTAGTTTGCATAAATTGTGTGCTTGATATTGTGAAGTGTTCCATGCTTATTTGATTTGAATAGCTCACCAAATGCTATGACCTTGTAGTGCTTGCACCCTGATTTATCAGGCTAAGAAAACTATCCACCTTGGGTGAAATGCTCTTAAACTTCATCGTGTGATAGGCTCTTTTAGCTCTTGAGTCTTAAGTAGTGCATGCTTGGAACTGTTTAACTTTGTTCATCTTTCATCTGAATACTTGTGTTAGAGAGGGAAAGACCCCTTCCACTGATGTGGGAACTTCAGTCATGGGCTGCAAACCTCTTTCAGAATAGTATGCTTTGGTCTTTACGTGACTAATCTTTAAATTTTTTAACACAAGGGAACAGAGCTAATCAAGCCTTACAAAACTGGCTGTTTAGTTGCAGTGCAGTTACTTACAGGCTAAGGTAAAGTTTAGTGTGAATGACAGACTTAACAAGACTATTGGTGCATTATGTAACTGTAATACTTAGCCTTTCCCATAAAACTTGGTGTGACCTTCTGTCAGCCTGAAAAACCAAGTATAAAGACAAGCTAGTAAGTCTCTTTCATACGATAATAATAATAATAATGAAAAAAAAAACCAGCACACTGCAAAACTAAACTTACTGAATCATTGTGGGAACCTAAGCATTGTCTTTCATAGAAGAGTTATATTTTCTGTATTGTACACAGTAATTATTACTGGCAAATAGCTGTATCCTGAAATTAAATAATGTAATAATGTAATACACAACTTAAGATTTAAGAGAATTAAGCTGAGAAACATACTTTGCCAGTATTTTAGTGGTGATCAGAAAATAATTGTCTTGACAAAATACATTTCCTAGCACATACCTGATGATCAGCTTAGTGACAAATGTCCTAGTTCCATACCTTTACTTTAAAATAACTATGAGATGAATGATAAACCAATTATATTATATGCAAATATGACTAGATTTATTTTATTGACACTTTCCTGGGTACTGTGGTTGAAGAATAAAGATGTTTATATGGAGTATAATAACTCTAATCCCTAGAGGCTTGGCAGGGCATGGAAATACAACCACCTGTGAACCATTTCTAACCTCTCTATTTCATACATACCACTTTCCAGTTTAAACACTTGGGCAAGTGACCACTTTGGGGATTTGTTATTTTGTGAACTGTTTCTATTACATGATTTTAGGTATCTATCATGAAGTCAAAAAAAACCACAAGACTTTCTTACTCCATCTCTAAATACCTGTTATATTATTATTTCTATATTAGTGAATACATAATTCATATTGAGGCTGACCCTAAAGTCTCTGCTTACAGTTAAGTCCCTTTGGAAGTAATTGAAAAATTCTTGGAAGAACTTTAGAGAATGGCCCTTAATTCAGGGTGACTATGTTCCTCATAGTACACATCTTTTTATTTTAAATTTTGCTGTTTATATGTATTTTCACTAATATGCCCTATGTAGCTAGTGTGAAGAGATAGTTCTGGGACCTGAACATAAAAAGCTTCTTTCATGCAAACAGTATATACACAGTCAGTCCCACTGACAAGGCTGAGACTTGTGTGAAAATTAAAAGTCACAGGAATAACAATTTGCAGGATCAGGCCCCATGGAAACCTAAACCCTCTTGCCTGTCCCATAGCTCTCTTAGGACAGAGATGTAAGAATGTCACTTTCAATGTCCTATAAATGCATGCAGGAATCAAATATGTCTGTATTCTCTTTAAGATTACTTGACCAAGAAAAAGGAAAATCAGGTTTAAGAGCCTTGAAGAAATTGATAGTGAGTGATGAACAGTGTGTGAGATTAAAGTCTTTCAGAGTTAGTTCCTGAGCTGCTAGTTTGAAGCGTCATAAGAAAATTCATACAAATACTTTCTTACTGTGAATTTTCTTCCAATATAGGATCAGAAAATTTTTCTTACTTTTTTGATAAACACTCTTTATTAGTGTACCTGCAACATGTATATTGGAAAACAGAGCGATGCCTCTCTTAAATGGTTCTGGTTTTTTTAAACATCTAAAATATTCTAGGCAAGAGAAACAAACCTTTTACCAAAAGTTTACATCTAAAAGATCTTGGTAGCTCAGTATTTAGTAGATAAAGATAACTACATGGACACTTAGGAACTGAGCAGGACTTGTGAATAGAATGCTTTTGCCAACTTAATTCCTTTTAATCTTTTATTTTAAAGGTTAATTTATTGTTCACCGGAATAGTTCAGTTCATCTTCAGAGACAGCGAAGGATATTTCTACATCACATTGAGCAAGAAGTTATTAATTGCTATTAGGTGCTTGAAAGAATAATCATTTGAGGTTTCATATATGTAGACTTTTTTTTTGTTACCTGTTGGACATCATCACTTTAAATTACGTGATGATTTATCCTAAAAATCATAGTGAAGTTTAGTGGTATTCTTTTCAAAACACTGATTATGCAGAAGAACGTAAATAAGGTGTTACACATTTTCAGGGAGTTTGTAGTCTCTTCTTCATGGTTTTGAAGAGTAACCAAAGCAGCTCTATTTGTGATGTATTTTAAGATTTTAAATTTTGCTGCATGATACCAGCATAGAGATTTTGCTACATCCTCATGAAGGCTCTATAGCTACCTAGGTATGATATACAGAAAAATTATGTATGCAATTCCGAACAGCTAGAAGACTTCAAGCTTAAGAGTAGGGGTAGTATTCTGGTATTTGGAAAGG
The DNA here is from genome assembly GCF_033815535.1 of Pezoporus flaviventris. Classification (NCBI taxonomy): domain Eukaryota; kingdom Metazoa; phylum Chordata; class Aves; order Psittaciformes; family Psittacidae; genus Pezoporus; species Pezoporus flaviventris. Next base: position 253,259 of record NW_026892600.1, read on the forward strand.
ATGACAATATAGTTTTAGCATCTTATTTCAGAAACAAAATGGATTAGAAGAACTGGTCAGTAAACAAAACTGATGGTGCCAGTGAGAAACTGAAAAAATTAATTTCTTAATTTTCTATTTTTAAAACGAATTACTTGGGTCTCCTGACCAGCTTTAAGGTAATTTTCTCAGAACTGGTGATCAACAGTTGCATGTGGACAGGTGATTAAAAGCAAGTGTCTTCAGTTCTCTACTTTAATCTCACTGTTTCATTGACTGCAGTGAAGCAGAGCTTGTCTCTTCACTAGGATCTGTCATCTTTAGGAAATCAGACCAGCTTATAGAGGCAATTCACAAAACCAACAGTGACAACAAAGTCTTATGTGCCTTACAAAAGAAGGATTAGGCAGTTCACATGTCATTTTGATTGGGCAGAGATAAAAGCTGATTGCTGCAGCATGGCTAGGCACACTTCAATTTCAATTGATTGTTTTATAAGACAACTATAACTCTGTTGCTTAGTCATTGTTAGTCACAATTTGAAAGAAGGAAAACTCAATTTTGACATTACTGGTTTTGTATGACTTTATAGTAAAGGCAGAACCACTTGTAGCATTGTTATACAGATTTTTTAAGTGCTGCTTAATACAGTGTTTTGGAGAAATGTGTTTAAAATGTAGTAGGTGATTGCCCTGGACTTAACCAAAAACAAACCAAAAAAAACCCACCAAAAAACAAACAAAAACCCCCGAACAAACAAAAAAAATTGCCTAGGTGATACCCTGTAATAGCAATTAGAAGTTCTTTAAAGTGCCTAGGACTGTATTAAATTTGCTGCACTTGCCCTATTAAGAGCTTACATGCAGAGGAAAGTGGATAAAACTTGTCAGGGCTTTGCAGATTTGTAAGAAAGTTTAATACTGAAGAACAAGTAAGTCACCTTAGTTTGTCCCTAGTCTGTTATTTTTGAATGCGTAACATGAAGTAAAACTATACTTGCATATGCGTACATGTTAGTCTGGTTTGAAAAGAGTTAGGAAATTAAATGTTGTCCCTATATTATTAAAAATGTCATTTGTCAGTGAGAATAGAGAGTTTAAGATATCCGCATAATTTACTTAAAATGTGCAGCCTTTAATATTTGTAAGTAATGAAACTTGCAAGCTGATAACTTCTATGCTAATTTCTTACCATTTTTCAAATGAGTTCTTTTTTTTACCCAACTGATGCCTCCTAGTGTTTCACATAATAAAAGACTAATGAGTCAACCATAAATGTAAACATTGTTTTTTTTCATTGTCTTCATCTTCTGTGATACATAAAATTACTATTTATGTATTTAATTTTGTGTGTGTTATTATGATCAGACAGGAAACTCCTGTAAATTCAGGTGTTTCCTCTTAATGGACTGCAAACACATTTAGATTTTCTTTCATTCTAGCTTTGCCTAGCTGTTATTTTGAAAAGTTTTTTATATGTAAAGCACATTTTCTTTTTCTCCTTTTGTTTCCTATGTGCATTGCACTAGCCTCTCAGCAGGGTATTATGATGTTCAAATGGGAATTTTAAAATTTTTTGTAGGATAATGTTTCAAATGGAAGCCCTGGAAAACAGGCAATAAATGCAATTATAGAAATGTTTGAAATATCCTGAAGTACTCGTGGCCAAGTAAGATGAAAAGACTAGTCTGAGACACACTCGCTCACTAACAGTCCTTAAAGAATAACAGTCCTTAAAGAATTGTGAAGTTATCACATTTTGTAGTCATCCTTGGTTATTTTACTGCTACATAAGCAAGAAAACTGTACCAGGGCAGTCCTCCAAAAACATGCACCTTGCACGTTTGATTGTAGAAATGGATGATAAGTACTTTTGAAAAGGAACTCCTATACGTAAAATACTGAAACTGGTCTTGGAGTGATAAGGGCTGAAATATAGTGTCCTTTTCTTACAGGTTCAGTCTGGCCATGTAACTTCTGGATACCTGAAAAAACGTTATATTAGATTTGTTTCATACAAGAGTAGAATATTTTATTTCTTTTGATGGGAGAGTGTAATTTTCAGAAAGTTAGCTAGCATTGGTGTGGCAAAATGCACCTTCTGGGCTCCAGCTATATATTTGAACTGTCTAATACAGTCTTACAATAATAAAGCAGCAGCCAAGGCTGAGTGCACTTTTGCACATTTTAATGTCACACAGTTTTATGTAAACTATGAGATCAATTTAATGATGACATTGGAAATACAGCCTGTTATTCTAAGACTTTTAAGAAAAGCCATAAAATTCCTAGACACCTGTTCTACTAATGAAGTTTTAAAGGGAAATTAAATGATTTCACAATTAAAAATTTTAAGTTTACCAATTAATATGGGTAACAAAAATGGTGTCTCCTTCTCAGTGCACATATGGTAAACTTAGGTGCCTGCTTACAGATAAAATAATTGTTTCCCGCAGAACAGAGAGAGATGCATCTATACTTGCAGATCCCAGTCATGGGAATTAGTGTTTGGTCTTAGGATCTATAAAAAATGCAATTTTTAGGACTGTGTTCTGACATCAACATTTTTATCTCTGCAAAGAGACCTTTCTGAGATACACCATTTATTTAAGCCACTAAACATTGGGTAATAGCCTAGCCTTTAAGTTTCCTTGCATCTTGGAAGTATTTCAAAGTATGCAAATGTCACCCGTTATTCAGACAGGAAAGACAACATGCAGAAGTGATAGAATTTTCTCATATATTACATTGCTTCTTCCCTCGCAAAGAGAAAGTAAATTTGCAAGAGAAACAGAGGGAAGCATGGAGGAAAATAATTTTTGCGGCAGTTCAAGTGTGGGACTGTTACTCTGAAATACAGTCAAACGTAACTCCTCTAAGCATTCCCCCCCCCCCCCCTCCATTTTTTTACCAACTAAATACAATTTGATTGCAGAAATACGTCCTAGGAAATTCCAGAAGTACTTATTTAAACCCAGGTCTAGATGAATTATCTGATAATTATTTTTGCATTGTATGGGATAACCTCTTACATGAGACGGGTTCAGTAGTCATACCAGTGAAGTCTGTAGCCTAGGCCCCGGCTGTAATTCCCTGAGCAAGTGACTTTGCTGTCGCCTGCCTCAGCAGGGGCCATGTACTTATCTCTGCCTTCTGCCACCTTCCCTGACACCGAAGAGCAGCAGGAGCTGGAGCGGAGAGAGCTTCAGAGATCTTGGGCAGTACAGCAGTCCTGCAAAGTCAGTATCTGCGGTTTTCTTTTAAGTTAACCATGCGGCAGCCCATAGATTAGAGATGGAGTGGAACAGATGGCATAAAGCTCTTCTGCCTCCTTTCCCCAGGTTATATAGCACTGCTGATGCAAAACTTAGAACCCAACTCCTATTTCTTTGACTGTATAATTAAGTGAAGTTTATGAAGAAAATGATTATTAACCCAATGCCAGTGCAGGCATTCACTTTAGGCATAATTTCTATTGCTGGTCCTATAATCCTAAAAGATGTACAGTTAAGTAAATTGAAGTAGAAATAACATTGTTTATGTTTGCTTTTATAGATACAGGACGCATGCCAGTTGTGAAACCCATGCTCAGTTAAATTTCAGTGTTTACTTTTAAGTAGTCAATAACTGTTAGCAAAGTATGTACAAAGGACAAGGAGGGAGGATTGTGAAATTGTTTATGAAACAGATCTGCAAAAGTAAACATAATGCAGAACATTGTCCACGTGAAACATTACTTTTAGTAATAAATAAATTATTCTAAAATCATTATAGAAATTAAAATGTTCCCGAATGTATCCACCAGTGTAAGAAACTAGACTACAGCGCCATTCATTTAAAATTTCCACGTAGACTTCTCAGCGGAGATCATTTTAAATCATTTCATTGGAACTGGGTGGAAAAGCTGTACCCAAATATGGGGGGTGTTACGAAGAAACAGCAGAGCAGCAAGGTTCTGTGACCATTCTGTAGCACTGACCCATGCCCCCTCCTTCAGCCTTTCATTTTAGCTTCAGGCATGTGCTGACAGGAGCCCCCCTCTAACTGCAGAAACCCTTGGGAATGCTGGGTCAGTCTTTAAAAAAAAAAAGCTAGTGCAGTTTGAGGACACTCTGCAAAAACAGGAGGAGACAGTATGTTCTCTACACTTGTCCTCAGGCCTGCTCTCTCTCTGTCCATCTGTGTCCTGATTGTTGCTTCTGCCTGTACTGAATAGAAGTGGGAGAAACAGCAAAAAGGAGGAAGGCTTTTAGGGAGGTTAGGAAGAACGTGGCTACAGACTGTTTGGTAAGATGGTGTTTAAATAGAGGAGAGTGGACAAGACGTCATTGTCAAACCTTCATCTTACAGAGTTTTTTCAAACACATTTCCTGTTGAAGTGTATAGAATTAGCCCTGCTATGAATAGCCTGTAATTGTTGCAGATGTAGGGAAATGATCTTAAAAAAATAATAACAGTGATTTTCTAATTGGGCTCTGTGCCCTTAAAGAACTGATATTTGAAGCAGTATTTGATGAGAACCAGTTTTGCCCACAGAATACTGGAGAAATGGTCAGGTTTTCCTTTATTTTGCTTACCTATGTAAGATGCAGACAAGGAATTGATACAGCAGAAGAATGAGACAAAAATTCCAATTTATTACCTTCCTGCAGTATTTGAAAGAAGTGTGAAACTACCTACTTATCAAACTTACACAACACAATTTTTAGGTCAGAACACAGAGCCAGGGAATGGCATCCTTATAGTGGCATTCAGAATGTACAACTTTGTCCAAAACACACAGACACAAATTTTAGAGATCAGAAATCTGACCATAAATGATAGTAAGAGCCTGTTGTCTGGTACAGTTATTTAAAACTGAAAAGGATGAAGCAAAAGTGCATTAACGTTTTTTGGAACACACATTAAAAGAAAATACAACCCAGGCTTGCTGGATTACAAGTACTGTTGTTTGTTTGATGTGTTCTTAACTGGAAGTAATTTAAAATTACATTTTAAAATGTGTAGTAACTGGAAAATAATATTCCATTTTTTTCTTAAAAGGAACATGAAGGAATGATTGGCAAGCTGCCAAATTAAAGCAGAACTGCCCGTAATTACATTTGCAGAAACTGAGAATGCCTACCTGTATCCTTGGTAGGTAGAAATCTGTGTATCTTCACTGGGATAACAGTGGGATCTGGCGTTTCTGTTTTATTGTTGATGCTGCAATAAAAAATACTATGCATATGACATAAATGGAAGAATATTATTCTATATTTCCTACAATATTCTTGGCATACAAGTTTAAAATTGGACTAATATTTTATTGTTTTTTTCCAGAACTCTATATTGACTAAGCAATATGAGAATCTATCATCAGTACAAGTTCCAGTACTTAAATCTGTATCCAGAACATTATATTTAGTTCAGTTATGCTTCCAGTAGATATTGTCACAAACTCAGTATGACATTCCTAGTGATCAGCAGAATAGTCATACTGAAGGCATCCTTACTGAGTAGTATCTTTTCTGGAATTTAATGTTTTTATAGAACTCTATCAGGGATAAGATAACGGTTGGTATTGATAGGCATAATGCAAATCCTTGTGAAAGATACAAAGAAAGCAATAGAAGAAGTGATTTTTTTTTTTTTTTTTTTTTTGTGATGTTTTAATGCTATTAGGATTTTTTTTCCCTGCTTCTAATCCTGCAGAAAAATCTTTACTTGAGAGCACAAGAGCACAAGGCAGGAGGGTGTGTTCTTTATTTAACCTTTTTATTCTTTTTGGTTTTTTTTTTGACAACAACTATTTGAGATAATATCTGATGCAGCAAAGAGGCATAATAGAAAGATATTCTGATCTGTTTTGAAGACCAGTACTTGTCATGTATCTGGACAAGTAATTTTCTGGTGCTGCCTTCTGTGAAAAGTCGCTAATGCCGTCCGTAAAGCAGTAGCAATACATTCTACCACATATTTCTGTATAAGATTAAAGGCAAACTTGTTGTGAGACCACTACTTGACTTCCCCCGACAGGACATGGAATAACACTTCTACGGATTTCTGATAAAAAGTAATTTTGAGGATGGTCAGGAAGAAAGTATTTGTTCTCTCACTCTACTGTTTTCCAGATGTGATCAGAAAGAGGAAGCTGTTCCACTAATGGATCAGAAGATTGCTCTGTGAATTTAAACATCATCCTAAAAACACAGCTTCCATGTTTGATAGTTGTAAGTTCAAAATACAATGTAGATATATCCAGAAGGCCTCTTTAAAATCATAAGGAATCTATAGACCTAGTTTGATGAGATTCTACAGCCAATACTTCAAAAAAAAAAAAAAAAGGATCATCAGCATTCTATTTTCATATGTTGGTCTAAATGCTGACTTTAAATGCAGAATGGTTAAATAAATACCCACTCTCATGTGTGTTGATGGAGCACATTTCGATCTGAAATAGGTATCTAAGGTTAAAATACAGGTTTTCAGTTGAGGAAGTGAACCTACAGCTCATGCAGTTCTCAGATGTGTTCCAAATGTTAAACAAGTTTCTTGAATATAATAATCTCCAGTGCCACAGGCAACCCATCACTGATGATTTCCAAGAAGACCAGGGAGTGGAATCCTTCAATATGAATTCCAAAACTTTAAAATAAAGGGGGAATTTTAAAACTACATTGTATATCTTTAGCATACAATTCACCAGTCATCACTGAAAAGATGCATTAGTGGCAGCAGATGCAAGATAAAAAAGTCTGCAGATGAAGTGCAGAAGCTGCACAACAGTCTGATGCATACAATACAAGAAAGAGATGCAGAACCTCAAAGTATAATTTTAAATGCAGCTGCAAACTATTTCCTTTTTATTGGTGCATGTCTGTTATGCAGTGTCTCAGTTCTCCAAGGGCAAAAATTGGCGACTTTACTGAGATGCTGTAAAATCTAAAATCTATTCAGCGTGCCAGGATGTAACCACATAATTAGAAATGACTTAGGACAACATGAAAAAGGGAAATTTAGCTTTTGCGTCACAGTGTCCTGTTGTCTGCTGGAATCTGCATCCTCAGATTAAGTCTACAGATTGTTTATTAGCACTGATCTACCTTTTAGAGCAGAAATTCAGGATTTGAGAAACTTGAAATAGTTCCTTCCCGTGATTTAGAGCAGTTCACAGAAAAAATTCTCCCTTTCTGGAAAGGTCCTTAATCAGCTGGCTATTCAGTATTCTGGGAGAAAGCCACTGTCAGTTTCCAAATGTGAGACCATCCCATTTTTATACAGATAATTAAATATTCATCAAATGAAGGGCTATAATTGAGTCATGTTTCACTGGAATGCCATAGTTCTCAGCTATTGACTTGGTCTCTTGTGCTCTTTTATCTCTCTTACTCAAAAAATACAAGTCTTTTTGTGTTTCTAGTCTGTAATATAGCTTAAAAGTAGTTTAAACAACAAATTCCATGCCATTTTTTCTATTGCATTGCCTGAAAAGTTTGATTTTACTTTATAAATTGCAAAATATAAGAAGAAAGTGCCTTTTGTTTTATCTTTACATTTACCAGCGTGTTCATATTAATACATGAATTTAGATTTTTCATAAATATATCTGTGTCAGTCTTTCATAATTTTTGGTGGCCTCAGTCCTTCCTTTGAGTTTGTTTCCCGAACTGAAACATACCATGCCTACCAAAGCCTGAAATCTAGGGTAGGCATAAGAAACATGAAGAGGTGTTTGAATATGCGGACAATGAGTGTGCTGTAAAATGAGTAATGTATTGATTATAGGTTGGTTGAGACAGGAAGTACAGCTTCAGGGTACAAAAAATTGCTCAGACTACCTAGGAGTGTTTAATAAACCTTTATGAGAATAAATAGTTCCAAAATAACCATTATGTGCATGTTCTCAGTCATCTTCAGCAGAGCTTGGGTGGTCCTTTAGGAAAGACCTTGTGGCCTAGCACGCATGCTTCTTTAGCCACTTTCTTGTACAGTTAATGTGCCTGTTGAATATGTGGGTGTGAATCCAAACTTGACTTCCTGACCACATTATTATTTGTGAATTAATGTAGAAGAATGACAACTCTGGTTAAAAAGTTGTGCCAATATTCAGCCTTGATGAGTATTTATGCAAGAGCTTAAACGGTTTATGAGTTCTAAAAATGTTTTTCCTTTTTTTTTTTCTTTTTTACTTTTGGGAAATACTGATTTCACAAGCAGAAAGAGAATAGGTATACAGAGATACTAATTTGTTTATTTAATAGTATTTCAGATGTGAGTATATGAAACTATGTCTTTCGCTCATATATTTTATCACAACTCTGCTGACTTGATAACCTACTAAAAACTGCTTTATATACAGAATTGTCATTCATGCTGTTAATTAACATCCACCTCTTTTTCTCAGTTCCACTCTGACTCTTTTTCCAGACTCATTAGAAACAAAGGTACTATTTGAATAGAATGTTTCAAAAGAAAATCTCCTTATCTTCTCTTCTGGACCATACTGGGAAGAATATGTAGAGATCTAACACTTCCTTGATCAAGAATATTTTAAGCAGTTTCCAAAGTCCCTCTTAGGTGTTAAGTCTGTACATATACTGCTGCCATTCACACATTGTGAAATGAGATGGAACATGAAGGTGCATTATATGCTGTTCTAGAGCTTTTCTCACAGACTAGGCGAGTATATGTCAGCTTTTGTATGCTGGATGTTAATTGTACTATGTAATGATATATTTGAGTTTTATAAATGCCAAATCATTCAATTTTATTAATGTGATTCTGAAGTACCATCAGAATATTAGATACTTACCACATATGGAGTACATAACAGGCTGAGACTGCTAGCCTCGTGAGGCTTCCTTATCCTCTAAATAGATTACTTGAGCTACATGGACCATTAGGTGCTCTACTAATCTTTACTCAGCACATCTTTTCATGATATGCAAGGCAAAACAGTGTGTAAAAAAAATCAGAGACAAATTTAGAAAAGTTTATATGTCCTTATAATCAGAATACTATTTTCTAAAAAAAAACAAAAAAAGAGAGAAAAAAGAAATGAGCTTTCATATCTATTTGGTCTGTTCAAGTGATTAACCAAAAGGGAAACAATATAAGTTACTTTACACCTGATATAAAAGATTTGTTTTAGAGACTCGGCAAAATTCTTGGATTCATTCCTGAGCATCAGCATGTAGTACTGATGCCATGATGAGTCAGTACCTGGGAGTGCTTTTTAACTATTAATGAATATCAGGTTCGCCTTTTATATGAGAATACACAGGTAACGCCATTTGTGGTAGCAGTTCTGTACTGAAGTCTGTAAATCACTGATCCCTTTTAGAGCCATCTTGGGCTGTCAGTTCACATATTCAACAGTAAAACTTAACAGAATACAAGCAGCAGTAACAAAACTGATTTGAGTCACCCGTAGTGCTAATTTGCCAGGCTCCCTAGTCCTGAAATACTGGAGTACTAGCAAGTTATTTGTTTAATGCCAGTTTTAGGTATAACAGGATTTTTGTCTGAAAGAGGGGCTAAATACAGGAAGGATAGTCTAATGTTTAGGATAGCAGCCTGGATTTGGGCAGTGAGCATTTAACTCTTTCTTCCAGAACATGTCTTAGATGACTGTAATGATTTTGCTTTGTTGGTGCGTCAATTCCCTGTCTGTAGAATGAGGATGGTATTTCCCTGAGGCAAATACTGCAGGACCCAGACACTGTGGGAATGGTGGCCATATGAGTACCATAGGGAGTAAACAAGTCAATGTGGACTATAAATATGTAGTTGCTTTTGGAAAGTTACAGTCTAAAGCAGAGCATACAGGCTGCAACAGACTTTTAGATCACTTTTGTTAGAGAGCCATTTTAATTAAAGTTTAGAACTTTCTGCTTCTTTCTGTCCATTTTTCTTCTACTTCTTTAGTTGTTGTGCCAAGGTATCCATGTGTGTTTCTTCCACTGTCATCTGGCTCATTCCCAGCAGATGCACACAATCTGTTTTGCTGTCATTGACAGGGCTCAGTTTGCGGAGAGAATGTGACAGAACATGCTGCTGTAGTCACTTATAACGGATCCTCTTTTCTAAAAAGTAACAGAATAAATTCATTCTTTTTAGGTTTTTATATATATTGTTCAGCCACAGGGTTTTATCCAGGCTACTCTGTATCCAGTTAAATAGGGTATTTATTTAACATCTTAGCTTTATTTTTAATTCCTAGTTTGTAAAATATAGATTTGCCAATAATTGTATATAGGCAATCATCACAATGCATTGAGAGACATCAGTTTCAAGTGGTGGCAGTTACCCTGCCCATTTTGGAATAAGCCTTATTTTCCCAAATATTTTTTCAAAAAATTTATATTATTTCTTTAAAATTTTATATTCTGATTTATAAATATTGCTAATCACCAAAAATGTAGAGTCTTGAGAATCCTGCACACCTACTGAACATCCAAAATCATATTGTGTAAGGGAAAGGGGTGCTCATTCTAATGCAAAGTATTTGTCCAGAAAGAAGCTGGAGAGATACAGAAAAATGAAAATTGACTGGTTTAGACATTGTTGCCTACAGAACACAAAAAACTTGAAATATGAATGGTTGCCACTTGTGTTGTGGTAATAGCTACAGGTCCTAACAGAGATACAGCATCATGCCCATACAGCATGATGCTGTGCAAATACATGTTAACAGACAGCCTCTACCTCAAGGCATTAACACTATGAACAAACAGGGTAAATGAGGAAGGTAGAAGGAAAAGAAATTCAGATAGTTTTACTATTAAGAATGTCTTTCAGTTCTCAGTATTCAGTAGAAAATGTTGGTGTGTTAATTTAACTTTATGGAAGGTCCCTAACCAGCATAATACTGTTTATGAGGTGATGGACTGTTCCCATTATGTCTTTGGCAGAGGAAAATTAATCAACAGCTTAAATTTGGTAAATACAACTTTGAGTTACTTCTTCGCAGCTTCCTACCACTAGGAGAGCAGGGCTGACAATAGCAAATTCCACACTGGGCTACTAAGGTTAAAATACTGTTAACATTAAATATGTATGGGCACATTAAATGTTTATTTAAGAACAGAATTTGTTTTACAAGCTGATGTTGCCTGTTATCCTATTATTTTCATCCTTAATGATCTAACTTCTTTCTTGAAATTGTACTTCATTCAGAGAGGTTGATGTCTCTGGGTTCTTTTTTATCTAGAGCTAAAAAAAAAAAATAAAAATCTTCAACAGTGGACATCTCCATTAATTCCCAAAATAAAGAAATAGTTTAATAAGCTTAGTGACTTGGCTGCATTTGAAATAGCTGCATGTAGACTTTAACATAAATTAAATATTTAAAGAAATTTGAGTGTATTTTTAAGATGTATTTTTAAACACTCACATTTTGAGGAGTGACTTTATATACTTAAAACTCTGAATTCATGTTTTTGTACCTCACCTAATTGCAGATTTTATGCTATTGATAGGATGTATATGTTAAAAAGGCTATCTAGAAATTGCTACAGTGGTAGATTGCCATGTTAGGTAGGCTTGTGCTTTTTCTGTAAAATCACTTCCTGTGATCATGTACATATATTTATACATGTGTACATATATATATCTGTGTGCTTTATATACAAATATATATGGTTTTAAAACTATGTTTGCATGCCTCTGGGTATGCCTTACACTGTAAATAAAACTGTCAAAATGTCTCTTCACAGTTAGACCTCATAAAAATAATCCGTCCATAAACACGTGGTGCTTTTTATTCATATATATATATATATACATATACAGTTACTATATAAAGTAAGAGTGTTTCTCCTGTTGTTTCAGATTTGCATTTCTTCTATATTACGGGTTAGAAATAGGGTATTTTTTACTAGTTTTTGATGTAGTTTTATATTTGTGTATGCAGGTATGGGAATTATGTATATAAACATCCCAGACATAACTTTTTCTTGGTTTTATAGGTAGGTTGGATTAGAAGATGGCTGTAACCCCTATATTTTACTTTTTTCTTTTTTTTTTTTCTTTCTTAAATATATGAGCTAGATCTCTCTAGGGTTTCTGCAAATAATACTGACTTTTTTGATTAGTCGCAAAATTACTATTTGAATGGGAATTGTTATCATGTGTATCTCCCAGAGACAAGTATTTTCGATATAACAGTTATGACACATAATGTAAAAAGAAGGCTAAGAGACCCTCAAATGATTTCTTTTGTTACCTCTGTGCCTTGATTGTTAGGCTCAGTTCAACTCCAGCAATATTGTTGCCAGCACACCTATTAGTAAACTGGGCAGTGAGACGTGAATGAGATAATTTATTACATTTCTAAAAGAGTACATTTTATATCCTCATATCTGTCACAAGAATTGATATATCTTCAAGGCATCAGGAAAGAGGCCAAAAACCAAATGAAAGACTACAGAACGCAACACATTCTCATTATGTCAACCAGTATTTATCTTGATTTGGTTTTAATACACTTTCTTTTAAACATAAGCATATGAATTATACTTCAATGTATTATACTTTTTTTGTAAAAAAAAACAAACTCAAACCAACCTAGAAACTCAACTGCAGTTCAGCATAGCAGTACATTGCTGTTAGATCAAAATGCTAAGCACAGGAATTTCAAATCTGTTTGCTTAGTACTTTACAATCCTACTTGGAACCTGATAAGGTAAAAAAGATGAAATTTATACACATCCAGATTGAACAAATCAGATGATAAATTCCAAAACTGAAGACTTATTATATAGAAATTCTATTCTGTAAGGTAACCAGTTTCAGAGTTTTTTTCAGTCATCAGTGCTGATCTTAGCTGCAGATATATTTCAAGTGAGAAGATGTAAAATCAAGATGGTTTGGGTTTTGGTTTTGAAGTGGGATTTTTCATTTTAGAGATAGCTGATAACTTCCATCTAAAGAAAATCCATAAGCAAAAAAAACTTAGGTTTCTATTCCATTCACTTTTATCTCCATTGATTAGGGACTAGTGTTTTCAGCTTCCCAGTAAATGTTTCAGGAGTAGTTTATGATAGTTACTTAAGTGATGGTATGAAGATAACCTGTGTATCTTCAGCTAAACAAATATATAGAGTAGGTCAGTAAGTCCTGTATATGTTTGCATTTATGCCTTGTAACACTGTTAACAGTAATGTAAAGAAGTAGAAAATATCATGAAAGGGATAAGTTTGATGTATAGTTAAACACTGGAAAATGAACGTAAAATCAATACTGAAAAATTACATGTTCTTATTGTTCACAAAGGGGAACAGTATGGCCCCTTTCGCTTGAAAATACTTTCGAGTGCCTTGCCAGTAGCCTGTTCCCAATGGGTGAACCACACTCTGTAGCTGTATGAAGTAGATTTTTTTCCCTGTATCAGCCTAGATGTGGACCTTTCAAGACCAGAGACAAGCTATTTTTGTGTTCTGAGGTGGCCCCAAAAATGTATTATTCATGGAGCAGGGCTCTTCACCAGTAATGATAGCTTGGATTTTTTGGGCTACTACTAGCCCCTAGTGAAAGGGCTGTTTGGTGATATTTTTTTTTTTTGTAAAAATATCCTTTTTTGTCTGTTTGCCCCAGGATGTGGAACTAAGACTTTACTCAAGAAGAAATTATACTTATCCACGATCTAAGAGAGAAGGGCACTGTCTGGTTGGAGCCAGGGTTGACCACTGACTTAAATGGTGTACAGATTTGGCTGTGATACGCAGACATGCTCCACATGCATAAGTCTAATAAGTAGAAGTTGCATGCGTTATACAGTGCAGGAGATACCTTAGAAATTACTCATTTTGAATCCAATCACTGTATTCAACAAACAAAATGTCAGTAATCAATTCTCCAGTCAAGTCTATTATAGTTTTCAGTTTCTGCCACAATTTTTCCCTGGCAAAAATACAGACCGTACATTAATTATGACGGTGTTATTTTGAAGAAAACTATTGTATTTTTGAATGTACTTTTCACAGCATTCAGAAAAATTAACAATGTTAACTGTTGACTGAGGATGAAGCAGCCCTTTGGTAGTAGCACTTACGAGTTATCTTGGAAACAGCTCAACTGACAAAGCTATTTAATACTTTTTTTTTTTAATTGGCAGTGCTATTAAGCTTTCAAATACACTGTCTCAACAACTGTTCCAATTTTTTATTTCTGCTAGCTAAAGAATGTGAAAATAAGAATAAACAGCTTTGTTGTATCCAAAGTCTTATAATTTTGGTTTAGTTTGAAAATTTGGCTGTTAAAATATTAAATGTAAGGAGCTGAAAATGCAACATGTATTATAGTGCTCCGGTTGTGCAGATTCCTATTGTATAGTAAACATCCATTTGCTGGATAAAATGAAACCTCCCTCTAAATTATTTTGTATTAAAATTATCAATATAAATTTCAGTCAGTCGTATCAATCTACTTTCTTTGTGTTTCTATGACAAAGCATCATTAGGACATAGAACTCCAATTCTGAAAAAAATTAAGCACAAGAAAGGTCTTATTCAAATGGTCAGCAAAATAATTTGCATGCTAATTAAAGTCATGCCTAGACCAGACCCAGTAGGCAACTCAAGCAGTGAAGAATCTTGCCATTGCATTGAAGAAGAAGAGCCAGAAAACTTCTGGAGCTGAGAAGAGAAACCATTCATTACAAGAAGGTAAAGCAGATGTTTAAGAAACTTTCCAGCTTTTCTCTTGGGAACAGGATTACCTTCAAATCTGCAATATTTGCTTAATTTTTATATCCATGTAGAGCACGCAAGGTGAAGAGTTTTTCTTCTCTTGTGCACAGAGTACACCTCCTACAGACAGAGGCTGGCACATAGACAAAAAATTGTCTATTTGCATTTAAAAAAAAAAAAAATGCAAACCAACAAGCTGATCTTTCAGTCTGCGTCATTAAAAAGATTTTATCCGCTACTGCTTTCAGTCAGAAGTGCTGTACACAGTAGCTTCTCAGTAAATCAGGAAACAGCTACCTGTGTAGTTACTTCAGTGTTACATTAAGCTAATGTTTTCCTTCCCTAAATACCCACTGTTACATAATGCCACTGAAACATCTTTTCGGGGGGGGGGGGGGAATAAAATAAATTGTTTGAGTTTCAGAAACCTGAAAAAAGATTCTCAAATGGTTTAAGTAAACTTCTATGTTGGACTGTGAGAAGACATATTGTGAAAGCCATTCCTCCTCCTGCACTTGAGTGATGGTACAAGCAGTTGCATTATCATCAAGGAAACTTGTGTTACGATCTCTTTAGGCTTCTGTTCTCTTTTACTGAAGTCTCGTTAGCACAAGAGAAACTCTGTTCCACATCAGTATATTCACCAAATATGTTCAGTGAATTTCCTGACTTCCTGAAGTGCCAGTTTTTCAGTATGAAGTAGAGAACAATTCAGAAAATGTTCAGTACAAAAACATCAGACCAGAAGGTTTCTTCCTGTTTTTTATGAAACTGTGATGAAGATCCATGTTATGAAAGTGTAGTTTTGCAGCTTTGTACAAAGCTACTCTGAATGAGGTTTTGTGGACACAGTAATGTGTGTGAATTTTGTGGCAGTGTTAGGGTAGGGAACCAAATCTTCAGTGTAGGACCTAAATTCTTTTCACAACTGCTTCTGTAGACCTGCTGCATAAACAAGAAGTCTGTTTGAAAATTCCTCCTTTTGCAGTAAAACTTCAAGAGTTCCTGTAACTCAGAAGTGAAAAGCAGGGAGGGGAAATCTTACTTTGTGATATACATTATTTTATAATCAGTATACTATTTTCAGAAGCTTCTAAAAAAATAACACTTGTCATTTGAGAGCTGCAGCTGTTAGTCTGTTGAGATATAGAGGGGATGGGGCATATATTGAATTATTCATGAAGGCTACTGCTATAGTTGACAGAAGTTCATCAGCTAATTCCCCCACTTCATTCTGAACTTTCTTTTGAACTCGGTCAGGCTTCAGGGGTACAAGCTGTTACTTTTAATAATCATGCTACTAGAAGTTTCCTATGCTAAAGTATAGGAACATTTCTTACATCACAGAAGCTTTCTCTTTTAAAAAAAAAGTAATTTATTGCTCATTGGGGGCTGACAAGTGCTTTATTTTGAATACTTCAATTCATAGATAGAGTGAATATCTGATACACTTTCAGGATATAATCGTTACATAGATGTATTAGCAAATGTATGTAATGATGCTTTATTTCCTTAATTCAATTTGGTGAACCAAAACCCCCCAGCATTTTAATTATGTACATACTTAATATGTACATGATTTAAGAACACAAGGAGGGTTTGTATGCTATTACTTATAACATACTTTTCAATTTATAGGGCAATTCAACATGCGTGAATGCAAGGAAATATTAGCTTGCACAAGCTTAGGGAAATAGAGTACTCTCTATTCAAAATGCTAAGCTTCGTGCTTGCATTAGCCAACTATTTTGTCATGCAGACTGTAAGATTAATGATAAAAATATTTTATGGTTCTTCAATGCAGAAGATCAAGGTTAGTTTGGCAGACACCAGTATCATCAAGACACATGAAGTGCATGCTTGCAGCAGTTACTGCAGAAATGCTCAATATCAAAGACTTCATCTCAGTTTGAGCACTAAGGAGCTGTGTGCCTCTCACTCCAGGGATTCCACAAGTGTAGCTCTGTTTTCAGACAGACAGGATTGCCAGCTACCTCTGCTTCAGCGAAAGCACAGTGCATATTCTTTATCTTTAGGACACTGCTCTCTATTTTTACATGGCACTACAAACTAATTTGGGGAATTTGAGTGCAGTAGGAAATTGTAATAAAAATTCCAGTGCTCTGTTCATTGTCCTCTGTGGAGGTTTCCACACTGAATGGGATTGAAAAATATCTTTTTAGTGGTGTGCTTGATGCAGACAGTGCCCTTATTTATCCTGTGACGACCTCATAGCAGCAGCACATGCCTTTTTGATGGAGAGGATTATTGTAATTCCCTTCTAGAAAGGCTTCCAGCAGCTCAGCTCTGTCACTTGCAGCCTGTTCTGAATGCAGTGACACACTCCCATTCTGTCTTGGGCAAATATGATCATCCTCCTTGTACCTTAATTCATTTACTTTGTCTGCTATAAAATAGCTGTTTGATTTGAAAGTTTGCTCTCTTAGTTTCAAAATCCTTAATGGTTTAGATCCTGGCTATTTTCAAGAACTCCTCCACAAATATCATCTTGACAGGTATCACCACCCCCATAGCACATTTTAGGAATCTCAGCATCACATCTTAGGTTGGCAAGTTATGTCCTTTGCTGTGATAGGCCTTCAATTAAGGAACTCCCCCAGGAAATCTGTCTCAAACCATATATCCTTATCAGAAAACATTAAAATAAAATTCACATTTTTGGCTACTTATTTTTTTCTCCATTATTATTTTTCAGCATAATTCCTCTTAAGACCATATGTATTATGGTTGCTCTCAGTAATTCTTGTTGGAGTTGTTACTTCAGATTTTCTTCTTTTTTTGTAGAGTGACCTAAGCATGTTAGTGCTGTAGTTATTGATAGTGACTTCTTAATGATGAGTTTCATGTTGATACAGGTACAAGCTTTTGCATGTTAACAGACACAGTTTGTCAATATAATTGCTTACTAGATAGGACACATGGACTATTATTTCATTCAATATATTAAGAAAAATGTATTTGAATCTTCATCACTCTTCTTTACAAGGAATTATGCCTTTCTTCTTCCCATTTTGCAGTCTAAGTTATTACACCTCAGCTGTACAAAGCTTCAGATAGCAAGGAATCCTCTTTGTCTGCTTGTCTTGTTGTCTGTTTATCTTGCTACTTGTATCATAGTCCTTGTAATTATGGTGAGATGTCTAGAGCTATGTTTAAATGGTGGTTAGTTTTCTCCATTGATGATAAAGTACACCTATGTTTGAAGAAGTTTAAACTAGATGCCAAATGTTGATGGCTTCAATGAGGTCAGATGGATGCTACACTTTTGAGCATTCATAGAATACTTACGGCAATACACAAGGTTTTTTTCTTCAGTGCCATGTCTGCGTTTCCAGTCTAATAATTGATTGCATTTTGCACACCTGAATTAATTTGTGGAATCAGTTGGGACTCTAAATACTGCACTAATAGTACCACCTTTCATTTGAATACTGTGCCCATATTTAGATGTACACAACTTGTATCCAGCAAAGGTTTATGAACATCATCAAGGATTTACTTTTACATCTATAATGTGCTCATTGATTTTAGATTCTTATTGGCTTGCTTCACTCATTGGGATGCAGTAACAATGTCTGTGATTTCATTAATCTTAACCATTACATATGTACTTAATTTTAGGTACATGAGCAGTTCTGCAGCCTTCAGTGAACTCTTCAAGTGTTTCAAATTAGACATATACATTCACGCTTGTGAGTTTACGGCTACATGCCATAGGACTGCAAAGACTTACACATTTGTTCAAGTTTACTATTTTTGGATGTTGTATAGATGTCACAATTATTTTTGTAAGTAAAATGCTGCCCCATTAAGCCTTCACTTGACTTGTCGGTGTGGTGATGTGCTTTTAAATTGTTTTAAATCCTTTAAATTTTAAAGTATTCCATGGCTGAAAGTTACTCAAACAGTCTAATTAAAATGCTAAGAATTCTGAACGTTTTCTAGACTATATGTATTATTGCAAAGTGAAAGCTAGTTTTGACCAAAAAAAAAAAAAAAAAAGTTACTGGCTTTTTTTTTTTCTTAAATCAGATTTTACAAATTAGTTATTTCCGGAAAAAAAAGGAGGAAATGGAGGAAGTTGACATGCATACCTGAAGTTAACTTCATTATATTTAGATCTTTCTAAATTTAACTTCAGTGCAACGTCAGCTAGTAGGTGATTGTTCCACTAAGTCAGCTAAATAGATGATTTTTTTAACGGATTTCTTTTGTCTTACTATTTTTAGTAATCTTCTGATGGATTACAGTCAGTGAGAATACCAGAGAACTTTTTAGCCCAAATAACTCTTGAAAAAAATCCAAAACTATTGCATATTATTAAGCTGGGAATTTACAAATCCTCATTACTGGATAGTCTTCAGGATAACTTACTCATTAGGCCTTGAACCACGATCCCAGTAGAATGTGGTGTTTTTAATAGCACTAGTTCCTATGAGGAAATTTTATTGTGGCATCGTGGAATATCATGCATTCTTTTGCTTTATGATTTATTCTCCCTAGATACAAAACTGTAAAGAAGATGTGTTCATCTATTTTTATTCAAAGTACAGAAATAACTCAGTTACTGTTCAGAAATTGAATAACCAATATGAGCAGACTATTTGTTCTTAGTCATGCTATACCCAGTGCTCAAAATAAGGATATCAGTCAATTACAGGTCGAGATATGGAGCACTTTTCGCAGATCATTGGTAAATAATCCATCCTTCTGTTTCAGACTGTTTTCCCAAAACAGTACTGTAAATCAAAAGCATAAAACTGCTACATACAATAATAGATAATGTGCTTCAATGTAGGTTGCAACTTCATACTAAAAAAATATTCATAGTAAGCTGGCTCAAAATTACCCTTAAAGAACAAAAGTATTTCACATGATTGTTCCTTCTTGATTGGATGCTTAGGACACTCTTTGGGAATTTATGCCCTACATATGTCTGAATTTATGCAACTAAATAAGAAGTATGTCAGAATGCAACATTTATCTCTAAATTGAAGGAAACTGTTATTCACTTACCTTCTTCTCAGCATGCGATTAGAATCTGGCTGTTACACATTGCAGAAAGGAGAGTCAAGGCAGCTTAGCTTGCTTGTCTGGAATTTAGCAGTCCACAGCTGATAACCGAGGCTGAGCATTGCAGCATTGTGAGGATGAACTGTTCTTGAACAATTTTACTAATGTATTAGACACAAAAAAGTCTTTCCCTTTTTACAAAGGAATGTGTATTTATTTTTTCTTCTTATCCTGAACAAATATCTTTGAATAAGCTGCTGTCCAGGACCTTCAATTCTCTGTTTCTCATTTGACCTCAGTTCTTTTTGTAGTACACAGGGATTTGATGGGTGCAGAAGTGAAGGTTTCTTTGGAGTCTTTGTCTGTCATTAATTTTGACAAGTTTATATGGTGGTGTGTAGTGACCTAAAGCTGAAATATTACATGAGGATGTATAAGTTGGCAGCGGGGACATATTTTTAGTCTATTGGCATAAGAAGAACTAAAATGATGAACTTTTCCCCAGCATCAAAGGCAGTTGCAGTACTGCAAGCAGACAGGGTAGAAGCAAAAGGACTGATGCCATGGGCATTACTATGAATTCATCTGCTAAGATGGAGGACACTAGAAAAGTCAGACGACTGAAAAAATCAGAGCTCTTCTGTTACTTAAATTTCTGTGTGTATGGTTCTAATGGAAGCTTCATCTCTTCAGGATATTGCATATAATGCTCACCTATACTGCAGTTTTCCTTAACATATATAAAAAAGTTGGAACATTATTGTTACGTTTTTGAAGTGTTTTCCATTTTATGTAACCAATGCATTTAGGGGGCTTGGAGCAACCTGGTCTGGTTGAAGGTGCCCCTGCCCATGGCAGGGGCCTGATGAGCTTTAAGGTCCCTTCCAATCCAAACCAGTCTAGAGTTCTGTGATTCTATGATATTTTCTGGATGGCAAAATGAAAATCACATACATGTGCATGGTTGCAAAAAGTAGGAAGAGAGACTTCAGGCTAAAATACGATTGAGGGAAACTGCTTCATAATCTCAGATGAAACCACCACCAAGCAGCAAGAGATTAAAAATGAACTGAAGCTGTAGAATGTGTTTTCTGAAGGGCTGTGTTACAGCAAGTCTTTAAAAATCATTTTACATTTACTGAAGACAGCAAGGGAAAAATGATATACTACAGTACTACGAGATTTTCAGTTACAGCGAATACAAAGTCATTCCTAAAATGCAGACTAGGAATTTTTTTGATTATCGTCTAGCTGGCAGAAGAGACGAATGTAGAACTGAATTACTTACCATTACTCCATGAATCATTATTCCATGAACAGGAAAGACTTAAAAGGAGTCACAGCAGGTGAAGAGCACTCTGAAATGAGCCTCCATTTCCACGCAGTGCACATATTTATGCTTCACCCTTCTTGGTTTCATAATGTGCATGACATGTAATCCTACTATGCAGATACAAACCCCACAGCCATGACAGTGGGCCCATTTTCTGCAGTGAAACGTAAGTCATGCAGTTAGTCAAAAACACTATGACAGTGTATGTTAATGTTTGTTCTGTAGTTCACAAAGGATTCAGTTTATAATGCTTATAAAAAAACTCTCTCACAACAGACACTGATTAAAACATATATAATTACTCAGTAATGATCTTAATGTACAGAGCATTTTGTATCATATTTTTCACAAGGTGCTTTTCTTTCAGTGAGACTAGGCCCAAATTTACCCTGTTTACATCTGATTTCAGGTCTTGCTATATTCCACAATGATTTTTGCCCTGTAAAGTGAAAAGCTCCATGCACTTCAGTTGAAATATGGTTAAAATTTGGGTGGAGGAAAACCCCCATAAAAATATAAGTAAATATATCACTACATTCTTCCATGAACATTTAACAGCAAGCTGGAATCTAAAATGTGCTTCCTAAATTAAATTATAAATTATTTTATGTGAGTGAATCTTGCCATCTGTACCTTGGAAAATGTAAGATTAATTTAATTATGGGCTCTAATTTCAGGCTTAAGTATCTGATTGACAGTAGCAAAGGTTAAACAACCTTCTCCAAGACAGTGCTGGTATTTGGCAAAAGTGGACTGAGATTCAGCCTTGGAAAGAGAATTTGCCCTTGGAATTGTTCTAAACAGAAGGCTAAGAAATCCAAGCTTGTGCTGTGGCTCCACCTTTATCTTGTTTAACTACTTTTATTTTTAAATGTGCTTGAAAGACAATTTAATTCAGGCAGCCATAAAAAATCAACGCACTAAAGTGCAGTCTGCGCTAAAAATTGAAGGTTTTTCCTTTTTCTTTTAATATGGTTTAATAGAATCTAAATTGGTTCATATGCTATAATTTTTTCTCAGATTAGTCTCAACTAATCTCAACATCTGTAACCACTGAAAGTTACTGACTGATTTGTCTGTCCCAGGACTGCTGAGTTACAATTTTAACCTATGGAGTTTTTGAGGACCTTCTACCATTTTAGTCCAGGTGTCATCTGGTTTTGTGGCAGACGTTTAAACACAAAGTGTCTGACATCTTGTCAGATTTCTTCAGAGTTGTTTGATACATTGCAGATACTGCCTTCTGAACCCTGAATTGCCTTTCCAGGATTTAAGGAAGTGTTCAGAGTTGCTGATGGCTATCATTCCGCCTTATTGAAACTTGGTTTCTGATGTTTTCTATCCATGCCTGTGTCAACGTGTTCTCTTGTGTAAGCTGCCATTATAGGAAGGACAAATAATAATTTTGCGGGTTTGTTTTTTTTCATTTCATGTTAGTATTCAATTTATGCTAGTACTCAGATCAATGAAACTAAAAGCTGTTATTCCGTACATTATTCCAGGAGACCATGCAAGCAAATTTCAGCTTCAGTAAGAAGCTATGCAGGCGTAGAAGAAAATTCCTTCTATCGTTTTCAAGTGATAGAATTTGTAGGCAATTAAGTTTTCAGAAATAGAAATTTCGCCTCCTATTTAATCAGACAATACCCCCACACACCTCATCCCCATCACTGGCAAGAGAATATAGAGTCCCTACACCAAGAATACCTAGACTGTATGTAGCAGGATAGTGTTAGGATACACTATCAATTACTATCGATAATGAAAGTGCCTCCAACTTCTATATCTATCAGTATATCCATTGCTAGTTAGCAACATTTATGTGAATGACTGATTTCTGATTTATTACAATATGAAAATTTCTGTACTAAGTAGTTTGTGTAGGAAGAATTGCAAGTAAAATTACTTTCTAACTTAGCAGACATTTTTGGTCTCTCCATCTCAAAAGAGTATAGAGAATTTGCATTTCACCTATAAAACTTAACTGGTTAGTAGTAAAAAAGCTACATAAAATTGATAAAACTCTTATCTTTGACTGGGTGAAACTGTGAACATATCTGGGGGAAAGGAATCTTGTTCCTGTCTTTCTATGTAGTATTTTTTGTGTGAAGAACTTTGTCTTCGGTCTTTTGCATGTTACCAAGTCAGCAGCGTAAAGTGGACTTTCGTGTCTTCTGTGCGTGCTTCTTGTTAACGCATTCTTGTATTACTAATTTTTTTTTTTTCACAAAGACTGTCACTCCCTATTTCTGATCACAGGCCTGATATTCTAGTCAAAAATCGTATTTTTTGTTAAATTTCAGTGATCCAATTTACTAGTCACACAGTCAAGCTGCTCCCAACACACACACTCCTTTCTGCCACTGGAAGTTGGCCATTCTACTCATTTTCAGACAAATACTGGTATTTGACATGTCCATGTTAATATGAAACTGGGGCATTGACTTGTCAAGAAATAATCAGTATGTTTGCCATGAAATGTAATCACTGCCATAACCCTACTAAAAATTAGATTAAATAACAAAAACAAAACCAAACAGAATACTGCACAAAAAGTCTGTCAAATTTCTCGCAGATCTGGTTGAATATACCACAATTATTACAATCATTCTTAAGATACCTTTTTTTCTGTGACAACTGTAAAACAGTTAGAAATGGGTTATTGAAAACAGTGAGTACTAAAACCATTTTTCCAAAATTGAAAAGCTGACCTTATTTAAAAATTATAATATTTTTTTGAAATCATATGAAGAAGGATGTTCACACGCCAGGAACTATGTCACAATTCCCCTTGCCCTTTTTTCAAGACTGAATTATATCCATCAGCTTGATCTGTATGGAAACTAATGCAGGGGAAAATGTAGGTTTTTTCAACTTTTGCAGGAATGTGTGTTTCTGCTGTTGATAAAGGAAGAGTTGCCTTGAGCGGTATGAAGCTGTTCTCTGATATATTAGTTATGTCTACATAAACCATATGATAGTGAAGAAAAGATTATCAGTTAGGTTAGGGTTATTCAGACAACACTGAAGAGTTAAATATTGTAATTTCTTTAGGATTAGTTCATTGTTTTATTTCATGGCATTGTTACTGTTATCCATAAAATGGTATTTCCAAAAGCTCCATGTTGCAATAAATTATATCTGAAATGAGGGAATGTAGATATTAATTTCGTTGGGGGGTTTTGAATGAAAAAATGTTCATGTTTTCATTAATTTGAACAGATTTTCTTATGAATATTTTTCTTTCTTTGCTACTTCCCTGGAAAAGCTGGTAAGAGAGAAAGACTGATCACTTCAGACATGACGAAATTCCTATCAATAAAAGAGCTTTCTGATTGTATAATATGACATAGGGCTCTATACTACCCGTTGAAGGCAAAATGTAAGTAAGGAATGTGATTAGTTCACCTGACCCTGAAAGAACCACAGTGAAGTGCCAGTACTTCTAACAAGACAAAAGATCACCAAATCTGTCTAAACCAAAAAGCAAAAAAAGTGCCTGCTTCAACTGCATTAGAATTTACATGAGCAGAGTAATGATCAAGACAGAATTTGGCCAGGGCATTAGACAGAATTAATTCTGTAAAGATTGTCAGGAAATCTTTATTGTTCTCGGTGCTCAGGACACTGGTTTTGCAATTCATTTGTAACATTCTTTTCTATTAGCATAGTGTCTCCAAAACACTCATGGTTGAAATCTCTCTAACTTCACCTGTTACCTGCATGTTTGGATGTCCTTTGTGAACTATAGTTAAATCTGCAGAACAGTTCAGGAATATCTTGATATTCCAGTTATGACTGAAGGCCCATTATTTTACCTGTTAATTTTTGTACCATAGAAGCTTATAGGAAGCGATTGACCCTGTCCTAAAGAATTTGCAGTATGTAAATCTGACCCAGCTTGACCCTGATTAACTTGTGAGAGTCAACAGGATCACAGCACATGCTGACTGTACTGCAGCAACTCAGGGAGTGTCTCTTTTGCTAACCAGGGTGTATGCCATACAGGTTAAGAGTAGTTGACACCTCTTTAATTGAGCAAGACAAGTCTTTAAAAAGATAAACATCTAATCTCACCCACTTATATGGCAGGAGAGCATGGCACTGATTTACAGATTGATAAAATGTGCTATTACTCTGTGAGTATCTTGATACGGAATATGCATTGTCTGTGGCAGGTGCAAAACCTGCTTAATGTGGAAGGAGCCCTTAGAGTCTGCTCCATGTAGTGTCAGGCTCTCTACTCTTGCTGCTCTTCTGAGAAGTCAGGTTGAGCAGGGTGGCCTGTAGTCCTAAAACACTGTACTTGAAATCCTTTTAACACTTGCTTGCCACGGGTGTGATACTGAATGTCACGGTCAGCATCTTTTTTTACTGATGAAGGGAAACAAGTGGTGCGCCGGCTTAAATGAAATAGTAAAAGAAGGCAGGATGTAGTGTTTCCAGTTTGTTTTTATTTATCAGACAAGGTAATATACTGTAAGACTGACAGCTGCCAGTCTGTACACACCTGAATCCATACCACAGACATTTTATTCCATGTCAGTGATGATTTCTACAGAACCATGCAGCAGTGAGGTTTCCAGGAACACGCCCATGTAGATTTGCTGCAGGCTCTGTTTACCCCTGCAAGAGGTTTCAGCAGGAGCTACAGACTTAACTAACGCATGGCTCTCATCTGAATTGCTTTGGGAACTGAAACAAATTTTCTGGGAATCTAACATCAAAGGACCATCAGACAACAAAATAAATATAAAAATAAAGATTTTGGCCTAAAAAACAGACCCAAAACCACACTGAACTTCCAGCAAGAGAGTTGCTTCCATCTACTGGAGCAAAGAAAAAAGAATGACAAATGAGCAGCAAGCTCCTCTAGCATAGGCTATAAATCAGTTCGTTCTTGTATCAGGCGGCTGGTGTTGAAAAGTAAATACATGAGCTGGTATGGGAAAGTGTTGGATGATTAAAATGACTTGAAAGTATCCCCTCAAGTTTTCAGTAACTTAAAATTATAACAGCAAAAGCTATAATTGTTGTTAAACTTCCTCATTTTTACTTAAATGTATTCAACATATCCTGTAGTTGCATACTCTATAGTCTTTCATGCAAACTTGCAAAATGGAGCCTTTGAGTCCTCAGCGGTCATCTGTAGCTAATATACAGGACTAACACTTTCATATTAACATGGCTGATATAGAGTCTTTTTATTATTAATATTATTATGGTTATTATTGTTATTGTTACTATTAATAATATACTTTGAAACTTTTATGCTTCATTTTTATGATGCTTTGTTACTGTATAGCATTGCTGTACCCTGTGAGAATGTAGAGCCTTTGACATCGTGGTAACTCATCCTTCCTCTCCAGAAGAACCCAGTGGACTCTTCAGAGAAACTGAGAAGCAACAGCGTATTTTTCCTTTGTTTAAGCAGGATAATGCCATTGAGATGTGTGGGTAAGACCATATAGAGCTTGCAGCCTTGATAATAAAGTGGTCTTGGACATTCATATGATATCCTCAACTTTTTTTTTGAAGTCTCAGTGCTATTATTGTTAAAGTAAATAGAAAAATTCCTGCTAACTCCCATATGCACAGAAGCAATCAGAAAGTGAGATACTGTTTTCAGTGAGCTGTTTCTAAGCTCTACAATCAGATTTTTTAAATAATTTTTAAAAACCCTGTAACATCTTCAATTAGGTTATGACATGCTGTCGACATTTCTATTGAGTAGAACCCATTACTGACTCAGATAGGTTTCAGTTTTGAAGCACGACATATGAAGATGAACATTTTAAAGTATTTCATCATGCAAAACTTGTTAAATCTGAAGTAAAAAAAAAAAAATGCTGGAGATTTTTCACTTAGAGATATTGTAATAAATAAGCAGCAGATCAGTTTGATAATTATACTTGGAAAGTATATTGCTTAATAGCAGTGGACTGATACTTATTTGTCATTTATGCATGATCTAATTGCACAATTCTCTGATTTTTCATATGAAGGGAGGAAATTTTGGTTTACAGAATAGGAAATCAGTGACACAGTATTTCCTTATGATGAACTTGCTTTTAATTATTCTGTTAGTGTTAGAAGGTTTTTTAATGGAGATTTATAATCAGGAATAAAAGCTACATTTGAAGATGTCTTATCCAAAGCATGTAGTTTTCTTCTAGAATAAAATTCTTCTTTATGGTACCTTTTTTTTTTTTAAGTACTACTTGTTTAGAACCTTGAGTTTTATTATTCTTATCTCAAACTCTCTCTAGTGCCAAAAGTGTATTTTTTTATAGACATAAATATGTAATTGATATGGAGTGGATTTTGTCCAGTCTTTTTGTCTGTTCATTGCAAAGTAAAATTAATCTCTTTAGCTTGAAGCTGCATAGTTTACTGTCATTAGTTGGGGACAGTCAAAGACGTGAAGTTTCAATAGTAGAGAAGCCTTGGGATTTTCAGCTATTTCTGAGATCTTAATCAAAAATATTACTGATTGCTTGGGAATCAGTGAACACACTCCTGAGGAAAAAAAAAAGGCAGCATAACCTTAAGATTATTCACAACTCATAATTATTTTTTTTTATCTTAATATAACACAGTAAAGAATATCAAAGAACAGTAGGAAATCTTGATCCATGTAAACAGGTCAGAAATGTTCAATGCTTTTGATCTTTTTTTGAGACAGTCATACACACATGGGTAGCTTTAAACACTTTAATTTTCCTTTCGACCTCCTGGCATATTGAGTTTTATCACATTCTGAAGTCTGTGCCTATTCAGGGTTTTTGAAACCATAGCTTTAAAGTCAACAAACACTTCAGTAAAAGTAAGTGCTGTGTTAGGAGAATTAGCATTGTGCTGATGACACAAACTACAGCTTCTCACATTAATGGAAACAAGATTTCTGAGTCATTGAAGGACTTTAAAAGGGAGAAAAGATCCTTAAAAATCATCACATTTCACTTCTAGAGAATACTATCTCCGTAACATTCTTTGTTATTCCCTGCTTTTACTCATTCACATAAGGTTATATTTGACTGAAGAGGAGTTAAAGCATTTTTAAAAATGCATTGACTGATGTCCAGTCAGTCTACTGAGTTTCAAAACTTTGTTTTTCTTGGATCTCATTCAAATAGAAAAGAGGAAGCGCTTCCTTTTACAACATGATGTCAAAACAAGAACACACACGCTCACATACGCACACCCATACACAAAAGTACTATTCAAGTCACTTCAGAGTTTACTTACTGGCACACAGGATCCTAAATGAGAGCAGGAAGAAAAATGCATAATGCTTGTAAAAAATAGCAGCTTAATTATACAGTGTTTCATTAATTAAAATATTGCTGTGCAGAATACAAGGAATAAGGATTATTGTTCGAAATAGGCATCACATTCAGGGTTGTGTTAATAGAGCAACAGGCTTCATTTTCCACACACATATATATATGTGAAAACTATTTTTAATCCATGTACTTACTCAAAGGGTGGTTGCAGGCTACATTCAGGTCTCATTTTCACCAAGGAATATGTGCAGTACGGGAACAGGCCACGTAGCAGTTTTATTCACGGCCGTGCATTTGAATAGCTATCATCACAGCGCTAGCCCTGAGGCGATGGCAATAGGTTTTACAGTACTGTATTTTTTGTAGCAATAAGGACATGCTGTGTTTTCAGAGGAATGTCTTGACAACAAAGTGCATCCGTGAAGGCCACCCCACTCATAATGATGATCTGTCTTTAAAATAGTACTAAAACAAAATAACAGTTGTGTTTTGGCAAGGGTCTTAACTATTTACAGCCAGAACAGTAAATAGTGCTTTAGTACCCAGATCTCCCTGAGCTGTAACTCCAAACCTGGAGGAAATACTATAATTAGGGGCTTTTTCTTCTATAGTTTTTTAAAATATAGTATCCATTATCAATGTAAACATTCAGAAACCCAGACTGATATTTCTTTTTAAAATGCAGAATTTTGATTTGTGACAGCTGCATTGGATCGTTAATCATATATTATCTTTATGTGAGCCTTTTTCTAACATATGTTAATTGGCTGTTTTCTGTGACAAATTATGAGCTCTTACTTTGATGAGGTTCAATTGCAATCATGCTGCAGTTGAGTATGTAGAGTTTCCAGCCCCTGCTGGCTCCTTAAACCGCTACAAACATCTGCATGCCACTGCAGTGCTGAGTAATGACAGGATTTGGGTTGATCTGATTTCTGTATAGATTTTTTTTCCACCGGATATTTTCAGTTCTTTGCACTAAATCCATTACAGGGTATGCTGTTTTTAGCAAAAGAATGATCTAAAATTAATATCTTGTATGGCATTATTAAAATACAGTGAGAAATATTTTGCAGCACAGTGTACTGAAATCTTTTTTAATCTCCAGAAATTTCAATAGGCTACTAGAAATGCTCTGTCAACTGTTATTGCATTTTACAGTTCAAATTTACTGGAGTCATACAGCATTTCTAGGAGTAAAACTGTTGCCTGCTTTTCAAGTAAATATTTTTTTTAATTCCAAAGCGTAACATTTGCAAGTTTTTAAGAAGAAATTTATTTTATTTTTTGAGAAGTGGTTGGCATTGCTTTATTTCTTTTAATACTTATAAAAGAAAATTATGTTTCCCAGCTGGCCAGGAAATGTGTCTAATTATGTTTTACATAAACTTGCACATTTTCCTGCTAGTAAAGAAAATGTTGCACTGAAATTTAGTGTCTATCTTTTTTGTGTGTAAGGAATCTTGTGCTTACATTTGTTCAGTATGTAAATTAAAGAAATACAGAAAGATTCACCACAATGGAAGTAGTCTTGCTTTGAGCATTTTTTACTTGTTACTCTCTTGAAGATAATAGTGCACATAATTTTATTTTGTACAGCAATTCATTAGAAATAGTAAGACAGAAAATGTTTGCTGTATTTTAATGTGTTTTTACTTAGAGCTGGACTTAGGTTGAATGTGCAGACATACAAAATCTTATATATTTTAACACAGAGAGCAATATGGTCATAAAATGGATGGAGCATCATCTTTTCAAAAACTGTGTCAAACAATATCTATTACATTGCAATTAATTTAGCAGAACACCACACAGCTCAGCTTTGGCCTAAACCAAATGGCAGTAGATAAATCTGTCCCATTTGTTCTTCAGAGAGCAGATGAGGGTTAAATTTCCAGGCAGGTGTTAGAGTTTAGAATAAGAAGAGCCAGATGTATGTGGAAGCTACTTCAGTCTTGTGAGGCTGGTTTTAATTCAGCTGTTTCCCTGGAGTACCACACAATCAATGAGTTCCAAATCCTGGGGCTACCTGCCTTTACACGAAAACATGGGAACATTTCTTCACAGCATACTACTGAACATGTGCGGAAAAATTAGAGCAGAAATTAAAGGTAAAAACAATGGTTAACCTCAGAAGCTACACGAGCATCACATTTCTTTGCATTTCTGAAATGAAAAAATGCTAACCAAGTGGAAGTGCTTAAAGAAGCAGTGCATTACCATGAGGAGGAGAATGTAAGCAGTGCAAAACTCAGACAGTGGATATTTCATATGTTTCTCTAATCACTGCTCATGGTAGTCAGTGTTTTGAAAGTAAGCATATGTAGGTCATGTGCAGCACAGTGAAAGGCATTAAAGCTAGGTGAATTGAAACAGGAAGGGGTTTCAAAAGGATGATTTTGAGCATGTTGTCCCTATCTCAGTATGTCTGCAAAAGTAAATTGATGCTCTGTGCCTTGAATTAATCTACACAATGACATTCAATTCCACTTGATAAGATGAGCTTAATTGGCTTTGAGAAAATAAAGCAAGGTAAAGAAAGATGTATATAAGCGAAAGAGAGGGCTTGGTACTTTACTGGATTTTGAGGCCTGTGAGCCATGTGTCTTAATTGGGGCCAGTTGGGATCATTCAGTAATTGCTGTCAGAAGATCAAATTTAATTCTCTTTATAAAAAGACCACAGTGGGATAGAGTTAAAGAAATTGTCATCTGAGGTTTCAAATGAACGAAGCTTTAATTAGGTTGATTAGGATGCTGTAAGAGAGAGAGGGTGAGAAACAGGAAACTGATGAATCTGCTGTGTGCCATGTTGGACCTCATATGACAGTACTGTCAAATATCTTTATTTCAAGAAGATATACATTAGCATAAAAGGCTATAGTGCTACAACAACGTGTTTATAAGTATTTTAGATATATGAGATAATTATAACTTTCTGAAATCAGTAATTTTAAGCACAGATTTTAATATTTTTATGATCACAAGTTTGCCATTAACATTACCTTCATATATTTTTAAATCTGATAAATTATCTTCTGTATTTATTTACATATTCACTGACTATGCCAAATAAAAATTGTGGCATATTTACTGAAAGCCCTCATAATTTCTCAGTTGTGTAAAAACTACTTACTTTACAGAACATTTGCATAAACAAATCCCCAGGTTTATTATCCTCAGGTTTCCAACAGAGAAACAAAATGAAGGTGGTATGAAATATTTTTGCTAAAAAAGAGAGCAGATCTCAGCCATGTTTGCATCCTAATCTTAGATTCAGTTCTTTACACTCAGCTGCCTGCTACTTGTGCTGTCTGTTTCTAAGAATAACTTTTGTCAAAACTCACCTTGCATATCAATAGAGATCAAAAAGTGCCATTTCTGAGAAAACATAATGTACATTCAAGGCCATAAAAAGATTTAGCTAATGTATCTTTGTATTGATTATGTTTTAGTTTTTTTCCAGCATGCTTCTAGGACAATAATAAAATGAGCAAGGCTGGCAATGATCCGCTTAGGAAAAAAAATGCTCATTCAAGATAAAACAGAGACTATCAAGCAAATTGCATTTCATTTCACTCTGCAAATTAAGCACATTTTACATGTATGTTTTCTTCAGGTATTTATCAAGGAATTTGACTTTTTGCATTGACTACTGCCAAATGCAATGTGTTTTGTATGAGTAAGGAATAAAATAAATAAATCCAGCTGCATGTGCTAATGGAGTGGTTACAGCTGAGGTTCAGTAGGCAGGCTGTGATGCTCACTTGTGGCTTTTGTAGTTGTAGATGCGGTAGGTGTACCTCTGTGGCAAAACACTTCCCTTTCAGTAGAAAATTTGCTTTTACGGGGCTTGAGGTGAGAGCTGTTAGGCTCTGATTCTGTGAAAAACAGAAGAACAAATCCTCATGTGGGAAGTATGAATTAGTTACCTAATACAGTTTTCAAAAACTGTGAACTATGATGTGGCTGCACAGCTTGCTAAATTAGATGGGGCTATTTATGTCTCTGTAAGTGATGAAGGTACAAAACTGAGGCTCTTTTAGCTCTTTATATCAGAGCATAATTTCTAAGTGTGCTGTGTATCTTATGTTTCTCTATTCAACCTCTTTCTCTCTATGTGAATATATCTATTGTTTGTCCCTTCGTCCAACACAAAACAAAACAAAACAAAAAATCTGTAGAATATCCCAAAATTCATAACAACAGATAATTACTTCCTCAGCAGACAACCTAAGTAAGTTTTTTCAGGTACCCTTCCCATTTCTTCACTCATAAGACATATTTTTCTATTTTCTCCCTAATAACAAAGTCCATGTTGTCCTTCTTAGAGCTGTGTCTGTTTATGCATTTTTTCTTAGTTCCAAACTAGTGTGAATCCAGTTTGGATCTTCCAGTGTACAGAAATACCTCTCATCAAGATACAGCTGCAAGGCAGAAAGCAAGTAGCTTCAGCAAATGAGTGATGGTGTGCTAGCACTAGCAGATATGGCCATGTACTTTATTTCTCTATAGTCAGAACCTCCAATTTTTTTAACAGATGCCTCATCCTGAATATGCAAAAAATTCCAGCCATGAGGCACCAGACAATGTATGTGAAGGTTTATTTCTTATGATGGGGCTTATAAGAGATATCAGATGTTTGTAATTCCAATATAAGTACTTTTTTGCTATATTGCCACTGTATTTTTTTCTTTTTTTTAAGAACAGATGTATTCTGAGTTCATGTGTTTCTGCTTATTTGTGTGTATTTTTTATACTTAAAAGCAGCAACCTGTCCCAATTTATGGGCTTTGCCATTAGAAAAAGACATATATTTCCCAGACAGAGGCAGTTCCTCACCCCTAATCAGTGAAATGCAGGTGTGTGCATTTTTTTTGCAAGTCTTATTATGTACCTGGCATACATTTCATCTCCTTTTGTCCTTGGGAAACAACAACACAAAAAAAAAAAAACACAAAAAAAAACCAAACACCTAAGTGGGATTGGAAGCATTAATGTAGACTTTCCAGCTGCCATGGTCATTGGGAAGATTGATGTATTTCCCTTGTGGATTTTGGTGGGTTGTTTTTTTTTTTCACCTTCTTCCTCTTCATTTTAAGCCTGCAGCTGTCTCTGGGCAAGCAGCTGAGTTCAGGAGTGTGATAGTTTTCATACTCATATTTATCATATTAGCATTTATACAGAATGAATGAACAGTTAACAGCTCAGCAGCTCTCCTCCATGTTGTGCAGTTTACTTTATGTTTCAGAAAAACAGTATTTAATTCTTGACATTTCCTGGAAGGTCAGGGATTAAGCAAAAGTGTGTGTTTCTATAACCTGGGATATGAAAGAGAGAAGCAGAACATGACCAGACCTAATCATTCCTCTCTGATAAATAAATTGTCAGATGAAAGATGGGCTGATATGAGGTTGCTTCAGAAAACTAATAAAGGTTTTTAACCAGGAATGTTACGTGTTTAGGTCTGTATTGTAGGAAAAGTAATTTTCTGTTTCTGGGTAGTGTAGTTGTAGCTGAGGTCTAACACCACAGACTAGAGACTGTTCCTAAGCAGAGGTAATGTACTTCATTAGACCAGCTTTTATAACTGGAAAAAAAGGATGAGTTTTGGGTCAAAAGGCTCCAAAGAAGGGCTTGTACACCACAAAGACAACTCAGTTAATATACATTAGATACCAGCTCTGTTAACAAAGCTTGTCTAATTTCTTTTTCAGTACTAAATGGACCTGTTTTCATGTTTGCGTTAGTATAGAGTAGCTACATAGAAATTGGTGGCATTCTCTTGTCTTCCAGCCAGTAATCAAATTACTCTTAAAATGGCAATACAATGAGGAACACTTCCCAGCCAGAAAAAAAAATTGTACCTCCTTAACACGTCTATATTTTTTATGTCAAATATTTCCCGTCATAACCCGAACCAGTTTTACATTCACTCAGCTTTACCTTGATAATTTTTGTTACTCAACTTTGGTCATGTTGGAAATAATGCCTTATATTAACCCCTTTCACAATGTTTCTATATAATCTGTTGTCTAGCAGAGGCGTATATTTTCTTTTATGAGGAACTTACATCTTGTCTTAATTTCTACACTTATGTTCCCAGTTTCGAGGTACTTTAATCCTCAGTTATTTCCCTATTCTACTTCCTTAGATGATCCTTCCTGATATTTAGCTTAAGCTTTCAATACTGCTCAGTTATTTCTTTGCTCTGTAATTTAAAGAGACTTTGGGTTCTTAATATATTTTGCCCTGTTTATTCATGCCACAGAATTCCTGTTTCTAAAAGCTATCTCTTGCCTCTAAAATATTCCTGAAAAGTTTAATTTGCAAATGCATGAGATATCCCTTTTCAAAATATTAGGTTTCTACAGTCCAAATCTTTGTTCCTTCTCAGAAGGATGAAGTGGTGGTGCAGCACAACCCTAGAAAGGCAGAACTCATCTTGTGTTAGTAAAGATAGGCTTTTTAAGTGAGAAAAAGGAGGATCCTGGGTATGAGTGCATAAAATTCCTTTGGATTTTTTTGGATGAAGATGGATGAAGGAGACCAGGTGTGTGTAGATCTGAACAAGTCCACCTGGTTTACCCACCATTTTTTTCTCCATCTATTCTGCCTATTTCTTGAAGACTTATCATTTACTAGTTCAGACAGTCCTGTATCCAGCTCTCTTGTCTAAGTGTGTGTAGCAAGCTTCCTTGCATTTCTGCAGTTCAGCAAATTATAAGCAGAAAGTAATGAAAAATCTTTTCTGTTAACGAAGAATCCTTTTGAAAATCAATTCTTACTTGCTTCAACAGAGGCAAATCTAAAATTGCCTGCCACTGGTATTGGCATGGCATTACCAAACACTTGTGCTCAAGTTCAGACTGTGATTTGATAGTGCAATACATAGATTTTTCCAGTAACACCCAAAATTGTCCCATGATTCTTAAAAGCCATTGTGGGGATTTATGTTCCTCACCACAGATTTCCTCACATACGAGCACTTGTAACAAGTCTGTACATCTAGGTCTAACCACAGCCAGAGACTGCTTGCAGGTGATGCAATGACTTAAATCTATCGGCCTTAGATTTTTCATGTAATCAACCAACACTCTCCAAAGTCCTTTGTATTTGAGTATAAGACTGCTCCCAGCTGTGTCTTACTGCACTAGTATCTTACCTGCCATGAAAAGTGTCTTTAAATAAAGCTAGACCAAGATCTGAGCAATTCAAAGATAGACTCCTTTGCAACACACAAGATGCTAAAGCATATTCTGTTGACCATTGAAATGCTTCATGTTCTGCTCCAGGTCAGTAAATGACAGACTGAATTTGTGGATTTGTAAAACACCTTTCCTGATACTTACTGAACATCTGTTAACTATAATGTGATCCATTCAAATCATTAGTTCTAAAGTATTGAGACTTACAGCTGAAACTGCAGCAGTCCAATCTCCCTTCTCCATTTTCAGACAGGTTCCGATTCCTAGTCACTTGTCTCCAGTCCAGTCCAATTAGGTGATGCAGTTTTAAGTCCTGTATTTTTACCCTTGTATTATTAGTTTGTCTGAGTCAATAAACTGTTACACTTGAGCCAGTCTCCCAAGCACTTCAAGGATCCTATTCCATATTTATTAGTCATACTCCCATTATGTCCGTCTAGCTGCCAAGTTACAACATGCACCTAATCATAAACCTTTAAACCTTTTCTTCAGACTGCTGGCTTTCCATTTTCTTCATCAGAGTGATGGGTAGACACTGAAATATCCCCTGCTAACCACTGTAGACTTAAGATCAACTTTTCATAAGTATGTTTTTAGTATGCTAACATTCCACATAATTGCTTTCTTTAAAACATGCATTAGTGTCTGCTTAACAAATCAAATCGTTTTCTTCATCTATTCTTCAAAAGTGTTGTAAATTAGCCAAGTCTTCCTTTCTTCATGAAGCGTAGAAGGCACATGCCTCTTCTTACTGGGCTGCAGACAATCAGATTTCATCTAGATTGCTGGTGGTTGCTTCCTCTTTTGGTGCACTGCTTTAAGGAATGACTCACCATCCGTGGCAAATTCCACAATAGCTTGGAAGAACTTTGGCCTCCTATAGTAGAGTTTTATCAGCATGTCCAGGTTGGGTATAACATCTGTGTGCAACCTAGAAAACCCTCCTTCACTGTGCCTGGTGGATGACTCTTTGCATATCCTCTGGAAGGTAAGCTGAAGTCCTCCTTTCCTTTCCACACAGGCACAGATATTCAGCCTCTGGGTAACTCAGATTTTTGAAAAGCAGGGTCTGTGGCATACTGAAGTAGGAAGTACCATCCTCTCCAGTGTTTTGGCAATGATGCTTCATTTGCCCAAAAGCACTTTTCAGGGGAACTTTGCAAAACAATAGCAAGTGAAACTCTTCCACCCACGCTGCATAGGTTCTTCCTCTGTGAGATAATGTAGTCCTGTGTTTGATTTGTAAGCTATAGTGACCACAGTTTTATGATTTGAAGGAGATGAGGTATTCCTACAACTAGTCTTCAGAAGCATTTAACTCCAAATTAAAAAAAAATTCACAATGCTAGTTCCTGTCATGCTTCTTCCTCTAGGCATATATGCAATGGCTTTGATTACAAGACTTAAGTTGGATGAAAGAGAGGAATTTTCTGCAGTCAGTGAAGTAGAAGTATGTTCAAATATAAATGTGAAAAGCACGGAAGGTGTATGTCCTGAAGTTCAAATTTAGAGATAAACACATAGTGTTGGTGTCTGTTTGCAAACAAATAAATAGATAGATGGAGTATCATTTGGAATAATCTTTATTAAATTCAGCAGATGCTTTCAAAATCAGTAGTAAAAATAATGAAATACTGTAGTAAAACAATAGTGAAAAAGTGAATTCAGATCAAATTACTCAAATTTTCTCTAAAACTTTTAATCAACAACTTACATATAGGATATGATTTTGCAGTTTGCGGGTTTATGAACATTTTAGTCTTGTTGCAGGATTTCATTGCCCTTGAATTGTTCTCCTTTATAAATTAAATTCATGCCATAAATCAGAAATCAGGCTAGATACATGAAAAGATTAATAACCTTTGGTAGTTAAAGATTACAAATATTTTCTTTATGTACAGATTTCTTCATTTTGATATATTGGCTATCTGCTAGTCTGTAGTATTTCATCTGTTACTTTATACCCATTATGGCCTAAATGTTTGGTTTATACTTCCTGTAGCAAAATGCATGCTCTATTAAGAGTTAAATTTAGTAGATTAAAATGAACTCACTTCCAATCTTTTCATGTGGCAGCCTGCCCATAAGATCAAAACCCGTAAGTGTAGGTTATGTTTAGTTTCCAAATCAGAGTGTTGTGGACAGATGTTTGAAAGCTTAAGATGACTCAGATTCATTTGCTGCGTGGCTTTCTGCCTGGATAACCATACCATACGTAGATCGTGCCATTTTTGCTTTACTGCTGTATTGCTTTGGTGATGACATATATAATTCTTGCATGACCTTTCTGTTAATGGCCCAAACTGTGTCTTCTGTAATGACCATGTAGCCAAACCACATTGAACGTAAAGGACTCAGCTGATCTCAGTTGGATAACATGAGAGATGATCGTTACTTTCACCCTTTTCTGTATTTCTTTCAACCTTATCCAGCTCAAGGTGATATACCCACAATGACTGGAGCCTGTTTGTTGTGGTTTGCCCAGCTGTTTCTTCACTATGTGGCTGTCTTTGCCCACGCAGGGAACATACTCATATAGGCTTTCACAGACAACACTTGAGCAACCATTTTATTTGAATATGTGTTTCCCACTGTGGATTTTCATGGTTTTGTTGCAGTTTTTGCAGTTAATTTTTCATCAGAAAAGTAGCCCATATGTTCTTACTCAGTACATTTAGATTTTTTGTTTAGAATATGGTTCATAACTCCTTTGAGTAAACAGGCTTGCATGAAAAGATTTCAGATCTTTGAAGTTACTTTTATTTATCAAGATATTTATCAAGAATGGTAAGTGAATGGGGACAGTGGGTTTTTGTTTGCTTCCTTAAATAGGGATAATAAAAAATCTGGCTCAGTTCTTCTAATTAATGCACTCAGACTTCAAACTGCTTAATGGAACAGGGACATCTTTATGGCAAGATTGTTTCTTTTTTAAAGCAACCATGAAAATGCTAAAACATAGCACATTTTGGGTTAGTTTTTCACTGGCTGCCTTCTTGTTTAGAAATCAAATGTTTTGACTCTCCTGTTTTGGTACTGCTTATTGCCCCTGGTGTGACTGTTCAAAGAACTCTCTGTCTGGGGTGTTGCAGCAGAGCACATTCAGACAGTTCTGCTTGGAGAAGGAAGTGGAGAGTTTTGGTTCCCATTTTGCACTTCTGGAACAGTTTAGGGAAGGAAGCACCTTTACACCTTTTATTGTTTGTGGTTGCTGACATCATATCCTTCCCTGGCTGCTCTGTGCGTGTTTCCTGCCATTCTATCAAGATCCTTCTGTGTTGCAGAGAAGAGATAGCGGGTGCGCATGTATGTGTGGGTGCATGTGTATGTCTGTGCATGGATGCACAACAGAGAGACAGGAGCTGCATCTGTCCATTAGCTCTTGTCCCTTCTCAAGGCTCTGATCAATCTTCTGTCAGCAACCACTGCCTCTGCCAAATCATATAGTGAACAGAAGCCCGCCAAAAACTGAAGTTCCTCTTTTTGTAAGCAGTCCGAATTTTTTTTTTTTTTGTGTGTGTGTTTGGGTTAGCAAAAGAAAAAATGCTGAAGGCTGTAGCACCATAGCATGTAACTATGTGTTTCTTTAAGTGCAATTTGTTTGCATGTGACCATGACATTAAGTTAGAAGGTTTCTTTTATGCGGAGAGTTACTTCAACAGAGCTTCTGGAATTATTTTAAATTCCTTTTTAGATTCTCTTGGATAATGAAAGCCTGCAGTACTATCTGAGTTTTGTAGTACCTTCAATGTTTCCAGCTAGCTTGCTTTATTAGTGTTAGGAAATACAATTAGTCAGTTAACCAGAACTTTAAATACTTAATCCTTAATCCTGCAAGAACTTTCAAAATGTATTGCATACAGTAGTGAAGTCGTAAAGCAGCAACTGGGATTTGTTGGTCTCCAGAGTTGTTTATACTCTGACTCAGAAGTCATCAGCTTTTGAAGGCTATGGCTCTTAAATCAGATGTCTTGATTTACTCACCTGAATCTAATTGATTAGGAATCAATATAGCTATCTGCTTTATACATGTACTAAAAAATTAATAGAACTGTAACCAAACACGTTCTACAAGTAGCTTGTGAAACAATATGTATTGGAACATATGTATGTGTCAGTAAGACAGATATAGAGAATACCACAGTATTCTCAATTTTTTTCTAGTAGCAGTGAAAGCCGCACACATTATTTTTTAAAAAGGAAATAAATTTGCTAGAAAAACTGAAAAGCTTTTATTTGAAGTTAGACTAATATGCAAGAAAGACAAAAGGGAGAAATTATTTCATCCCCGCAAGAAAAATTAACTAACTGCCTGATGAAGGAAATTTATGTTTCTTTGAACATTGTATGTTCGATGCATATGGCCTAACATATTCGCTCTTCTCCTTCATG
This sequence comes from Pezoporus flaviventris, assembly GCF_033815535.1. NCBI lineage: Eukaryota > Metazoa > Chordata > Aves > Psittaciformes > Psittacidae > Pezoporus > Pezoporus flaviventris. The sequence goes on from NW_026892600.1 coordinate 293,161, forward strand.
TTCTCTCAGGTTGTATGATAGTGTTTAAGTACCAAATCGTTCTTGTTCTCTTTCAGCTGTATGTTCTTGCACATCTGTTTTTCCACTTTAAAATAAAACTAGTGTAGTTAGTGGCTTAATACAGGTAATGAAGAACAAAATTCTGCTCATCAGTGTTGCATGCATTACTTCAAGATAATTCTATGTAGATCATAGGAATTTTAAGTGTTCTGGCTTTATACTGTCTATAAGATCTTTTGCTGTTTTCAGGCTGGTCTTAAATGTGGAACTGGTAAGTGTGTGGGAGGGACTCAACATATTGATTCTCCACTAAGGCTTTTGTCCTTCCTGGTAGATTTGCTCAGCATGAAGTAATTTTTTCTGAACTCCTTCGGCATCAGCACCCTGATCTGCAGAGCAGCTCTCACCCTGCCTAACCTGTCACCACTGCTCTAATCTGTCCACCCTGACCTTCCACCTTGAACTGAATAAGAGCTTAGGCAGGGGCAGTGCTGTAAACCAGTAGTACCACTGACTGCAGCTGAATTAAAGGAAAGGAAGTTGTTCCATATGCATTTGCTCTGGATTAGTGTATTGGCTTACTGCTACAGGGAAAGCCTGTTCACTCCTCTGGGTCCTGCATGTGCGTGGGAAACGCCATTCTTAACTTGCTCTTTGTATCAGAGGTAAGACTATAGGAAAAACAGGAAAGAAACCCAGTCTGAGGAAATCTAAAACCATTTCTAAAAATAGACTGGGCTTGTTTGTCAACACTGAATATCAGATAAAACTGTCTCCTATCTCTGGGGAAAGAAGTTTCCCACATACATCTAATCAACTCAATTTAATTCAAAGGTTTGGACTTCTCTGTTTTGTTGTAAGTATGATCAAGAGCCTTTGTGTATTTTTAAGCAGCGAAAGAAGTAAAAAACATTAAAAAGAAAATAATTGCAGCCTTTACAATTTTTTGTATTGGTAATATGAGTTGTTCCATGTTCTGTGTTAGGGTAAAGATTTTGACATATATAAATATGACTACGAAATCATATAAAAAGTTAATCATGTACAGAAAGGTAGTAAGTATTACACTTGAAAACTTGGTTTGCCCAGCAGAATAACTGTACCATACTGGATAGTTAGAAAGCTCAGACTTACTGCTTGATAACTTGCTTTTTTCTTAAGAGTGATAAAACACTTGAGCAGCTTAGAGTTTAATGTATGCAAAGAAAATCAAGAGACAATTGAAAATCAGAATGAGTGAGGTCTAGCTTTTCTACCTCAGTAGCTTTGAATCACAGCCAAATAATGGATTAAGTGGCCAGGACATCAGCTTAATGTTCCTTAAGATATTGTAAAAATTTATGAGGTTGGCTGCGAGACTGCATCTTAAAATAAGGAAACACTAGCCTCAGTTTTAAAATTACTAGATTTTTATTTTTGAGGCAATATTTTTAATATACTGTGGATCTGACATAAAAACTGTAAGAAAACATTCTAAATTATTCTTCTTCAGATTTCTTTTTCCTCTTTTCTGGATTCAAAGAACTATGTTTATTTCTGTTAGAAATATGTAAATATAAAAATACAGTAAATGAAGGATAAAAGGGGAAATCTTTAGTATCAGACTGAACATCATTTCTGTATTCTATCTCTGCTAAGTATTTTGTTGCTAAAAATACTTTGCCTATGATAGGAACTAATTTTGTGATTTATGACATTTTGTGAAATATGAAACATGTACTGTGTTATGTATTTTTATATATTGCATCTAACTGCCCTTAGTTTTGTGATAGAACCAGTACTGTAAAGCTCAGGGAGCTAGTATCAGTGCATTACTGAAACTGTGAAAGTATTTTCCAAAACATTCTTGAATTACCATCTTTCCGTATTATTCTGTGCTACAGAGCTTGCCTTTTGGTGCAAAGAATTTATAAGGAAAGATATATAGTGTTTGCTAGTTATAAATCACTTGCCAGAACGTTTTAGAATTTACATTGAAATGAAATGAGCGAAAATGCACTACTGCTTTCTTCAGGTATTTTGAGTAATACTTGCACTAATCTATATTCTTAAAGAATAAGGTTAAAAATTTTGGATTTAAAGTAGCTGATATCTCTCATATATCAAGTAACACTTTAATAAAGGTCCATGGTATTTGCATAATGAGGGGCATTATCACCTCTGCTGTCAAAACACAAGATTGTTTTCCCTTCAGGAATGAATTAGCTGGCCTACTTAGCATACATAGGTAAAGAAAGGTTCATTAACTCCCTGATTTAGGTAATTTTTCATATTAGAGCAGTGAGTGGTACTTAGAACTAGAGACATCTAATTCTGTTAAAGTTTTGGCAATGTGCATTTCTTTCCTTTTCTTCACTTCTTGATATATTAGCACGTTTATTCATAAAAAGAGGTCTTTGAATTAAATTATTATTTCTTGATGCATTACTTATTTTACAGACGCAGGAAATTTTTGTTATAATTTACTCTTATGCTAAATTATAATGGTCAGCTTCATATAACTTTTGTGTGGTTATCAATTTTGTAATAGCATTTGATTTCTTTCCTGTGTTTGGCAGGAACAGATGCCGGGGACTGTGAACTGAGTAGTGCAAGTGCTGAAGAAGGAGGTTTGTTTTGAGGAAACGGGAAGGAGGAAGAAAAGAGAAGGGGAAAATACGTAATCGTAAGGAAGAAGGAGAGAAAAAAAAACGGGGACTATGGGGAGAAAAAAGATTCAGATTACAAGGATTATGGATGAACGTAACAGACAGGTGAGTAGCAAAAATGCTGTATTTGAGCATCATACTATATTTCTAAGTTGACTTATAAGTGATTAAAATGTTGATAACTTTGTGTACATATACATATGTTCATGTATACCTATACACAATATGTGGAATACTATCAAAGAAAAAGTACTTTTGGAAAAAAACAGAAAGCTCTCACACAGTTTTTTCAAGTTTAGTAACATGCACAGTTAGGAATTTATTTCTTGAGGCCTTGATTCTACAAAGAATGATGCACATGCCCTACTGTGGACCCTCTCTACATTCACTTTGACTTCAATTTGTAATATGCATGGTTAAGCAAATCTGTGAATTGTTACAGGATACAGGCTTTTGGTACTGTATTTTGTGAACTGTTATAGTACGAGTTTATTTGCAGGAGGATTTGCAGTTAAATTCATAGATCCAAATTATTTATGTCTCTCCATGTTTGCACTGTATTTTTACCTCCTTCATCTAAAAATGGCACTACTTCATTAAAACAAAAATCTTTTCCCGTCAGTATTTTAAAAACAATTTGAAGACATTCTAAAACCCACGTACAATAATACTGACATGTTATAGTCTCTGTAACTGATGTTATGGCTAAATAGGTCCAGCAGGACTGGTTAATTAATTATTATCGCTGCTTTCAATAAAATGGCTAAGTAGATGTCACATATTATCAACACTATCTCATCTAGTTAAAATATGGTCATAAATTAGAGATACTGCTTTCCTGTTTTCAGAAAAATAAAATTCAACAATTGGCATCTTAAAATCAGGGAAAAGCTGCTGCTGTTTACATGCGATGTAGGTAAATGTTTCATTGGAAGTGGAGATTCACAAGTGTGAGAAATTCTCTGTAATATTATTTAACTCTACAAGTGGTGTTCTTCATACCTATGGCTGAAATTTAAGAGCAATATTCAGTAGGTATTTTTGAAGAACTTGATACTGAGTTACTATTCATGTATTAATTATATTCCTTTGATCCATAAATTTCAAGATGTTGTTAGTCTTCAAGGATTTTATAAAGCCATAAAAAACTCAGCCTAGGAATAACAACAAATTATAGTGTTTAACTATGTTTTCTAAGAAATTTTAGATTTTTTAGTGTTAGTAGTCACTAGTGTTCTCCATAGCAGAAAATCATGTATAAAAGCAAAATTACATTTATGATGGATACACTTTGTGTTTTCCCTAGAGATTGCCTATTGCTATGGGCCAAGCCAAAAAGCAATAAATCAATCAATATAAAACCATCAACATATTTGTTTTAATTGGTTTATAGCTTTGAATTGAAATTGGGTTTGACTATATCGTTAAATATTAGTTAATTAGCAGCTAGTTGTTTGGAACTTCCCCATACTACCATGGTTTCGTTTTGAAGTGAACCTGAATTATTTTGTAAATGACACTACAGGAATTTGCCATTAATAACATTAGTTCATGCAATAGCTTCAGTGTCAACTTGCTTACTCAAATACTGGATTTATGGAGAACTTAATCCCCGGTTTTGTCAAAGAGATGTCTTTCAAGAGGCTAAATTTACTTCAGAAATGAAGACAGATAGTCTTTCAAGTCATTCACAGTAGAGTTTCAAGAATTGTAGCACCAGTGTTCAGAGCTAAAAAGTTATAACTAAAACTATAATGCTAGAATACTGAGAACTATAGTATTCATACAGAAAGTGTTTATCTTGCTAGCTTATTTTGTCTTGCTTATTTGGTAATATCAATCATGTTGAATAGTCACAGTGAGGCTGAAGGTATAGATTTACATTACTTTACCCTCCACATGCTGTAATTGGCTTGATACTGCTTCTCATTTCTCTTAATTTATTGGAACATAATTTACAAAATGTTTCTACTACTTTTGTTCTCTTTGTACTTAGTGCCTTGCTTTAAAGCTCAGTGAAGCCAATGAAAAGATTTCCATTGATTCGTTTGGACTGTGCTATCAGACTTTTTAGTTGTAGCAAAATATGTGTGATTAGATACAACTGGATTTTCACTAATAGCTGATCTTTTAACCATTAACATGAAAAGTACCCTTTCACAAGCCTTACTGTTTCTTTAAATTCAATGTATTCCATGAGCTGTTGTTGCTTCAGCGAAGATGCACCAGGCAATTCTTGTTTTCGAACCTACACACTTCCAGTAATCTTAAAATAGTTTATATTCCAATATTATTCTTATTTTATGATGTAAACAGGTTTGAATGCACAGAAAAGATTAAAAGGTTGCACAGGGAAAAAAAAAAAAAGGTCAAAAGTTTTTTATTAATAATTTTAAGATACCAGCTGAAGCACAGTTCCACAAAGCTTATTTGTAGCTCCATTTAACATGATATGGCTGGAGATTTTTTCTTTTTCTTTCTTACTACCTCACCAAAGCATGTTTGCAAGAACAGCAGCAAATCTGTTGACTTGAAACTGCCTTACTGTTGCTATATTCAAACGTAGTGTGGTTTCACGATACAAGGCATGCTAGATGGGAATATGATATACACGGATAGTGCATCCTCAGCTGTTTTCAAGCACATAAATTCTCTGCAGGACAGCACATGCAGGGAAAAATAAGTGGAACACATATCAAATGAGAGGATACAGCAATAGTTTAATTCTTCTGCCTTCTCCCAGTGCAAAAGGTGAATCTGTATAACAGAGATTTTGCTAAAGGGTTTAAGTGGTTGCAAGACCTGCAGAAGGTGATTTCTGTCCCTGCTTTTCCACTCATTTGCCCAGTGTCCTGACTAGCTGTTTATGTTAACCATTGAATGGAGTACTTGTTCTATCGGTATAACAGCCATTTTCTTCCACACTACTGTCTGCTGTGGTGCTAAGGTACACTCCTACTGCTCAGAGTGATTGGGAAGGACAAAAATAGTGCTGACCTCCCTTCAAGAGGATTTCATTTGGTCTAGTCTAGTTGGTTGGATTTGTCTACTTTAGTGACCATTCTGGTAATAAATGTAAGTTGAAACTGTCTGTAGTCAGATGTCTGGCTGCAGATCTTATAGAAATGTGTAGTATGGGGCATGACCTGCCCTTTTCCAAAAACTATTTCAAACTTTGACATTTTGACTTAAGTTAAACTACTGCAACCTAGACATTAGAGGCCTAATCCTTTTATCCTGGACTGCATAAGAGCTCTGTCATTGATTTCAGTGAGTGCAGAATTCAGGCTTTTAACTAGGAGGAGCCATTAATTTACCGTTGTTTCATGTGGGCTGCAAGTTGGCTGTATTTTCCTGGCCCTTGTAGCTACCCTGTGCTGACAAAAATGGCAAGGATGTTTAAATCTTCTGTGAGTGATGAGAAATTCTCTTCGCCTATGAAAGTTTAAAAAAAAACCCATCTGAAAACTTCCCTTTCACTTTGCTTTTAGTCACAGGAGTATGAACTGCCAGGGCTAGAGTTAATGTGTATTTATTCATGTAGTTTAGTTGCCATCATGATATTAAATGGAAAAGAAAACTCTTAAGAGAATCCTATTATAAGCAGCCAGATTCAAATAGACTGCATGCATGATATTTGCACCACAAATAGAACCAACAACCAAAAATATTAGCACTGACATCGGATATTGGAAGCTCCTGACAGCTACAAGGTCTTTGCGCAGAAATTTCAATGGGGCAAATTGGAGAAGGCTGCTGTGAAGATTTCTGGGTTGGTTAAAAGAAAAAAGTAAAAAAAAAAAAAAAGAAGAAGGGCATTTGCAAAAACATGGGTGAACTTTATTTTCATGGGTTTTCTTAATTGACAGAAATAATTCAACTGGCTCTATTATGGTCAACACACAAAAGAAAAATTGCATTCATCTGCCTCAGAAAAGTCCTTGTATTCTCTATTTGTTTTTCATCAATTTAAAATATTTTGTTAGTTTTAGGGAAGACCTTTTGTGGTCTGCTGTAGACTGGGATCATATGAAACTCTTCAACAGTCCAGACAGGGCTGCCCAGGCCTAAAATAAATAGGTATAATGACGTAAATGATATTGTATTACTGTTATACTAGGTCACTTACAAAGTATCTCATTAAATCCATGTTCTGTGAGCTAAATCCAGAGGTACATTGACCCAGGAAAGAAGGCATATTGACCCAATGACATTCTGGTATTGGGTCTGGAACACACTCTTGCTTTTAATCTGCTGTTTTTTCTAGTTAGTGTTAAGAAATATCAGGGTCTTACATGGTGATCCACCATTTTTTATCCCTCTGATCATCCTGCTCATTAGTTCTGCATTTTTTTTTCTGCTTCTGAAGTATACTGTTGACAGGTCCACAATTAGAACCAAGTTGAGCTTCGCTAATGATTCTATATACTGTTTAAAACTTCTCTTTCAATGTATGCAAGCTGCTGGGAGCTTAGGTGTTATTAAATACCATAGGAAGTATATACTTCAGTATTAAAGTGCTTAAGACCCCCTTTTTAAACTATGTCTTTGTGATTCTGTGGAGTACAATAGTAACAAATACTTGCTGTTTAACTTTTCTTGCACAGACGTTTTATCATTCTTTGATTCCAACAAACCCATAAAGGTATAAACCAACACTTACTGCAGCTATCCTCTCAATAGAAAACAAATGAAAGCAGATAAGTAAAGTGAGGTTATGGGGCAGGGGAAGAGCATCCTGGAGGGAAATGACAGTTTGCAGGAAGACCTAGATTTGTTCTACACACTTCAATGCCTAATGCTGCTAGTCAAAACTAGTTTCAGCCTCATGTCTCTATCTTCATCTGTGTTTCAGCTCTGTTTAAAAGGAAAGAGTAAAAGATCTCAGCTGAATCAGAAACTCCTCTGTAGAAAGAGAGACTTGCATGTTAGTGCTAACATGGACACAAGTTAGATAACAAAATTTTTTCCACCCATCTTTTTGTATTCTCAGTCTTCCCTCATGAAGTGTCTTAATTTGATTCAAGATCTGAGATTATGTGATTTTTTAGCCCCAGGGAAAGTTTTTCATAAGAAAACATAACTGCTTAACTATGCAATTAGGCATCATTCTGTTCAATGAACATTTGTCTTAAACATCACATGCTTTTTATCTTTTACATATCTGAATTCCTTCTCTTGCTTCCATTAAACTGTATATAGTAAGACATATACTTGGAATATAGCGTTGCAATTAGGCCTGGGTCCTTCTCTTTTTCATCTTATTTCAGATGTAAAGTTAGGTTTTCTGTAAACAGGTAATACACCCCAAGTTTTCATGGCACCTAAATTGTTATGATCTGAACAACTCTGGCTGCACTTTTCACTTCATGCCAGATTATCTGAGAAGTAAGGTTTTAAGAGAGCTGCTGAACTGAACTGTGAATTTCTAGAACAAATTACGTTTAAGGTTAAGTGTGCTTGTGTTACAAATGTATGTTCTGAGCATAATTTAGAGTGAATTAGCATACGGTAAATATTTAGGTCAAATTACTTTTAATTTGAAGTGTGAGCAAGAGGCCTGAGAGAGTGCGGTAGTGAATGAGGCATCTGCCAGCACGGCAGAGCTGAAAACCAGTGCAGACACAGGCGAGAAGGCTGTCTTGCAAGGAATAGTTTGGAAAGCCCTGGGGGAGAAACCTGGAGGTGGGAAGCAGAACTGAAGCCATTGTGGAGAGGAAGAAGTTACACTCTTCCTGTTATGACAGGAAATGCAGACAAATGTGCTTCCTGACCATTTGCTCAGCAGGGAATGAAATATTCTTTGACCTTTACCTTATGAACATTTTAGCTGCACAGAACTAGTAAACATGTTTTTTACCTAAACATCTATTTGTACCTGCCAGAACTGGTGATAGCGTACAAAAAAAAAAAAAAAAGACGTCTTCTTTCTTGTGCATTGTATTGGCTACTGTAGTTGTGATACAGATGATGTTGTCTGCTTAAAATACATAGGTATCTGTACTTCTATCCGTAATGGACCTAATCTTATCTCTGTTTAACGTAAGGAAATGAAGTACCAGAGATTAACCATTATTATCCTTGCATCCCTGTCTGCTTTTAGATCTTAATTTGTAAGTTAAAGTGAGAAGCATATTGATACTGCCTAACCTGCTAATTTCTGAGCTGCTATATCATCTGTTAATTAATAGAGCTTCCAATTATCCCTCCTGTTTTCAATTACAAAGAAAAAATTTGTATGAGAGACCCACCATCATGTGTTGGATTTAGGCAGATTGAATAATATCACTATTTTAAGTATTTTTTATGTACTAATATACTAAAAATGGGGCGTAACATACAAGTACAAAACCTTTTTTATACAGATTAATCATTAACATTTTATTTGTTACAGCTATAATTTTAGGGCATCCTGCTTAGAACTCCTCTTTATCTGGACTGTTCAGCAAGTTGTAGCTCAATATGCTTGAGGCTTTCTGGGACAATAGCTCTTTCAGCAGCATAAAATCACTGCTGTCTTATCCCTGTAAATTATGCTGGAGGGTTATAAGAACATGGAAACAGGCTGCTGAAGGTCCTTCTCTGCTCTTTAAAGGGTCTTTCATTTCATATGGCATGCCCAGCTATGGCATAAAGGGAGGCTTGTCTAAAGTGAATCCTTGTCTGGTGCTGCTTCCCGTCACACTGAGGATCACTGCAAAGATTGTTGCAGCCAGGCCTCTTCATATGACAAGCAGGTCTAAATAAGAATCAAATAGGAGGAAGGGGAAGAGAGAACATGGCAAGATCTGTAGCCTCCACAGTAGTTATTTGGGGTATGAACATATGATAGGATTGGGTGCCTGCAGGGACATTTTAGTCAAGAGCCTCTTGGTTTATACATGGCCAACTTGGCTTTACTATGTTTGAAGTTACATCGTTCATGCAATGCCTCCTCTTTGTCACACACATCATACCTACCATGCTTGCTCCAGTCCCTCTGGCAGAAATTTTGACTTTCCATATGAAATACAGAGAGCAATATTTCTTCTTGACCAGGCAGTGTCTTCTTCAGATACTTCTGTGCATCAGTGGTCTCTGTTTTTCACTAGTCACTCGTACGTGTTGTCATGAACGACTTTTTTTCTCAGTTGGGAGATTGGGGGGAAGTTTTCTCTAATTTTCCTAATTTTCCCACAGATGTTTAATGTCAGCAAATGTATATGGGAAGGTTTATGTACAAATTCACTGTTTCTCTCATTTTCCTATGTCAGCAGCTATATATCTTTATAATCAGGATAGGGAGATGTAATGGGAATGCTGATATTTTGCCACTGGCTGGGCTTAATTGCTTGAAAGCTCACAGGACTCCTACTTCAAAAATATAAAATGTTAGCACATATGCTGTAACTGTTACTGACAAATACAGCGTGCTGTTATGGCTCAACATTTTGGGGTGTGTGAGATTTCAGAAAAAGTAGTAAAGGACCTGAATTAAAAATAAAATAAAATAATCCCAAACCAACTCACACAAAAGTATAAAAAGAAACAAAGCCTACATTACAAAAAAAAAAAAAAAAAATACTGTATTGTGAAGGCCGTGTTCATTAAATGGGAATATTTATGTCAGCTTCTGTTCCTCCACTGATGTGTTAATATCTATAAGAAACATGTAATTGTTGTTACCAATTTAGTTAAATAAAAGCTATTACCAAGGCCAGTATCACCATTTATACACACACATATTTATATTAAATTTCAGCACGTGAAGAAATTCATACTTGCAACCAAACGACATTGTCTTCTAGTTTGTTTCAAGTAGGTTTTACTTACTAGTGATTAAACAAGGAAGTCTACTCTGAGCCAAATTAACCTCTAAGTGGAACGTATCACAGTGTGTGATGTGCACACTTCAATTTGGGCTGCCTACAGCCCCATTTACAGACATTACTATGGCTAGTCCATGAACCATCTCTCACAAGAGTCTTGCAGCTTTATGCATGAAGACCTAGTTGGGAGATGTTTCCATGGCATTGAAGAGCCAGAGTTGAAGTAGAAAAACATCCTTTTAACAATCATGGGCTTTAATGCCTTTCCTTTAGCACATGCAGTGGTTTTCATCTTTAGATAGAACTTCATCAGAAGTGCATAAAAATCTTGCCTTGATTTGAATCAAGGAAGCTGGAAGCTGGCTACTTCACCGGGGTACCGGGGTTTTTTTGTTTGATTATTTTTCTTTTACTTTCCCAATACTTGTAAGCAGCATCTGATTTGCTCACAGCCTATAAACTCATCATCATTTATGCTTATTCATATAGAAAATACTGCAGCATTTAGTAACCTGCCTTTGCGGTACTACCATTCCTGTTATGATGGCAGTTTGGCTCTTAAATTTCTAAACATAACCTTTAAATATGCAAAATCATCTAAGACAAATGTAACAGACTAGTGGGTTTTCAGTTAGTACAAAGGGATGGAATTAGGTCATTTTTTGGTATGTTTCAGAGGTAAATGTAGTACACTCCCCACACTGGGATTTTCTTGCCATACATGTAAAATGATGCATAAAAGCACCTGATAACAGTATTTAGAAATAGTGGCAGTGTTTCAAACCATGTCTTTAATATATACATGCTTTAAGAGGTTTTAAAGACAGTTGAATGCTGGCCTCTGATCAGTTCCACTTCCTCCCTTCAATCCATTTTCATTCTCCCCAGTTCTCACACTGTCATTATAAAATATTATGTACCCCAAAAAGAGAGAACTTCCTAAATTGCCTATCATTCTCCTAAAGAGGAGGAGATTTGTGCACTGAAAAACACCTACAAATCAGCAGTGGTTTAGACAGCAGGGATAATTAATCATATCTTGACTGATGATGATGGCTTGGCTTCGTGAGCGAAGATTTGGGAAGGGCTTTAACCACGCTTACTACAAGCAAGATGACCAAGGGCATGTGGGATATCCAAATCTGGTTGGAAAAAAAGGCTGCTTAGGCAATCAGGAAGTGTCCGACCACGACTGTCAACTCCTGAGCTAACTCAAGCTACCCTTGCGCTGGTCTATCTTGATTAATAGTGTCAGTAAAGGCCATTTAGTATTTGATTCCTGATGCTGAAAAAAAAGTCAGATATTAAACAAAATAGTACTTTTTTGGTGTCCCTTTTTAAATATGTCTCTGTATGTGTACTTTCAGTCTCACTAGTATTCTTTATGTCAAATGACAAAGTACTGACATTGTCATTTGTTATATGACACTATCATGACTGAGAACTGTGAACACAGTGTATGACGACTGTGTGACCACCTGGATATTTTGGTACTTCAGCTACAGCTACATGAAAGCTTCTGTTCATGTGGATTGTATGTGGCCTGTTCATTCCCAACACTAACTCAGTTCAAGCATAGTCAGAGCTTCTTACATGTAAGGTTGCACACTGCCTTTCACCTAGACAAAGGAGACCAAATATTTTAAATTATTTTTGCTTATTTTTACCATTTCATTTCAGTGAAATTTCTGCAGTACTAGAATATTATCTCTTACCTTAGACTATATTTATTAGATACTTTCAGGGTGGGTGAATGCAATTAACATAATAAAAGGTTAACAAATTGAGACCCAAAAAAAAGTTAAGTAATTAAGATGCTGTCTACTTATATTTTTCACAAAAATATTTTAACATATGAAAGATAGGTATATTCATCTTTATTATGTAGCCACATAGAAGAAAGTGTGTAAAAAGTTAATTTCTTTTTAATGGCTTGAAGAGTATTCTTCGTCTTTTCTGAAGTTACTGATGTTTCCCTAAACATTTGCTCACCCCTACTATAAACTGTTGTAAAAGCATAATAAATTTACATATATATTTTATGTATATATATGCAAATATAAGCCACAATGAATGGTATATTTAAAAAGAAAAGTAATATTCCAGATTACTGTAGAAACAGTAGTAGATACAATTGTTTTTAACACCTTTATCAGCAGTGGCAGAAAGCATTATCAGGTAGATTGAGAAAATGTGAGAAAGATCAAGGGTTTAAAAACAAATCAGATTTAAAGCAATTAAGATTATATTGGGGGAAAAAAAAAGAAAAAAGAGGAACTCTAGCCACTATCATTCTGGTGGTAAGTATTATGAAATAAGCATGTGCTACGTTGCACAGCTGTGTGGTTATTCTAAATGTTCAGGAGCACCTAATAGTAAACACAAAGAGTAGCTTTAAAGATATTTTTGTACTGGAGTGTGCTTTGATAGTAGGAAGCTGTAACATGCTAAATTCTGAGGTTTCTGTGCAACAGAAACCATACCGTACAGAGACTGCACCTACAGCACTGTAGTCAAAAAGTTGATTGAAAGGCATTTTAGAAGCAGAAAATTATTTTGAGTTAGTACATGTTAATTTCTGTGTGTTTACCTTTTTCAAACATGCTTTTATAGATACATATGTTTCAACAAATGCATTGCAATTTTCTGTAATAAGGGAAAACATTAAAAGAGTATTTGAAAGATGGGAGGGTTTTTTTTCCAGAATTTGAATGGAGTTTTGTTACCTGCCTCATTATTCATTCCAAATATCAAAAACCATTGAGACAGACAAATTTAGAAAGAGCTTACTATCAATTAATCATCCTTGAGACCAGTGCTGTGGAAAGTGTGTTTTTAAAATGCTTGAGTAGTTGTGTATAATGGCTGTTCATCTTTTCTTAACAATACACTGACAGAGGCTAAGGAGATTGAAACAACAATAAGAGGAGTAACATTCAGTATACATTTGGGAGAATAGGTGCTCATGGTGTTAGCACAGAACCTCATCTTTCTGAGGTGGACTAGCAAATAGGGATTAGCAATACTTAAAGATCATGTTTTCCATGGCCTGATGTGCTGGGATTTTAAGGTAGTCTGGGGTCATAATTAGCATTAACTTGCGTTAAGAGTGTGACAAGATAAAACAGCAGCCATACAAACTACATACAGATGAAACTTCCTGCTTCAGCATTAAAGTGCAGGGGTGCTATTGCTTATGGTAGCAACAAGCACAGGATTCGGCAGAACCATAAACTTGGTCATGTGTCTGTCCTTGAGCTATGAAAGATCTTGACCACATGTTAAATTTGATTAATAATAAGTTTACCAAAGCCGTATTTTGATCATAAAAATTCTAGTCACTGAGAATTATTAGAGAAAAAAATTGATGTAAACAAAATCGTAGTTGTTATATATGCTTAATGGAAATTCCATATATGAAGAAGCGGAAGAAGTAGAAAAACTCAACCATACAATTAGCTTAAACAGCTTATGGTAGTTTCTTATTCTGAGTCACATGTCTTACTGGAACTTGTAAGATAGTGCAGAAGAGGGGAAAAAAAATGATATGCAGGTCTTTCATTGTCAAAACAGTCCCTGTGGAAAATTATGGTTTTATACAGAGTAACAATATTTTTCATACTGCCTAGGTTTTGCATGATGTCAGGGCATTAGCTGGGCTAATGAAACCTATAAGCATGTTCCTGGTTTTTCCTTCATAACATGACCCTAAGAATTTGTACTAAAAAATGACAGTTCATATTTCTAAGCATCTAATTTGAAATGAAATCAATTATGCTATGTCTTGTTTAGAAAAGACCTTGTTTCAAGGCATTTGTTGCTGCCCAGCTACTGTTTCTTCTTTTTGCTCATTTCTCATAGTGTCTGAATTTTTAAAACATCATATTTCTTAAAAATTATCATGTGTGTTTATATGAACAGTTTATTTTACACAACTGAAACACTGTGTGAAATTATTTCTTCACTAAAAATCTAGCAGGATTTAGGGGGCATGGAATCAAAGTCAGTCACTATCAAAGATAATAATTTACTGCATGTTTTCAAACTCAAATGCCGTTTCAAAATGTTGATGGGAAAGATGTATGCAGTTACAAAGACACTTCATAGCACTATTTAATGATAATGAAAATGTCCCATGCTCTTTAACTGTACTTCTAATTTTGTGCTGTGAGAATTTTGTGTATTTCCTTACTTCAGTAGCACGCACGTATACTTACATTCTATTTTAGAACTATATATTTATGCATTCGCCTTTGAACATGTTCAATTCAAAGTCACAGATTTTATTTACAAAAAAAAAAAGGACTGCAAAAGCCAGATCAGAGATTCCTGATGGACCTTTCTTTTTTTCCAGGTGACATTTACTAAGAGGAAATTCGGGTTAATGAAGAAGGCTTATGAGCTGAGTGTTTTATGTGACTGTGAGATTGCTCTGATCATCTTCAACAGCACCAACAAACTTTTCCAGTATGCTAGCACTGACATGGACAAAGTGTTGCTGAAATATACTGAGTACAATGAGCCTCACGAGAGTCGAACAAATTCAGATATTGTTGAGGTAAGATTTTGTGTTCTGTGAGGATTCTTTATTCTACTCTGAGGTGCAAGGACTCAAAGCAAAAGGCATGATCATCTTAAGGGCTGTAGAATGTACCCTGGAGGTGACATAACAGCAGGAGAGCACAACAGGGATAAGAGAGGATTGGCTTGGGGATTGGAGGTGGTGCAGCAGAGACTTGAGGGAATCCATGTCTTATGTGAGCTGTAAATTCTATCCTTCTGAGTCCCACAGGCTCAGCAGAAACTCCAGGTATGGGTTCTCTGCCTCCCTGTCATCAAGCCTGTTGTGCTGCTATGTCCCATTAGCCCTCTCCATGCCTTGACCACTACCTCCAAGCTGAATCTCCCTCTTGCCTCTTAGTTGCTCCTGGTGACATGTTTTCCAGAACACTGGTGTCCTTTATCTTCTCACTCCGAAAGTTATAATGTGCTTTGTCCAGGAGAAAACAAAAAATACGTTGTAAAATATGCCAAGGAAAAATATTTAAAATCAATGCTTTCAGGCATTCAACTGACTTGTTTAGATTTCTGGTTATTTACAGAGGAAGGAGGTTGGAGTAAATGCAAGAAGACTTTGCTTATGAACTGCACAAAACCAAATGTTTTAGCTACCTCACACAGAATGCCATTACCATAACATAATAATAACAGCATCAAAGCAGTACTTCCAGAAATCTAGACACACCTGGTAATTATTCTTTTAATTACATAGGGAAAGTTTTATTTACAATTACTGAAAATTATTAATTAAAATTTTATGTTTTTTCAATTTTAAGCTTCACATACTTGCCAAAAAGTGAGTTTACTTTATAATCACATTAGGATTCAAGCCATGCAAAATAAATGAAGCTTTTAATGATTTTGTTGTCATAGCAAAATGCTCACAGTGATATCTAAAAAACTGGTTATGTCACTTAATGCAACTCCTGTTTTCATAGCACCTAAGCGAATAGGCTTCTAATAGTATAATTTTAAAAAGCACTGGAAGGGTGAGGTTCTGTCTTAACAATCAGTGAAAATTCATTGATAAATGCTATTGGAAACCTTGGCCTATACACTTAGGTTACTTCAGATCTTATTTAAGGTGCTGGTTTCAGATTTTTAAATAATCTGGATGTTGTCTAAAATGAGACTTTGGTGCTTTTTGAATCTTCACCTAGGTTAGTTATGTGTTTGAGACCAGCAATGAAAGAAAGTAAGTGTGTGAATTACATGTAATGTGGTTTTGACAGATGAAAAGTACTCTGTAATAGGCATCTTCACACTTCTTACAAGATGTCAGAGTCACACCACCATAGATTGGCAAAGACTGCAACCCAGGAATATGTATCACTTTTCTGTCTACCCTTATGTCAACATATGGGATGATTCTGCTTTGGTTCCTTCGTGATCTCCCAGTAGATTTTCTCCCCTGTTAGGAGAGGATGAGGTTCTGACAGGAGATCAAGAATTTATGTGAGTTAAGACTAAGCAGAAAGTGCATAATTTCTTCCTCCTCTCCATCTTCTCCTTTCTTCTCTTACTTCAAATTTCCAGTATGCACATGAAGCCTTTCCTGTCATCTAGCTCTTGAAAGCCCATGTCCTGCCCAGCAGAATTCAAATTCTGTCCCCAGAATAAATGACCTGTCCTTTCTCAGTGGCAAAAAGCCAAAATATTCTTAGCAGGAAAAGTTTTCTGTGATATCTTTACTTCTTCCTGCTGGCTTTTGTGTGGGAATAGGCAAGCCAGTAGTTACAGATTTATTACTTGTTTCACAATGAATGAATACTTCTGATCATGAGCATTGTGGTTTTTCAGGAAACTTGAGTGAAAATATAAAATTTAAATTAATGTCTATTTTGTTGTAACTTTCAGGGTTTCAGAAACAGCACTCTGCACCAGCAAAATCCCTTTCCTACAAAAATAGTGGCCCAGTTTGGGTAGGCTAGTAGGCAATTATGCATGCAGATATGTAATTTTCTGCCTATACCAAACATTTGATGGGCATCCCTTTTTACTCCTCTAAAAGGAGCTAAATAAAAGTAGATAATTGAAATAAACACTATCTAAATTGAATAATCTAACAATAGGCAGAAAAGACCAAATGAAGTGCATATTTGTAGTTTTTCTGTATGTTCTGTCAGCTCTGAATTTAGTCATTTGATCATTTTCCTGTCATGTTTTGCAGTGTAACATATAATACTTAAGCCACAGCAATGCCAACACTCATCAAAGGAGTACCTGTGCAGAGTGTAGATTTTGACAAGGGTTTCGTATTATCGTGCCTTTACTTGATAACTAAAGTCACAGTTATGAGTACAATAGAGGAATAGAGACCATGAAAAATACGCAATCTGAGAAATGGCATGTAGTTTGGATATATTTTTAGATACATAATATAAATCTGCCACACATTTAAATATTTAAGTTGATCAGTTAAACTAACTACATTACACATATTTTCCTTGCAAGAAGTCCATTTTTTTATCACTTTCAGACAGCTAGATTTCACACTTACAAGTCTTTAATCTTGTTCTTCCAGAGCAATCAACAGCAGCTGAGATTCAGACAGTATTATTAAATCTGATCATTTTCAGCTAAATGACTGTTCAAGAACTATATTTCAATGGGAGAAAAGGGCATAGCGGTTCTCATAGATTTCTGTGCAGCAGAGAAAGAAAACTTTGTTACGTAGACATGAAAATCTGAAATATAACTGTCAACCATGTAAGGGTCTTTAATTTAAAATCCAATTTCTGTTCACATTCAGCATAATATTAACTAGTTACTTTTTGGTTGCGGTAGAACTATGTTATCAGTCATTAGAATGTGATATAACTTCCTTGAGCAATATATATTCAACGGAAAGCAACAAAGTAGGTCTAATATGTATTTAATTACTTTTAAGTTAAACCACTGCTATTCAAATGGAAAAATTACATCAATTTTCATGTAGGTCTGGCAAAAGCTGTTAATTTTATTAAGCAAATGTTTCCAGTTTAATTACTGGGTTTAATTATATTTAGCATTTCTGAAGGAATGAGTCTTCAAGCCATAATTTGTTATTTGAAGTATTGAAAGACACCAAGTGTCATATGTGTAACAAACATTGCACTCTTTTTCAAGGGAAAAACTCATTGACATTCATTTTAATACTTCTGTTACTGCAGATGAAGCAATTTGGTCATACCCAGCCTGTTAGGTGTATGATCTGATTGCATCTGTCATGATGTAAAATGGAGTGGCTAACATGAATAAAATTGTAAAGTTCAGTTACTGTTACTCTGAGTTCTTTTGGTTTAATGATTCAAGCAGCAAGGTTATACTTTCTTTAAACATGTAGTAATTTTATGTACATGTAATTAATATAATTGATATAATTGATATCTGAGCTGTTTAGACCACAAAATTATTTACCAGCTGAATGTGTTTCAGTTATTATGCAGTAAATATACTTACAGCATGCACAGGTAACTAAAAATCAATGTGTACTCATGAAGGTGAAAATGTTTACATTCAACACTAAAGTTTATTCATTTTAAGCACCAGTGACAATTGTTGTCAGTCTTAGGGAAGTTGGGGGGGTGGGGAGGCACGAAATGTATTTGTTAATATATTTCTTAAAAAGAAATATATTTCTTAAAAAGAAAAAGTTAATTTGGAGACTTCTGTTTAGAGTTAACTGGATTCTTCAAACTGAAGCCTTTATGTCCTCACCAACCAAACCACTCACACCACAGTCATTCTTCAGTTTTGCTTCAGTTGAAAAGTACATGTTGGTTGCTGGATATAGTGACCTGTTTTAACATGCAGGGCTCCTTCAACACTGAGGAAAAAAAAAAAAATCTTTACGACAAAATATTCAGCAGCTGTCATTTAAAATCCTGTGATATAATTACTAGAAGGTTTGTAAATCTTTACTTTAAAATGGGATTGCATTTTCCTACAAAATCCTGTGGCATTTGGCACACAATCTTTGGTACAGAGGTAGTGTTTTTACAACTATAGTTCCAGTCTGTCTTTAGGAGTTTGTCAATACATCCAATTCCTATCTGCTCTATCAGAAAAAACCTTACCTTATGAGTTTGTTGTTTATCAGCACAGTTGTGTAGGACTAGACAATATTTTCTTACAGCAGAGAGTAAATGGGTTAGAGTAAATGCCACAGTTTTACAACAGACAAGCCGTGTGCATTATGCATTTTTTTGCATTTATTTAAGACGAGGCCAGATCCTCTCCTTGTTTCTGTGAAGCAGAAGTAGATGTAACACAACGCATTTCAGTGATATTTCACTGCCACAATACTGTGAGTGACACGAACCCAGTGCCAAAGCACTATAAGCCCACTGTTCAGGAGCTCAGATAGGACATGGCCATTAGATTGTAGGGGGTGTATTTCAGAGAAGGGGTACATGATCTGATTTCCATCTTGGCTGCAAATGCTAATTACAACCCTGAGCCATCAAGCATTTGTTGATTTAAGGTGAAACATCCTGCCTGTTTTTTCTGTCATTGTCCCTTCTTCCTTGTCACTTTTTTCATGTCTAAGGATCAGATACTGTCTCAGCCTTAGCAGACGTCTATTGATTTTTCACTAAGTCTTGGTTTTGATTCTGTTTCTTAGATACCGAATCTAATACACTGATCCTTTGTCTGCATGCACATAAATCATTCCTCCACAGATCACTAACCACTCCATCTTTCAGCTCTTCTTAAGCCCCAAATCCAGAATTTTCTTTGGCCCTGCTGCTCTTATTGTCCCTCTTTCCTTTCTCCAACTGGCTTCTATTCCTTTGCTGATGGAGGGGTCACTACCTTTAATTCAAGTTGTCCTACTAGATCAATCCTTTCAGATTCATCCCATTAAACAGATCTTCCATTTTCTGTCCAATATACATCCACCTCATCAGTTCTTCTCTGCAATACCACCAATCACTGGTAGAGAAAAAAAGAGGACCAACACAAACTTCCTCCATTTTTCTCTTTGCTGACTGAGGTTCTCAATGTTATCAATGCTGATCCCCCATCAAATCTTCTTTGAATTTTGTAAAGTTCACTACACAAAACTGCTAATTTGCATGCACACACACACATCTGCATGGTATTTGCAGCTGTCTTTTATCTTTGAGGAAACTCTTCCATAAGATCATGGTCTTTTCCAGAATATCCCTTTTGCTATCTGCCTTTGGCTCTGTCTTTTACTGGCATCTGGCTTCAACTTCCTTTTTTTCTCATTTCTTTTTTTTCACACTTCCAAAGAGTTCAGGGTTCTTAACATATAGGACTTTACATATAGGAAGATGTCAGCTTCTGTAATACACTGTCATATCCTTCTTCAGTAAAACCTTATCCTCGTTTGGCTTCTCAGCTATACATTGTTTTACTCTGTGGGTTGTTTTCTTTTGTTTTTCGCCTGAATACATATCAAGCATCCTATGCCCTTTCACCCACCCACTCTTACAATTTTGCTGTGTTCTAATGCACACTAACAGGTCCTACCTCAAAGTGTTTACAGCCCCACTTCAGACATAGCACAGCAAGAATGGGTAGCAAAATAAGGTGATGATGATGATACAGTAACATGATTCTGCATGCATGACAACATGAATCCTGTTTCTATCAAACAGTGTTTATACCTCTTGTACCAAGGACCATCTTTTGACCATTTCTGAGGGACTGCTCATCTTCAGATAATGCTGCTTCAGTCTGGCTGTTAGGAACCACTTATTACATTACACTTGAAGCCACTCCATCATCTTTTCCCTCTCTTTTCTCACAGAAGTTGGGTAATTTTGGAGAGACTGTCAGTGATACAGAAGACTTCATAAAAAATTAGCCTGAGCTACTCTAGGAGACTTTAATTATCCTAGGGCCATTGTAATGGGGTTGCTGGATGGGCCATGGGGAGAAAAAGTAGTCTAATTTCAGATTTCAATAATTACTAATTGTGGATTCTTCTTCATGGATAGTCAGCGTCTAGCATTGTATTTTTAACTTTTTTTACATGGGGTCATGCCTCTTCATTGCTGTAGTGACTGCTGACCTTTTGCAGAGTATTTTGCCTTCCCCAGCAGACTCCTGTATTTGGTGAGGGAAATTAGAATGAGAGGTTTAGCAGGAGAAATGAGTGCCATTTTCAACAGCATTTTCCCCCAAGGGGAAGAGGTGTGCTTATGGGCATGTGAAATTCGTCCTGCAGACTGCACATCCTTTCTGTTTAACAACACATAGAAACATCTTTACAGGCCTTAATGTTAAGATAGTAGGGAACAAATACCCCTACAGGGGGGTGGAATTGAGAATTTTGCTTTTATGTGTGTCTCATTGCTTGTTAGAAAAGCATTTTGATCTAAAATAATATGTATAATAACAACATGCAATTCATGATATAAAACAATGAATACTTCCACAAGTTTATAGCAGTACTAGCTTGAATTAAGAATCCGATCACTTTTAGTATGACCAGCAACACAGGCATGAAATATGACTACACAGCCTTGAAGGACTTCATGCTTTACACTTGGTCCAGCTCTAGCACACTGGAAGGTTGGGAGTTGATGAGGATGGCGCTGACAGCAAATGGTGCATACATATGGTGTGATACGTGGTCAGTGTATTGTGCCTGAGAGGAATGCCACAGTCCTGTTTTGCTAATGGACTTACTGCGCATTATCTCATCAATTCTTACAGGTGTGCTGTGGGTCCTACAGAACATGTAGGATTAGTCACTGAGTGTGCATTCTCTCTGAATGAGATGTAGAGAAAAAAAATCCTTCTGTCAATTATTTCTAAAGGTCACAGAGCTAATGACTAGCTGGGAGGTTAATTAGATTCTGAAAGCCTCTTCATATCAATTAAGTTTCTTACCTGTATATTTGTAGTAAATAAGCCCATATAACTATAAATGTGCTCTTTTTAGGAAAAGTAAGGCAACTGCTGTAGGTTGGTTGATGTAAGTGTATTCTCTTATCAACATAACATGCTACTGCATATAAACAAGACATAAAGTACATATCAAGTCAGCTCTTCAGCTGTTGAAATCAGGGGAATTGTGTCAGCTACCATGGGCTGAAGATCTGGGACAGTATAGAAAGTAACTCTGTATGTAAGAAAGGTTATTCAGGGTGATCTAACGACAGTACAGTCTATTGGATACTGCCCTGGACTAGGACTCATGAGACTCGGATTTTATTAATAGCTTTGCCAAATACTGTTGTGTGACCTTGGACAAGTCAGATTTCCTCCTAATGCTTCAGTTTCCCTAACTGTAAAACGGGGGTATCATTATTGATTTCCTTTGTAATTTGATTGAAGACCAGCTTGTTAAAAAAATAGCTACCATTACCAGTTTCCACAGGTCAGGGGATGATTGAGATGGGTCAACTAGCCAAAAAATTTCCTTTGGATGATGATTTAGGCTTTCTAAATGCTTACTTCTTGTTTCATTTTTAGTAAATACGAGCCAAATCATTATTGTTAACCTTGTGTATGACAAAATCATGCGATCCACTTCAAGATCTTCAGCATTTTTGTGATGTTTCTTTGTTTGCCTTCTGAGTTTTGTGCCTTTGAAAATGTGTTTGTAACCTAATATCCTTATGTGAGTTTTTTCTGTGTTTTTCCTAACCATGATTAGTACAAAAAGATTTTGGAGAGGAAAATATCCCATTTTCAAAAATACTAAAAAAATCCCTCCACTTTATCAATCTTAATTTCATTTTCCCAAACAATTAATATAGAAATACATATTTTTTAAACAAAAACTGATATTCTTACCTAATCTTATTATTCCATCAATTTGGGCTTTATGTAAATATTAGCTATTACAAGACCACAAGAAAAGATTTTGGAAAATCGTGGAAGGCAGTTCTCTTCTGTTCAAAGAAGTCCCTTAATGGGTCTGCTGTTCCAGTCAGTGGAACTGTCTCAGTCAGTCCCTCTACTACACCCAATAGACAGCAATTTATTCGCTTCCTCCCACTTATCCACATAAGATTTTTTACTCTTTACTTTTTCATCTACAGGTTATTGTTTAAGCTGTCCTTGATAACTCTGCAGCATCCTGTTGCTGTGCCTCTAGTAAGTGACAGATTCGTGCTGCTTTGCAGCTTAGAAGAAAGGTAGAGGGTCAAATGTTGACACTACTGTTTGAGAGTTTTTTTATTAATATATTTCAAATTAATCCAGTACTTGAAAAATGCAGCTAAGGGAAAGTTGCATAATGAGTTGTTTTGTTTGGCTTTCTCTCAAAAAAAAAAAAAACCAAAAAAAACCACCACCACCACCACCAAAAATCTCCAAAAGTTTTCTGCTATGGTTTATTTGATTGATGTGAAACATAATTTGTTATCCTAAGATATCTCAAATGAAACTGAAGTAGCAATCCTGATAGCTTGTTTTTTCATTCCTGGAAAAAGAGGACAGGGGCAGTGAAAACTAAAATGGATGCAAAGTTCGTTTCTGTGAAACACACCGTAAAGCAAGATCTGCTTTTGAGTATATTTTGAGGAGGCTCTGGAGCTTGTGATTTTTACTTACTGAGGATCAGTTCTTGTTATTGGTCATATCCCTCTGCTGTTTTTCTTTTATACTTTTATTATTAATAATCATTTTTAAAATATTTTAATAACTTAGAAGATGTTTTGGACAAACTGTTACAAAAATGTTATGATGACAAAGGTGAAGAATATATGCACAATATAAATGTGTTCCAAACTCTTGTTTGTAGTTTTTCAAACTGGGAACTTAAATTTCTGTTTCTTAGAGCAAGGTCTATTTCACAGATCAGTGTTTCCTTCTCCAAAACATCATATATCTGGCTGAGAGGCTGGAAAAATCTTACATGTCTGTGTAACATTCTTGTAATTTAATAGGTCCAAAGTTTTATCCCAATCTAGTCACTGGAGAATGTTCTTTGTTTTTGTAGTCACTGTTTCAATAGTAACAGCTTGTTGTATTTTGGTCTGTTTGCCAGAGGGTAGGTTTATTTTTAAATCCCTGAACTCTGAATTTTCTTTATTTTTCCAAGATTGGAAGCAGCTGAAACGCCTGGAGTTACAGGTTGAAGGGCTTGCTTCACAATATGAGATGGGAAGCCTCATCCCATCCCCCTTTTGTGTTTTTCTTTAAGTTTTCTAACAATGTCTTTTAACTGATATTTGACTAAAAATAGAAAACTGCCTAGCTAAAAATAGCTTGGCTCTCAGTCTTGCCAAGGAAAATGGAGAGGAATAGGCGTGGAATAGAAGGCTGAGTAATCCAGCTCTATTCATTCACAGATCCCTTTGAGAATGCAGGCGATGATAAAGTGCCCTCAAAAAACCACAGGCCTGACTTGCTCTCTTCAGACTTCTAGGTGCCAATAAACATTTTAGCCCAAGGATATATTTTTTTTCCTCATAGATCGTAAATGCTTTCTGAAAGACAAGGCTTTGTTTCACAGAAGCTAACTTACTGTCAGAAATAGCTGACTTTCCGAAGGTCCTTGGGTTTTTTTTTTGACTTTCCACGGCTTTTATTTCCAGATGAGCAATGACAGCAATGTTCTGTCAAGAATTACCATGAAATGTCACATATCTAGTGTGAATGAATGAAAAAAAATAAATGCTTTCAATTTATTTCATATTTAAAATTGTGCCCTCAAAAGTTCACATGCCGGTAAGAAAGAAAAATGTATTACTCTGATTCTGAGCCATAAAAGTGAATGAGTTGGTTTGGTTGTATTTCACTAAAAAATCAAACTTCTGCATATACATAACTCAAGTCTTTTATTTGTAATTCTTCATTTATCTAAAACTCAAATTTCAACAAGAGTATAGAGGAAATGGGAATGGCAAGGGGCTGTTTTTAATTACCTTTAAAATAAACTTGTTGAGAACCCCGCAAAACAGGAACTTTTAATTTGAAAAGCTATCATACAAGAGAAAGTCAGTCTCGTTGTGTGCTACAGAGGTTTTTATATCACATCATCATTGTGGTATTGAAGTAAGAGGTATCCATAATACTAAGCAGGAGAAAAGACACCAGGAAGGGTTGAGCATGTTATTTAAAACAGGAATGTTTGTTGTTGTTCTGGATGGATTTTTTTGTTTTAGTTGAGTTTATTTTTGTATATTTCTAGGTCTGAGTAACCTGCTCAAACACAGCAACAGGGTGTGGAAATGTCAGCACAGTTCACAGGGTTATTTGAGCCTGAGTATTGTTTTGTTCAGTTCCTGTAATGCTGCTTGTGATAAGACTCTGGAGACAAAGGACGATAATTGATGGAAAGGGACTTAAACCACTCCAAAAAGAATCAAGGTCCTTGTATTTGGATACATCGACTCTTCTGGTCTCCTTCCTCCTTGTAAAGCATTTTGTCTTCTTGAAAGTTGGCCCCCTACTGCTCTTTGTAATGGAGGCAGACCACAAGTGATTCCTTTATGCAGTACACAGGGTGTAATTGTGTCTGTGTGGTGTATTAGTAATTACCAAGTCTGAATTCCCATATTGTATCTTCACTGCAAGCATGGAAAAATAGGACACACTAGCCTGCATTACCATTTTCAACCTAGATAGTGAGCTACTTATAGCTACATTCCAGACACAAAGGCTTTTGTGAACAAACCCATTTTTCATTTTCATTATTGAGACATCCATGATCCATAAGGTAAATGCAAAGTATGGTTATTTACCTGGATTCTTACACAGTAGTAATAATCACAAGTGTAGAAATACCACATCTTCTGTTACAACTATCTTTACTGCAAACTATTGACCTTGCCTATTTTTCCCCCAAGACATTTTTATTAGGTTCCCATAAGCTGTCAACTGTTCTTTGTCAAACCAGTGTTGAAGATGACGCAGCACTGAACTTCTAGCAAAATCAGCAAGTGATGCATAGTTCTTCATATGTTTACACATTAGCAAAGTCAGTTTTTTTTTAGTGTGTGTTTCCAGATATGGGCCCTTAGCTGTTGCTTATAGTTGTATTAGGTAAAAAGAGCCATACACTATCAAAAGGCAAAAAACTCTGATATGTAAAGTGAGTAAGTCCTTTATTAAGGTTAACTTGAGCCCTGATTTAAAGCCTGGATTGGTGAATGGGAGCCTTCTAACTTCAGAAATCTCTGGTCATGGTTCCTAGCAAAGACACCAATTTCTATCGATTCTATTACCTTTGTAGTAAGCAGTACTAGAATAGGTCGTATTTCTACAAAGATTAATAGGAATGCTGTTTCAGACAATGAACCTATTCACAAAAAGAAAGTTAAATGCTCCTGCAAATATCTGCAGAATCATGGCTTTCTTTTTGAAGCTGTTCCAGTGTCAGTAATGGTGGCAGAATGGGGACCTAAACAGTTCATACTATGAGCAGCATTTATTATCTATACTGAGAAGTAAAAGCTTCCACTTCCATTCCACGCCACAGGGAGCGGGAAATAAGTGAACCCCTTTCCCTGAATAACAAGGCCACTGTGCAGGAGGAGCTACATCAGCAGAGGGGATGGGGTACAAAAAGTCAGCCTGTTCCTGGCTTTTTGCCTACTTCACCTGCTAGGGAGCTGACGTTTGAATGTTTTGCTTAGAGCACCTCACCTTTCTGTTATTCCTGAAACAAAATATCTTCACACTTCTCCCCTGGGCTGCATGCAGATAGCAGTTACCTGCTCTTGAGATCCCTTTCCACAGTTTTTATAGTTCTGGCAGAAGTTCTGTTAAACTTCAAAATATGCTGACTTTTCTTCCTTGTTACAGTAAGAAGGTATAAATTAATTATTTATTTATGTACTCTAAAATTTGCATCCATCCTTTATGTATTATGTGGTTCATATTGATTAGGATCAATTTGCCCTGAATTCAGGGAGGCCTCCATGTGTTTGTTTATATAAAAGACAGTTGAAATAACTGTAAATTACCAAATTTGCAGGGCTATGAGACCTCAAACACATGTGCTTTATTGTTCTACATTTTTAATAGTCACAAGTGTAGTAGTCAGTCGTGAATTAATGTCCATAGTCCAGAACTGCTGAATGCAGTTAAATCTTAAATAACCATTGTTCTTTGAATTAAAACTGAGACTTTAAAGCAGACTTTCAATCAGTGCTTTTATGAAGTAATTTATAAATCCACAACTTTAGGTTTTTGTGTTTTCCTTAATTTTGCTATGTGTTTTTATATATGGTTAGCAGTTAATGGAGGAGTAAAAATGTCTGTTAAAAGAAGTTACATTGTCTATGTTCTAAACAGTTCATTAATGGTTTTTGCATTATAGACAGTGGTGTTAAAAGGAAAAATCTGTATTGGATAGACTTGCATTAAAACAAAAATCTCAAATCCATGTGTTTATATCACCCTGTGTGATCTGTAGACAACCATAATTACATTTTATTGTGCAGAGTATAAAAATGTGCATGCACTTTACTTTGGGTTGTTAAAGTATACATTTATTTCTTTGATCAAATGTTACAGCACACAGGCTGTTCAAAGAAAGCAAATTACAGAAGAGTCAATAAAAGTACTTTAAACAGCACACAGCTGCTATGGATTGATTGGAAAGAGATCAAACTCTTGACAAAGCAGCAGTTTCTAATGGAGTGTATGGTGTTTAAAGTATGTTTAGCCTACTGCAATAGAATCATGGCTATCACATGAAAAACATAACACCACATAATTTTTTCTTTTCATCGTTGTATTCCAAGGCTTGTTTATTGTATACTTTTAGCATGTTCAAACATATATCAGTAAAATGGAAGCTTTACACCTTTGTCTCCAGCACTTACCAGTATGCACATTAGTATTTAATCTGGTTTTTGTAACCTGTGTGAAGCTTGCCTTCTCAGATGTAAATTTTCACACAACCCACATATATTGTTTAACTCCTGAATAAAAATCACAATTATGCCTAGTACTTTCCAACCTATATCTGAAAGTGTTTTGCAGAAGTAACTAAACACAAACTTTAAAATATGGCAATTAAGGTCTTATCCAAAAGTCTAATCTGGAGGCTTATGAACTTTGTGAGAGGTCTTGTTATTTGATCTTGAAGACTCCTAGGGGCCTGTACTGTGCTTACTATGCATTAACCCAGTCTGGGCCTTGGGTAATGCTGGGGAAATGGAGAGTCTTTTCACAGTTTAAGCACTAAAGATCTAGGAACTCTCAGTCCTCCATGAACAAAATAACTCTGGTAATGAACTCCTAATACTGTCAAGCTTTTCACAAACCAGAATCAGAAAATATTGCTGGTGTTTGTGTGCCATCAAAGGGACAGAAGCTTCAGTTTAATTCCTTTCTTAAAAGATTCTATCTGCATTTTACTGAAAGTCTGGTAAACATAAAATGCAAGCTGCAGCTCTGCTGCAGAAATCAGATTTCAATGGACTCTTCCCTCAGACAAAAATGCTGTAACAAGCCACAAAACTCTGTCTCCCATTGATTTCTGTTTCTCTGACTCAACAAATGTTGTACCTGTTACAAGACAAAAGCAAAATATTGTGGGGAAGTGCAGAAGTTTAACCTAACTACAACTGTGCAGAGTGTGGGAAGTTGGGTAACACCTATCCCTTATACAGATATGAGATAGAATCATAGAATCATAGAATAATTAGGGTTGGAAAGGACCTTAAGATCATCTAGTTCCAGAGGTTTGAGCCCATTCAGACCAAAGAAGAAACAGATCCTGTGTTTCCAGTTTTGTAGCAGGTTTCTAACCCCTACTTATACAGAAAATCTGCAACAACAGCTTTTTCTTAAAAGACGAAAGTGGCTCTTCTTCAAGTCTTTGAAAAATTAGCTGTAGGAGGGGACAGTAAGCCTGAATGACCAGCAGGGCTTTTGGGGGTGACAGTCTCTCTGCAGCACTTGGGTAAGCAGTGTAACTGCTGATAAGGGATAGGAATTACAAAACCCCATTTTCTTGGTCTGTGTCACTCACAACTTCATCCCATGCTGCTAGGTTTGAATCTTGTTCTGTAACACCAAATTCTTCCTGTGCCCAGCATAAGAAGCCTCAGATCCTGACACACACAGTGAATTCTTTTCTGGAGGTCAGGTGCCTAAATAGTAAGTATTGCCAAATCAAGCCTTCTATATCCCTAAATCCTTCATTGGACCTATTCCATAGCCCTTTCCTGTCACAAGGCCCTTCCTAGCAACAAGGGAATTGCTGCAGGGTGTGAACTGCTCTTTATGGTTTCAGTGTAAGCTCAAAGCAATGTGGCTAAGAAAGAACACTTCTTGTTGATCATTTTCCTACCCTTACTCTTTAAAAAAATGCATCCAAAGGATGCTTGGAAAGGTATGCTTTTGTTTCTCTGTCCCCACAGATGTCTTCATTTATAGCTTTCAAATGCTGGCAGGTATAGGGGGTTCTGCCTAATTGGCTTCATTAACAGAATCCTTGAACTGTTAGGACACCCACAGATAGCTATATTGGACAATTCTGACTTGCATCAATAGTAAGGAGTTCATTTAGTAGGACTAAACTGACCTAATAGTAATGCCCACCAGGGATTCACAACTGTAGCCTGAACAGAAGTGAGATGATGCTTCTGGGCTTGGACTTGAGGTGAAATACTGAATTCCCAGGGGTTATAGAAACCTCTCTTGTCCCTCCCACAGACTAGATTTTTCATTCCCTTCCTGTTAAGGAGTCTGAGAAATCCTCCCACTCCCTCTGTACAGTCTTTTTCATGGGAGAAATGTTCTTAATTCCACCTCCTCTGTTCACAGAGTGATGGACCAAAAAAGCTGACTAAACATTCTGAAGTTAAGTCTGCTTCCTACTGATCTCCGTAAGTGATTTAGTGGCAGGAATAAAAGAAGTACTCATCCATTCCTGCTACCTCTATTTTAATCTGGGGTCTTGTGATCTACCATACCCCAGGCAGAAACAGGAATCCTGACAAACTTTGAAATCAATATAAGTAAGCTTTGCTGCCATTTATTTGAAAGTTTCCCATTGCTGAGAAATTCCAGGCAAACCTCAGGACTGTGAACCTCTCAGCAGACACTACGAACAAGCTTGTACACTTCTGAACTGGAGAAATTCCTATATGCTCATTACTTCTATGGTCATTGGGCTCTCATGGAAAGGATCTTGTAGCATTACTCATTTTCACTGAAATTTTGGTTACTTAGGACATGTATGGTCCCTTTTGCCACTCTTAAGTGCTGTATGAAAGCCTGGGCCCTTTGAAATCAGCCAGGATCTCTTTGCCGGGTCTTTGATTTTATTATATTGATAGTAAAAGGAAAAGCCACATGTATTTTGAGGTAATCACATCTTCAATCTTATCACAGCCTCTGATTTCTTTGTCACAGTCATCTTATGATTGAATTTTTATATTCAAACATAAAATAAATGTTAAGGAACATGAAGTATTCCTTTATCATTCCATGTAATACTTTTTACCTTTCCTCTAGATTGTGTTTTTGCATTGTAAATGTTCTGCAGAACTTAGGAAAGAGCTCTTGCTACTGCGGCAGCAGGCTTGTGGTTGCAAATGGCTTAGAAGATACCCAAGATAATGGAATAAGTAAATGAGCTCAGTGTTCTTGCCACAATAACATCAATAGGATATCCTGCTTTTCCATCTCAGCATAATGGTTTCAGGTTTGGTTTGTAGTTGCTCCAAGCCTCCAGCATGGCAGGGTTTTCGGGCTGGGAGTAGTGTTTGTGCATTGGTGGATTTCAGCGCCTCATTAGGTAAGGAACCAGTATGGTTCTTCCTTGTATATAAACTTAGTGTTACTCACTTCTGAACATTTTTCCCAGGTAGCCAGAAGTCAATAAAGATCTATCTGTTTCTCAGGAGCACAGTCACAGATACACTGCCTGTGTCCATGTTGCCAAACACTGTGAAATCACCAAGGACATCAGTTCTTTAAAACAAACAGTCCTTCAGGCTTCTCTGGATTCGGGATTCCCAATGAGAAAAAATCCCTTTCTTATATGTACCATGTCTCTGTGAGGCTTCGACTGAGCAAAGAGCTGTAGTATATCTGGAGATGTGAGTACCCCCAAACTGTTTATTGCCTTTCCTGCACTGGAGGTTACCACCTTTGCAGCAGTCAGAGGACAGGAATGCATGCCCACCCCATGCCCACTCCACCTCTACAGCTCTGGTACAGGGTGAGTAATCCCGAATCACAGGGCAGAGTGGACAGCCCTGCATGGTGATTTACCCTGCAGTACCGAGAGCCACTAAAGCTAGTCAGGGACCATAGCTATGTTTTCACCAAGTGAGACAGTAGCTGTCATACACACATTCACAGCAGCCTTCACGCACACCTCTACCAAGCCATGGAAGAAATAGGCTGAAATCCTCCTCCATTTGTCCAGCTCTCCTGTAGAATTATGGGACCCAAGTAGAAACATCTTCTGTAGCCCACAGAATTCTGTGTGTGGGAATACCGTATGATTAAAGGTTTGAAGATCTCAGACAAGTAGGGCTTTGGCAGGCCAATATACCAATTCTTCTTTGCAAACCTGTAATTTTTTCAAAAAAAAAAAGAAATCCAGTTTTACAATGAAAAAAACGTAACATTTAAAATATATTTTAGCAGCTTCTGAAAGAAGCTAAAATTTTCAAAGACGATGCTTGGTTTCTGAATGAAGATTTGTGTTTTCTGTTTTACCTTCTCAGACATGATTCTTCTAGTACCTCTGTAAACTCTATCCTCAGTTCTGGTTGGAACTTCTGACTAGACCTTGGGTCGACCTCTGCAACTCTTGCTTTCTCCAGCAGTGATAAGAACTAGAAATTGCTCTGTTTATCAAGTTGTCTTCATTCCCAGACAGAGGACTGAAACTGACCATTGTGTTGTTGATTTAACTTAGTGTCTATTCACAAAGCTACAGAGAGCAGCATATAAGCCAGGTTTTGCAGGTGGATATGAGGTCAGACTCCTTACTAAGTATATTACAGTTTGTTTGGGTGTTTCCTTCTTACAGGACCCCAATTACACTGGACTTACTGTCATTCAACTTTTTATAATGGCACAATTATAGAAAACTGAATTAACAAAACCCAGCAGGAAGATGCAAAATCCCATGAAGGGGAGACCTTGCAGCAGTCTTCCAATACGTAAAACATCTGACAAGAAATCTGGAGAGGGGCTTTGAGCAAGGACTTGTAGGGACAGGACAAGGGGGAATGGCTTTAACCTGACAGAGGGAGACTGAGATGAGCTCTTAGGCAGAAGTTCTTCCCTGTGAGGGTGGTGAGGCCCTGGCACAGGTTGCCCAGAGAAGCTGTGGCTGCCCCAACCCTGGCAGTGTTCAAGGCCAGGTTGGATGGGGCTTGGAGCAACCTGGTCTAGTGGAAGGTGTCCCTGCCTGTGGCAGGGGGTTGGAGCTGTATGACCTTTAAGGTCACTTCCAACCCAAACCATTCTGTGGCTCTGTGATTCTGTGAAGATGCTAACAGAAGTGGAAGTTCTGCAGCTTCTTGGGGTATACTGTAGCAGCCTAACCCTTGGAGAACCTTATGTAAAGGGGCTCATCTTTTGGTTTCTTGATGGCACAGTTTGCAGTAATGGAAATTGAGAATTTCCTTGAGTAGAAAGCTTCCTAAATTCTCAAAAATCTTTTCAAGATCTGACCACTTTTTTGCTAATTCTGTTATTTCTGATTCTTGCTACTGGGAGAAGCACTCACTCCTCTCAAGGAAAGAGCAGAATGACACGGGCTTCTGAAGTTTTGCTTTAGGAAAGCAGACCAGCTTTCTAGGATAATCATGTAGTTCTGGAGTTCCATCCAGCTCCTCCATGCAACTCCTGACTGTACTCTCTCACTTATTTTTTGGCTAGTGTATTGTTACCTTCAAGTTTCCACTTGCAAAGTTTGTGTCTGAATTTTTCACTCCCATAGGATTTTCCATGGGAAAAAAAAAAAAAAAAACAACAGTTCTTTACTTTTAGTAGATGACACTTTGGTAAGCAGACAAATGTATACCATACTCTAGAGATTTTACCAGCTGTTTAAAGGTAGATGCAATTTGCACAAATGTTGCTGGTGAACAGCAGAATTTATAGAAATTCTTGGTCTAACAGGAAAAAAAAATTCTTAAATCATGTTTTTAAGTCTGCATTGTTTCAGTCATCTGTTTTGTGCTTAAAATCATGGGCCAGGTTTTCTTCTCAAATAGTGCTTGCTCACTCCAACCTTAGTGGAGAGACTTCCTTCTCTTTCCTTGACTCTCAGCAGAACAGTGAGTTGATGGTTATTGCTTTGTGCTGTTTAAGACCTTCATCTGTAATGAAACAAGAGGCTAAAGTTTCAGAGATCTAACCTGTATTATAATTCACCGTTTTTGAACTATATATTGATTTGAGCATTTTTATCAATGGATAAAACAGTTATGGTACTATAAAAATAAAACGGACTGTTCTTTTCCCTTTTAAAGGAACTGCTATTCAGCAACATTTGCTTATTGACATATTGTTTTGTTTTTTTTTTTTTTGTAATTCCCTGTAATTTGATCTGATGTAAAATAAATGTTTAAATTCTGGGAAAAATACAAAAAAAAAATCTGTTCAGAACATTGACCTCTAGATTTTTTATGGGAAACTTCCAGAGAAAACGCAGGTGCTGAAGGAAGTGGTGTTCTTGCCTTGGTGGGTGTCATTTTTACTGCTGAGTCAGTACTACATCAGTTCAGTGCTGCTGTAGGGGCTCTGTTTCAGATGGAATGGAACAGCAAATTACTGTGATCAACAAAGACTCCCTGGCCCATGGTTAAGGGTGAAGGTGTTTGCCCCATGGTCTAGGAAGAATTCTATTCCAAGTAATTCATGTGTTGTCTGAGGTGCATGTCATTTCTGCTCCTGAAAACTTCATTTGCTAGCACTGATGGTACATTCATCCCAGGATAGCTGCATTTCAACAATATGTGAAGCAGTTCTTAAACATATCATTTCAGAATCTCTTTGGGATCTTTTGGAACACAGATAATGCTCTAAAATGTGTGCAAAGTATAATTCCTATCAGCTGCCATTCTTTCCATAATAAGATTTTGTGACAAAAGAGTCCGTAAAATATATGTGTTCCTCTGTACGTCATATTTCTCAAGTATTTTGAATATGGCATTTATTAAAGGTTCCCATTTATATCATGGAAAAACACCAGCTGCCTTTGAAATAGTTAATTGTTTCTGCAAGCATTTATATTAAGCCCTGCATATTTAAAATACTGTATGTTTCAAGAGATAGTAACACTGATGTAACAGACATGGCAACACCACTGTACATCCAGAATAACTCAACTGTTGTCTTTACAGCTGTTCCAATTCTAGCTACAGATTTACACTAGTGTAAATGAGATCTGACCAGACTTGTATTGGTGTATATGTCTGACTAAATTAGGCACAAATGAAAATGTTGAGGGCAGTGCTCCATCTGGAAGGGCTGGAGTCAGTGGAGAAGGATGAAAGATAGATGAACATAAAAAGAAGGAGGCAAATAGCAACCTGTTGATGATTACAGTATTTATTTTTAAGTGGCCTCATATTCCCCAGAGAAGCTGAGATGATTCTGCTGAACTACTGTACAGTTTATTTTTCCATTCATATACTTTCTGTGTCTGGCTGCAAAACCTAGTACCAGTCAAATACTATATGTCTCACCAATATCTTCTTCTGTTTTAAATATCTTCGATAAAGCTTAGGGAAAACCTGGCCATTTAAATACTTTGTACACTGGCACAGCTTTGAAAAGTCAGTAAAGGGTATAATGTAAGGGTACTATGCTGTTGCGAAGGGGCAAGAGGTGAGTCATCTACTGCAGCTTTAGGCCACCCATGCACACCTTGGCAGACTGGATCTGCTTGCGTGCTGGTGGTGCTCATGCCAGCAAGGTAGTGAAAGTAGCCAGAGTGTAGAATTTTTGTCTTCATGGAGTCTTTCCACAAGCACTGGGCCTTGAGAAACTGTGGAAGTCTATTTTACATAAATCCACTTTCCAAGACAGAGAATGGAAAACAAGGTGCTTGTCACTAGGCTGTGGTAGCTAGCCTTTGTTCTGCAGGAGAAGGCACGCATTTATGGGAGGGGCAGCATGTATAAAGAGTGGCAGCAAAAACAGGAGAACAAGCTGAAGTTTTCTGCCCTTACATACATCTTCTGTATTCCCATTACTCAAAACCAGTGCGTCTTACAGACCTTTGAACCCTCAATAAGGGATTATAACTATTGGGGTGCTCAAAGGAGTGGTGGTAACTATTCCATCCTCAAATGTCCTGCGAATACCCATGACTGAAGTAAAAAATCTGATAATGCTGTGCATGAAGCACTGACAACTACTCTTTGGTATGCTCTCAGGTTTTTAAGACAACAGAGCAGAATTTGACTGTCTTTTCCAAGTATAGGTTTAAAAAATACCTGCACAGAAGTTTCATTTCAATATAATCTTTGGGTATAAAGGGTGCATATGGCAGTAAATTTTGGCTAATGTTTAAAAGGAATTTTGTCCAATGCTGGTTGGGTTTGGTTTGTTTTTTTTTTCCTTTTTAAATCTTACGTATCTGTGGCAGTGATTTTATCAAAATGTGTAATCACAGTTAGGTCAGCATTTCATTTATGTCAGTAATATTAACACCTCCAATTAATCTTGCATGGAAATTCATTACTTAGAAACTGCCAGTATTGTCTGGAAAAACGCATACTTTTTTCTGTGTGTGCTTATCCAGTACAACAGCAATATTAAGCTGGTATTACACTGCATCATAGCAAACGAAGGCTGGTCGTGCTTATCATAGAATCATAGAATCTCAGACAGGTTTGGACTGGAAGGGACCTTAAAGTTCACCCAGTTCCAACCCTCTGCCATGAGCAGGGACACCTTCCACTAGACCAGGTTGCTCCAAGCCCCGTCCAACATGGTCTTGAACACTGGCAGGGATGGGGCAGCCACGGCTTCTCTGGGCAACCTGTGCCAGGGCCTCACCACCCTCACAGGGAAGAACTTCTGCCTAAGAGCTCATCTCAGTCTCCCCTCTGTCAGGTTAAAGCCATTCCCCCTTGTCCTGTCCCTACAGGCCCTTGTCCAAAGACCCTTTCAGGTTTCTTGTAGCCCCTTTAGGCACTGGAGCTGCTCTAAGGTCTCCTGGGTCCTTCTCTTCTCCGGTCTGAACCAGCCCAGCTCTCTCAGCCTGTCTCCACGGCAGAGCTGTCCAGCCCTTGCAGCATGTCCATGGCCTCTTCTCGACTCACTGTAACAGGTTCACACTGTGAAGACTTCTAAAAAAGCCATCTAGATTTGTACAAAATGGTGCTGAGAAGTTTCTATTGGAGGGCATGTATGTGTATATAAAAATATACCTATAGATATATATACACACATGCATTTATGTGTGTATATATATCCGCAAATCGCAAATGCAGCATTCGTGTCTGCTGCAGCCACATCAGAGCCAAGAAGTGCAAACAGCAGCAGGGGTGAAGAAAACCTAGAGAAACCAAACCCCAACCCCAGAGGTGTTGCGCAGCAGGGCTGGGAGCGGCGTGGCCCCAGTCACTGCCGCAGCAGCAGAGACAGCCATCTATGGCCATAGGGCAGCAGGCGCCAGTGCTGACAACTGCAGATGGCCAGGATGCATGGCATTGCACCGACACCCGCTCTGCTCCCCCCGCAGATTCCCATCTCCTCTGTCAAGGCCAGTGAAATGCGATCCCTTCCAGTGAGGGTTGGCATAGGAATGCTACGTCAGCTGCCCCCCAAGGGGGGGATCTGTGGAGGTTTTACAGACCTCCTGCACACTATGACGGATGGGAGTAAGACTGAAGGGTGAGGAGGTAGCCTCACTTAGAACACTGGGGGTTGTTCAGATCTGAAGACTTAGAACGGTTTTATAGAATCAGAAAATCATAGAATAGTTAGGGTTGGAAAGGACCTTAAAATCATCTAGTTCCATGGGCAGGGACACCTTCCACTTTCCACCAAACCATGCCACCCAAAAATCATTAAACCATTATATAATTATTTTAAAACATTAGTAAGTATTATTTAGACATCTGGGAATTATTTAGATTTAAAAACTTAAAATGGTCTTAAACAAAAGGGAGACCGAGATGAGCCCTTAGGCAGAAGTTCTTCCCTGTGAGGGTGGTGAGGCCCTGGCACAGGTTGCCCAGAGAAGCTGTGGCTGCCCCATCCCTGGCAGTGTTCAAGGGCAGGGTGGACGGGGCTTGGATCAACCTGGTCTAGTGGAAGGTGTCCCTGCCTGTGGCAGGGGGTTGGAACTGGATGAGCTTTAAGGTCCCTTCCAACCCAAACCAGTCTAGGATTCCATGATTCTAAATTCTTTTAGAAAAAAGAGTTTACAAGTGCAATGCCTGACAGAAGTCCTTTGCATGACCCATGCAATAGCTGTGAACATAGGAGGGTGTAAACTTAGTTGCGTGCATTACCAGGAACTTTAATACAAAGTTTTCATGCCCGAGTCTCCATGTGATTTCCTTCTGTTTCTTTCTGAGATAGTCCAGAAAGATACATGGTTTAGATTAGCTGCTGTGAGAATCTGACATATCCTTCTATTTATATTTATAAAGCCAATGTTTCCTTGTGTAATTCAAGTCAATGCTAAACAGAAAAACACTGCCAAGTGGGTAAGATTGAACATTAAAGGAAAGAATTGTGCTTTGTCTCTTTTAGGGAGCAAACCTCTGCCACCTCCAGCCTCCACATCTCTCCAGAGTGGTAACCCAGATGGCAAGGTGCGCTCCCTGTCATGAATGTGCAGGAGAAAGGCAGCAGAAGATGTGGTGAGGCTGGCCAGCCTGCCACAGGCTGCATGATCAGAGCAAACAGGCTGAGAAGCCTTGCAAAGCTCCCCCATGCCCTAGCCTTACACCACGGCTATGGGGAACAAAGAAACAAAAACCCAACGTCCCATTGCCCTTTAGAAAAAACACAGATTCATTTGGTGTTACACAGGTATTACGAAATTTTGCTGATAAGCCTTGGCACGTGTTAGGAGCATGAGAGAAAGAACAGACCAGACTCAGTAAGCCGGTAGAAACTGTGTGTCCTGATGAGCTTGCAGCACACACGTGTAAACATTCATAACACACTGGTCAATCACTCCTAAGCAAGAGAAGCAGATGTTACTGGCAAAGGGTGTCAGCATTGTTTGGTTTCACAAGAGTGTGATTAGAGAAGGTACTTGAAGAAGGAGAGAATAATCACTTGGCATGCAAAAAATGAGAGGCAAATCCAAGTGGAGGATTTGGTGTATTGTGAAAAGCGCTGTTGATGTGCATTCATTTGAAGAAGACAGATGGAGAGGACCAGAGAATGGAAATTATTTTTTTCTTTTCTTTGAAACTTCGGTGAAAATAAAATAGTAACAGAAAGGTTAACATGTGCTTATAGAAGTTCAGCCATTATATAAGCCTTGTAGCTGATTTCAAAAGGAGAATAAACCACAAAAGCATTTGTACAAAAGGGGTAAGAAATGTTCCATTTTCTGTGTTACTGGTATACGCTTTTTTTAGTATGGAGTTTGTTAGATAACAGTAAGTATAATAATGTTTTAGCTGATTCTCCTAAACATGCAATTAAAGTACATTAGTACCAGCATGCTAGTTTATGTTCATTATTAAATGTAAAAATCTGAGAACTCTGCATTAATGGAACATAAAATTTGAGATTTTAGTTACACAGAGGTAAGGGAATTCAGATTGATGGTTCCCATAGCAACCTATCTCTTCCTCCTTGTGTTTTTCATTTCACTACAGCCTTTCATTACTTGATTGCACCATACATTGTATCATGCAATTTCATCATAAAATTTCATCATTATATAACTGTGCAAGAGAAGAAGAGAGAGAAGGTTGTCTTCACTCAACACCTCCTAACTCTAATATCAGTGTTGCACAGAGGGCATAAGTGATGCTTAAATGTACCAGGCCCATTATCTAAATATTTTCTGCTTTTTTTCAGGTGTACCTCCATAAATTCAGCTGGGTTCTTTGGAATGGCTATAAATAATAAAGCAGTCAAACACAACAGCATACCATTCCTTCATAATCGGCTATTGTCTCCCTTGCCACGTAGATACGTGGCTCCAGTGAGCAGAGAAGAGACCAAAGCATTTTTCATTTGTGACTGAAAGATTTATCCCATTCAGATACAGGAAAGAAAGTGATAGTGGAAAATGGAGGGCACTTTTGGTTTCTCTCTTCTGGCAGTGGAATATAATTTACCAAATTACAACTCTGTGGATTGTCATGGTCACTAGTGGAGTTATCAGTTAGACATCATTGCAGTGGCTTCTAGGCAACATAACAGATACGGGAATCTGTAGAAGTAGACCTGTAATTCGGAATGTTTCCATACTGTAAATTTTGATTACAGATGGGGAGCCAGTGGGGTCATACACAAACAAACATATGATGAACACAAATGATTGAAATAGTTAGGTATTTGTTACAGAGGATATCAAAATGGAACAGACAGAGCGGGCTGGTATGAACCTTTTGGAAACCTTATTGACCAACCTGGTCTTTTTTATTTGGTGGCCATACTGTGAACATTTTCAAGCCCAGATATATGTGGATTTTCAAGCCCTGGAATGTTGTGGGGAGCAGTTCCACAGAAGATGGAAGGAAAAAATTACATACCTCTCTACAAAGATGAGCAAACTAAAATGACAGGATGGAAAACATAATAATAATTTCTAACCTTTGTTAAAAAAATGCTAAAAGAAGAGGATAATGCTGCAGAGACAGAGACTGGGTTAGGAAAATGAAAGGCTTTCCTCCTCAAAATCTTTCAAATTGCAATGATTCCACTGCCTTGATAAAATCAGACCTAGCTGATTTTATCATATTTTCTCTTGTGCTTTTGTAGTGATGCTAAATTTTGCATGAAATGAAAGTAAATAGTTGTTTATACTTCATTTTATAGCAAGCCAGTATGTCACTAAGTCAGCATTTCTCCTCTGAGATTTATAGAGCAGGATTTAGACTAAATTGCTGGCATATGAGATTTTAGCCAAAGATTGTTTTCATTTAACCATTTTGTTTTTCAAATGCCTTGGCTGATTTTAGGTTACTGGAGTCCTATATAATTACTTGTTTAATTGCTCGGAAGAAGTGGAGCTTCCGTAGTTCAAAAGTGGCTTATTTTCTTTAAAAATAAGTGAAATCTGCCTTGGGGTTCTCTAGAATGTAGTGCACTGTACAAATGTGTAATTTTATTCTTTTAAAAATTCCCTGAATAGTCATTAAATCTTTGGAGACTAACTAATCTCCAGGAGGATGCAATAGGCCTGGCTAATTTCCAGGCTTTGCAAGAGTCTATGACAACTCAACATGGTAAGGAAAATTATTTCTAAATCACTGCAAGACTGGGTCAAAGACTCCAGGCTGCAGAAACCCAGTTGGTCTTCTTAATGATTCCAGTCTTCTCCAGTGTGCAGAACCAGCCTCTGCTTTCAAGTGGTGACACAGTGTAAAGGAGAAGAGGAAAAACCATTACAGCGTCCAGGGAGTTTTTGAATAGGAATGGATAAGTTGGATATTGGTCAGTACCACTCTCAGTTGAGCTGTCCCAACTTGTGTTATGTTGCAGCACAACAATGAAGGACAAGTTTCATGAAAATTGCATGTCCTCATGCAGAAAAAGAGAACCAGAAATTACTCCCAAGGAACGCTCCCAGATGAAGGCAGCGTAGCAGCATGAGCCCTCAACACGCAGAAGCAACAAAGAATCAGCAGAAGGGTGGGTGAGGGGGCAAGAGAAACCCCAAGAGACCCATCCTCAGGAAAGCTTCCCTGAATATTGCACTTTAACCCAAAATGTAATTCACAGAGAACCAGGCATTAGTTGCAGCGCTCTAAGCAACACAAAGCTCAGAACTGAGCCTCTGACTGCAGCACATGTGGGGAAATTTCTGTTGCTTAACCTTACCACAACCCCCTGAAGCACATTCTTTTGGTTGGTTGGTTGATTGGTTAGTTTCTTGCAGGGGGGGGGAGCACTGCATTAGTAAGCTCAATTAGCCATGTCAGCCAAGGCACTAGCCAAACACACTGGACGGTTTTGCAAGGGAAAGGTTTGCCCCTACTTTTCAGGCCTACAGTTAATTCTTGATAGAACTCTAACATGATTTCACTAAATTTGGTCATTGGGTTTTCTGGGGAAAATAGAGATTGTTTCTACTCTGCCTGTTGTGGCAGCAACCTGCTTTCTAAGGACATGAAAATATGTATGTATGAAAGTAAAAACATTGTTATTTTGGGAGGGAATCTGTTCTCATTTTGGAGACTGCTGTAAGACATTCAGTGGATTACATTGCCTTTCCTCCTCTGCATATCTGAAAGATGGCAGTGCATTTCTGAACTTCTACAAACCACAAAGGTGACTGTTTCACATGAGTGCTAAATAGAGAGTTGCAGGGCTTCAGGCATAGTGGGCATGCTGAGGATAAGGTGCATCTTCTTTCACCTAGGCATGGTCCTGTAGATGCAGCAGACAAGGATTTGGGGATGATGGGAGAAGAAAAGATTCAAAGAGGCTGCAAAACATCCCCCCTCTTACCTTTTCGTATTGCTTTTTGTCTGGTAGCATTACAATCGTGCAGCTACCTTCCCTCACCTATGCTCATACAGTTGCAGTTGTGTTGATCTCTGGGAAGAAAAGCAGGTCGTTGCCATTTGTAAATAGAGAAGCTGGGCTGTCATCTCCAAGCTTGGAGCTGAGGATGCCATCCAATCCTGCTTACATTAGCATCATTCCACACTCTGTGTGACTCAACAGGACTCCATCAGTGACTCAGATGAGCTCAAGAAAAGGTCTCAGGAGTGCTGATCTGGGTTTCAGTCTGGGCAGTTTGATCCAATGAATCTTTAAATAGAATATTTTAGATATTCAGAGGACAACTGTTTTGTACTTACATGAAGGGAAGGACATTAGCTGAGATTAGTTATTCAGATATAAAAGGGAAATTTCACTTTTAATATATTGTATGTAATAAATGTGTCAAACAGCAGCAGACTGCAAAAGCCCTCCGTAATTGGTTCATTTCCAGCTAGTAGCAGAAATCATACATGATTATGTCTGTTCTGCAAGTTAACATTTAAAAGATAAAAGGGGGGTAAGGGAGAGTGGAGAAGAGTAGAGAATCATTCAGGTTGTTTAGCTTCTTCAAGTATGTTTATGGTGGATTTACGATTTTGTCATGGTGTCAGTAGTAGCTCATGAAGTCTATATAGATATGAAGTCTGAAAAGACTACATTGAGTCAGCCTTCCACGGTTGTCTAAATCTGCTTCAGAGGTCCACAACATGAGTTTGGAAGGCTCAAATCTCACAGGATGGCTCACCATCACTTTGCTGACTTAGTGAAAATGTGAGGTTCAGGGGGATGTCTCTGCAGAGAGAACAAGCTTACAGCTTTTACAGGAGTAAGAGACCTCTGCTTTTAAGTCTCAGGTAAAATACAGAAGACAAAGTATAATTTTTAGCAAACAATAGTACAGAAAGGAGGTGTGATATTATAATACCTGCTGGCTTTAATGTTGGTAAATTGGACATTGCCAGAAAGGAACTAATTAGGAAATACAGTTTTCAAAAAGGAGCAAACAGCTCAGATGAGAGGCAGAAAGAAACCAGTTAAAGCATCCCACATTACTACACAGCACAAGCATTGCATCTTACTAAGACAAGAGTACTATGTGATCTGAATGTTGTAACTGGGTTTGCTTAGCCAGGTTTTAACTTGGAATTAACTGCAAGTTGTCTAAGGAAGGTTGTAGACAGACCAGTGGACTCTTTGAAGAGGTTTGACTGAGACATTCTTGGAGCTAGATTTGAGAAATCTCTTACAAATACTGACTTTGTGAGCTCTTGCTTGTGCTTGCGGAGTCCAGAAAGACTTGCTTCTCATATTCTTCTTCTTAATGCAGACCCTGACTGTTCTTCAGTCATCTGTCAAGATAGATCAGTTAAAACCTATTTGAGGCCAGGCAACCATTCTCAATTGTAAGCTACTGATTTCATTCTCATTTTAAGCTTTTTTTATCTCTGTTACTTATCTTGGTGATGATGATTGTGGCTCTGAGGGTTGATTTGAGCTGCTGAACTTGAAATTCATCTGGTTTGATTTTTCACTAAGCATCTGTTTTAGCAGTGCTCTTTTGTGTACATTGAGCTTCAGCACTGTGCATTTGTGGCACTGTAACTGGAGTCAATAAAAAGTAAACACCATATCTAGAAGCTCTTAATCACTATTTCACAGCCACATTAGCAGCTCTGTCCTCCCCCTTGTCCTATTAAAAGCATACACTTAGGAATGGCAGGGCATTGCTAATGTCATTCCTTTAATTCAGTTTAGGTACTCCTCCTTCTTCTGTGAAGAACATGAATTCCTAAAGTTGTTGAAGGTGGTTTGTTTTTTTTTCATTTCTTCCTCCTGCATATTTCCTTAAAGTAAAACACCAGGATATTACACTTTGAGCAGTATGCATCCTTTGCTTTTAATGTTCATTCATTTCAAATGTATAAATGTGTTAAAATAAATTGCATTCTGGGTGGGTATATTAACCTCTTAATGCTATTGGAAGTGGGGAAGCAGGGAGGCTACTAGCACAGGCACTTTGCCAGATTGCCAACTTCCTTCTTTATTGACTGATTTGTTTCCGAAGAAAGAGGTCCGTATGGTCTCCTTTTGCCACCAGAACTGGAGACCTACAGCATCAGCGTGGTGGATCGCTAATCATTTTCCTTTCCTTTCCTTAAAGCATAGTGTAAAACCTTCCAGTGCTGGGGAGTTTGTGTTACTTTAACACTGCTGAGTATTTCTTGCAGCCTGTGTCAAGGATTGAACTCTCCAAATTATGTATTTCAGACCTTGAGAAAGAAAGGACTTAATGGC
Organism: Pezoporus flaviventris; assembly: GCF_033815535.1. Lineage (NCBI taxonomy): Eukaryota > Metazoa > Chordata > Aves > Psittaciformes > Psittacidae > Pezoporus > Pezoporus flaviventris. The sequence goes on from NW_026892600.1 coordinate 337,016, forward strand.
TGTGACAGCCCAGACCCTGATGCAGACGATTCAGTAGGTCACAGCCCTGAGTCTGAGGACAAGTACAGAAAAATTAATGAAGATATTGATCTAATGATCAGCAGACAGAGATTATGTGTAAGTACTCTGAGCTCCCTTTCATTTTTTTTACTTTCTGATATTTCTCTGAACCTGGCAGGCATTGAACAAGAAAGAAAACAAAGGTTGTGAAAGCCCCGATCCTGACTCCTCTTACGCTCTCACCCCACGCACTGAAGAAAAATACAAAAAAATTAATGAAGAATTTGATAATATGATCAAGAGCCATAAAATACCTGTAAGTACCAAAGGTTAGATGGCTGGCTGCTGATAACTGCTGCAGTAACAAACCATAACCCTTTCAGTTCTGGCTTCTTAAGGAAAACATTTCAGCTGGAAACAGGCTTTAATAGCCCAGTATATAATTAAACACTGTGGTCAGAAAATTTCACACAACATTATTTTTTTGCCAAGTATCTACCTCTGACACACAGACAAAGCCTATTAGAGCTGAAATCTGCAGTAGGAAGTGAAATATACATATATACATTATATTCACTTGATTTACAGAACTGTTTCACCACACCACTCACCCAAATTATACTTAAAAAATAACAATGGAAATCTTCCTTTGTGGACAGGCTAACAAGCAAACCCACAGAATACTTTCTGTGGTAATATAGAAAAAACAATGTAGAACTGAAATTCCTTTATAAATAGTAATTAGTGCTTTCTGTGCGTGTCACTTCAGTTCTCAAGTGTCTCTGCTAAACTCAGTTGCAGCACTGAAGGGTTACAGCTACTTGCTCGCTGCAGAGAAACACTGCATGGGAGCCTAGTGGTAGGATTCAGACATGTTTGTGTGTTGGGGTGATTTTACAGTTTTATCAGAGAATTTGCTTTGACCTCATCAGCATTTCATTAATGCTTTAACATGAGCTAAATTTTGTTTTAACCAATTCAAAATTTCTAACCATCAGTCATATGCCTTGCCAGATACCTAAGAGGAATAACTCTGCATGTGCTATTCTGTTTGCACAAGACATACAAGGGGAGAATACTTTGTCGTTATGTTGAATACTACATTTATAAAGCCAACAAAAAGAGTGTGGAGGTTTGGAGGTTACATAATTTGCAGAGGTAACTGCTTGCTTCTAAGAGATCTGTGTTCATTCCTTGTTCCCACATGTAGGTTGTATTGTATGATTCTGTATACCCAGAATGAGCAAAGTCTCTTCTATAGTTCTAGTCAATTGTGCATACAAAATCTGATACCTAAGTTGAGGATGCCTTTTAAGGATGTTCAGATTCTGTCTCATACACTGTAAATGTTCTTTCCATTCATTCTGAGCAGAAAGATGGCACTTTCTTTGCCTCCATAAACGTTTGGGAAAATCATCTTTTCTATAAAACTAGGAAAGTTCTAGGAATTAGAAACAACACAGTTAATATAAACATGGGACATCACTTTTGACCTCCCAAAAATTAATGGAGTTTCCCTCTGGTAGCTTTTACTAAATTTAATCTTTTGACCTTAAAGGTAGTCCTACTTCTGCTATTAACATAGTGATGAACTTGGTTTTCTGAGCTGTATTTAGGGTATAAAGTGACTTCCGACCTTGCAGGGATGTTACAAGGTACAGTGTGTTATCTTTTTGCAAAATTACTTCAGAGACACTTCAGAGATACAGAACTGCAAAAGGTTAGTGCTTCTTTTCATGTAAGATAGGATATCTCTTCTCTGAATACTTCACAGAGAGCTCAAGGTCCGTATGCTCCATCAAGCTTCTTCCCACAAAAGGAGGAATCAGTAGATGTTCTCCCCTAATGCAATAGAGGCTACTTTCCTTGGCATAAGCCAAGATGTAATAGCCGATATGTTGCTCAAAGCTAGAATATAATGGAAATTTTACATATACATTTTATATATGATATTGCATACCATAACATCCATAACTCTTCAAATCAGTATAACTTCAGGGAAGTTGTATTCATTTACTTGTGATCATCAAAGGCTCCCAAGAAAGTTGTGGGGGGAAAGGGGAGCAAAACTGAACAAAAAGTCACCAAGTCAAGTCATTAAATCACTACTTACAAAATATATAAAACAATACAATGCTTGTGCCTGGTCTTGTAACATAATAAAGCTGCTGCCAAATGAAAACAAAATTGGCTTTTGCTCCTAACAGCTAAGGCCAATAATATTTCTTCAGATCATTTTCTAGGGATAAGTATTTATATTATTCTAAAACATCTGATAATAATTAGACATTCATTTATAATTTTCATCAGAGTGATGAAAGCAGAGGAGACAGAAATAGTCAACTAGAAGGGAGCTATAAGTATCTCTGTCTCTAAATAAATGAAGGCCTGGTTGAACATGGGAGGGATAAAAACAATATTTAACACAGAATGTTTGGTCAATTAATTTCCAAGGGGTTCGAGCCCCCAGCACTTTGCTTTGCACAACATACCACAGCTTGTGGAGCACACATCTAACACAGTGTGTGCTGTACACTGACAGTATCCTCTCAGGTGAGCCATCTGCCCTCTTTGGCAATTGTGTCCAAAGGAGAAAAGACGCAAAATGTGCAGACTGCATAAATGTTAAGATAAGGCTTCATCTATGTTCGTAAATTAGCAAATGGCAAAGAATGTACCAAGGCAGTGGGTGGTACTTATCCCTGCCCTGAATTGTTTGAACAGTCCCTGGTACACTTTTGGCACTGGCCAAGTAACGCTCTCCCAAACAACCCAAAGAGTCTTAGCTTTGTTTGGTTGTTAGCCCAGGCCAGGAACAATTCCCAATTGTCAGATTATATATAGTCATGATGGTTTTGAGGTTGAGAAAGCTTAATAATATGGATGTGGACTGCTTTGTGGCCTCAGATGGCCTCAGTTCCTAGGCAAGTTTAATTTACTAATATAGATATTACACAATGCATCATAAGCTTTAATGTCCGTCAGGCCTAGCTGGAATAGATATGCCCTGTGACTTTCTACCAGGAATGACTAGGGAATCTGCAGAAGGTTGCAGTTCTTAGTGAAGGTCATGCAAGTCTGTCACAAAATTTGGGCAGAGCAGCACTGTAGCTAGACATTTACTGTTTAATACTGGTGCTTATCCAAAGTTCTGTCTCTGACCTTTAACTACTGAAGAGAAGAAATAAAAATTACTATATTCCAGATAAAGTGTGCATTGTGATGCAAAGCCAGAGAATAAACTGACTTTACCCTCATAAAATTTCCTATGAAGTACCCTGTAAGTAGATATAAATATATCTGAACAGTAGGCAAAATTGTGAAAATGAAACCATTACTACAGAAATTAAGAAAATACTCTAACTCCTTTTAAAAATATATTTTTAAACCTCTAAAATGAAATCTGAGAAAATGTTTCAGCAATGTTTGTATGTTTCAGTGATAATCAGTGAGACTAGCAGCCACAAGAGCAACTGAGGCTGGAGCTCTTTCAAACTGTACTAACATAGAAAAAAAGTTTCCAGACCTTCAAAGGTTTGGTTTGTACGTGTAAGAAAGAGCATAATGATGAAAGCAGACAAGCCTGTGAGGGCTGGCATTTGTGTTTTAGCTTAGGTGACTCCACAGAGATTGGGATTAGGGAAGTAAATTAAGAAAATTCAGGCAGTATTAGTGTCTACCCAAGATCAGAGGACTAATTTCACAGATTGCATGACAGAGGTGAAGAAGATATTGTGCAACATGCTCCCCAGTGGGTGACACTCAATCTGACATGGGCTGTCACTCAAGCAGGCAGAATCATGTGCTGAAATCCACCAGGCACAGAGATCTCCACCACAGCCCTGAACACTGCAACAAGAGGCTCCATGTTGGTTTATGCATGTCTCACAGCAGGCTGGAGGTGGAGCTAAGACATCTATCCTCATAGGAATTCACTGGCTAAAACCTTTTGAAAAGGCAGTTGCTGACTTTGGGCTCAGGAGCAGCCATGCACCTCTAACTTAGAAGGAATTTGGGAACCTTTTGAGTCCTTCTGTGGGCAATGAACAGGATGTCTTGCTTAAAGATACCTTCAGACTGATCAAATGTTTCATATGTGAACCTATTTCCAAAAAGCCTAGACCTCAGTTGTGACATACACTATTACTCCTTGTGTTATGCACTTTGTAAATTTTCCCATAAAGAGAAGTCACACATGCAGCTACCAAGCTGGACTTGAACTGTAAGAACAGCTGCAAGAAAACACATGGATGCTCCTGTGAGAAATAAATAACACACTTCAGCAATTATATTTTTCATCACAAAATAATTTATTCTCTTTTTTTTCTGTTTCTGAGGCACAAACATTAGTATGTTTCAGATCCATACAAAACCCAGCAGGTCTGTCATCGCTAGTGCCATACCTGATCTCACCCATTATGCTATGGCCACCTCTCACAACACCAGGCCACAGGCTACATGAAGGGTTTCAGAGCTAAATTAACACCTTCAAACAAGTCCCAAGGCATTTGTGTAATGTAGCCTTCACATCATGCCCTGAACTAAAGTCTTACTGTGTGTTTCAGTGGTTAAGCAAAATGATTCCTCTATATTTAGAGCAGAATTATGTCTGCCCCTAGAAAGGGGAGAAGACAGAGAAGAATAACCTTAAAGGATAACTGTGACTGGATGGCCAGAGCTGAAATCCACAAGGCACAGCCAACAGCTTTAGCCAGTCTGAGAAGAAACATGCGTGTGGCACAAGGTCAGGGTGCCTCTGCTGCCTGACACAGCAGATAATGTGTTTGGCTCTCAACATCCTCCCTCTAGGTCCTGGAAGACTCACCAGTGCTATCAGCTGCCAACAGCAAAATTAAAACCTGTGATTTCCTCCCACTGAAGATGTTACATGGCTGGTTTCAAGAATTTTCTGATGGGTTCAGACTCAAAGCGTACAAGATTTTTTAATGTCAAATTAAGGGGTACTTTGTTTGCAGTGAGGTATTTGAATATCTGAAATCATGGAACCATATCATAGAATAGTTTAGGTTGGAAGGAGCCTTCAGAGGTCTAGTCCAACCCCAAAATGCTGTCAAGTAATTCTGAAAAAGTTTCCATTCACAAAAACAATAAATCAATTAATTAAAAAAAAATTTAAAAATTTAATTTAAAAAATATTTTTTAGAATAAGTAGATTAAATATAGAGTCTGATTTATTTCAGTGCCACCAGAGTCAAATATTTTAAAGAAATTCAGGCAACTGCCACCCAAGAAAACCCCAACCAACCAAGAAAACCTGAGTTGGGATTTCTAAGACTGTAATGAGAATCGGGTACTGCATCTCTTCACACCCTCTGTCAGAACGGTCCATAACTTGGTTCTTTTTTGAAAGAGATTCTTGCAAAGGAAAGTGGTTCAGGAAAGGATCCTGCCTTAAAGTATGAAAGCAGTATATTGGAAAGGTGCAACTGAACACCACCACTGCCCTCAAAAAAACAACAACAAAAAAAAAAAAACCAAACCTAAGCAAACAAAAAATAGATTAAATTATAAACAAAACAAAACACCAAAAAGACCCAACAAAGAACCCAAGACTGGTGCCTATCTAAAATTCTTGCATTTGCTACGTGTTCCTGAGTAGAACTTTCTTTCTTTTAAGCCCATCCAAGCTAAGATAGAAACTTTTTTAAAAAAAGTAACTTACCATGTTCATGCCTTTAATGTGATTTGGGATCATTCTGGTTGCTAAAGCAACATAAGCTGAAATTAAAGCTTTCCGTTTTGCATTCCACCCCTTCTAATTTTTCTCAATGTGATGAAGTGACCATAGTCATGTGCCTTTGATCTTGCAGTCATGTGTTAACACTAGATTAAGATATCACAAGTGAACAATGACAACTTTACAGAATTAAAGACAAAGAAAATTAAGCTTCATAAAACAAGATTTTGTTTTAAACTAAAGGGGAAAAAAAAAAGAATAAATATTTCCAGTTCTTACAAAGTGAATGTGGAAGCTGCATTAAACGAAGATGGAATCATGATTTGAAAGAATCATATTTAAAAGCCCTGGTAACTTTTTTGAAACTCTTCTCTTGACTTTTGAGGGCAGGGGTGTGGATGGGCAAGCGTAAGTATTTTAACCACCAACTACAAAATATTTGAACTAAATATAGAGAAACTGTACTTGAAGGCTGTTGTGCTTCTGTACTATTCTCGTCTTTGTTTCCCTTTTTTGCTCATACAGGCTGTTCCACCACCAAACTTTGAGATGCCAGTTTCTATCCCAGTGTCCAACCACAACAGTTTGGTATACAGTAACCCAGTCAGTTCACTGGGAAACCCCAACCTTTTGCCACTGGCTCATCCTTCTTTGCAAAGAAATAGCATGTCTCCAGGTGTGACACATCGGCCTCCAAGTGCAGGTAACACAGGTAGGCTGTGTTTAATCCCATCCTTTTAAATGAGCTTTAATCAGCTGCTTGTCTGCCTTAGGTCATTTTAAACTGTATGACTGTGCTCTGAGAAACAAGAGCTCTGTTTTTACCAGTCATAACAGTTTGTCCAAAATTGCTGTGTTGGAAAAAGTCAAAAGAGCTGAAGGGGTTTCTATTCCTGATTTAGAAAATTAAAAAAAAAAAAAAAAATGTAGAAAAAGCTGAATATTGACTAAGATTAAAGGAAATCAATAAAGGATAAAAGGGCAGACAATTTGCTGTTTTATAAAATGGTAGCCTGTCTACTTAATTCATGCACAAATTCACTATACCATAAAACTTAACAGGGAGAAAATGTAGCCAATGCAAACAAGTTGAAGCGAGTAAAATTGGACACTTGTTCCTTAAATCAGCAGTCTTGAGGCTAAATGCAGAATTTATTACTATTCGAGCATTCACAGGTTCCTTGATGGGTCAATGTTAGTTGAGATCTGTACTGAAGTGCCTTGTATAGCAAGAGACTGCTTTTCTCTGGTGATGATGAGGGCTCAGCTCTGAATAGGATAGATGGAGATTAAGTTCATTCAATCTGTCTGGCTGAAGCAACATCAAGATCCTTAAGTATACTGGGTTCAGAGAACCATTTGAGGTCCCCAGGTGCAAAGAGAAGTTTTAAAAATCCTTAGAGTGAATATCTATGAAAAGCTGAGGAAATTAAAATTAAAAGCTATGTAAATACATATTACAGATTCTCAGTTATGTTCTCTTCCAGGAACCTTCAAGTCTCTTCCACCCAATCCTATGTGGAAACCTTTGCTGTTTTGACTAATACTGAGCTAAAGAGTTTTCAAATGAAGGACTACTATACATGCCTTTCAAATACTAATTGATTTTTTTCACATGCTGTAGAAGTATGAAAATAAAATAATGAAATGTTGTGTGCTACATATTTTGTTTGTCCTTGAAAGGCAAATGTCTTGTATGAGTAACTTTAAAGCATTACAATTTTATGATTATGGATCTGATCTGATGCCTGCTGAAGTTTGAGGAAAACAGTAGTGAGTAGTGGATTGGGCTGTTTGAAGTTAGAGAAAATGTTTTGAATATTTGCCTTTTATAATTTATCATGCTCATTTGTAGTATTTCATTTCAACCCCCTAGGTGGCCTGATGGGTGGGGACCTCACAACCGGTGCAGGCACCAGTGCAGGTAAAGAGAAAATAATTTATTTTTCTGAGTGAAAAAAGGACTTCCTTCAAAGGCCGAGTCCTAAAATAGCTCCATATTGGAGGTGGAATATTAGAAAGTTGTTGGCATGGGTTTATTTCCCCCAGATGGGGGTGATGAGTTGATATTTGTGCTTCTCTTATTAGGAGGAAGAGGCTTGTTTTCAACAATGTCAGAAATCTTGCACCTCAACAAATTCCACAGACAGATGTCTGCTTTCTTTCACATTAGCCCTCCTGTAAAAACTTCTGGATCCCTTGCATAGCCCTGTTCAGGAAAAACTCCTGCTGAAGCCAGTGTCAGAAGCCCTGACTCTTTTCAAGTCAGAGAGAGTTTTTCCATTGACTATAGTGGAATTGGGGTTTTGTTTTATTAATTTATGCTTGAGTAAAGTTTTCAACATTGAGTCGCTCATTAGACTTCAATCTACTGAGCATAGATCTGATTTCAAGCCCCTTCTCTAAGACCATTGCTAGTCAGCAAAATCTGTCAGCATTTACTTAAATAATCAGTAATTAACTTAAGCTTAGTTTTACATATTTGCTTAAGTGCTTTGGTACACAACAGGGAAAGGATTTTCAAAATACCCATGCAGAGAAAAAGATTATCCCCTTTAGTCCTGCTCCCACGGAACTAATGAGACCTGTACTTGCTAAGGTCTGTGTTATCAACGCAATGTTGTCGGAGTAGTCCCCTTTGCTCAGTGAACTCAGTGGTTTGTTAGCAATGTCAGCAATCTTGCATTATTCCAAATAGGGATTACAAAAGACAATGGCAAGATTACTTTTTTCAGTTTGAGAAGTAAACACATATGTTCGAAGAAAATAAACTGAGTGGTAAAACATGGAGCGCATCCAATTTTACTGGGTTAACTGCTCTCAGAAAGAAACTGTATGGAAAAATAGCTGGAAGATCCATTTTGTGCACTATAAACCAGAGCTGATATATACGCTGATTCTGACATTGTCTTATAAAATTACTTATAAAGAGATGGTTTTCTTTCTTGGCTCTTCTTATCCCACATTAGACAACCCCACACATTTTATCTTCACACATAGATGAGTAACAGATGTTTGTGTGACGCGTTTGTAGTAAAATTGAATCTGCACTGCATTGTATCAGAAAGGCACTTTAAACTCATGTTGAAGCTTTGAGGGTCATTCTGTATTAATTTAGGAGCAGGGAAGGCAGGCCACGAGAACTTAGCTATTGTTCTCAAAAAAAAAAAAAACACTATAGAAAATTATAATTTTGTTAATTATCTTTTGTTAGGCTCCGAAACACAGCTAAAGAAAGATTAATTCTGGCGATGCTCGCGTTTCATCTCCTTTTAACCTCGTGTGTAACTTCAGGAAGGAGCAACGGAGGGGATCGGATAGGAAATTGCGCTATTGAGGGGCTCCCTCTACTGACTTTCTAAGAAATACCGTCTTCTTGCCGCTGGTTTCCCTGTTCGTTTAAAAAGACTTTAGAAAGCGATTAGTAAAGAACAGAGCGTTGTCTTTTAAACGGGGCAAATGATAAAAGTTCGACAACACGTGCGTTTGGCTTAATAATCCTGGTGCTTAATAAAATCTGTATATCAGCAGGCCAGTCAACAATTTATATTCTTTTTAAGTATGTTTTTTCTTTTTTTTGAAATATATTAAAAACATATATAAGCGTAGGAAGAGGGATAGCTTGATTATTTACTCACAAATTAAGATTTCGTATTTCCTGCACACAGTGTTGTGCATTAAGCTCTCAAGTAACTTTGGAGCAGGTAATTGATTTGCGGGGCATGTATATGAGGGGCATTGCTAGGAATGCATCATAAATATTTAATCATATGAATAGTTCTTTATCTGGCAATAAGAGCTTTAAACACCATTAAAGATGTTTTTTCTAAATCTCTTCAATGCAGAACAGTAGGGAGAATTTGATACAGGGCTGAAGGAAGATGAAAAAGCCGCTGTAAGGTTGAATCCTCTGTCTGAATTGCACCATTTCACAATGGTACTATTTTGGACAGTTCTGTTTCTTTAGGGTGCAGAAGAATAAACATCAAAAGTTCTCTTTGTTCATCACTGTTCACAAAAAACAGAGACCTCTGTGTTTTTTTCTGTTTGGCATCTTAAAAGCTGGTGGCATGATTGTGTGGATTAATCTGTTGGGTTTCATATTTCCAGCCAAATTAGAACATTATGAATTTGCATTTTTCTGCAGTGTCCAAAAATAGCATATATTCAAAATAACATGCTCCAAGAAGAAGAGTCTAAAGGATTTCATTTCTGCCATTACAAAATTAAACTACTTTTGATTACTAACAACAGGCCTCAGTTTCTGCACTACTTTAACAAATTACATTATAACAAATTGCATTATATCTGCAATGTCAACATGGAAGAAGATTAGTTAAGCCTCTGTTTTAGAAGTATATTATTTTGTTGGCTTGGACTGTTTCAAGCAATAATCCTGGAATCATCCACAATCTACCTTGAGAGTCAACCCAAGACATAAATAGAACTTATAAAAGCTGTCTTCTTTATTATACTACATAATTAACTACTGTAGGTGATATTTTGAAGCTAAACCAAGGTTGTCTCAGGTTTGTTAAAGTAAATTTTTTCCTAGCCAAACACTGAATAGTTTCTATTGTGTGTATACCGCCAACAAAATTGGGATGAACTTCACATTTAGGATAGTTGCTAAATTATAAATACAGCAATGTCTTTGGCACTATTCTCTCAAACCAGAAGCTTTTGATTGAGAGAGAGAGCAAGTACTTTCTGATCCCAAATCTGTATGCTCCAAACCCATTCTAGATTATATCATAACTAATATGAAGACGACGTGTACCTTGGGTACTATGTGAAGTTCCTTTATAGGGAGTGGAGTCTTTAACAAAACCACATAACGGTAACTTAACCAGAAATAAATAATGCCTACGAAGTTTTACTACTGTAAATTATCTGAACTCAAGTTTTATGCAGTTGCTCAATATTTATGTTAAAAGCCTGATAAAAGATTAAAATATTAAAAATATTTCAAGAGTTTTAAAACCAAAATACAGCAGTGTTTGGGGATATCTTTGCATCTGACTTTAAAGTTTTGGTTTTCAAACTAAACTATGTTTTTAGATTGAGTCACATTTTTTATTTTTATATGGTTTTTGAATTATGACATTTTATATTTTATAATTAAGTTTTCTTTTGAATGAAAAAAGCCCACCTAAATCAAAAGAATTTCTTTAGTTTTTAAACCGCTATAAATAGTAAAAAGCAAAAATTAAATCTCCAGTTTTAAAACCAGGATGGGTATAACAAAAAAAAAAAAAAAAATCCTTGCTTTAATTGTTTATTTAGTTTCTCTTGTTTGTTTCACTATTTGATTTATGTACTGTCTCCATCTTGACATTAAATTAAACTAAAGGAGCAAACTGCAAACTGTTTCTGCAACTGCTGTCCATGGGACTACGTGCTCATTCCTTATAAATCAAGCATCCTCAAACCTGTTCTTTAAAATCATTAGAAACTGAAAAGATCAGTAGTGTATCCCATGTCTTTTTAATTCATCCCATGTCTTTTTAATAACATCCCGTATTTACGTGTAAATCAGTAGCTAGTCATTTCCTCCTGGAAATTAACCGCAAGCTAACAGTTGCCTTCTCATCTTCTGAGGGTTGAGGTCCTGGATCTGCCAGCCAGTATCATAATTTGCTAGCACTTCCCTACTCATTTTTCTTTTCTTGGTCTTGTAGTGACTGTGGGTGAATGTGTTATATATTCTACTAGTATTTCAAGCCACATGGGAATATATGTAATAGTAGGGTCTTTTAATTTAAAAGCCCTCAGGTAGAGGTTACTGTATCAGGTAGATACAATCTGGATTTTATCTTCTCAAAAAGAGTGATTGACTAAAAGAGAAGCCATCTGCCCAAATAAGCCTACAAGCAGTACCAAAAATAAACAAGGATTTTGAAGGCACCTAGTTGCATTAATCTTTTGAAACTATAAGTAGGCAAACTAATACTAAAAATAAAAAATAAAAATAAAAAAAATATTTTAAAAAGAGAATTAAAAGGTTATATAAATATTTTTACTCTACAAGTGTGTAATATGTTAAATAAACAAGTGAGCTTGGAACAATGATTCCCAAACCACAGTTTATGGGCAACCTGTTAGGACTGGTTTTGCCAGGGAAAGCATGATAAGTCATTGCCCTTCCCATATTATTTGATGAGTGCAGTCACCCACAGACCTCTGATCCAAAGATTGGGCAAGATGCAGTACAAAAGTATAGTAAATAATAGTTCCTGTCCAAGGAAGTTTACAGTCCAAAAGAGAGAACATGCAGTCATTCATAACAGAGCTTGTGATCCAATAGTGCCAAATCCAAACAATAAAAACTCATAAATTGGCAGGTTGGCTTAAAACCATAAAGAAGGATAAGAAATGGAAAACATAACAGCTCTCCTTTTCTCTTTTTCCACTCACATTATGCCATTGTTTCTTTTCCAAGCTTTCCTCCATATAAGGAAAATATATACTTTTTTTTTCCTCAGTGTTTTAAGGGAAGTACCTATAGACAGGAGATGTGTGATAAAGCAGAAAGAACACCAGAACTTGTCTAACAGCTCTAATAAACAGTATGAAGGAAATTGCCTATGTAACAGTACCTCAGTTTCGTATCTGTGTAGGCAGCAATACAGGCCTTTCCAAAATTAAGTCCTATTTCTGCCCTAACCAACTGATCTGTTTTACACACTTTATTCAGACTGTTTTCAGAAAGGTAAAAACCACATCAGTCAAACTTTGAGGTTAAGTTTGAAAGGATGGATGCTGCTGTCCATGTAAAAGTTAAAAATATTTTGGCAATGGGTGTCATATACAAAGGTTGAATGCAGGCATTTTAGCCCAGCTCATATGTCTGCCTCTTACCAAGGCAGACATCCACAAAAACTGAGTAGACCTCAGTGAAAATCTGTGAAAATTTGGCCTTTATTAGGTTTCCATCAGCTGTGTAATTATTGACTTAGTAATTTATTTAGTTATCCTCTGTCTCATCATCTCTTTAATCAACAGTCTCAATATTTGTATTTATAAAGAGACAGCTTGAAAGGAAAAAAGCCCTAAGTTCACATGTAATGAACAATTAAGTGAGTCATATAAGCTGTGGTTCTTTGTAAGTGGGTTTGTAAAGGCAGGCATGATTGACTTCTTTTCCTTTATGACAAGCAGTTTCAAATGTTTCTCAAGAATAATTTGGATTATTTAGGTAAAATCCTTTCTCTCATGAAGTCTGGGGAAATTTTATGCTTCACTTCAGTGAGACAGAGATTTCACTGAGATTTTTGTCTGTGCATTCTTGCTCATTAAGACATCATACTGTCTTGGTTTTGCACACTGCAATCTATATTCTTGTTCAAATTCAGAATATAGAAAAAGGCACTGCAAATTAGCAAACATCTGTATTTCATGCCTGTCCTGAAAGAGATAGCTGATGCCTCCTGGATCTGGAATGCAGCAATGACTTTGCTGTGAGAAAGCAAGCAATAAATGCTTTTAACCTCTGGAAGCTGGGACTGCAGCCACACATGGAAGCTCCTGGCTTAAGTTAACATGACCCCTGCTCTTTAACTTTTAACATGATTCCCCAAGTAAGATATTAAGTCCATAAATTCTATTTGTTTTCCAAATCTCTTGCAAGCTGATTTTTCCTCTGGTAGCAGTTGGAGCAGTCTCCCAGAAACAAAAGCCAGAGGAGATAAGGATAGGTTAGTTACTGATTTTGTTTCTTTTCTAAACAAATCTAAGTAGTATTATCTATGTGCAAAACACTTCCCTTTTATGTGCATATCTGTTCTAATAACATTGGTAAGTTTAAAATATAAGTATATATCATTTGCCTTTAGTATAGGTAGTCCTGAAACTTTCGTGACACAGTTTTCAATTATCCAGTCTTTAATTTTCAGTAATTGTGCATTTAACAAAAAAACAACAGTTTAGCTATACATTTAAAATAAAAAAGAAAAAAAAAAACAAAAACAAAACCGTGGTTATTTCTAAAGTTTCTTTGTGGAAGCAAGAAATTTCATTATGTTCAAATAATGTATTCAGTTTATACTTGGGAGTTGCTTCTTGTCTTGAAATAGTTTCCATTAAAACTCAATTTCCCCAAAATGATAGTTGATTTCAAGCACCCAAAAAAAAAAAAAAAAGGGAAATTATTTGTTGTCAGCAAACAGTTTGTTAAAAGCAGATGATTTGTCAAAGACTCTCACTCAGGCAGTCAGGAGGAGAGATAGGTAAGTCTTCTACTTGTCCTAGGAAGTCTTTCTCCTGTATATCTTTAGAAAAGGTTATACTTTTCAGTAATAAATTTTTTTTATGGCTTGTCAGGTGTGTTTTTTTTCCTTTCTTCTGACTCTAGAACAGTTCATATTAAATAAAAAAAAAAAGAAAAATACAGCTTGTTTTGCGCATAAATAGGACTAGAATGGAGCATCGTTTCAGCTAGCATACAAAATGGAGGAAGATACAAGCTCCTAATATGCATTAATTAATTGGTTTACTGGAATAAGAATTAATTTACAATTGTAAGAGGCCAGCTAAGTCCTGAAAACGTGTTTTTGAGAGAGGCTTATCTCAGATGGGTGAGGACCACATAGGATTTGTGCATGCTGCACGTATTAACAGATCAAGCCTATGTCAGTTATTGCAAGATTTTTTGGAAAGCTGTTGCACAAGCTAAATTTCAGATGAGCATGGGTTTTGGTGTTGACCTCTCCTAGAGATACTAGATAAACCTTAGTGTAGAGCATGGACTAAACTTTGCAGACATGAACAGTGAGTGGGTAGCACCACACAAGGTTGAGGACATCACCCTGTGCCTGATCCTCATGGTACTAGCTACCATGAATGGGACAGGGGAAGGGTAGGGGTTTTGCCATGGTAAACAGCCCTTTTAAATGACTCTGTGATCTCTGACATTTGTTTGAACCTTAAGAAGTCGTAACATACAGGAATATAATTCAGATGCTCGCCATGCAGTGCCCATGTGTTTGAACTACAGACATGTCGTATTTATAAAGCACAAAACTGAGAACCACTGTGTAATTTTCTTAAGTGATTCTTCACAACAATTGCAATTTAGGGAGGATTAAGGATGGTCATCCTTGAACAAGGAAGACCACTCCCCCTTCTCTCAGTGTAAGATTTGCAACAGACCCTATGAGAGGTAGCCCTATTCCAAAGGTTGCAAGGAGGGAGTCAAGAGATGTGCTGAAATACCTACCTGCAGCTTGGGAAACCTAACTGCAATAAGGAATGTTTTGAAAGGTTGCTCACAGTTCCTTATGTGGGTAGCCACAGGCAAATCCCGTAGGCAGTCAGGTGCCACATTTACATTTATTTTACTAAGGTGTGAACGCCTGCGCTGAAGTGGAAGTATACTTGGTGCAAGAACTACTTCAGAAACATTTAAATACAGATCTTATAATAGCCACAAAACATAACCACAGTATTGGTGAGTGCCATGTACTTAGTTATGCACTTGACTCAGCAGTAAAGTATTTGTGTGAAGTTTAATGGCCTGTGATAAACAGGTCAGGTTTCTGTTCTCATAGTCTTTCATTCTATATCTACATAAACTCATCTATTTCTCCATTTGACTGAAAAAGCATCTCAGATTTCTACCCTCCTAGACTCACAGCATGTCCTTAGGTTTACAAAAGTGTGTTTTGCAGTGTGTTCTGCATTAAGTGGCCAAAGAGCCGTTACTTTTCTTTCAGCTTCTGCTTGAGAAGCATCATCTCTGTCCTAAAAGACAGATAATACAGTTTTAGATTAGATCTTAGGCAGGAGTTCTTCCCTGTGAGGTGGTGAGGCCCTCGCACAGGTTACCCAGAGAAGCTGTGGCTGCCCCATTCCTGGCAGTGTTCAAGGCCAGGCTGGATGGGGTATTGATCAACCTGGTCTAGTAAAAGATGTCCCTGCCCATGGCAGGAGGTTGGAACTGGATGGGCTTTAAGGTCCCTTCCAACCCAAACCAGTCTGATTCTGTGATTCTATGACTGTATGAAATCTGACCCCAGTTACTGCAGTATGGGATACACATACCTTTTAGCAGCAGCAGTAGTAGTGTACACCTGCAAATGGCCCACATAAAGTAGATTGTAGGGATGTGTCAGATTTTATAGGGCACTACCCCAAGGGTTAGAAATAATTTTGACAACTGTATTGCCATTAGAGACCTTTACATAGCTTTAGACTTGAAGAGCAAGAAATTCCCACCGACAGATTTACAACCTGCATGGCAGGAATGAATGAGTTACAGGGGGACCTGGACATCAGCTTAGTCTTATACTGTTATAGGAATCTTTACTTTTTATTAATATTATTTCTGTATGGTTTCTAAAAATGTAAAAATAGTTGTTGAGGTACTTTTCATTCTCCTCCTATTCTTAAAAAAAAAAAAAAATATTGGTACAAAACTGGGAATTTAGCTAGATTTCTATTCCTGCATTGATTCTTTTATATATACATGTATTTTGAAGTGGAGGTAAATTGTAGTATAGTTGGCTCTCATGTTTATATAAATTCAGTTTAAATTTAACATTCTTTTTGATAGGCTTAGCAATCAGTCATAATGACATATATATGGCATGTGCATTTAATATAACCCCGTAAGAAGCAGGAATCCTGCATGAAATAGTATGCAGGAAAAATTGGAAAAATTATTATAATTTCCACAAGCAAGAGCATATACTTGCTGGAAACTTGAAATGACCATTAATATTTTTTGAGACTCCCTTGAGAATCTGAAAGCACTTTTCCTACTAAAATTAAAGGGAGGTAGGCATATCAGGTTCCTAAAGATTTTGTAAATTCTCTAAGCATAGGGTCAGTGAGAAGCATTAGAGTAAATAAAAGAGAGATAAAAGAAAGGGAATGTAGATTGTATGTCTTGTTCTTCATTTTTCTAGGATTACCATAGGGTTTTATTCATTCAGTTTATTTATTTTTTTTTTTATCTTTGAAATCATGAATCAAAAAGAAACAAGTAGGGACATGACAGGTTCAAGATTTCAAGAAAAGAAAAATATAAAGATTTTCAAAATTTTCTAGACTTAAAGAATCGTGACAGTATTGTTCAAGAATGTTGAGAGACATGGAAATAAATTATTCTTCCCTCACTTGTGTTACCTTAACACATGAGAAGTTTCCTGGTTTAAATGCTCCGCATAGAATTATTGCCCTAACTCAAAATGTCAATAATTCCAGCCATTGTAACAGCAACAACCAAAACTACCTGTAAGGTACAGGTGTTACTAACAGAGGATAAAAAAGGAGAAGTAAACTTTGCTCTCTGTCCTGTCCTGAATAAACTTGTGCCCTACTCATATCTTTACATTCTTAAAACATGAAGGTGACCATTTAAGAGAGTAGTACACGAATTTATAATGTTTGTTAAAATCATGGTTTTCCATGAGTAAATGATTTTATTATTTTTTTTTAATAATTCTTCTTGACTAACTGCTTGTGCACAAAAATAACTGGATGTTTTCATAAAGTGGCATTGCAGGGATTAATCATTCAGTCTGTACTTGGACATAATTCTTTCTAAAGTCAATGGCACTTGTGCCTAAATGCAGAATTTGGGAACATGCCCAAGAAGAGCATTCTATGCTCAGAAAGCATTTGTCTTTATATTTTGCCATTAGTCCAAATACAAAGTCTGGCACTGCATTTCATGACACGTGCTGCTCCATTAGTTCTGTCTAGAAACAAGCTCTTTTCTGTGTAAAATATTTTTACTCTTTCAAGGCAGTATAACAAACAACAAGAGGAAAAATAATTTTCTTTGAAAACTTCTTGAATTGAAAATCCTGTAAATTTGCAAATTCTGACATATGCCCTTTAAAACTTGTGTATCTACTGTTTTTATTTTCATTATGCATTGCAAGTTATATCCGTAATGTTTCAAAATGTTCTATTCCAGCAAAAATATGGCTTTTAACCAAATAAAAATGTAAAGCCAACTTGCTCTAAAATCCATCTGTTTTTCATTTTCTTATAATCTATAATCAGGAAATCCATTCATACATGACATATAATTTTTGCGCTTTCAAGTGGATAGTGAAATGCAGTGTTCTGCATACAGTCACATCTAAATTGATAATTGTCCAGGCAGAGTGTAATTTTAAAGTATAGGATGAAGGAAAGTTTAATTTGTATATTAGAAATCTTATACTTTTTTTTTGCCTCTGAATGTAAATGAGGCCATTCTCTTCAGTGGATTTGTCTGAAGGTGGGACAGCTGCCTCGGAGCAGGCCACAGCTTTCTGAGTAAAGAGGATACAGTTTAAAGAGCTGGTTTAAATGCAGACTCTTCTTAACTGTAAACCGCATGCATGCATTCATCATTGATTTTCAGATGATGGGTTTCTGTATCATTGGTTTTAAGGTCCACAGTTCTACATTCCTGAGTCCACATTATACCGAAAGGGTAACAATTTGGTGTCTGGAAAGAGGAATGGTTATTATATGGCTCCAAAATGCTAGCTGGCATAATGTGCCATGAACAGCAGAAATCTACTGGTAAAGAGAAGATTGCAGTAGTTCTTAAAAATAATTTGGTGTTCTAAAAATATAAATGTAAGAAACGTTATCATAGTCCAAAATATTGTACATCAGTAGGTAAGTAATATAAATATCAGGCAAAAGTTTCTGAAGAGTAAAGTTATATATGGATGCATTTTTTTCTCATAATACTTTAAAGTGAATTATGTTAAGTAAATTTTATGTAGAAAGTGGGAGTTTTTTCTTGTAGGGGTTTCTATTCTCTGCAAATCACAGCCATAGAAACATAGAGATTACAGTGCATGCTGTTAAGTTAAACATC
Source organism: Pezoporus flaviventris (assembly GCF_033815535.1). Lineage (NCBI taxonomy): Eukaryota > Metazoa > Chordata > Aves > Psittaciformes > Psittacidae > Pezoporus > Pezoporus flaviventris. The sequence goes on from NW_026892600.1 coordinate 355,540, forward strand.
TTAGGTTGTATATTGTAGAGCTAAAATAAAATACATTGCTTCTTCAGAAAGCTTCATTTTCCCTTTCTGAGCAAATGCTTGTCATACAACAGATTTCACAAGACAGTTTTACTTCCTGTTGGTTAAACAGATCCTGTATGAAACCAGCACCAGAGAAACTCTACTTTGCTTCAGTTTCTTCTGTCGATCACTTCCACACGTCATTAGTTTTTCGGGATTTCATTTGTAACAGATCACCTTTAAAAAGGCACTGAATTTTCTAGGAGAAAATATTGTTGTATATTTGAAATGCCCCTTATAATTTTGCCACCTCTGGTAACACATAGCATCAGTTAGAGCACAATATGTAGCAAATCCATGTTGAGAGCAAATGTCCATTTAAAAAACCAGCCTACTGACACAAAATGGAAAATCCTTGACAGCGTTCAGCTATTTTAGCTTGATAAGTGTAAAATACCCTTTTTTTCATTAACTCATTTTATCTCACTATTATTGAGGAAATAACAAGACTGACTATGAAAAATATTTTAATACAAAATCTCTGAAATACTGAGTGCTTCTAAATTTTCATGTTAATTCCTATTTACAAAGGCTGAGGACAACATGATACTAAAAAGCATGAGAATAACCAAGCCAGGTCAGAGCTGTGGCTGAAGGTGCCTCACAAATACAGAAGTCAGGCACTTTGTGATACTTTTCCTTTGTCCCAAGTCTAGTGTTCACAGTTCAGGGTCTTTCAGACCTTGAAGTGTTATTTTTGTATTTAAGTGCCTTTGACGGTTATTTTTTCATGGACTTTGCTGATGTGATAAATCCAATTAGCTGATGTGCTTGGAGATTAGTAACATGATTTAATGTTAGTCATGCTTGAGCGCACTTAGTTATCCTAACGAATCCATGACAGATTCACTCTTGTGTACTGTCATTTTTATGTCCACATCATAGACTTTATGAAATTTAGTTTCATGATCCATTTATGTCCTCTAGAGTTGTAAACCCAATTTCATGTATGAAAACCAGTGAGATACTGAGTTTTTCAATGACTTTGGGACTACAGAGGGAATTTGAAGGTCCAGGGCTTCCGGCTCACAGGACTCAGCCACACTCACTAGCGCTTCTTCCCACATTGTTTCTATGTGTCTCAGCTTGCGAGCTTTGGATGGAAGACGAGCGCAGAACAGAAAGCCTCCCCTAGCATTTGCTTTCTTGGCATTTATCTTTGAAAGTTCCCTCTTTCTGTACTAGTTTTCATGCTATTCCCTCTCTATGACCAAGCAGTTTGTGTTTCTCTTTTGAGCCTGTGCAGACAGAAGTCCAAGGCTACACTAGGAAGTCATCTCTTTCCTCACTCTTTGCATGGCTAGGAGGTGAAATTAGGCACATAAAATATGAAAGTCTCATTTTCAGTAGAATGGTAGGTCAGTAACCTTACAGATACACAGTTGTCAGTATTGCATGGTGAGAGGAGAGAACCCTCTTCTGAAAAAGGCAAATGAAGCATTTGCCTGTCAGAATTGTTCCTGAGGCATGCAGAAAGCAGCAGGGAGATGAGGATGAAAGATAGGGTGGTATTTTCCAAATAAGGTTATGCTCTTGCTACCATTGACTTTAGTGTTGACAGAATCAGGTCCAAAAAGCCAGAAACACTCTTGAGCCAGAAACACTCAAGAATCTTCCTAGTCCTCTCCCTGCCTCTTCTGGTAATTACAGCCTTGCTACACAAATCCTTTGTTTAAAAACAAAACAAAATCATGACCTGGAAAGGGCTGAGTCAGGAAAGGCAGAATCCTCTGTAGCTGTCGAGAAAACATTCTTTAAAGCTATAAGAATGTCTGATTATCCTGATTGTCTTGTAAGAGAAACAGGTCTTGGCTACTTTGAGTGCAGTGTATTGTGCTATATACCATAGTGCAGCAAACAAGAGTCGCATAATGAAGTTATTTTCAGCACATTGCTGAGATGTCAGCTGCCCTGAGTGAAAATATTTTAACACCAGTTGTTCTAGTGATCACAGAATCCCAGATTAGTTTTTGTTGGAAAGGACCTTAAAGCTTGTCCAGTTCCAACCCCCTGACACAGGCAGGGACACCTTCCACTAGACCAGGTTGATCCAAGCCCCATCCAACCTGGCCTTAAACATTGCCAGGGATGGGGCAGCCAGGTTCTCTGGGCAACCTGTGCCAGGGCCTCACCACCCTCACAGGGAAGAACTTCTGCCTAAGATCTCATCTCAGTCTCCCCTCTGTCAGGTTAAAGCCATCCCCCCTTGTCTTATCACTACCTGCCCTATACATGGAATAGGATAGGAAAATATGGCATGTGTTGTATTTTCCTATAAAGGCACATTGCATGACAGAGGTATTTACCTTGATTTTTTTTTTTTTTTTTTATTATTTGACATATTTAGTGTTCAGTCTAAAGAAATATCTTGGAGTTTATAAACCTTCTCTCTTTTTTCATCTTCTCTTTTTTTCTTTTATTTTACCTAAACAGGGAATGGATATGGCAACCCCCGCAACTCACCAGGTCTGCTGGTCTCACCTGGCAACTTGAACAAGAATATGCAAGCAAAATCTCCGCCTCCAATGAATTTGGGAATGAATAATCGTAAACCAGATCTCCGTGTGCTTATTCCACCTGGCAGCAAGAATACAATGCCATCAGTGGTAATGCATTTTCAAAGCCTTTTTTTCTCTCCTTCCCATAAGAGATACTCAGGAATTTCAAGCCTGCTCAAGAAACTACAATCAGAATAACATTCCACATTCTTTGTTTTTTGGTCTTTCTCTCTGATCTTAAGGCTCAACATTGAGATGAGGATGTAGGCAAAGCCTGTTTGATTGCTTTTATGAAGTCGTATTTACTTCCTCCCTTTTTCCTACTGAGTTGCAAAATAGGAACTGTGTCCTGTACAGTCTAAACTTCTTCACCCTCTTTCCTAGTAGCTGGAAAAGCTTATCCTGGGTTTGTTATAACGGCTGGATTTAACCCTGCGTATTGCTAACCTCCTGTGTTTTTCTTAAATGTTTAACCACACAGACTCTCATCAGATGGCAGTTTAACTACACATAAATTAACCTGAACTCTATCACTCTGATCTTCATTTTGTAATGATAAGACGTAGTAAATAGATGGAATAGGATAAAAAGGAGCATGAAACTGCTGCATCTCCTGCCAGCATTAACGAAATTTAGGCAGGCGAGAAGATTGAATCGTAAAGGCATCATGCATGTCTTGTAGTTCCCTTCCCAAAGTCAGTTAGTGGTTGCAAGCAAATCTTTCGTGAATGATTTAACATTAAAAGTGAGTTTAATTTGAAAAGGATCTTGATGGTAAATTTAAGTGACACGATAAGCATGTTTTTACATTATGTAACAGATACTGTTAAAACAACTTCCAAGTTGGCTGCTTCAGCTTGACACGTCATAAATTAACTTTGAACATCAAACTAATCCCCTCCCCTTAAATGTGGTGCTGCCCTCTGAAAGGAGAGGTAACAAATGGTCTCCTACAGGAAAATGTTCAAAGTCAACCAAAGCAGTGACAAGCTGTCTACATCAAATGATTTATTCCAAGGTCCTTGAAACTGATATTTTCCAAGGGTCAGGTCAATGGTGAGGTCTCCTGAAACCAGGTACAGCAACACAGTCTTAGAGAAAGTCTTGTGCTGCAAACTGGGTGGATTGTCCTTGCAGTTGAGACAAACACCCCATCAGAAGGAAAACAAAGAGATCTGTGAGGTGTTATTTTTCAAGACTATACTCAGAAAGTGTTTAATTTGCTGCCCTATCATCAGATGAAGCTATTCCCTAAGCTAGAAATCTGCATCCTGGTAAATATTTATATTCACTAATTTTTAATGCTCCTTTCCTATGCACTCAGTCTGAGGATGTTGATCTGCTCCTGGTAAGTGGTAGTGATGTTCATCTTAATAACAAGGAAAAGAAAATCCGTTCTTTTGTATGATTGATACTTGTGTAGGTGAAGTGTTGGGAAACTTTACCGTAACTACTTTGAACAAGGCCATCATAGTTTCTGATATGCAGCAGTATGGAAGACCAGGTGCAGTTGTTGCACATACTCAAGCTAAATATATGCTAGGATAAAGCTTGCTTGTTGCTGGTGTCTTGAGAGCATGTAAACTTGTGCTGCTGAAGATGGTGCAGCCTCATGACATATTTTTTGGTGTCTCTCTGGTCATTTTATCTTGCCAGTCCCAAGATTAGAGTTCTCTAGCACAATTTTTACAGTGCAACATCTAGTGCCCTGGTGCAAAAATAAGTGTGTAAGTGCTGAGTTGTCTTAACACACTTGGAAGTTTGTTTCATTGCACAAAAATGAAGTAAGTCAGAGCACCATCTGCTGGAAAGACATCCGTGTTCAGCAATCCTGGAGTGCTGTCACTTTCAAATCATATAGTCCAGTAGGGCTGGGTTAAGGGTTTTTTCTATCACTTCTCTATTTTTTATTATTTTTCCCCTCCATTTGAGTGAAAAGGAAAACAATTGGAATAGAGTTTACATATTCCATTAGTTTTTCACACGATCCGTTCTCCTACCAACAATAAAAGCAATCTTACTTGTTACTAGTTCAGTTACCTAGGAGATACTGATGTAATGGGTTACTATGGTGACAACTGGTCTCTTGAAGGCTTGTAAATGATATGTTTGGCAGAGTTCATAAAAGCCACATGTTAAATGGTTAATTTCTAGAAATTCCTATCAGACTATGTATCACAAAACATACCCAGACAGCTTATATACTGACTTAAAACTAGTCAATAATATGTTTATTTTACTTACTTTAAAAGAATCAGAGGATAAATAACTCCCAGTCTGCTCAGTCATTGGCTACTCCAGTGGTTTCCGTAGCAACTCCTACTCTACCAGGGCAAGGGATGGGAGGATACCCATCAGCCATCTCAACAACATATGGTACTGGTAAGTATGGGAGCAAGATGTAAAGACTGGGGGAGGGAGCAACATGATGACAAATGTCTGTCTCAGAACTAACAAACTACCTAACATTTTGGGGAGAAACTGAAAAAATTGCAGTTGATATGCTTCCGTACAGCATTCACTTACCCTCTGTCTGTCACTAACTTGAGACATAGCTATTTTAAAATTAGCTGTTTTGTTTGAATGGAAAACTTCTTTGATAGCTTTATTTCTTTGGCTTTAATAAAAAATGTAACTTAAAAGACATTTCTTAATGCCATGGGTAATTTCACGTACTTGAGTGTACCTCCTTAAAGTCAGAAGGGTAGCAGGAGAAAGCAGCTTCACTGGCTTCCAGAGTTCAGTAACTCTGTTGGCTATCCCACAGCTATCTGAGAAAGACTAGAAATGAAGCCTCAAGAGATCCTTTCCAGTTCCCATTGCACATTGCTGCTGAATAGACCAAGCTGGCGTATGGAGATGATGCTGTTAGAGAAGATGTGCATTGCTCAGACACAGGCTGCATGCTGGCTTCTGCAAGGAAGACTGTAACCAAAACATTATTGTTTTTCAAGTCTTTAACGCTCTGAGAACACATATTTACTTATGGTGGATATACAAGCTGACAATGCTTTTGATCTTCCAGATCCAGAAAAGCCCTGCTAAATTACAGGGTAATTATTAGTGTATTATTTGTTCCAAAGTTAATGAGTTGAGGGAAGAGGAAGGTCTACTTCTCTTCTGCAACTTAATGTGATTGGTATAATTAAAATTAAAATTCTTATAAAGTGGCATATGAAAATTATGATGCTAGTTATTATTTAATTGCTTCCTCTTTAATTCTCTTTTAATTATTGTCTTTTCTGTTTTCAAATCTAGAATATTCTCTGAGCAGTGCAGATATATCATCTCTCTCTGGGTTTAATACAGCCAGTGCTCTTCATCTTGGCTCTGTGACTGGCTGGCAACAGCAACACCTACATAACATGCCACCATCTGCCCTCAGTCAATTGGGGTAAGCACTGTTTCCTTAATTTTAATTTTCTACAATGACTCCAGTCTTCCCAGTAATCCCAAATCTGAAATACATCACGACAACTTTTTATCAGCACACATTTACTACATGTAAGAGCTCCAGTTCACAAAACTGGAACTATTTGTTTCATTAAGAATTTGCCAGGTATCTGCAATTAAATATTCTGTGATCATGACGCTTTCTCAGTAGTGTAGTAATGACTACTATTTGTGGCTTACTCTTTATTTCTTTAAATAGCACTTTATGTCACTACTAAAGACCAGACTAAACCCTTACACTATGCTATTTCTGTATTTTGCCATTTTTGCCATTTAAGCTTTTTATTTCCAGTTACTATAGCACAAACATTTACAGTAAACGTGAAAATTTTCTAAATCTTTTTAATCAAGTAAGAGCAGTGTAATGATTTGACCTGAGATTAAGCCTTAACCTTATCGAATAAGCACATGCTCCCTTCTTCTTAACTCTTGACATTCAAGTTTAATTTCTTTGGAAGTGTTTTCTGCAAGCAAATAACATTGCTAGGCCTAAGAACTGTAAGCCAACAAAGCTCATTGCGATTTATTTGCCTGTGTTGAAGGAGATAGGTGTTCGTGCCCTCTAGTGGCTAATTTCACGACAGTGACTCAAGGTTGGTGAAGCACAAAGCTGTCATTTCAGGATTTTTAAAAGTGTTAAAATTCACACAGAGAGGTCACCTAAAGCATTCTGGAAAAAGCAAAGCCTATTGGCTCACTGAGGTGAGCTTTAAGAGTGTGATCTTCAAAAATCCTGTTGTCTGCAGTTTCTACTGACCAAGGCTATAGGCATTCACGAGCACACCACACATAGCCTAAGGTAGCGCCAGCCATGTTTGAATTGCAAAAGTTTTCGTTGTAAAAATTGAAGCTGAAAACAGCTGGAGTGTATTTATGAGGAGAACTTTAATTCACATGCATTTGGAAAGTAAACATTTTTTTTCCCTCCAAAAGTGTTGCACATATGCACTATTTTTTTTTTGCAAGATGGTTACCATAATGTGAAACTATTTAATAGTATAAATGTAGTTTAAGCTTCAAAACTCTCCTTCTAATTTATCTATCTGACCACTTTTTGTAGCTTACTGTAATTTCTTTACCATGTACAGATGGTCTGGGTTTTTAAGGACAGCTATAAAAGTATTTCAGAAAAAAACATGTTTTAAACCTCATTTCTATATAAATAATCATATATAGATACTAACTACATAAAAATATACAACTGACAGTTGCTGTGCTAGAAAAAAAAATACTCTAAAAACCCTTCTCTTATGCTTCTTTTATTTTTCTTCTTGAGTTTGCACAGTTTCTGGAGCAAAATTCAGGCTAACTTTACAACTAAAGACAAAAAGCCTCAAATAAATTGAAAACTCACATGTTAGATATCAGTGTATGTCCTTACAATAAGCTGGTTGTTTTCAGTGGTGTACCAAAGAATGTAAAAAGGCTATTTGGTTAACCAAAAAAGTATAAATTAAAACCTAAACTAACTACATGCCTTTTCAGATATGTCACACATCGTCATCTGTTTCTAATTAATATCGCAGAATGTCAAAGTGTAATAGCTGTGGCTGGTGGAATACATTCTGAGTTGCTACTTATTAATTATTATTATTATTATTTCAGTTATTTGTAAATGAATTCAGCTATGAAAGCTGCTTCATTGACAGTTATGTCAGAAGTGTTCTATCTCTGCAGAAAATCATAAGCTTTTTTTTATTTTATTTTAGTCACTGAGTTCTACATGCAGAAGTACCTCTACTAACTCTTGTACGATCTGAAAAGCTTGAAACTATACAGAATTTATTCAGTCCATGTCAACCTGAGCTAGAATTTTCAGGAAGATTAAATCACACAAAATTGTAGTCATCCCCAGGTGTTTGAGAAAATACATCTACAACGGTTTTGACAACCCAAATCCCTGTGCGGAGTGAGGTCATATACTGGAAAGATTTGGTAACTGAAAGATCTTTTTTGGTAACAATAGACTGTGAAGACCCGTGAGAAAACAGGACCGAAGTCCTCAGAAGGTTTTGTTTTTAACCAAAACCTAAAAGTGAAAACCAGCCCTTCTTCCCCAGTGCAGTACAGAACATGGTTTAGAATAGGATGCAGTTAGATATAGTAGCTTTCTCCAGATAAGTCCCCAACAATTTCAGCAGCATTGTCAGAACCATCTTTGAGATAATTGAAGATGTCTACAACCTAATTCTTAAGTCTTCATGTTGGTTCTACAATTAACAACTGTAATGGGTGTCAGTAGGCCTGAGGACAAATACCTGAGGACATGGAAGTAGCTCATTTTCTCTGCCTGAGCAGCCTTTGGGCTTTCGATGAGCCCTGTGAGCATGAGAATAATGTAGAGCCTGTTTTGATATGACAGGGAAATCAAAACAAGTCTCAGCTTTTTAGGTTAAAAAGTGAGATAGTAGTTTCACAGTCTTTTAACTAGGTCTACACCTGGAAAAAAATACACAAAAATCAGTCCCTCCCAAACTTTTGGGATTTTGGCTGAATATTGGTTCAATGTCTCTTATAGAGAAGGTTACTGCTTATTTAGCATCGACCAAAGAATCTGCCTGAATTTAATTGCTGCTAACCAAGAGGGAAGTCCATGCTAAGATTTGAAATAAATGACCTAATTTTTGTAGGCTTAAGGCCATTATATGGAGAATATTTTCTTACATCTGTATTTCCCAGTTGAAGAGATAATCTTTTCTTCCTTAAGTATCACCCACAGGTGAAATTTTGGCTTTCCTGAAATATAAGTGCAAACACAGAAACAGCATTTCATCTGAAAAATCTTCAGTATAGATAATCGTATATATATAGGTAGTTTATCTGTAGAAGTTTCTCCGTACTTCTACCCACCAGAATAAGAGATTGTCCAAATTCAAGCATCCTGTTGACTTGTTCTGTGACTCTTACATAGCAAGCTTATTACTTGGCAACTGTTAATTTTGGTTGGGTAATAAGAATAGCTAGATATCGGCAAATATTCTCTACTGAACCATTTTTACTGAAAATTTTAGACATCATATTTTGTGAATTTATATCAGTTCCTGCTTTGAATAAAACCCTTGTATATTTAGGATTGAGCCTTTTTTTCTCCTGCCACCATTGTAAGTGAGATATTCCAGTGATTTAGGTTAATATTATTCTTCTTCTAGAATTTTCTTTTTAAAGTGTAGAACTGAACATGTGAAAGATAGTCAGAATATCCTGACACAGAAATTCTTTTTCTGTTTTTTCATTGATCAAAGCATGTGAAAAAAACCTACTTACCTAAAAGAAAAACAGAGGGGAGGGAAGTTGCATTGCTAGCAAGTCAAAAATATCTTCTATTCTCCTAGTTACCAACTAACACATAGCTAAAGTTACATAACTAAATTTTGCCATGAATTTTGAATGGTTCCTTAAATACATTTATGGGAAAAACTTACATGAAATGAGGAAGCAAACTAATTCAGAGAAGCAAGTATGGCCACAAAAGAAAAGGTGTGAGGCTCTTTCTTCCTTCAATGGACTGCTTCCTCCCTCAGTGAAAACCTAACTGGTGCATTTCACGTCCTCATTCATCACCTACTCAGACCTGCACATCTCTCTGTGCATGCTGAGCTTCCATACCAGCTTGGGAGTTGAACAGATGGAGATGCTCAGAGAACTGATCTCACTGGCATCACAAGGACCAAACCCACCTACAAGCTCATTTCACCCTGACTTGCTTCCTACCTCTTACACAGCAGACCTGTGTAGTTATTCAGTGTTGCACCCAAATAGGAGCCAGCATTCAAGGCCAGGTTGGATGGAGCTTTGAACAACCTGGTCGAGTGGAAGGTGTCCGTTTCTGTAGATAGAAACAGCAGTTTCCTCAGCCACAAATACACATAGATGAAAAGAAATCATTTTGTAGCAGAGAGAATTCTTGGGTTTTATAATACAGCTTCTATTCTAGAGCTGTTTAGGATACAGGTCTGAAGACTGCACCTATGTGCTATTTCACTATTTACATCTATGTGTTATAGTAGGTTTTCCTTGTAATTGACCATTTTAGCTAACATGAAATTATCATAAAAATATTTCAGAAAATTTTAATGAAATCATGTAAATTGTCATCACCAGAAAACATGTATTAAAATTCACAATAGCAGAAAAAGACTGTATTTATTTCTTTTGAGTTGAATGCTGACTCAAAATAATTGCTTTAATTTATCCATATTGATTTAAACCTAAAAAATTTACTCCTGATATGCCAAAATAACTTCTTAATCTTTCTCAGTTTACAAAAAAAACTATTCAAAATGCAGATCAACCTGTAGCATTTTTTAAACTGCCACATGTTAGTATGCCAAGTATTTACATAAGCCTGCTAAGTCACAGGAATCTAAAGAAAAGTGCAGATACACATTTTCAAATGTTTTTAAAAGCTATTTAAAAAGCAACATAGCAGTATAGCAATACTAGCTCTGTTTAATTAGAAATGCAGTTTATCCCTTTAGATTGGGTCCTTTGGGAGCTGTCACACAATAGAATGCAAGTATGTTCAGTGTGAACAAATTTGGCTGAATATGGTAGTTTTTTGCTTGCACGGGTTTTTCAGCTGTCCCCAGCTTTTCAAAGTGACATGTCATCTGCTCTTATCAAATGCTTCTAAATCAAACCCCCAGGCTCCAGCATCCTTTATTATGGGACTTTCAAGTTTACTTATCAGCTTGGCATCAAAAAACATATGTAATCATATATACTAAACTGGTAGCCTGTTTTAGCATTTCCTAAGCTCCTGAAAAATAAAGTCACTGGAAATGAAAAGCAAAAAAAAAAAAAACCAACCAAACAAACAAAACCCTAGGAATGTAATTTTTATTCTTGTTGGATTCTTTTCAACAATATTTCAGAAAAGAGTACAGTATTTCACTGAGTTGGAATGACACAATCTTAGCTTTACAGTTTCTTAAATGTGTTAATTTAACAAATGCAAAGAAAATGACCTTTTGGGGAAAAAAAAATGCCTACATTTGCTGCTGTAATGGCTAGTACTCACAAACTCTGTGGTTTATGAAAGGGGTGACTGCAAATTTGGCACATTCACCTGTATAGGAGTGAAGGGTAGATAAAAGCAATTTGAGGTAGAACATCCTGGTTTTTCTGTTTTATAACAAGATCTATCCATTATTAGAGACTCAATAATTCCTGGTAAAAGCAGCTGATATCATTCAATATAGAAGCCATATAGTTCCATTTTAGATCTGTCAGAAGAAAACAGCATTTTGTCTTTCATCAAGGTTATAGTAAATGTTGTTTAAGTAAAGCTCAATTCCCAATTGATGAGAGATCAGGAAAAGTGAGATATTTCAGTAAATTAAAACATGTAAACTTACTTGTGTCTTCTAAATGCTTAAAAAATATTTCCAAATCCTAATATTTCTTCTACTTGCAGTAAAATGCTTGCATATTGTCTAGCATTTAAAACCTTACGAGGCCAAGTAGCCTATTGCCCCTGCTGCCTTCAGTCTCCCCCTGTATAGATACTCAGTAGAAACCTTGAAACTGTGTCTCAAGGGTTAGGCACTAACTTCAGCCTAGCAAATGGTCCCTGAAGTGGAACATAATGTCAATCACATGTTGAGAATTCTGTTTTAATAGCGAAAAGTCAGGTTTTACCAGGAGGTGGTGCTTTTGCACCAAACATCCTGCAGATGCAGTAATCTCATTTCTCCCACAGAGATAAAACGCATTCTCAGTATTCACTCTCCTCCCTGCCTGTTTCAGCTTCCCTCTGCCCACAAAAAAGCGTAGAAAGAAAATTAACTTAGAATAGTTATACAGCTTGACTTTGAAGAAGTTTTAGCTTAGCAGTTTCTCTTGATGCTAGGAGCATCCTCTGAGCTGGGCTCACCTACAGGCAAATAGCATAATCCTCTGACATCTTCCAGTACTCTTCAGCTTCTCTTTGATTGTTTATTGAAAAGCATTCTGGATTGAGTTATGAATTCATGGATTTGAACCATAAAATCATATCTAAATCCTTGCCTCCCTGTGGTATTTTATTAATGTCTAAGACCAGAAATTACTAGGACCAGTAATTCCAACTCTATTCTGAATGGTATAAATTGTACCTGGCCCAAACTTTCATTTCTGCTTTGCATCTGAAGTCATGTGTCAAAATAATCAGCAATAAAAATAGTTGAGCGCACTCAAACTAATTGGATTAATCCCAGCAGAAAGTCCATGCCTCCCCTGTCTCAGCCGGTGCATACACACACACAAGCATTAGTTTTAAAGGTGGTTGCAACAGTGCAAAGGCTCGCCTTCCAATTTGTGACACTTGAGGCAAAAAAAAGGAGAGACTTAAACTGAGATCTCCTTTCAAACCAGGGGCATGTCCACATCTGTTGTGATGCTTTTCGTTGCTTTGAATTGGTGAATTCTGCCCAGAACACAGTCCCCATGCTTTCTGCAGGTGCTGACCCCTTGCGAGCCTTTACACTGGTGTTTTGTGTGAGTGTTTGTGCATATCTGGGGGCTCCATGCCTCCTCCGTCTGTAACTGGGTTTCCTTTCCTCCTACAGAGCTTGCACTAGCACTCATTTATCTCAGAGTACAAATCTCTCCCTGCCTTCTACTCAAAGCCTCAACATCAAGTCAGAACCTGTTTCTCCTCCTAGAGACCGTACCACCACACCCTCGAGATACCCACAGCACACGCGCCATGAGGCTGGGAGATCTCCTGTTGACAGTTTGAGCAGCTGTAGCAGTTCCTATGATGGAAGTGACCGAGAAGATCACCGGAATGAATTCCACTCCCCCATTGGACTCACCAGACCTTCGCCGGACGAAAGGGAAAGCCCCTCTGTCAAGCGCATGCGGCTCTCTGAAGGATGGGCGACATGATAACATTATTACCTATTAGGTTGTTTTTTCTTTTCCTTGCAGTGTGTGTGTGCTATACCTTAATGGGGGAGGGGGGGTTGATATGCATTATATGTGCCGTGTGTGGAAAAAAAAAAAAAAAAAAAAAAGTCAGGTACTCTGTTTTGTAAAAGTACTTTTCAATTGCCTCAGTGATACAGTATAAGGATAAACAGAAATGCTGAGATAAGCTTAGCACTTGAGTTGTACAACAGAACACTTGTACAAAATAGATTTAAGGCTAACTTCTTTTCACTGTTGTGCTCCCTTGCAAAATGTATGTTACAATAGATAGTGTCATGTTGCAGGTTCAACGTTATTTACATGTAAATAGACAAAAGGAAAACATTTGCCAGAAATGGCAGATCTTTACTGAGAGAGAAAGCAGCTGTTATGAGACATATAGAAAAGTGTACAGGTGTTTTGACAGACCCAGCAGTTGGGTGGCCATGAACTGATGCTAGAAAAAGAGTGGGTCACCTGACATACCAAAAATGTTCACAAACATGCAGGCATATGGTTAGAGTATGGCACTTAGAAAGGATCAAACATTTAAAGAGGACCATACTTGTAAAAATGTTGAGTTTGAGGGTTAACATATTTAATTTTAAAAAATCTGGGTCTGCATCACTTATTAAACAAAAATTAAAAATATGTACATTACATTTTGCTTATTTTCATATTAAAAAGTAAGACAGAGTTTGCAAAGCATTTGTGGCTTTTGTAGTTTCCTCAAGCCAAAATGTGTTCTTTTTCCTGTGATAGCTTCGCTGATCTTTTAAATAGTCCTGAAGAAACAAACGAAAAGGACTTTTTGTATAGAAAGCACTACCCTAAGCCATCAAGAACTCCATGCTTTGCTAACCAAGATAACTGTTTTCTCTTTGCAGAAGTTTTGTTTTTGAAATGTGTATTTCTAATTATATAAAATATTAAGAATCTTTTAAAAAAAAATCTGTGAAATTAACATGCTTGTGTATAGCTTTCTAATATATATAATAATTATGGTAATAGCAAAAGTTTTTGTTATCTTAATAGTGGGGAATTATATTTGTGCAGTTGCACATTTAACTATTTTCTTTCAGTTTTCTTTGGCTGGGTATACATTTTACAGATCAAAGTCAGCTGTTGAAAGACTGATCTGTAAAAAAATTAGAATTTACCCATGGTGTAACAACTTAAGTCATTTTAACACAGCATTTTACAATCAGTTGGGTGAACTGCAGTCCATTGTATATACTGATTAGTTCTTTCATGCTGTTTTGTGCATTGTAACAAGGGCCCTTCTATTACTTAACGTCCTGCGTATCTTGTAGTTTTCCATGGGTTAAATGACAAAGTGGCATAACTTGGCCATTTCTCATTAATAAAGCTGGTATTCTGCCTGTCAGAATTGTGTGTACAGCTCTAACGGCTGTCAGTTGCGTGAGTGCAGGTGAATATTTGGCAGAAGCAGTAGAGAGTTAAAGGGAGCGGTTGCCATGAACGTGGCTACTGTAAGGATTACTCCCCTCTCTCACAGATTTAAAACTCTTAGAGAGATCATGAATTAAAGGACCATTCAAACGTCGATTGATCTCACAGCCAACATGGGCCGTCAGGTTTCTGGTTCTCATGGACCTTTGTGGTCACATCTTCTCACAGTGAGCACATTGTTGAGCAATGCTCCCTGTTTATCTGCAACCAAGCAAGCTTTACTTGAGCATATAGCATCCACAACTTCTCCTGCCTCGTGGTTTCTTTGACTAAAACAGCTTGACCAGAGGGAGTGTATCATTTCTGTTAAGTCCCTCTTTGTCCCTCTTGTTTATCAGAAGAAAATGGTATTTTCAAATGTTTCAGTCTAATCTTGCTGTTGGAGGGAAAAGGTTTTTAAGCAAATGTTAGTGCCATAGTAAACTGTTAATATTTCTCCTTTTTCCAAGAGTCCTTCCAACTGTCACATATCTGCATTGACACTATGGTGAAGAATATAGCTGCGACAGCTAAATATAAACACCAAATACTTTGTTAAGGGAAGTTCACATTCTGTTTCCCACCTATATATGCAGTTGCTGTGCACTGCTCTATAAGAGTGTACCTCTCTGCAGTAGAGAATGATGAACAGACTACAGTTTGCGTCAGGACATACGCTTTTCACTTATCATGACTTTATAAATGCCTGCCTTACAGGCACTCTCAGCCATGCAGGGGCTAGTGCATGATCTGGAAACTCTTCAAGCAGAATGCTGTGCTACTACTGCATCCATCTTAGCTTGTGTAGCAATCCGCAGGGTAAACATAAAGATACGCATGTTTGGAAAAAAAAAGAAAAACACCAAAAAAGAAAAGATCTCAAAAAGTAACAAAAGCAAAACAACAAAAAAAAAAGGTAAAATGGGGCCCACAATTAATTTTAAAACACAAAAAAACTGTTTTTGAAACCACTCTATTCACCTTCTGATAAACTTATGCTCATATTCCCTTCTGAGAATTTTAAACTTTGGTGTGTCAAAAATATGCAAATATATCACAAATGTACCTTGTAATTTCAAGAACAAAAAAACAACTTTATCAGTATTGTAGTAAAAACTTGTCAGTGGGGAAGGGGATTTGGTCTATTGATATATGAAGAATAGCCATATTAATAGTTTACCTTGCGATTTGCCTCAGCAACACATGAAAAAAGGAAAGATACCATATTTAACGAAGATGCAGTTTAATCTATTACTGCAAGTAACTAAGCAGAAAGTAGCCTGAAAAGTATTGCCTGGGCAATTTATATTAACTCTGACAATGATTTTTGTACAAACACAAGTAAACAATCACGTGAAAATAAATGCCAGTCATCCCTCTTGTTCCTGCTTTGGAGGGCAACTAACTTATACTGGCAAAATTTTGGGGGATAATGCATATTTGCAAACTGATCTAATGATAAGAAGCACAACTTTGATTGTGAAGTCACTTTCTGTAAACTATAACTGTCTACCTTTCTTGTTCCTTTATCTGTACCTTACCATTTATTGTATTTGCGAAGCTAATTTGGGTTTATTGTGTGATTCCTTTGTATTTAAGGAGTTTGGGGCAGAGCCCTGAAAGAGTATTAACATTTACTTTACCTTAACCCATGCTATATAATGTTTTAGGCAACATTCTTAATTGTAAGTTCAAACACCTGAAGTGGCATTCTAGACATCTGCAAGTATTGTTATAGCTAAACTAATCTCTATTAAAAGGTGTTGTCAGTTAGTGTTTAATTGCTGGTGACAATTATATGATATACCCTATCTGCACAACCTGTATATTGTATGCATTGAGCCATTCGCAGTAAAGCTTTTGTCATTTCAGTGTTTTTCAAAAGTTGTGTTTTATAACAAAATGGCTTATATTTTTCCCAGAAGAGGAATTTAGCAGTTTTTAATGAATAATATAAAAATATCTGTTGTCCTCAGATCTTTTTCAGGTAAAGCTAGTGTGAGAATAAAAGAACCTATAGACTGTTTTCAAGGATGTCAACCCTTTTGTATTGTATGTGTTATCCTATATACCCTCTTTTATCTATAGTCCTAACAGCTGTTTTGTTTTCCTTCTTCCTTCGCCTTGAAGGTAAATGCTTTGTAATTTTTTAAAAGCCACTTGAAACCTCAATAAAGGCTGTTGCCTAAACATGGCATACTTCATCTGTTCCTGTTTGTGCCATCTGCTGTGATGTCGTCAGTTATATGGCATTAATTTCCTGCCACTACAGGTCTCTTGAAGGACTGATGGAACATTGGTGTCTGTTAGAATGCTTCAGACTGTAGATGTAATAAAAGGCTTTTGTTAATATATTTTAACCAAAGATGTGGAGCAATCCAAGCTTTGAGCCACAGACCTTCTGCATCAAAAGTATCCATTTAATTATTTTCATAATCAGGTGTTGCATTTCTATCTTCCCTTCTCATACCTCAGACTGATCCTTACCTCAGTTTGATTCAAAATAAAGGTCAGTTAAGAAACTCATTTAAAATTTAAAAAGCGGAAAAAAAAATATGCAGTGTCAGTCTTTCGTGGAGTAACTAATATCAGACCTGGGTTACCACAGGCATTACACTTGGATTGCTTCAGATGGTTTGTTGTATCCTTTTTTTCTTTTTTTCTTCTCTTTCATGGGGATTTGCTTCCATAAAACAATGGTGATAACAAAATAGCTTGTAAATGGGAGCATACAAGCATTTGCAACAAATATAAAAGTAGAGGCTCACAGCGGCATAAGCTGGACTTTGTCGCCACTAGATGACAAAATGTTATAACTAAGTTAAACCACATCTGTGTATCTCAAGGGACTTAATTCAGCTGTCTGTAGTGAACAAAAATGGGAAAATTTCAAAAGATTCTCCTGCTGGAAATAAGGTATAATTTGTATTTTGCAGACAAATCAGTAAAGTTACTGGCTTTCTTAGTGATACAGTGTGTGTGGTGCCTTTTTTTTTATTAATTTGATGTTCAGTTTTCACTGTTTTGCACAGTAACACGTGAAAGAATCATCACTTTAACAACTGGCAGTTGCCTCAAGGTCCCTCTGCCTGTCACTTGTGCTTGCGTAAAAAGTCAAGCACCTTTTTGTGGCACCCTGAGCATCGTGGGTCTTCACAAATGTTAATGCCCCACCACACATCATCCCACCAGGTTAGAGAAGCTCCATTACTGCTCTGAAAGTTAGTAGAGTTTTGAAAAAGGCTGTCTGAATCTGGCCCTGATGTCTGAAATAGCAGAGGAGCTAGGTGAAATAATGCCTGGCGTCTGGGTGCTTAATCAGACCCCCACAGGTACATGTGCTGTAAATTCTACCCATGGGGAGAACTGTTAAAAACCCTACCAAAAAAAAAAAAAAATATTCTGAGACAAAACCTTGCATCCCTTGGGTGTATGCTTTATATATATTTTTTCTAACATGACAGCTTCATAGGGACTGCATCAGAATTAATCTATTCCCTTTTATGTACTTTTGTTGCTGTTTAATTTTTTTTTCCTTGCTAGCATTTATAGCTCTGGAGCCTAAGACTACAAGGATCCCTTTACTTCAATAAGGTGTTTTTTCAAGTTATTAATAACTTAAGGTGTTTTGTGAGCGTGGCAATTTCAAAAATAACAGTACAAGGCTTAGTTTCTAAATGTGTTTATGACAGAAAACAGCTGCACTGTTATTTACTTGTTGCTTTTAATGACAATTTTTTATCATTAAAGAAAAATGTTTCTGGCATTGCAGTGTTGGACACAGCATAATAATTAGATGCTAAAACTAAGATTAAATGTCATTGGGTTTACTGCATATTGTGTTTTTCTCAAATAAATCACATTTTGTCATCGTTGGCAGGAATAAGCAAAATATTTCTGGAAATGCAGTCGATGTGTAATACTGTCTAAAATCTTAGAAAATTCATGTCTGGGAGTCCTTATGCCTGCAATCAGTCATCTGTATGAATATTACTGATAACGGTATGCCTACATTGGAAAAGGAATTACGTAGCAAATAGAGTTTGTTATAAACCCTGTCTTGTTATTTATTACTCCAGAAAACTAACCATACCCATACTGATTACTTTGCTTTATATTCTATGAACTATATTTCTGCTTTAAAAATTGTGTGTTGCAATAGAAGCGGGGAGGTCACCAGTTCTTTAAATAAGTTTTCTCACTTTAGGCTTATAAATGTCATTCTAAAGAGCAATTGTAAAGAGCGTGGTCTGAGATAACTAAGCCGCACACCTTCCCCATAACTAAGTGTTTGCATTCCCTCAAAGTTTTTTCACCTTTTCTTTAGCAAAAAACCAACATAGCATCTTTTTAGAACTGGAAGACTATGCTGAGAGCTGCATGCGTCCCATGAAAGAGAGCACAGAGTGTCAGTTGTGTTTATACCTTTGCTTATTGTCAGTGTGACACACTCATACCTAACCCTTACTCAGATGCAATGTCTACATTTCCACAGGTAAATCACTGGGGCTTAGAGAATCCAAGGAGCAGCAAGGAGAAATTATTTTAAAACAATCAGATTATTTAGTCTGAAAATAGAAAGAAAATACTTGGTTCATGCCTCTATTGACATACATAGCCTATTCTTTATTAATTCAATGGAAATTTACTGATGCAGAGCAATGCAGCAAGGCTTTGCCTGCTCCATGAGTGATCCATCACACATATGGAACTGGAACTCCAGATTTGGTTTAGGGAACTCAGACTGCTTAGCCATAGCAAACACAGACTACGTTTATTCTGTATTTGTGTACTGCACTCGACAATTTACACAGACTATTCAGAGCATCTGCAGAAGGCAGATATACACTGCAGTTCACATTAACACATCTGAGATAACCTTAACTGTTGTTAGCAACTATCATGACCAGCAGTATTTCTACTGATGAAGGTATTTCTTCCTCCTCTTTCGGCAGATTTCAGCATATGCTTTTGTTCCCTTCTGCGTCACCTTAATTGCTAGAGGTTGTTCAAAGCTAACACAAGGATGCTTGCAGAAATGAATTTGAAATTAGTACTTTGGTTCCAAAAGCTGGAAAACACACTGTTCTAACTGTCCTTTCTACCCTCTTCTGTCTTTGTGCTTCTGTATGTGATTCATTCATAACCCATCCAGAGCTGTCTCTTTCAAGTATCCGTTTGTGTTTGTCTGGACAATGACTTGTAGGCTCTTTTAGGCTACAAAACTCATTGCCTCATTCTGAGGGGCAGAGGTTTATTGCTATTACCTGTGAAGATTTCACTTCTTTGACTGGAAACAAGAAGTGATATAACAGAATATGTCAGTGTGTGGGGAAACACTTAGAAGTAGCAAAACTTAAATGCAGTGTATTTGCACCATAAACATAACTGGTGTAAACCACAATTTTGTTGTGACACTACATTGCACAGCTAATTATTTTCTGTACTCAGGAGAGTTGTTCAGAATAGGTAGTGCAGTCTCACAGTGAAAACACAGCATCCTGTGACAAGTATGTACAAAAGTGTGTTGTATCACCAAAACTCAAAAGAAGGAGACAAGGAAAAAACATCTGGAATCTGACTACGGAACGTTGACAAGCCAAGGTGCAACGCTCAGACAACACAAAATGGCCAGTAGAAATGCAATTGGTTGCACTTACTAGGCTGCATTCTGAGCCACTGAGAAAATCATCACCAAGGAAGAAATATCAAGATAATGTATTAAAAAGAGACTTTAAAAAAGCACATACGTTTCTGCCCTTCTGCGCCTAAAAGTCTGAATATATGTCAAAGAGTGGTTCTTGAAATACAACCCTTCTGTTTCCTTCTGACATTTATCAGGAAAAACATCACCTTCTTTAATTATAGTTTGCTGTATTACACATTAGTTAACTTGGAAAAGCAGAAAGGAAGCTTCTGGCCTAAGTGTGTTTAGTTGATAGTTGGTAGCCATGGAGAAGTACCCTGATGTACAGTGGTGCTCTCAGACTATGAACTCAGAACTGCACTCAGCAAAGTCTAAAACATAAACTTGAAGGAGATTACACTGCCTCACAGCAGCACTCTGCACTGTCAAAGATAAGCTTGTGAAAAAATAATATGTGAGGCGCTTAGTCATCTGAAGTAAATTTATCGCTTTTTGGTGGAGGCCCAAGTCACTGTTTTTGCAACTTTCTGCACCATGTTAGAACTATTTTCTTTTAAGTAACTGGGAACTAGAAAATACCATTATGACATCCTTTGCAGATGTGTTCTTACAGCAAGAAACCCTGATCTAATACACATTACTCAACCTCAAAAAGAATACAGAATAAGATGAACGGGGGGGGAATCTGCTTGAAGGAAAAATTACATTAATTATGAGTTTTCAACCTGGTAAATAAATAAATAAATATGAATGTGTATTCTCATGTGAATGGTATGGAGACAGCAGATCTGCAGGAAAACTACACATGTTCTTTGTCAAAAGCAGTAGAATCAAGGGATATCCAAAGAAACAATCAGACAGCAGGTTCACAAGAACATATGATGACCACTTTGCATGTAATTAAGTAGTGCAACTTGCATGTAATTAAGTAGTGCAACTTGCAGCCATAAAATACTGTGGAAGCCAAAAGCCTGAGTCAGTTCATAAGGGTTAGATAAGTTAACAGGACATAGCTCTGTTTGTCCTGTTGAGTATGATGATACAGAGTTCCCACCTAGAGTAAAAGATTTTCCACAGCTTATTTCTGAAAAATGAGAGGCATTCTAGGGGAGAATTCATATGTGCCATTATTTTTTTAATGTCAGTCTCCCACAGACCACTGTCAGGGAGAAGATAATGAGATAAACAGAGTTTTGATCTAACCCCACATAGCAGATCTTGTGACTAGTATTACCACATAATATAACCACCCTTCTTTTCCCTGCAAGCCCTTTTTTCAGACTATTCATATTGATCTTACAGTGTTAGAAATTAACACAGTACAAATGAAGCAGTCAGTCTGAATAAAAGCTGAGAGCTAAAACTGTCAGGCCTTCCCAATTAGTATGACACTGCTTTCTCAATACTGTAAGGAACACTCAGTTGACTTAAGTGTAAACATGCACCTGCTTATTTGCTTCACAACAGACAAGGAAATTTACTAACTGCATAAATTACAGACACACAGTACAGTTAATGATGCAATTGATAGAATTAATGCACTCATACACAAGTGACAATGTTGATATGTAAGTATGGGCGTGGGAGATGAAAGCAGAGAGGTGACACAAATACAGACCTGGACCTGTAATTTCACATTCCTGCTGCTCAGCAATGCACCAGAATTTTGCTCATGTAGTTGTCTGCAAAGTCCCAGTTAACACACTGGGACTGCTCCCACCATGAAAAAAGTGCTTGCGTATGTAAATATCGTAGAATCCCAGAATCCCAGACTGGTTTGGGCTGGAAGGGACCTTAGCGCTCGTCCAGTTCCAACCCCCTGCCACAGGCAGGGACACCTTCCACTAGACCAGGTTGCTCCAAGCCCCATCCAACCCGGCCTTGAACACTGCCAGGGATGGGGCAGCCACAGCTTCTCTGGGCAACCTGTGCCAGGGCCTCACCACCCTCACAGGGAAGAACTTCTGCCTAAGAGTTCATTTCAGTCTCCCCTCTGTCAGGTTAAAGCCATTCCCCTTGTCCTGTCCCCACAGGCCCTTGTCCAAAGCCCCTCTCCAGGTTTCTTGTAGGTGATATGCCTACACAATGCTTCACAAATGTGCCAGTATTATGTATCAAACTTTAATTAATAGAACACATAAGCAACACAGAATAAGTAATGAAATCTCTATTCGTGGTTGCCAACCCAGCTGCACAAGATATTCCATTGAACAGCATTGTAGGGAAATACATGTCACATGCTCATGGAAGGGCTGAAGGTTGCTTTTGCCTGCAGCCAATCATTCCAGCATGCAAATGGATATATTGGATCAGCCACCCATGCACAGAACTTGTTTTCTATGTCTATACTGACTGACTTAACAAAGAATAACAAAGGCTCTAGTTTAATCAAAACTACAGTGCTAAGTACAGAAACTACTGAGCAAAATTCCACAGGTATGTTACACAGATCAAACTCGGGGGCTGTCAGATGATGCTTTCTGTTAGATGCTTCTAATATCTTTAAGTGTAGACTGAGGTGTTTAAGGAGTTTCCAAAAATGTTTTTATATCCCTGAGTCTGTGAACTAGTCAAGTTTATTAATAGCCTAACAATGAAATCATTTAGTGAGTAATTTAGCAACTCATGAGAAATGCTCATGACAGATGCAGCAGAAATATAACAATCATTTTAAAAACTCTATCTTGAATTACCTTAGCGTGTAGAGGCAGAGGCTGAGGCTTTGTCAAACACAGTCCCCTGCCATGCCTTTTCCTCTATTTATACCCTTTCAGTATTAGCTGAACAATTCAGTGTAGCAAGTCACTTGATTCCTGAAGAAAAACAGACAACTTTGTCCCAAGATAGAAGACAAATAGAAGATGACAGCTGGACAAATCTAAAAGCTTGCAAGAAGATTAAACACTCTCCAAATATCATCGCAGTGCCATCTTTCTGAAATCCATTTGACATCTCAGCTGTTCTAAATTGGAATGGCTAAAAAAAAAAAAAATACATTTAAATAGCTGTAAAGTTAATCCTGATCTAATTTTTCCTATAGCTGTGTCAGCATCACTCACAGGTGTAAATAACAATTGCTTGGGAGTTGCAGAACTAGAATCAACCCACAGGTCAAGCAATGGAAGTCATCAGTGCAATGACTTCTAATCCCCTTTTAAAGGTAAAGGACTTTGAAAAGAGGAAGAACAGCATGGCTTTAGTCCAGGTTTTCAGATGGACAGATATGTCAACAAACACAGGACTGTGATACAGGCAGGAAATTGTGAGGCAATAGCCTGTTTTCTTACCTTTTGAATTTAGCAGAAGCAGCACACACCTTGCCTCCTGAAAACATTGGAGAGGCTTTTCCAACCAAGCGTTTGTGGCTGATTCACTCTATTTCTGCATGATGAAGTGTGGGTATACGTGAAGTACATTATGGTTTGGTAAAATCTGGGGTCTTTTCCTCTTCCAGCATGCAACAGATACCTAGCAATCATGTCCTGAGTTTTTCATTGACATTTCCTTCCCCTGCTGGCCTTTTTGAGCCTCTCACCTACATATTGCAATTAAATTCCAGAGTTAACATATTAAATGTCTACTGTGTCCTCTCTTTAGTTCTTATTTTCTTATTACTCCAAGTTGCTTTCAGGATGCTGTGAAGACATGTACAAAACCCCATCATTGTGTTGGCATGGCTCAGAGAAAGCTAAATTTGTTCTGCTTCAGAAAAGTGTGGGACAAACAGCAGCTTTGAGACACAGTGCCATCTGAACTGTTATTTTATGGGAAGGCAATCACAGGAAAAACACAGGAAAATGGCTGCTCCAGCAACTTGCATAGTCGGTGAAGGCAATGCCATAACAAATATTCAGCTGTCCCTCTCTCCCCTTGACAAAGGATAAACCGGAGAGGCAGTTTGCATCATAACTTGGCGGCCTGTTTGCCAACACTCTATAAAAGACTGTAAAACTTCCTTAAGCTAGGGCTGATTTTTCAGTAGACAGTATAGGCCTCTAGATCTTTTTTATCCAGTATAGCCTCTTATCATAAAAGTTTTTATGGCTGTGAGAGTGTGAGGTGCCCACTCACACTGATTTCCTCTGACAAAGCTAAACAGACCAACTGCTGTTTCTGAGACACTTCTGTAGTTAGGCTGCCAGCTGGGGTCAGGCCACATAGCTAAGCCTGGGTAGCTTTTCTGCTAATGTTAACATCAGTCTCCTTCAAACAATCTATGAATAGCTGCCAAAGAGACAGCATTAGCCAGACCTTTGCTCTTCCCACCTTCTGAATGGTAGCAGATTTTTCTAGCCTACTAGATTATAAGGAAGCTAATTTTGCCTGTAGAAAGAAGTACCAGTCTCTCCCATACAGTTTTTGTGCTCTATTTTTGGAGCCACAGAATATTAGACTTAGAGATGCTAAGGAAGACTCTTCCTTTCCATCTCTCAGGTATTTGAATTTCCTCTGATCTTGCTCTTTGGCAGCCAGTGGCCCCAGGCAGTTACCCCCATTCCTTACCAAAAAAAAAAAAAACATTAAGCAAGCTGATTCTGCTCATGGGACTAGAGCCAGTCACTTTAAAGAAACCTCACACTTCACCAGTGCCCAGTCTTCTGATTTTTGGTGAATAGGTGCAACCATGCTCTCCACCAGTAGATGATCCCACTCCTATGCTTTGCTCACTATTTATTTTCAGCCTGGAGAAGAGAAGGCTCTGAGAGACCTTAGAGCAGCTCCAGTGCCTAAAGGGGCTACAAGAAACCTGGAGAGGGGCTTTGGACAAGGGCCTGTAGGGGAAGGACAAAGGGGAATGGCTTTAGCCTGACAGAGGAGAGATTGAGATGAGCTCTTAGGCAGAAGTTCTTCCCTGTGAGGGTGGTGAGGCCCTGGCACAGGTTGCCCAGAGAAGCTGTGGCTGCCCCATCCCTGGCAGTGTTCAAGGCCAGGTTGGACAGGGCTTGGAGAAACCTGGTCTAGTGGAAGGTGTCCCTGCACATGCGGTCCATTGGAAATGGACGAGCTTTAAGGTCCCTTCTAACCGAGACCACTCTGTGAGTCTATAAGTGGATACAGTTCACAGAGTGAAACAGTTCTCAGTACAATATGTGGAGAAATCTCGTCCTGTCCTCACATTGCCCAAAGCAGAAGAAAGCAAGGGTACTCAGGTGATGGAGGCACATGTAGCATTCCTGTAGGGCATCTTGTGTACAAAGGGATGACAGTATTAAAGCACATGACTCAGCATTCATAGCTAGGCATGCGAGCTGTGCAGCAAGGCAGAGGGTCAGGCAGCTGAGAATAAGCATCCACAGACCCCCCTGCTGAAAGGCAGGGGGTTGGAAATGGACTGGGATCAAGTCAGGCAGAGGAGATTTTCCAGACTCCCCAGATCTCATGTAGACACCCTGTGTAAGGTCTGTGATACTTAGACTTCACAGACGAACTTACTATCCAGGTCTCCTTATTATGCCAGACCAGTCTGCCAGTGCATGGGCCTTCTCCAACATGTTGGTGCCTATACAACAGTTGACAAAGTGCTTTGGCTCTCAGGTTTTCACCACCTACCATGTGGTAAAAAAAAAAAAAAAAAAAAAAAAAAGAAGAAAACCTGTCTACCAAACTCTTGGCTTCTGCCTTTTTATTAAAAAAATAAAAAGAGAACAGAAAAGCTTCTTGTCCCCAAGCTTAAGTTCAGAAGAGCTTTGTAATGCTTTTAAAGACAAAATTCCTCTTTTTTGCCATTCATTTCTGATATCCTGTCCCCCTTTCATTCGGAAGAAATTTTTGATGAATGCTAGATTATCAATGTTAATAATAATAACAGAATTAATGAGCAGACAGACAACAAGGCAGGAATACTTTTAAAAGTCTTTGTTAAAAGACATTTGCAAAGGTCTGTCAAGCCATGGCATATGGGTGTCATGTTGAATTTAAGGTTGCAAAGATAATCTTAACCTCCTCTCTGTTGTGTAATGTGTATGATTCAGAGCTGTCGTTCTTCTGAGCATGATGTAAAAGACATCTGTTCTGTAAGGTTCTGTGGAGAGAATGAAAATATTCTTCCTGCACTGATGCAGGTCTGCAACAAAGCTTTTGTAACTGGCTGGCTAAGATTATCTTCCAAATCATTATTTTTGCTGCTAGGACTTTATACTATAATTAATTATGTCTTAGATGCATACAGCCTTGTCGAGGTAATTTTTTCACCTTAATTACCTTTTAAATTTAAATGAATAAATATTCCACAATCCCTCCCAGGCAAGCCGTTCTTTCTCTGTCTCAGTTTTCTCTTGTGTCAGAGACTTTTGATCCATTCAGGACCTTTTCAACTGCAAATCCCGAAGTGAGCAAAAAACACATGTAGACATACATGCTAGATTTATGGTGAGAGAGGATGTCAGACTCGCCTTGGCTTGCATCCTGGAATGAAGAAGCCTCTTGGCTGGTAGAATTAGTTTATTCCACCTCTGGGAAGAGGCAGAGAGACTTGATGGCTTGGTGCTACGTGCTACTTGTGTGACTGTAAATCAAGCTTTGCAGACAAAGAGATATACAATACCAGCCTGATCAGGGTGTTTTGTCAAAACAGTCCTGCACAGATACATAACCAGTTTGCTTGAACTGGCTATGCATGTTGGAAGTGCTGGAAGGGCTCCAGTTGCCTTCAACAGGCTTTTGAGCAGAATATGACTATCCAAAGGCACTTCCCAAACACTTAACAGGTGCTTTAGGAGCTGCCTGACTATTGCAGCAGGCAGGTTAAATGTTTTGCAGCACTCAGGCATCTCCCTTGGGTGGTTTCCTGTGCAGACCCCATTAGCCTAAACCCTACCATAAAACTGGGATCTGCCCCTTCGTCTGCTGATCCCCATTCCTGATGCATAGGTTTCACAAAGGAAAAACGGCAAAGCAGTTTAAGAGTGATTTTAAAGCTTCTTACCTGTGGTGGGATCTTAACTCTGCATCCCTCCTTAGCACTCCCAGCTGCTGGCCGAGCAGCAGGAGCTCTTTTTCTGCTGCAGGAGCAGGTACTTGTCAAAGCAGAGGAGATGAGGATAGGTGTTGTGACACCTACCGCACTGTTTGCATGAGCCAAAGGCCCTGAGTTTAACATTACCAGAAGAAGTCCTACTCTTCTCTCTGCATGTGGTAGTGTTAATAGCTCTATGTTTTGACTGATCTGCAGGTAAAATCCCAGCTTGTTAATCATCCTTATGGGCCTAGCTCTGCCCTCAGACACATGCTGGCATCTCCCATTGGACAGAGAAGCTTAGGAGCTGCTAGTGCTGCTGCTTTGCTGCTCTCAGCTGCAGGCCTTTGGTTAAAAATGCCATTCACCTTGTCTTCCATGAACTTCTGCACCTTGGAAATAGAGACATCTCACTATGTGGTATAAATAGTCCTTTCTGACCTTAAATCTCTGAATGCAGAGATGGAAACTCTTTTTTTCTAATAAGTTGCCGGGGCCTCACCTCCCTCACAGTAATGTTTTGAATGCTAACGTTTCAGCATAAAGGAAGTGGGCAGCTCCTGGACAACTTTATTTCACAGCTACACAAAATAAAAGGTGCTCTGGGAGGGAGAAGCGTGCCTCTTTGTGGGCTGTTTGTACACTGGAAATGCAAGAGTTTTTCTCCATGAGCATATGCATGTTTGGATTTTCCTTGCTGTGTAGAGGTTTGGCAGCTGGAATTTTTGCTTTTACAAGAATGTAACTTCACATCTTGGCTCTGCATAAGAAAAGCTGGATTTTTTGCTGTGCTGACAGCTTTTGTGTCCTTCACCCCCTCCTGGCTCCCAATGCCAGCAACAGAATGCCACCTCTCCCTCCCAAGCAACAGAGACAGATGAAACTGAGCCTTGAAGGCCGGCTGTCTGACACTCTGGTCCCAGAAATTTATGCTGTGTAGTTGGCATCCACAGTACCAGGCATGCTGTTCATGTTGACATCTGCCACTGCTCCAGAGCACAGTTTAGCCTTTTGGTTATGCTGCTTACTTTTGCTTCTGCACAGACACCTGAAACACCATCTGCCCCCACAACACCCACCTCTTGGAGACATTTCTGCTTCCCAGGACACTTGGGATGACATTGTTGGAGTGTCCTGTTCCCCTCCCTGCTGGGGTAAGTACTGTATCCCAGTGCCTCCTTCTGCCCAGGAGCATGAGATGGAGGGGCAATGCACACACATCAACACCGACCACCCCTGCCCTACCACTGGCATCACAAAATGGTTCTCTTCACGAACACCCCGTACAGCTATAAAAAAAGCTCCTCCTGAAACAGTCCCTAAATACTCTCACGGAGGACTCTGTCTCCCCCCAGTGACTGCTGAGTACCTACAGGGACTAACTTCCTCAATTGTTTAAAGTTAAATGGTTTAAGTGATTCCCTGAGCTTAAAAAAATAGACAAACCTGAGATCACCTCAGATGAGTTCTGGTGTCTTGTGGGCTGTAGATTTTCACATGACACCCTACACTGAGCTTACTAATATGCTAAAATGTACTAATGCGTGAGCCTAGAGTTACTACTAACATGGTAAAGGTGCTGTGAGAGTCTGGAGCAGCTCTGCTCTGGAGACAGGCTGAGAGAGCTGGACTTGTTCAGCCTGGAGAAGGATCCTTAAGGGGAGACCTTAGAGCAGCTGCCAGTGCCTGAAGGGGCTACAAGAAAGCTGGAGAGGGGCTTTAGACAAGGGCCTGTAGGCACAGGACAAGGGAGAATGGTTTTAACCTGACAGAGGGGAGACTGAGATGAGCTCTTAGGCAGAAGTTCTTCCCTGTGAGGGTGGTGAGACCCTGGCACAGGTTGCCCAGAGAAGCTGTGGCTGCCCCATCCCTGGCAGTGCTCAAGCCCGGGTTGGACAGGGCTTGGAGCAACCTGGTCTAGTGGAAGGTGTCCCTGCCTATGGCAGGGGGCTGGAACTGGATGAGTTTTAAGGATCCTTCCAACCTAAACCTTTCTATGGCTTTATTATTCTATAAAAAATACCTTTGAGGCAGGATAGTAAGAATTAGAGAGGTCCCTTCCCTTGTACTGGTGGTATGCTCTGTACATTAATGTGTCTACTCTTGACAAATACAGCTTTTCATCTGGGTTTTTTTTTCCCCTCCTGCAAGGAAGACCCCTCCAGTACATTTCTCCCTGTTAAACTCTTTATGTCATGTTAGCAAGACTTTACTTTTTCATTTTTTGGTAGGCAGATACATTTTTGTGCCTGACATAGCAGCCTGCTTTCGCCAGCATTCAAGTAGTTTCTAGGCATGTTTTCCAATGTTTCAAATTCCACCACTTCAAAAGGTGGACCTGCAAATGTGTGAAATCATACAGTGTCCTGGTTGTGACACACTATTCCTGAGCGGTGCAAAAATACAAAATGATCTTTCTGTACACATTAATTCTTTACCACCATTCATGAACAGATTAGTCTTTTTTCAGCAGTCTCAAGATGAGAACAACTGCTCAGCTGCCTGTAGATTGTGAACCTGTACAAGGTCAGGGCTTTTCAAAAGAACCACCACTCTGCAGGTGGTTGCAGTTGTCTCGTGGTGCATGACTTCGTGTTTGACTTGCATGTACTAGAAAATGCGTTGGCTGCCCCAGGTTAGCTACAGACTTAAAATATGCTGTATGACTCCCCTACAACTAACATTATTTCTCTCTTGTACAAAGCTTATGTCATCTGCAAATATTGAGAGTTATTATTTCTTATTTAGCTTCAGACAGTTAATAAAATGTTGGAAAGAACAGTGTCATCAATTGATCTATGGGAATCCTGTCAGGAAGACACTTATTTGACACATTTCACTGACACCAGTGTTTTGAGATCTACTGGTTGACCAGTTCCTATTTCATAATAACATGTTCCTTATTGATAGCCTGATAGTCCTCAGTCAGACTGTCATTCACTCTAAATCAAGCAACTGTGCAGAACTCTGCAGTGACTCTTGTCAGCCAGCCCAGTTACCTCATAAAAACTGAAATCACATTTCTTTGATTAAAGCTATTTTCCATAAAACTGTTAATTGGCAGTAGTTACGCTGCCATCTTTCATTTTCTTCTCGATTAATCACGGAATCATAGAATCATCCATCAGCCTCTTCACTAAAGCAACCTCAGACTGATGTTGTATTCATTATTTAATTTGTCCTGAGTAAAATGGCATTCTAAAAAAGAAATAAATCTGGGACTGTATGGAAAGATAGGAGCTTTATAATGAGTGATTCGGAGCTGTTCTGTTCTGGTTTTGTACTTTGTCTAGTACAAAAAGGGTTGTTACTGGCGGCAATGTACACCTTTTGAGAAATGACAGTTAATAATCATTCACAACAACTTAAAATCTCATTGAAAAATAGTCCTGAGTAACTCCAAACACACATGATATACTTAAAAATGTATCTCAGGAAAAGTGCTGAGTTTTGAAACAGCCAGTCTTCTGCTGTTTGCAGTCAATGTATCCTTATTCTGAGGATGAAAAGACCTGAAAGTCCGTGTATAAAATCAGATAGTTTTCATGGCAAAGCATCAATTTTTAGTAACAGAGAGCATGACACTGCTTAGAGAATTACTAATTTCAAAATGTATCACGAGTGAGATTTTTTGGTGTGTCTTTGTTGACAAAGTAGACAATAAATATGGTCCCAAGCAAAACTATTCAAAATTGCCTGAGTATGTTGTTCAATAACTAACTAATGAAATGTGTCAGCAGTTAAGATTTCATGCAAGGCTGGAGGACAAGCAACATGCAAAGGAAAAAAAAGGAACAAATCAGTCCTTTTTTTCCGTAAGAGCCTTTCCACAACAGCGCCATCAGGAAGGATTGTGTTCAGTCTGCAGAAATCAGTGCTAAAACAAAGGTGAGTAATGGATGCTGCACTGGCTCAAGTATAAATCTCCACAGCTGATTTTGCCAGTCACAAAAGTTGGATTTTGAAGAAATGGTTGTGAAGAGTGAAAGCTTTTCTAAAGAAAGCTTTGAATTCATCATCCACTGCCCTTGCCTGCATTTTGACTCTCTCTTGCAAATTGTGACCTAGATTTGTAAATTATCAAACCAACTGAGGGACTTTGCATGTATGACTATTGCAGTTCCTCAGTGATGAAACTGCAACATTCATCGATAAATCACTGAAAAGATGAAGAACTGGAACATCATCTTAGGAGAGCTGGTGGCAAGACAAGCAGATGGCTTTTTGCATTGCCTGACACTCAAAAAGTAGTAATCATGATGTTGCCTCTGTTTTCGATCAGCTTGAGAATGGATTGGAGATGCCATGCATTCCCCTCAAGCTGAACAATGCAAAGGTGCATCATCCCAGTTTGCCTTCTGCAAGCATGTTTTCTTTCAGGAAACAGTAGACTTTAAGGCACAGCAGTTAGCTGTAGTGCCTAGCAACCGTGCTGAGTTTGTCATGTCCTTCCAAAAGGCAAATCACTGCAGAGAGCCCTCAGTGCCCTTACTGGAGAATGGTAGTTCTAACATTTATGTGTGCTTCCCATTCTTCTTTTACACAAAGAAGCAAGGTTACACAAAGCGATATCCTATGAAGTGGGGTTTATCTTCTTTTCCATTTTGATCTCATGAGCAAAAGCCAGGATCTTATTATTCATCTTCATTTCATACAGTGAACTAAACTTACTACCTAAATATGAAAGATGGAGAGAAAACAAAGTCTGGCTCAGTGCTGTTTCTATTACTCTAATCCATATAATTTAGAGAGTTTTATCCCATTATTGACATATGACTGAAGAAAATTGCTTGGTTTTTTTAATGTGCAAATAATATAGGGAGCATAATCCATTTAATTTGCTGGTAAAAAAAAAAAAAATTACTGGTAGTGTGAAATAAGGCTATTATGCTATTTATGCTGCTAAAGATGGTCTTAGCAGTAAGAACTTATCAGGGTAGAAAGAAACACTAAATAAAGCCCCCCTGTGAGGCAGAAGCCAGAAGATACCCACCTGAGAGATGGGTTTTAGAGAGAAGGCAGGATGTAGTATTTAAGGCAGAGGCAGATCCAGGTGTAATAGAGGTCATGGAATTCCTAAGGAGAAACTTTTCATAGGTTCAGCAGAGTGGACAAGAAGAATGTAGACTTGATTAGTTGGGATGGGTGAAGGTGAGGAGGGAGGCTATCAGCCTTCTGCTGTAGAAATGTGATATTTCTTCATGCAAGAGGGCAGAAGGGTAATCAAAGGATGGATACTTGTGATTTATTACAAAGCCTGCACCACCTCTACCTTCCAGAAAATCTGTGTGCCACAGGAAAGAAATCCCATGCTGAATGCTAAACAGACGTGTTATAATAACCTAGCAGCAGCAAATGTGAGAGTCAATGTTTGGACAATTCAGCTGGGGGGTGGGGAAGCTGTTGCTGCTGTTGAATGGTGACAATATGGTGGGAAGTTATGAGAAGCTGCCTTTGTCACAAGTGCAATATACTGAGACAAGGAAGGTTTTATAGGAGAATGTCAACAGTCTGAATCTGAAAGCCCAGCCATCAGCACCATCTGACAAAAATGGAAAATGTAAAAGGAGATCAGGAGGAAACAAGGGCCAGTACACACCACATTCCTTTTTTTGGCAACATGGTGCAGAGGGTTTGCAAACAAACCAAGATCTCACGTTGCTTGTCACGAACTGGTTGGTAATTGTTATATATTAGGGAAAAGTGTGTGGTACGTATGCAGTTGGATCATTTAAGTTTGTGCTGAAGGGAATCAACATTCACAACTCACTCCATCTGCTTCTCCAGCAGACCTCCTTATATTTGTCTTCACGGCTGGAAACCCTCGTAAATGCTGAGGGCAGACTGGGTCTGGTGATCAGACCCTGACATGCAGCCCCTCCAAATCACACATGGCTCTATGGTGTAACCATACCAATTCTTCACCAACTGGTGAAGGAAGACAGCTGCTCCACTTCCAAGAACAGAACCATTCAAAGCAGAAATTCAGGATACTGGGTTGCTGGAGTGGGTCCAGAGAAGGGCAATGGAGATGGTGAAGGGCCTGGAGCACAAGTGCGATGAGGAACAGCTGAGGGACCTGGGGGATTTAGTCTGGATAAGAAAAGGCTTGGGGGGACCTTATCACTCTCTACAACTGCCTGAAAGGAGAATAGAGCCAGGAGGCTGCTGGTCTCTGCTCCCAGGGAACAAGGAATGGGACAAGAAGAAATGGCCTCAAGCTGTGGCAGGGGAGGTTTAGATAGTTATTAGGAAGAACTTCAATAAAGGGCCATTCAGGCATTGGAACAGGCTGCTCAGAGCAGTGGTGGAGTCACTGTCCCTGGAAGTGTTCACAAACTGTATAGCCTTCAGTGACATGGTTTAGAGGTGGACTTGGCAGTGCTGGAGCAACTGTTAGACTCAATAATCTTAAAGGTCTTTTCCAAACTGGTTGATTCTATGATTCTTTATTACAGGATTCTACGATTCTGTGCCCATTCTTCATGCTAAACTAATTTTAAAATAAGATGTCATCCTATCAGGACAGTGTGTGCAGCAGGAGATGTCTATGTTTGTGAAAACAAAACCCAAAAAAATTAACCAGTTTATCTGTACATAGGCAGGTGGTATTTTTTCATTTTTACTTTTACTAAGAGTAACAAACCAACCTGTTTAACTCAGCATTCTCTTAAAGTAGTGCTGCCTTTTACCTTGGTGCATTAAACTCTCCTTAGGAAAAAAACGCTGGTAATAGCATAGTTCTTTGACTGCCTAGCTTTTTCCCATTTGTAAGCAAAAACTGCAAGTAGAGTTTTATGTTTTAATTGCTGGGTTTTTTACTTAATTGTATTCTTTCCCTCCAGTTTTAAAGGCTGAGTTCTTTTTAGGGGTAGTGAGGGAGGCAAATAGTTCCTTTTAAGAAACTGGGAAGATTATCAGTTTGTTGTTAAAAAGGTTTTTTGACAGAAGGAGGCTGTATTTTCTAACGGTAGGTGCTTGGTTCAGTTAATCCCTTCTGGAAATCCGAGATATTGTTTTTCCTGATGTAGCCAGGAAACATATTTTACTCAGGTTTAAATTTACAGGAATACTCATCTGATACTCCAGCGAATGGCTAATTGCTGGTCTCTGGCCTACTAAATATTTGTAACTCTGAACTGTGTCAAATATCAGGGAGTAGAAAGAGCAATGTAATCATAATTTTGTTTAAAATACTTCTTTCTTCCACCATCAAGTGTCTCTCTGCTTTCATCCACAAAAATACATGACCTGAATTTTGAAAAGTGTGCTTCATGAATTTTTTAATCCCCTAAATTTTGCAAAGTGCATGTGTTAACTTTAAAATCATTACAGTTTTGGTCTGGTCTGTACTCCTCATCTTTACCAAGTATTGTGGAATGTAGTTCAAGGGCAGAAAATCCTCTCTTGCTTTTGGGAAATTTAGTGGAAATCTTGTAATTGCTTATGCCTCAAGTCAAGAGGCCTTAAGGTGTTAAAAGATCACAAGATCACAAGATCAGCTCTATATCAGAAAGTGAAGCTCTCAAGATGCCAATATGACATAAGAAAGAGTTGTAGCATTGTATCTGTATGGGACAACAAAGCTGAATACAGTCTGGGTCTACATTTTTATCCTAAAATAAGAAATATAAAATATCAGCATTGCCCAACATTTCTAAAAGATTAATGGTCCAAAACATTTATAATTAAATTAATTGATTGAAAAGGAAACACAAATCTGATATTTCACTTTGTACCACTGTAACATATTCCTTTATTTGATTATGTTGTGCTGTGGCTGAACCCAGGGCAGATTAGTAATTAAATACACAACAAAAACAACACTAATGGTGGTATTATATGTTACAGTGACTCAGGCTGAGAAAGTGAATATCTATATTGTAGCCTGCAGCATGCTATATAAGGCAATTACAAATATATGGAAAACCTGGAAGGGGGGGGGGGGGGGGGGCGGGGCAGGTAGCTTCAAGCCTTAATAAAGCCTTTTGGCTTTATTAATCATAGAATCATGGAATCCCAGACGGGTTTGGGTTGGAAGGGACTGTAAAGCTCATCCAGTTCCAACCCTCTGCCACGGCAGTAACACCTTCCACTAGACCAGGTTACTCCAAGACCTGTCCAACCTGGCCTTGAGCACTGCCAGAGATGAGGCAGCCACAGCTTCTCTGGGCAACCTGTGCCAGGGCCTCAGCATCCTCACAGGGAAGAACTTCTGCCTAAGAGCTCATCTCAATCTCTCCTCTGTCAGGTTAAAGCCATTCCCCCTTGTCCTGTCCCTATTTGCTCTTATAAAAGGTTTTATAAAACTTTATATATAAAAACAAAAAGTTTATATTATAAACATCTACCTCAGCTTCTTTGGACACATGTTATTTCTATCCTTTTTGATCTTACTCTTTCATAAGTGTCTTACAAAGAATAGACTTTGCATTCTGTTTCACCGATTGTCTGGGGTTTATTTGTCAAAATTATGTATGGGCACTTAGTGATAGTTTGTGAGAAGTATCTGAGCTTTTAGCCATTGTATTTAACAAATGTGGTACATCAAGTCATAAAGGAAGACTATTGTACCCATATCCATGGACAAGAAAAACTTTAGGACAGAAAATAATCTTGATTACAACAATCCTTAGGAAATGAAAGGTGATTTGGTGTTCAAGTATTTAGGGCTTTATTTTCATTGTACTTGACTTTTGAACGCCTGCTGCCAATTACCAGATACAAAGTTTTTCATGTCTATAAGTTTGTCTGAAAATTCAGGCAAAATAGAAAAAAAAAACAGTGTTTTGGGATGAGTAATCAGAGGCAAAGCAGGAGAAGGGCTGTGTGGGAAGCAAGGCCAGGCAGAAGAAACAAGACTCACATTCTTCACCACAGTCACAACAGCTTTGAAAGGGTTGACTGGCATTGAAATAGCTGTTTTTTGCTAAAGTATATCCCAGACTTGGTGTTTTACTCTCAGTAGCAGCACGGCTCTGTCACTGAGAGGGGCCTGTAATGCTCAGTAGAGCTGATATCTGTTAATATAAGTAAAGGTTTCCCTTCATGGATTGCTGTTCCTTTTCTGGTGAAAGCAAGAGTAGGTGGAAGGAAGGGAGGACTGGGGGGTGCAGATTTACTCCTCACGTTGTGTTCCATGAAGGAATCTCATGCCCACCAAGACCTGACTCCACAGACTCATCCCTTTCTGGAGAAGGATTGGGCCGGGGAGGCATTGTAAAGTAGCAGTTTTTCATTGTGAGCTACCCCTGACACTGCTTTCCCAAATCTAGTTGCACAGCAATGGGAAAAGAATTTGGGGTGGTGTGAGCTTATAAATTATGGCTACAATAAAGCCTGGCTTCAGTTAGCCCTCTGGGGTTTTGTTACTCAGCTTCCCCCCAGGTCCCACTGGTTTTCACATGTCACCGCAGGGTGATGGGAGCTCCACTTTTCCTCAAATCCACCTTTATTTTCCTCATTTCCAGCAAAGTTTTTAAGTTTCAACAGACTGTGCATTGCTGCTGCATACCCAAGGCAGGCATCCTGACAGAGAGCAGTGGGGAGCCATGGGGGAGAACTGGAGAGCACCTACCCCAACTGATGGAACTATAGCTTGTGCCTGGCAAAGGGAAAATTCCAAGAAAAAGCGGGAAAAAAAGTAAAAAAAAAAAAAAGAAAGAAGGTGGGGGGGAAGGGAAAAGAGTAAAAATATAAAGAATTAGAAAATGAAGTCACATATCTGCTTTTTCCCTTCTGCAGGTAATATTTCACACCTCTTTAGGCCATGCCCCTGTCTCTGCACTCGCACTTGGTGCAGCTCCACTCCTCTGCCTCATTCCACCATGTTCCCCAAAAATTTCTGCACGGTTCCTTACGTTTCACACACCCCTCATCACCATTTCCAAATTTCCACTTTTTTGCCCTATTTTTTGCTTTGGCTCCAGGCTGTTCCAGCCAGACCCACCACAGCCTGCACCTACAGGGAGGTGCACACCTCCTGACCACATTCCCTGGTGGTTTTCCAAAGTTTAGGGCAACTTTTGAAAAGCAGAAAATTTCTTTTATTTTCAGGCCTGTTCTGATTCTTCCCATCCCTTCCCTTCTCTTCCATTCTCTCTTCTCTCATCTCCTCTCCTCTCCTCCTGCCTTCCCTCCCTCTCCCTATTCCTGTTTATTTTATTTATTTTATTTTCTGTTTATTTTTTATTTTTTTATTTTATTTATGTTATTTCCCCGGGGATATCAGCGATGGCGAGGGTGCATTTGTTCTCTCAGGCCTCCCTCGCGGGTCCTTTCTATTACT
Organism: Pezoporus flaviventris; assembly: GCF_033815535.1. Classification (NCBI taxonomy): domain Eukaryota; kingdom Metazoa; phylum Chordata; class Aves; order Psittaciformes; family Psittacidae; genus Pezoporus; species Pezoporus flaviventris. Next base: position 392,784 of record NW_026892600.1, read on the forward strand.
GTTATTATTCATTTTCCTCTGCTTTTTCTACTCTTTCCGCGCTCCTCCGGCGCCGCTGGTGCCCAGCGGGAGTAGCTGCATGCTGCGCCGCCAGGGGGCAGCAACGCCCCGCTCTCCGCTGCTCCCTCCCAACAGCATCCCTCGCCCGCCCTTCTGTGCTGGGCAGAGGGGACCTCTCCGGTCAGCAGGTTGGTCTCTTTGTGCTTTCTTTTAATAATAACGGTGATTATCAATCATAATATGCAATAGGCACCATGTTATGCACTGTTACGACGTGCGTCCCTCCAGAGGGTGCGGGGGTCGGGAGCAAACACTGATGTCGGGATGGAAAACTGGTGTTAACCGCGCGGCCGGACACACATACAACAAAGTGCGGGGTTTTCACACACACAGTATCACAGTATGCTAGAGATTGGAAGGGACCTCAAAAGATCATCTAGTCCAATCCCCCTGCCGGAGCAGGAACACCTAGATAATGTTACACAGGAATGTGTCCAGGTGAGTTTTGGTGCTGCTTTCCCGGTTTAACACCGATGAATTTCGATAGCAGGGTGAGAAGGTGGAAGGTAGGAGGCGGGGGGGGATGCCTTCGCCCCTGAGCAGGCACAAGGTGTCTGCTTCGGATGGCGCTGCCTCCTGCCAAATCAAAGCGAGAAGGGTTTTCTCCTGCGCTAGAAGGAGTGTCCTGCCCTCCTTCCCATCCCAGTTTTAGGGAACACGCGTAGGAGGAGAAGGGGGTTTGTTTGGGGGTTGTCTTGTGGGAGGAAGAGGAGGGAAGAAGCAGCGTGCTGGAGAGGTGTCCGTGTGGGACCAGGAGTGGCTTCCTCAGCGCAGCTTTGCGTTCTGCAACCCGAAAGTCCCGTTCTCAATGGTAGCTACAACCGCGGAGCTGCGCTGTGAGGAGGGTCACGGTGCGGAAGGGGGCTACAGGGCCTTGGGGCATGAAACCCCCGCGGCGGGGTCTAGCACCGGCTTGGGACTGCAAGCTGGGTTCTATGCGCTGCTGATTCCCACCTCCCGGTTGATCCTCATCAATACCCTGTGGTAGTTTAACAACTCCTTGAAGTGATTCTTTCCCCCCCACCCCGCCGGTAATAAGGAAGTCTTAGTTGTTTATTGGGGGGGGGGAGTATACAAAAGAAAAGTAAAAAATAAAAATAAAGAGAAAGAAAAAGAAAAAACAGACAAAAAGAAAAGAAAGAAACATAAGAGAGAATTAAAAAAAAAAGAAAAAAGAAAAGAAAAGGACAATAAAAGAAAAGAAAAGAAAGAAAAGGAAAGAAGAAAAGAAAAGAGAAAAGAAAAGAAAAGAAAAGAAAAGAAAAGAAAAGAAAAGAAAAGAAAAGAAGAAAAGAAAAGAAAAGAAAAGAAAAGAAAAGAAAAGAAAAGAAAAGAAAAGAAAAGAAAAGAAAAGAAAAGAAAAGAAAAGAAAAGAAAAGAAAAGAAAAGAAAAGAAAAGAAAAGAAAAGAAAAGAAAGAAAAGAAAAGAAGAAAAGAAAAGAGAAAAAAAGAAAAGAAAAGAAAAAAGAAAAGAAAAAAGAAAAGAAAAGAAAAAAGAAAAGAAAAGAAAAGAAAAGAAAAGAAAAGAAAAGAAAAGAAAAGAAAAGAAAAGAAAAGAAAAGAAAAGAAAAGAAAAGAAAAGAAAAGAAAAGAAAAGAAAAGAAAAGAAAAGAATAAACAAAGAAAGAAAAAATAAGAAAAATTAAGAAATAAAAAGAAGGAAAAAGAAAATTTAAAACCAAACAAACAGAAAATAATACAAAAATAAATATTAAAAAATATCACCAAGCAGGAAAATAACGAGCTCTTTTGAAAATGTCTGCTGTGGTTTCTGCGCCGTTTGAGGAAAATTATGCCGTTTAAGTGTACCTCGAAAGGAAAGGATCCCCATACCCTAAAAAAAAAAAAAAAAAACAAACCCACAAAGCAATTCACGTTAACTCCTCTTTTTCAGCGATCTCTGCTGACACGGGACAGTTTTCCTCTGAAGGAAGCGCTTGATGCGCCTCGGGATGAGCTGGTTAGCACCTTCTCAGGACGGTCCCGCCCGGCGCGGCTCGCTGCCCCCTCTCTCCTTCATCACCGGTCTCTTCATTAAAGAAGCACATTTTATTTTATAATAGCTCTCCACTCTGGCTTCAAAACAAACCGGCTTCCTAAGAATACAGCAAACTTTATATCTTTGTTCGTTTCTCCCTCGAGGAGAGCATCCCCTCGCCTAATGCAGGTGTTGACTCCATCCTGCTTGGTACATCATCCTGGTACTGCAGGATGCTTGACTCCATCCCTGAAGTACGAGCTGTAGAGATGGAGTCAAGCTGTTCACATAACCGAGGAACAATAACACATTTTGTACTCATGAGGTACTTGAAGTGACTTCGTCTAGTGAAGGGGAGGACGAAACGCGTCCTGTTTTAAACCGAATTTTCCCCAGGGGGTGCCAAGGACCGACCAACGACCCCGTTTCCGGCTCCCACCACCAATTAGGCGGGTTTTGGGTGGCCTTCATTTTGGGGTATACTATTTACAAGAGCAGTTTTGGGGAGGAAAAAAAAAAATCTTTAGAGGAAAGATGGAAATAGAACTAAAGTGGTTTACATCACCAGAATAATTATTACATAGGGTTTAAAATGTTTTGCCTCCATTTGAAAGGCATCAGCTTCTTGGCGAGAGTTTTGCTTCTGATAATTATGTGACCTACAACTGCAGTACCAGAATCATCTAATAAATCCTTGAATAAACAATTTTAACTTCAGTAAATCCTCCAGACCTCTTTAAATTCATTTGAAAAACCTGAATACCTTGCCTTTACCTGCTATATATATAGATATATGCATACATAAACTATAGGTACCTAGATAAACTAGACATAGATATGTACATATAGGTATACAAGACTCATCTCCTGTTAAATATGGGTATTTAGTTATTGAGATATTGAGATACATAGAGGTAGATGTAGAGAAATCAAAATACATATGTATAGAGCAAAATTGGTATATATTTATATCGAGAAAGATAGCTTGGGTATATATATGGCCTGTGTGAGAGAGATTAAATGAGTTTGAGTTACAAGTTGAAACAGCCACACACCTTTGTAACTTAAATAACTGGCCCTTACTATTCTGCACCTTTAAAACCATTTGCACAGATTTAAATGGGTTGACAACCAATCTGATGATGAGTCCATGCTTAATAATCCATTTTCCCCTCACTCTCCCGCTTGAGATCTTAGAGCTCTACAGCAACTGATAGCTAACAACACTGGAGCTGACATGCCCCAAAAGAGGTTAGCTGATTTTTGAAGTCGAAAACGATTTCCATGTATCACTACTTAAAAATAAATAAATAAATTAAATACCATTTTAAAAATAAAACAAAAAAAGGGGGATGAAAAGAGGGGAAAAAAAAAAAAACACAAGAAAAAGCATCCTGGTATTATTGATGTATTTATAAACTACCCTGAAGAATAAATTTGAATGTGTATTCAGGAGGATGCAGACACCAGAGAACCAGAGAAAGTGACTATATCTAACCAATAGCAGCGCTTATAGACAGGGTAAGGGGGGGGGGGGGGGGGGGGGAAATCACAAATTCAGAAGGTTGGTTGTTCTTTTTGACCTGCTTCAGGTGGGCATGTTACAGCAAGAATGTGCAGGCAGTTGTTCTGACGCCAACGCTTCTGGTTTGGTAGGAAGTCAGTTCCAATACGGATTAGTTTCTGTTTGAAAGTAAGTGAGTTACAAGGAAAACGTTTCCATGCTCCTTGGAATGAACAACATTGTTTGATGGATTTTATTTTGGTAATTTAAATAACAGTAATTCTCAATTTAGTCTGACAGCCGTTTGTGTTTACTGTATGAGTCGTTTTGTATAATACCAAAATCCAAGAGAAAGACTTTACTTCTGAACATAGTATAGGTTGATATAGAATGCTTACAATACTTCCTTTTTTATTTTTTTAATGCACTCTCTTTTTTAAATATAATGCAATTCTTACTGATGAATTTTATTTCGATATCATTAGTTGAACCGCTTGCTACACTATTTGCTTATTGGGATAGATGATGTATTAACACCCTGAAACGCGCTGGCAAATACTCCTCTCTGTTACAGACACGAATCTCATACCACCGCACCGAAACCACAGCCGATGCGCTGTCCTCTGACCCAATTAGCTGGATGGCAAATTATGTTTTGCCGTCATTCACACTGCAGAGGCTGAGAATGATGCAATCTGTCTTGCAAACCGTGGCGGAGAGGGGGTGGGAGGGTGTCCCTGTGGGAGCAGGTTTTCCATGAGCCCTTCCGAGAAATTCACGGAAGAAACCCTCAGACAAGAAACCTGGAGGGGGGAATCGCTGTGTCTGCAGCAATGAAAGTTTCCAGGGGTCCAAGGAGAGCTCCTCCCTCGATGATGCTCAGCCAGGTTCTCCCAACGAGGGGCAGACCCCCTTACCCCTTTCCCAGTCCCCCTTCCCCGGCTGCCGGCCTCCGTTTGCAGCGGCCTTTCATTAACAGCACCGGTAGGAGCACCACCATTCCCAAAAAGAAAGAGGGGAAGCGATGTTACAGACTTTACTCCCCACCACCCACAGCCCACCTGAGCCCCGGCGGCAGCCCCTTTGGTGGCATGGGGTAGCCACCTAGCCCCTTCTTTTGGCCTCAAATCCGAGACTTTCCTGGCTGAGCCCTGACTTCTGGGTGAAGGTGTCCCGAAGGAAGGGACACCCCGAAAAAAGTTATACCCCCCCCCCAACCGCCCCCATCGGGTGATATGGGGACAGGGGCGGTGTGTTTGCGAATGGGTGGGAAATGCCGGGGCCAAGGGGAGGAGGGAGACACGTCGCAGTCCAGAGTGGGGCATAACCGTGGCCACCCCCCTTCCTCCACCCCTCCTTCCTCCGCTTTACCTCTCCTGGGTGAGCAGGGCTGCTCTGGAGAAGCTTAACCCTGGACCCCTGCGGAGGGACCGCGGTGAGTAGCGGGGCTGGGGGGTCAATACTCGGATTGCCGGGGAGGGGGGGTGGTAAATCGCAGCTGCGCCGTCTTACCACGAAGCGTGTCCTGGGCTGGGGGCGAGGTGGGAAATCTCCCTGGCGCCCCGTGCTCCTAAAAACACCGTGGGGGACGTTGACGTCCGGGCCGAGAGCGGATGGGGGGGGGGGGGGGGGGGGAGCTGTTAATCGCAGACGGCGACAGGGCGACCTGGGGAGGATTCCACCGAGTCCCCCTTTTCTCCGTAACAACCCCTTAATTTCTTAGTGACAAATGTTATTCACACGGGTAGAAGCTATTGGGTTGTGAGGAGGATCAGCTGACGAGATCTCATCTACGGGCTCTTTAAATTCACACGCACACTGAAGGGGTCTGTGCTGTGCTCTCACAGAGCATCGCATCTCACCGGAGGGAAGGGGGAAAGGGAGCAGAGGGAGAGGGGACAGGGCTGCTGAGGGAAGAGGGTAGGGAGTGGTGGGACTGGCCTGGGGAGTGCCGCCTTCCCCGCAAGGGGAGATGCCCTGACCGATTGAGAGGGAGCGAGCTGCAAGGGGCGCGTTGCGGTGAGCGCCTCGTATCCCCGGTGGGCGCCTGCGGGCTGGCAGCTCCTGGCTCGCTCGTAGCTCCGCGTCTTGATTCCTTCGTTGGAAGGCTGGGGAGGGAAACCGGGGCGGAACGTAGCTCACAGGTTGAGGGGCCCTACCCTGTCAGCTGCCCTCTCGGGGGATAGAGGTGGTGCCCGACAAGCGCTGACCCTGGTGTCCGGTATCACTTGTTATGCTCCTGGATGGAAACCAGCCATGGGATTAAGCTGGTGGAGTGCTGAAAGTGTTTGCTGTCTGATGTATGCGCCTCACACAGACAGGGTTTGGACGGGGGTGCTTTGGCAACGTGGGAACCGGAGGCAGTAGCGCCGTCCGTCTATCTGTCCGTCCGCTCTCACAGTGGGGAGGTTTGGGGGAAGAGGGGGGGGGAGAGTTTCTTCCCCAGGGCAAAGTGAGTGAGATCCGTGGCTAAAGTGACATTTCAGTACCAAAATCGTCAGTCCTCCTCGGCCGTTCCGGGAGTCAGTTAGGACAAAAGGACAAAGTCTTCCCCAGAACGACAGACGGACAGAACAACGACAGACGGACAAAAGAACAAAGTCTTCCCCACAGAACGACCCCGGCGCTGGGCTGGGTACGGGAACCCCGTACCGAGGGATCTCCGCAGACCCTCCGCGTTTTGCTGTTGCTTTTAACCGTGTTTATCCACCTCCCCAGCTCCCAGAGAATGCCCCAGGTCAGTTGACAGGGGCACCTTTGCCAGGGGTTATCACGCTTGCTTTTGAAACCTCATATACTGGCCACGCTGCTCCTTAATTTAAGTATATTTACCCCTTTTTTTAATTATACATACCTGATGCTAGTGCTCCCACAGGCTTTCTTCGCTGTGAAACGCCGATGAGTTTTTTTTATTTTATTTATATTTATTCGAAGAAGAAGAAATAAACTCCTGCAGGACCAGAAGAAACATGCTCCGAAAGAGCCAGGTCATTCTTTCCGCAGCCTGCAGAGATACGAAAAAAAAAACTAAATTCCTGGAACGAGATTTGGGAAATCAGTGCTGAAAGCACACCGACTTGGTGGAAGTTCAGTTAATGAAATTCCAGAAGAACAACAACAAAAAAGAAGTGGCGGTTAATCCAATCAAACATAACGTTTAACTTCTCGTGAGTTAAAACATCTTTTCCCCCTGAGAGCCTACCCCGGTCAGAGCTTCTCTTTGCCACTCCTAAGTTTAAAATCTGCCTATATTCAACACCAAACCTTTCCTTTTATTATTCTTAGCATCATCATTATTTTTATTATTAAAAAGAGAAAGGTAGAATCGGGGAAAGGCAATGCCTCCTAGGCTCAGCTAGCAAGTGCTTCCGAGAAAACAGGTCTTTCCAAGCAGTATCAGTACAAATTAAGTAAAGAACGAGGTGAATATTGAAGTAGCCGTTCCTGGGATATCCGCCCTCCCCACATTCTTCGGCCCGGATTTTCTTAGAACAGGCACCCGCGCAGTGAGACCCTGTTTTGACCCAGGCCATTAACATGGGGGTGAAAATTTTACCCTCTCTCCGTGTGTGGAAGGTGCTTTGCCTTGGGGGGGACAGGGTACTGCCCATCACCCGGGGATGCTCTGCCACAGGCAAATTCCCGCCAGGAACTGGTCATGATTCCCGCCATGCTCTATAATTCTGTTGGTTTTATTTATTATTATTATTATTCTTTGGTGGAGCGGGACTCAGGAGCGGAGGTGAGGGGCGGTATTTGCGAACAGTGAAACCACCTACCCGTTGGGGGAGCCGTGCCACGGAGGGCACAGCTCTCGTCGAAGGGTCTTGCTCTCTAGCTCTGCCCGCTCCTGCCTGTTCCTACCCACCCCTACTGCCTCCTGCCCGCTTCTGCCTGCTTTAACTTCTCCTGCCTGTTCCTACCCTCTCCTGCTTTCCCTGCCGTCCCCTGCCCACTCTTACCCGCTCTCTGTCTGCTCTATCCTCTGTACCAGCTCCTGCCTTCTTCTGCCCGCCCTTACAGCTCCTGCCCTCTCTTGCTCCCCCTATCCTCTCCTGCCCTCCTCTACTCTCAGCTGTCCTCTCCTGCCTTTCCTTGCCCTCCCTTGACCGTTTCTGCCCTCTTCTGCCCTCTCCTGTCCTCCCTTTCCAGGTCCTGACCCCCCATCCTGTCCTCTCTCCTGCCTGCTCCTGACTGCCTCTGTCTTCTTTACCTGCTCCTGCCTATTCCTATCCTCTCCTGCTCTCCTTTTCCCTCCCCTGCTATCCTCTGCCCGTTTCTGCCCTCTCCTGCCCGTTCTCCCTGCTGCGCCAGCTTCTGCCCTATTCTACCGTCTCTGCTTATTCTGCCAGCTCCTGTCGTCTGTCTGCTCGCTCCTCCTCCCTTCTATGAGCTGTATCCTCTCGTGCCCTCCGCTGCCCTCTCCTGCCTGCTTCTGCCCTCTCCTGCCCTCTTCTGCTTTCTCCTGCCCCCCCTTGAAGGTACCTCTACCCTCCCCTGCCTGCTCCTTCCGGTACCTGCGTCTCACTGTGACGGCCCTGTCCGCGGGTCCCGACAGGCGTCGCTGTTCTGCCGCGGGGGAGCCGGAGCCCGATCTGTCCGGAGCATCCCGTGAAAGCGGGTACCAGGGTGCTGGAGCGGGGTGTCCTGTCCCCTGTTCCCCCTGCTCGCGAATGGGTCCGGCCTGCCGCAGGGATGCAAAAAGTGTGCGGAGAGAAACCCTCCAGACCGGAATTGCAGTAAAAATCAGGTTTACTCCTCCCCTTGAGGCCGTAATCACCGAAACCAGAGAAATAACCGCGCATTTCAAACCTCTCCTGCATTGGTGGGCTCTTTCCCGCCTCTGTGTAAACAGACGGCGGAAATAAAAGAGCAGAAAATGGGGCTCGTCGCTCTTCTGCCGGTTCAGGCAGCCAAAACCCTCCTCCGGGCTGGTGCTGGGGCTGGCGTTCTGCCTGCTAAGACAAATAAAACGCCACCGGGAAAGAGTTTGCTGCACATCACTGCCCGGAAACCGCGTCACTGAGCGAGCATTTTGAAGCCTGGGTGGAAGTATTGCAGTTCTCCCCGCCACCTACCCTGCCATTTCCTACCTCTGATCAGGGGAGATGCGCTTACCCAGAGAGGAGGGGTACGGCTTCGGGGTCTGCTTTATTAAGTCCAAAGAAGGGGTACCCTGAGCACGGGAAGCTCTAGTGCAAGGAATTAAAATTACGATTTAATATTTGTGTGTGTGTAGGCAGAAAGCTCTAAAATCATCATTTTCCTTGCTTAAAAAAAAAAAACGAAAAACCACAACCACTTCTTTTTCTCATGTCATGTTTTAGTTACGTAACCCAATATTATGTGTTTGCCATTTACATTTTTTCCATTTCAGTTTCTATATCTTGCCAGAGGAGATAAAAGGAAAGAAAAAATAAATAAATAAAAAATGCCTCTCACCACTTTCCTGTATACCTGCATCTTCACTCTTCTGAACGTGTTCTAAATAATGTAATGCAAATAATGCCAAAACAAGTATGTCTGTGTGCAGAGGATGTGCCAAAATAGTTGTCCTCCTCCGTTCCGGGAGTCACGATTATTTATACTTTTTGATAAGAAGACAGATAGGGCTGAAGAGAAGAGGGAGAAAATCTAAGTGCAAAATGCTGAATACTAATTTTAGAGGAATCGGGGTATTAAAAGCATGGAGGACAAAATAAATAAACACATAAAGAGATAAATAAATAAATAGATAAATACATAAATAAGGCGAGGAAGTGAAACTATTTCATGCATTATTATTGTCAGCCCCAGCATCTCGGCTCATTTCCGTGGCTCTGAAGCGGCCACCCCAAAACTGTGCATTATTTAGTGCTTTTATGTATTAATTTCTTTATTTACCTATCCCTGGTAGAAATCCGCGCAATCTCCAACTTCTGTGGCACTCGCGCGGCTGACCGCAGAACACACACGCTCCCTTCTTTTTAGCTGTGAAAAGGCTGATACTCAGTAACGAGTGCGCTGCGGGGTGTATTTATTGTTCCTATTCCAAGAGTCCAAGTAGTAAGTGTCGGGGGAGTGCGGGGAGAGGCAGAGACAGGGTGAGGAAGGGGCGCTCTCCCCCCCACCTTACTCCCACCCTTGCCTCCTCAGTGCACGGGGCGCATTCAAACGACGGCGCCGCTACTCGCGGGGCCGCTGTTCGCTAATGCGGGGAGGGGTGAAAGGGAGGAGGAAGAGGAGAAGGGGGGTGGGGAATGATGTTGAGACGCGGAGCCCCGGCAATCCCATCCCAGGAGGGTGGTCCTTATGGGGGGGGGGGGGGGCGGGGAATTTTAGTCCCGTCGGGGCCGCGGGGAGGCGTGGGGTCAGTGAGCGCAGAGACGGCAGTCGGAGTGGGGGAAGCGGGAGGAGGAGAATGAGGATGCAGGATGCACGATGGGATCACGGAGAAGTACACCCCTGCGCTCCCCCCTCCCCTGTATATGCTAAAGGAGGGAGGGAGGGACTGACATCTGAGAGCTACACATGAGCTAATTAACAGCGCAGTGAGGGGAGGATGATGATGGGTTGGGATGGCGGGAGTCCCCGGCATCCGCTAATTGGGGGAGGGGGGGGGAGGGAAACAACAAACAAAACAACAACAATAAAAAATCAAAAATAAAACAACCACCAAAAAAAACGTAAAAAAGGTACTTTCTTAATGAGCGTTATGAGGTAGGGTAAGAGTAAATCAGACGGGTGGTGGTGCTAGCTTCCTTCCTGGGGTGCTGGGTTTGTGTCTGGTTTATGTTTGTTTGGTTATTTATTTAACGTTTTATGTATAGCTGTCTGACCACTTCTGATTGGGTGACTTATCACTGCGGAGCTTGTTAAAACTAGGGCGAGAAGTACCGCTGGAAATACTGTACTAATCACTAGCTGATTTGGGTTGAAAGGACCTTAAAGCTCACTCAGTTCCAACCCCCGGCCATGATCAGGGACAACTTCCACTAGACTAGGTTGCTCCAAGCCTCGTCCAGCCTGGCCTTGAGCATTGCCAGGAATGGGGTAGCCACGCCAAAGAATTCAAAGTGTACACATGTGGGGAAATAGGCACGGAGTCACACAGATGGAGCATGCTCTTTATTTAAAAATAAATATATAAAAATATTTATATAAGATATTAAGAATCTATAAATAAATAGAAACATGCATGACAGTCTTTGGGGGGGGGACTAACTTGCCCTGTACATTCATGGAGGTAAGTAATTCCTAAGGAAAATAATTATCTGTGTATGCACTTTGACCTTTATGTATATATATACTATATATGTAATATATAACAGGTATAATTTATCATTTATAGTATATAATATATAGCATATAGTAATATAATGTTTTATGTATAATACATATAACATTTATTTTCGTGGAATAACGTTGCTGGCTTAAAAATATAACGCCCCTGTACAACATAAGAAAGGGATTTAAACCACTCTTCTTCCTCATAAGAATTTCACTGTTAATGCAAACTGAGACATGCTATCTGTGTTTGTAATGTAATTCAACGCCTGTGGATATTTTCGGATGAAGCAAAAGTAATGCTATAGGCAGTATTTTTAAACGACCTGTAAAAATGCCTTTCTTCCTTGTAAAGAATCAGGTGGTGCGTTTAAAGCTGCACCTGCTAAAATGGAAGGCAACAAGTTTAATAACGCGGTATTTAAGGCAGAATGTTCCAATTGTGTTCCTGGGAGACAGCTCTCCCAGCCTGGAGGTACACGTTTTAAGAGAAGATTTTGAAATAAAATGTCCCTGAAATCAAGAGTGATATAAATGTGCTCACAGGCCGTAATACAGGGTGAGGTATTATGAATCCTGTGACACAGCCCCCATTGCACGCATTATCTATCTATGCATGTCTGTATCGCCTTTATACCTTAAAACGGTGGTGGCTGGATTTTCTTTTGCCTAATTGGCCATTTCTGGGGTATTTGTGTAGATGATGATGTTGGGGGGGGGGGGGGGGGCGGCTCTAGTACTTGTTCCGTTAATTAGGATCTTCTAGGGGAGGTAGCTCCGGGGGTCCGCGGTCTCTTCTCCGAGCGGAGGGATTTACATGTTCCGTGTTCTTTTTATTGTGTTAATGCCCTGATTCCCTCTATGTATATGAATGTATCCGGATGCACAGCGATGCCTCGAGATGACGTCAATGGACGTGATCTCGCCGCTAAACCTTGAACGTGAAGCAGGGATGGGAGGGGGAGGTTAAGGGGGAGCTGTTCCGCTCTTCCCCGCGCTGTGCCCGCTCTGCTCCGCTACCCTCGCCCGGTGGAATGAACACTGGCACAGGCAGCTGCAGCCAGCCCATCCCCGTCTCATGTGTCGCCTCCTCCCCGAGGCGCCAAAACAAAGTCCCCCTCCCCACAGCACCTCCGCCCTCGTCCTGCCTCCTCCTCCTTCTTTTTTTTAAGTGTATTTATTTATTTATTTATTTGTAATGATACGTTATTTGCGGCTTCTAGTCAACAGGATGCAAGCGGAAAGGGAAAACTTATGATCATTAAAAACAAAAAGAAAAGAAAGAAAAAGGCACAAACAATAAAAAAAAAATAAATAAACTAAACTTAAATAAAGTAAAATAAAATAAATAATATAAAGCAAACACCAAAAATAACCCCAAGAAACAAGCAAGCCAAAACAGACAAAAAAAAACCAACCCCAGCCGAAAACCTTCTTACCTCCCCAAAGTGCTGCACGGCACAGGCGTGTTGAGCCACTTGAATCGAAGCATCTCCCCGGCGGGCACCGGTGCTCAGCCGGGTATCGGGGCTCGGTGCTCCGCCGGGCTGAGGGATGGGAGGCGGGAAGAGGGGGTCTTACCAGCGAGTCACAGAGGCAGTGCAGTGACCAGCTCAATGGAGAGCAGCAGTGGTATGAGCTGGGACCGGGTGTCCGGCGGAGGCAGAAGCTGTGTGAGGGCGATTCCTGCTACTCTTCCTCTCTTCCCATTTCTCCCTGCGGCGGCGTGCCACGGGTGCTGGGAGAACTTTTAGCGGCAGGGGGAAGAACTTCACCCCGCCTTTCCCCATTAGCCTCTCTCCTTTCCTCCGGGCGTTATTTTACGTATTTCTTAGCCTGCCGTGAGATATTCCAGAGCATCCCTCTGGATCTGGGCACAAACCAGCTGCCAGCGAGCGGCTGCACACTCCTCCAAGTAGGCATCTCATCCCACCCTAAAGAGCCAACTAGTGAAACGCGGCTGGACTTCTGGCAGCGTGAGGGGTGTAGGCTTCCATAAATCTCCTCTGCATCCTTTTTTTATTATTATTTATTTCTAGTGCATCCGAGCGCTCTTCCTGAATTGCCTGCATTCACCCCGGGATTGCGTCCTGCTCTTGGCAGAGCTTCTGTTTGTCCGCGGAGTTCCGCGGGCTGATGCCCGGGGGATGCAGGGAAGGATGTGGGGAATGCGGCGGGATGTCTGCGCTGTCCCCGCGGAAATCCGCTCCCGCTGCCTGCAGCCGCGCTGCGGGAGGGACACACAGCTGCCGACACATACAGACATATATACAGATATGTACATATACACACATACACATCTATACATAGATATTTACATGGATATATGACCCAGTGTAGCATGTGTGTATGTGTGTATATATTTATATATATATAATGGTCGACCCTCCCTCCGCCCGACCCTCCCCTCAGCCCTTCCATCTCCCTTGTCACCTGCCCATGGGGGGACGGGGCGCCGTATTAAAGCCACGCCAGATTTGGGGGGACAGACGGGGGAACAGCACGGCACCCCCTCGACGTGCACAACCTCCCTCTAACCCTCCTCCTTTTCTCCACCTCTTCATCTCTCCCTCCCTCCATCTTTCCTCCACCTGTCCATCTCTTCCCCCCTCCATCCTTTCTCTAACTCGCCGTTCCCCCATCCCTCCCTCTCCGCACAACTCCCGCTCCCTCTCACACTCAAACTCTCCCAGCACCCCCTTACCTTGTTCCCTTCAGCCTCCCACACACACACATTCCCTCCCGCGTGCTCTAAAATCCACAGAGGCTTTGAGGAGTGTTTTCACGCTGTTTCCAAACCCGGAACGCCGGACGGCAGGAACTGGTACCCTCCTTCCAGCGACGAGAGATCACGTTTCAAGTTTGCATGACGGCAGGGATCGGAAAAGAATCCTTTTTGTCAGCACCATCAATTTTTCTATTTTGATGTTTTTCTTTCTATTTTTTTTCCCCTGCTGTTGGTCGGACAAAAGTTGCACAAGATGGTAGTGCCTCTTCAAAACAAGACCCGAAAGAAACTGTACTTCAGAAGTTAGCTGGAGGAAAAACAACTTCTAAATTTCGACCTTTTGCTGAAATATACATATATATATATATATATATATATATATATATAAGTTTCCAAAGAAATGCGTGATTTCCTTCTTCTCTCTAGGCAAAGGTAGTCATTGCTCTTCTTTAGCCTAGCCATTTCTGATTTGTTCCGTCTGTCAAAATGGGACTATAAGAGGTTTTTGGTGCAAATTCATAATCTCTGGCAACGCACAACGTATAGTAGGAGCTGAAAAAGACCGTGGCAATGGATGAACAATAGGGCTTCAGTCCATCAGCAACAAAAGCGTTGGGGAAATTGGTTGAATTTCAGAGCACGTCCTCCTCAGTAGAGAGGGCTGGACTAGACCTTGGCCAAACCCCCCAAAAAACTTGCAGAGCCTAGCATACAACACTCCACTTTCTACTCCAGGGCGCAGGAAGCCATATGGAAAAAAAAGAGGGCGGAAAAAGGGGTAAAATTAAAGGAAAAAATATAAAAATAAAAAGAGAGCCAAACCGAAGCCAACTTCTGCGTTTCTCTCTGTTCGGTTTGGTTTTGTTTTTTTCTGGATGGAAGATTTCCAACTCTCCCGCCCAAGAATGACACCGTGGAGCTAAGCAGCACTTTTAAATGAGGGTGTCAAAGAGAAAGACGTGAATTTCTGGAGATGTGGAAAAGCTTTCTCTATTCCGAGGGTCCTTGGCCGTGAGGATCTTTCTTTGCCACCGGAGGCTTAGCTCACCCTGAGCTCTGTTGATCTGGGGTCAAGTTTTCCTCTGATAAAGACGGATAAATGTAAGTACCGTGATGTTTGTGTGTGGGGTGTGGAAATTCCCTGAAATAACTAGGGATGCTGAGCACGGGCAGGCAGGGGTTTCCTGAGTCGCCCCGACCACTTCCACTGTCCACCGGCGAGAGGAATCTGATTTGTTAAATCAGGGTTTAGGACCTGACACTTTTGTGCCCCTGATGCTAAACCTGTTGGTCGTGTGGGGTATAGCTAGTATGCAAAAGCAGTTATAATTGCCCGGCGAAAGGAGAGATGTGGCTTTTCAGGGAGCCCTTATATTTTAGCAGTGGCTGGGTGCAGTCAGAAAGGTGTTGCAGGCAGAGGGGCAATCACTCGCAGGGCTGGAGTGTGGGAACTAAGTCCTGCGGCCTCCATATTCCAGCTTAAAAACAAAAGGGGGGAAATAAAAAGCAAAAAGGAAAAAAAATAAAAAAAAAAAAAAAAAGGAAAAGAGGAAAAATAGGAAGAAAAGAAAGAAAAAAGAAAAAGAGAAAGAAGATGAAGCGATGTCTTGCAGCGGGCAGGGATGCAGATTGCTCACTGCAGCCTGTCCATCCTCTGCCTCCCGCGTAGAGGGTCAATTGGAGCGAGCAGCCATCACTTCCCGGGTTATCCAAAGTCCAGCACGGCTCCCGACCCCGGCCCCAGGTATCGCTGGATCGGTGGACACCTCCAGGGGTTCCGTTGCATCTTTCCCTCCACCCCTCCCTCCCTGATCCTTCCCTCCCACCCAAAAAAAGTAGCCACCTTCTGCAACTCCGGTCCACCCCGGAGCGGAGGTGGGAAACGGGTGAAACCTCCTCGCTGTAACACAGCTTCCCGACAACAGTAATAGTATGAGTTTTTAAAGATGTGCCTGGTGTAATCAATGTGATGCAATAAAAGCGATTACCTTACGCTGTGTGCGTTTACCCTCTCAGCTCTCTGCAAGCTGACAGGGCTGTGAATAGAGAGGATGGCTTCCCGGTGATCCAGGTCTGGAAAAGTCTAGGAAATCCAACAAAAAAGCGCTGGCTTAATGTGGTTTGCGTGTTTTGAACTGAAGGCTAGGTGGAGCCTCCATCCTTTATTAAGTAGCTGGCATCTTATAGTATTCAAATCCTGCATCTGCCTCCCTAGCTTTCGTCACTTCTGCTCAGCAACCCCAAACAATAATAATATTCTTAACCTTTTTTTATGTCTGGTTCTCCGGAAATAATAATTTATTTTTTAAATGATATTATTCACATGATTTCCTGTAAATATCGATTTAACCCTGCAGATACTGGAGTACGTTACTCATATCTGGTTTGTGTTGCGTTAAATCATCTGCAGGAAATGTAGCTAGTTATATTCAAATTGAATCTAGAGCCAAGTGCTGTAGTGATACATTTAATAACCTCAACATTTAATATACTTGGCACCTTCTGAACACATATAGGTTTACCTCCTCACATATATTTTTATGAACAAACACACTGAGAGTGTTTAAATTACAATTCCTTCCTTCCTTCCTTCCTTCCTTCCTTCCTTCCTTCCTTCCTTCCTTCCTTCCTTCCTTCCTTCCTTCCTTCCTTCCTTCCTTCCTTCCTTCCCCTTTCCTTTCTTTTCCTTTTTTTCTTTTTCTCTATTTTCAGGTTTAGACAACGCAGACAGAACTACAGGGAGTGACAACCACGACAACAAACGGTAACTTCTTTTTATTGTTTAATAGAAGTCTGACACTACTATGTGCATTACCTACAGGTAATCTTCTTTGGCAGCATGCAGTGTTTCCATGTGTATTTACTGACAGTCGGTGGTTTTAATACGTCCCTCTCCTCTCCATCTCTTCCCCTTCCCCCTGCCGCCAACTTTGAATTCTCATCAGTCTGTCTTCTCATGTAATAGTTTGGATTTGTAGTAGATATCTCTTTGCATACCATAAGTTCAACATAACAGGAGCATAATCTGCAGTGAAATGAAACTGTGGTGAGAAAAGAAGCTGCAAGGCACCCTTATTAGAAGGCAAGCCAGGCCAGTGATTTAACCTGGCTGGGAGAAGGAAAGGGATGCTCTGCAGAGAAAGCTGGCCTGGGCTGTATTGGCGTGCTGTGGTTTGCATCGGCATGAATTCTGCCATAAATTGGTGCAAAAAGGGAGTTTATGTAATGCTATGCCCTTCCTATGTAACTCACAGCAGCCGAAGGGCGACTGTGTCTTCCCCATGGAAGGTGATGATGCTGGCATTAGGAGGGGGCAATAATCTGAGAACCATAAGCATTCAACTTCGAAGTCAATAGGGACTGTTTATTCCTAAGAAATCCACACAGGATGTGTTTTTCTGTATGTCACAGCCTCCTGGAGATCTATAAAAAATTAGAAAACAAGCATGGCAATCACATGCTAATCTGCAGGCCATTAGCGGAAATCTATTAGATAGGTAGGGGGAAACGTCTGTGTTTGGATTGTGCATCTTGAGTATGCAGATCACTTCTACGTGAAGTATTTGGAATGAATAAGTTGTATATGTTTATGTAAACTGGGAGAAAAACAGGCAGTGTAAATGGCCACTTTTGACAAATCAGGTGATATTTTTTGGCAGTAATTTCAGAACTGCAGATTGCTCAAACTTCCTAAGTGCTAGACAACACTGCAACCTTGGAAACACATTTTGCAACTGTTGTGTGCATTTCTGTGATGTTCAGAATAAGGAAACACTTTTGAGTGAGTCTTACTGGGCCCCGTTGGTTTTGAGGCCTTGCTGTGTGTCTGAGAGTTAGAAAATGTAACTGGTAATATGGCTAATAAACACCCAGGTCAAGATCATCATGTTGGCCCTTTACTGAGGCTCCAGTGATTAATCTATAAAAGCTGTGTGGCAGCTCCTTCCCAAGTCAGTGTTTCAGTGAGGTGGTCGTGAGAAAAGGACTTGGTGTTCTAAGGATATGTATCTTCATCTATTGAAACATACCAATTTGCAATACTAGGCCTTGTATTTAATTGTAAGTCTGGTGACTTGGTTTATGTGCTTGCATTAACATGTATGTTCACGTCTGTGTTAATATGTATTATGTACACACAGAGCTATATAAGCATGGGCGTATGCAGACATATACATGAGGAGCACCTGAATTTTCATGCCTCTGACTAAGAATTTAATGCATAAGCCCAAAAGCCTATCATACGTAACACATGCATGATCACCAACACTGCCGCCCCTAGCTATTGCCAGGAAAAAAACCCATCTTTCTGCCTATCTGCCAATTCAGAGAACCTTATAGAATTTTACATAATATCAAACTGATCATGTGCCTCTGGATATATCAGATGCCTGATTTGTTTGTCCCTGTTGTGCCTGAGCAGCCTCAGAGGTTCAGTAGCTACTAATGAATCATTACATGAATTCTAACAATTTTGTTCCAGTCTCTGTATTTTCCACAAAGAATATGGGCACAGTTAGCTCTTACACATCTCTCAGGTATAAAGCACTGGTGGTAAACTGCAGTGTTACCCTGCATTCCAAGAAGAAAAGCTCAGTTTCAAAGGATTAAGGGTCTGAAAGCGTAAATAAGTGGCCTTGCTCATAATATTGCTGCTGAGGTTTGGCAGATTGGCAATGTCTATGCGTTACTTCTCGGTGGCAGTATTAATTTGGGGCCATGTCTGACAAATGAGATTGCTTACCCATTTTCAGGCTTTGTGATAGATAAAAATGGACTGGTGGATAGAGTTGCCATTTTACAGTGTAACCACATACACACCTACATATATATTTCAACACCAACACACATACAGACATTTACTCAGACTGACACATGTACATATGGCTCCCCTGTGTACACACAAGCACACATATGCTTTATCATGCAGGCAGGCTACACAGACCAATAATAATTTCAGTTCAACTCCATGCGTTTAAAAATCTTCCCCCTGCACACCCAGCAACCTATAGAAGCACATGTTAATTTACAGAAAATGTATTGAAATGGCATGTTGTGGTTTATTTTGCATCTCAAAAGAGTGGGTAGGACCGTGGATTTTAAGTCGTCATTGCCTTTAGGAGTGCAGAGCAGCTCATGTTCTGTGCGTGCTGGATTTTCTCAGTGTGTTCCCTGCACTGCCTGCAGCCCGGTTGAGCTGTGGAAGTGTATTAATTTCATTAGTAAATATGGTAGGTCTCAGTAAGCAGATTCATTGTACCGCGTGTACTCGGGAGACTAATGTTTGGCACTTCAGAGTTAGAAAATTTCTAGGCAGATTTTACTGCTAAATCATACAAAGCATGATGTTCTTTTTGGGGGAGTGGGGGAGGGGGAGCTGAGAGGCTCACATCCTAAAGCTGTTCATAAGGCGTGATAACAGTTTGGAAAGACTTGCCTCCGTCGGTTCCTTGTGCAACCCCAGCATGCATTTCCTTGCTCTCAGCACGAGGTTAATCAAAAATAAATCAGCGTTTTTCATCAAGGCATTTCGTCGGATGATGCATAGCCTTAGATAAACATTGCTGCAACGTTCACCTGTGTTGCATTCTAACACAGACACACACACACAGAGTGGCTGGGAGGGATGGAGGGAGGGAGGGATTGAGAGAAGGAAGGAAGAGTATGGATGCTGTGGGAGAGATTGCTGCTAGCAGCTCCCCCAGCAGAGAGGGTCCGGCCCGCTGTAAATACCTGCGGATGCATCCCTGTAGGAGCGAAACACGGCGGGGGTGCGGGGCTATGACCCCCCCCCCCCACACCGCACACAGCAACGGCGAGAGGGAACCGGCAGCATAGCGCAGTGCTGCTCCCGGCCTTGCCGGCGGCCGCAGCTCCCCTCTGCGGCGGGCGGGGAGACGGGCTGCAGCGGAGGGACGCTTCCCCCTGGCTCGGGGAAAGGGCTTTTATCACGCAGTAGCGAGGATGGGTGTGTTGTTTCCTTCCCGTCCCCGCGGAGGTCAGAGCGGTCTGCGCTGGCGAGGAGGGAGGTAAAAGCCGGGAGCTGCGGATGATCGGAGGCGAGATGGGGCTCGTGCGCATCAATTAAGACGCGTGCACTTGAGATTTCTCATGACATCATCATTACCTCGGTCTCCTGCGGTCCGGGACCTCTGACCTAGCCGGGCTGGTCCACATTTTGGCGGTGACAAGCACACACCACCCCCACTCCTCCCCCCTCCCCCCCCCCCATGATGGCCTTTTTCTCCTTTTTTTCAGGCCGGGGGCAGCAGCAGCAGGCCGGCGGGACCGCGTCTCCTGCCCCCCCCCCCCCCCCCCCCCCCCCCATCGCGATAGGAAACCCGGGAAAGCGAGGAACTTCCCCCAAAACACGCACGCAAGCGAGGCACTGGCAATCAAGCCGCCACCATTTGCTAAAAAGCTCCATGCCGTGCATAACCTGAAGGGATAGGAGTCGCATCCTCGAATCATCTTGTAACGTCCTAGTGAAATGGGATTTTATTTTCCTTCTTTTTTCCTCTTTTTTCCTTTTTCTTCTTCTTCCTCCTTAAGCTGTGCTGGGAATTGCCGCTGGCTTTACATCTTCACAGAGCCTAAAGAATTTTTTTGTGCGACCACAGCGATTTACAATGCAAATCGAGGCCTGCGAAGGAATGGATGCTTCTTCTTACTCTTTAAACGCCGTTCGACGCACCTTAATATCTAGGGTTTATTTTCTACCATTAAATACGGACTGTTGGGTACTGCTGCCGGAGGCTGAAAAGAAAACATAATAAAGAAAAGTTCGGAATAAACTTTGAAGGCAACGGATCTCTTTTGAATGTTATTAGCTGCACGTATACAGCGGCACATGAACCAGGTCACGACTGCATGCAAGGATGAATGTAATAAAGCAGCACTGGTGCTCTTGGAGGACAGAGCACGCCTGTTTGTCAAAGAATCCGGATTCTATCAAGGAAAACTATAATAAGAGAAAATTATATATATATATATATATATACACTTAAAAAAGCTTTAAGGGAAGCGAGTTGTTATCTTTGGTTATCTAGCTGTATGAGTGTTTTGGTCTTCATAAAGCTAGATAACCGAAAGTAAAAACTCCTTCAAGATCATCGTACAGCCTGTGGAAAGGAAAGATTACTGCGAGAGACAGTAAAAAAAAACCCAAGAAAGGTCAGGAACGCTGACTGAATCTAACGTTTTTACAGCTGAAGGTGGGAGTGGAGGAAATTAAATGGCACACTTATTCCGAAATTTGAAGTTGGCAGATGGCAATGCCAGCAGAACGACAGCTACACAGAGGGAATGGTGCTGGTGGTAAACAACGCGTGTGCAACTCTTCCTGTTGAATAAACGCTAAATGAGAAACCATGAGCACTTAACTTTGAGCTAAGAGGACATATTTTTATGTATATACATATTCACTCTCAGACAGCTACGTGGAGAAGCTGATCTTCATTTTGCAAAGTGCTTTATTATAATGAAACAGCCTTAAAGGTGGTAGCTGGTGGTGATGATGATGGTGGTGACGATACAGCGTTGACTGAACTGAGAAAAACAAAACAAAAACAACCCCCAAAACACGAGCAACAACAACAACAAAAAAAACCGCAGCCCTCCCCCCCCCCAAAAAAAAAAACAAAGGCAAAAAAATCCTAAACAAACCAACAGACCCAAACCCACAAAATTGAACCCAACCCCAAACCCGCCTGTGTGCATCTGAGACAAAGCACCAGGGCTCATATGAAAGCAAGCTTTCAGAAAAAGTTTACACTGAAGTGTAGACAAGCTTAATAATTTATATCTACTGGGAACTCGGCGGAGCTGCACAAAGACTAGAAAAAGTGACGGCCGGTTTTTATTCTTGTATTCAAAAAGCGAGCACAGATGCTTCTCTGCTCCGAGAGGGTTTCCTTGAGGAAGCTGCTGAAGCAGAAAGACATGATGGGGAAGAGATCGCCTCCCCCCTTGTCAAAGTGTTAAAAAATGTTCCGAGTCTCAGTCCGCGCCTAGCATTGGAAATGAAAGTGACATTTACTCCAAAACCCACGCGTGCGCCTCCTCTCTTTTTGTTAAAGGATGATCAGGTCTATCCAGGAAACAGCTCTGGCATCCCAAACTGAAATGATTAGGACGTATATAGACCTGACAAAAACACGGGTTTGGGGCTGGGGCGGTGGGGGAGGGAGGGTGGTGGCTGTGCGGGGAAGCAGGGTCTGTCTTTGCCTAATTGATTCCGTTAAACGCCGCGCAGTAGATGTGAAAGGCTGAGCGCTCCCGTTCCCACGCTAGGGGCGAGGGGCAGCGCAGTGCCTCTGCGGCCCGTGACCGACAAGCCCCTGCGGGGGACCGGGACCGGAACGAGGACCGGGACCCGCCGCCCCGGCTGTGGGATGAACACCGGTCCGGGTGATGTCCGTCTCAGTTTAAGTGCCTCTCAAAGAGCATTCGAGGAGGGTTTGTTAGTTAATTAATTGTGCAAGGCAAGGTTTTTCCTCTGGACTGAACCTCACTGCCGTGCGGGAAACCGCTCGTTTGTGGGGCGGGTTAAAAATGAGATGAGGGATGAAGGAGTGGGACTCAGCGGTCCCCATAGATCAAGGGCTCGTTACCCGCAGCATCTTGTTTTTAATTTTTACTTATTTATTTTCACCTTGCTTACATAAACCCCCTCGTTTTGGGGCTCGCGGCCGGAATACTCGCCTTCACGCCACAAGCTGAGGAAGGAAGGCAGCGGGGTCTTGGCGGCAGTAGGGGCGTTGTCTGTTTAAGACAAAGAATTTGACCTCAAAAGTTTCCCCGTCCCCGTAGCTGCATCCCCGCACCGCAGTGCAAATACTCGCTTCACTCCCCCCTCTTTTTGGTTACACGTGCCAAAGTTTTACTGCCTTGTATATTTACACGGAGAGCGTGTTTGTGGGGCCGCAGAGTGCCCCCACGTTCCCCATTGATTGCCAGTCCAGGGGTGCTATTTACCTAGAGCCACTGCTTGCCACAATTAGTATTTGCATGACAAAGTGCATGGTTTTCTTCCTCAAAGAGCTTCAGTTAAAGGCAATAAGCTGTTTTCTGCGGAAACCCATTGTTTACTTAAGCATTCAATGGGGTCTATTCACTTCAGCTGTTGCTAGCATCTTGCTCTTTGATGTAAATCTGTGAAGGAAAACAACAGAGAAAAACACCAGCGTTATACTGTCCTATTGTTTCGTACATTATTTAATGTTACGAGACTATCAATCAATAAAACACGTTTGGCTATTATTACTATTGTCACTCCTTCACTGCTGTAGGAGCAAAGCGCCCCATTTCTCCCCCCCCCCCCCCCTTTTGTCCTATACATTTAACTTCCGACTTGGGAAAAGGGAGCATGTAGCAGCGCGCTCTCGGAGTTTATGTTTTCAGAGGCTCACACCGTAAGTAAAATTTCCTAAAGATAATCTATCTGTGAGGAGCTCTTTCCTTAAATCAGTGTGTGTGTGGAAATCAAGCCATATACAACTTTATATAACAGGGTGGGGAAGAAGTAAATATCAGTGGAGCAGCTCTTTGGAGGGGAGTTTCAGCAGCGGGACAGAGCAGACCGAGTTTATTTAGCATACTAGTGCATTGTAAAACAGTTGAAGTTGCCGGTTGCGTGAGTGCGCATGTTAACTAGCAGGGACCCTGGCTTATTCTTTGTGAGAAGGGAGCAGCAGATTGCTGTGCAAGGCCAATGTTAAAAAGGCAGCTGAATTTAACACCATCTGGAAGAAAAGATCCCTTCACGACTTTCTCACACCGTCAGACAAAACTAGTGTCCCTTGTTCTGAGCTCTTGTCTATGCAACCATACAATACTGAGTCATTATACTTTTGCTGCGAGAAAATTTGAGAACACAATATGGGTAACCAGTGAATGACCAAGTTTCATTGTGCCCGCTTAAGTCGATTGAAATCTACGTCTAGAGCCATGAATGGCAGCATTGTTTTCCTGACTGGGGCCGTACTAAATGTCAGCACAGTGTAAAGAAAAACTTGAAGTCTGCAAATAACTTACCAGATCTCAATTATAATATTTTCCCACACTAGAACTAATATCATTGCTAAGGCCTAGAATACACAAAATAAAATAAAATTAAAAAAAAAGGGGGGGGGGGGGGGCTGGAGGGGGGGAGGGAGAGAGAAGAAATTGAGGAAAGAAAATGAGTTCATGTACGAGTTATTTCATCCAGACAAATGTTAATTTTCTTATGGAAACTGGGGTTCAGAGCATAAAGCTGGCTAATTGCTTCCTGGCAAGTTCAAGTTACCAAACTGCTCTTTCACGTAATAACGAATATAAACTGTGTGAACAAGCTTGTATTCAGCAACTGTTGCTACACTCCAGCTTGGGACTAGTAAAATGTTAGTAAGTGCACTCAAACCTCCTTGGATTGCTGCTTCTGAGTATAGGGGAAGAGTTCTTGAATGTTTGGCAGAAAAAAGGCTGAAACTGACAGCAAAGCAGTGGGAAATGTATTTCCAAGGTGCTGGAGGAACTCCAGCAAGGCATCTTGGTGTATAGTCCAGTACCAGGAGGCATGCTTTCAGTTCTTTCAGTTTTCACAATTTTCCCATTCCCCCCCCCCCCCCCCCCCCACTTGATAATGGTTTTCTGTTATGAATGCTATTCAGTTTAGTCTAGTCCTGTGTTTAGCATCCACATGCACTGCAGACTAACACATGGTTCAGAGACACCACGAGTTGTGATTCATCAGAATATCTGTGTTTTAAACCTAAGTGGCTGCAGTTACCCCCTGTGTTTTGTAAGGTGCTGTACAGTTCCTGGCAGAAAACCTCAAAACAGTGAGTAAACTACCTTAGCGCTGAGTAACACATCCCTTCCACTTTCTCAGCCGGGCCGAGCCGGGCCGTCACCTGAAGCACTGGATGTTGGGAATGCTGGTGCATGGTGCAGGCAGAGAGTTGGCGTGGTAGCCAGGCAGGTTCTAGCGGTGGAGAAATTGTCTTTTCTGACTTTCTCATGCAACCACTTCTGGGAGAGTGCCAGTTGAGCTCTTCAGGCTTGGGGAAGAGGTAGGGTAGCACAGGTGCTTAAACATTGCCCATGGAGGTAGAAAGAGAAGCCAGGCCTTTGCCAGTCCCTTGCCCCTTGTACAAAACCTGGCAGCTGGGGCAGAAAATGCCTTCACCCCTCCAGAAAGGGCTACTTGTATGAATGGGCATATTCATGAGCACATCTCCCCCCTTCCCTGAAGTTGCCATTAATCTGCATTATTTCTGTTTCAATTAAAACATGAAATGTTTCATTTCTGTGGGGAAGCCAAGGGTAGACTGTCTGTAAGAGCAGATACCATGCTTCCCTCATGAATTGAAAGGTGCTTTCTGATTTGTGTCAGCTACCTCCAGAAAGGTAGTAAGAGTGGTGTAAAGACATCCTGCAGAGACATGGTGAAAATAAGTCCATTTAGATTTTTAAAATGCACACCACTTCCATAGACTGCTCACCCTGGGGTGAGCACATTAATTACCCCTCACCTCCTCCACTATTTTAATTTAGAAGAAAGAAAACATCAGACTTTGACAATTCAATTTCCTAACTAAATGGCAAATGTATGAGGTAAAAATAAGGGCATTTTTTATGGTCCTTTCTGGAAGGGAGGGGGAAAGGAAGAGAAAGAAGCCCTTTGGCTTTGCCATTGTCCATCAACAGTAACCTGTTTTGTTCTTCCTGAAGCTTTTTCTTGTGTATAACTATAAATATACATGTGTGTTTATACATTCATAGCGTGTAGTGTGAGATGATTATCTGCCAGGGTCAGAGTCTAACATGGATGAACTCATGCCATTGGCTTTACAGGGAGCAGGACTGAGTCTCATGCCAGGCTATTGAACTGTACATTTGAGATATAGGTATGTAACACACAGGAAAGGAACAGGGTGCTCAGTCTGTCTTTAAACCTCATGCTAAAAAAGCTGTTTTCTTCCAAATTCCACACAATTAATGCTAAGCTATGAGTAAGCCAAACCTCACAGGGCTTGTCTCCTCAAGAGACAGGGCTCATGGCTGCTCTCTTCTGCTTCAGTGCTATTTGGACATAAAGTAGAACAGGTCATTAGGTCTCATGGATTCATAGATCCGGTCCCTTATCCAACAGCAAGAATAACAGAATCCCAGACTGGTTTGGGTTGGAAAGGGGCTTAAAGCTCACCCAGGTCCAACCCCCTGCCATGGACAAGCACACCTTCCACTAGACCAGGTTGCTCTAAGCTCTGTCCAACTCTGCCTTGCAAATAATGGTAAAAGTTAACTATTTGGGCCTGATTTGCAGGGAAGCATGAGGGCACTCACAGCACATGAACACTGCAGGCAAGGGCAGGCCTCCATCTTGACCTGCCAAGGATGGAGTAAACAGCCCTTCAACATCCAGGTGTGGGGGGTCGAAAGGAGGAGGCCACGCTGGGTCTGAGGGAGCTGCTGACCGCCCCTTCACTGCTCCCACATCCGAATACCAGGCTCAGCGCTGCAAATGGCAGCGACCATCGAAGCCTGAGGCCTGAACCCACTGCTCCCGCCACCGCAATCGGCCACCTCGCAGAGATGGCGGCAGGGAGACAGGCATTGGGCCGCTGCCAGCCTAGTCTCCCGCCCCCTCGTAGAGGCCGCGGCGCTGAGTGGTGTTTCTCGGGAGACGGGCGGCGCGCTCGAGATGTGCCAGGGCTGCGCGATCCTTCCTCCATGACCCTCCGCGCGGACACCCAGGCTGTGCAGACCCCTCCTCCCCGCCGGCCAGGTCATCGCCCGTCCCCTCCGGCCGCCGCTGTTAGCCGTTATCGTTAATTAGGGCTGCCAGCCGAATGGGGAGCCGCCTCCCGCATCATCCAGACCCCTCCCCGGTACCCCGTTGCGAGTAGTTGAGTTATTATCAGTACGGATCCGCCCTCTGCACCAGTGTGTGTGTGCTTGGGGGAGGCTCCCAAAAAAGACCACCCCCCCCCCAAAAAAAAAAAAACAACAAAACCAAAACACAACCAAACACACAAAAAAACCCCAACCCCAGAACACACTCAAAATCCGGGTTTTAAAGTGATTACTAAAGGCAGTTAATGACATCATGCATGGCCGTTTAAACTTGTAAGGTGCAGGACAGATTAGGGAGACATCATGCTGAGCGGGGCTAAGGATGCCAGATTGGCTCTGGAGGCAAGGTGGAGCTTTACCTGCCTGTGATGGTGACTGTTCATCACCGTGCCATTACTATGCCTGGCACGGCAAAAAGCACTTTGGAGTATACAGGGCTTATTTTTGCCCCTTAAAAAAAATAAATCAAATATTAAAAAAATTCCTCCTCCCTTCCCTCCCCATGCTGGGCTGTGTTTGTGTAATCTGAATTCTCTGGTAAGACAGCTCAGAACCCTATCAGAAGTGGTCATCTCTGTGTTGCTGCTCTAAGGAAAGACCCATTTTTGGACACTGTAAGGAGTTTGAGTGCTTTGATTAAAAGTGTAGATGCTTCCAGTGCCTTGTATCCAAAGGAGTAACATTTTACAAAGGAATCTTTGGTACTCAGCCATTTGGGATGCTGTTCATTTCTTTATCTGTAGCAGCTTGCCTTTGAAATTTCTGTGCCCATGCTACACCATACAGACTTTTCTTCAGTTGTTTAGACTACACTAGTAAGTACATACATATTTAAAATAGGAAGAATCATGGGGTTTTAAGGACAAAACTGACCTTGCTCCTCCAGGTGTAGATGCTTTGCCTTCCAATACCCCAAAAGGGCTGGCAAGAAACCTGGAGAAGGACTTTGGACAAGGGCCTGTAGGGACAGGACAAGGGGAATGGCTTTAACCTGACAGAGGGGAGATTGAGATGAGCTCTTAGGCAGAAGTTCTTCCCTGTGAGGGTGATGAGGCTCTGGCACAGGTTGCCCAGAGAAGCTGTGGCTGCCCCAACCCTGGCAGTGCACAAGGCCGGGTTGGAGGGGGCTTGGAGCAACCTGGTCTAGTGGAAGGTGTCCCTACCCGTGGCAGGGGGTTGTTACTTGATGAGCTTTAAGGTCCATTCCAACCCAAACCAGTCTCTGATTCTATGATCTTTGTCAGTTCTTTCACCTCTTACTATAATCTGAAGTATGTAACAGTGAATGAGCATTCACTCCTCCTAGGCACAGATGATTTAAATATCTATACTGAAGCACTGTGTGTGATAAGAACAGAGATCTTTATTTGCTTAATGATTTGCAGAATATTATGGTTTCAGCAGTGCTGAAGGCCATGTGGCATGTAAGTAAGGTTGCAGCAGTGAGCAGGATGGGGAGACCTATGTGATAAAGTTGGGAAACTGCCAATGCATAAGAGGGTGTGATAAGGAACCCCTTCTGCTGAGCCTTTTGACCTCCAGTTTGTACATCAGCGTGGAGGAAGAAGCTGTGTCGAAATGAACTTAATAAATAAATGTCTATGGGAAACCATCAGTAATTTGTCTTCTTCAGCATCTAAGAAGAGTTTGTTGGGAAAAAAATTTATGTCCTGTGCTTTGGGTCAAACCTTGGCTGAGTCTGTCATTGCACTTCAACATGATCAGCATTTTGCACTTTGTAAAAGGACCATTTTGGCCTGAGTGAGATAATTTTAATTCCAGAATAAACTCTGTGCCAGTGAAAGGGGGAGTATAATTGTTTTTTAAAATCTTTTTTTTTTTTTTAAATTGTTTTTTTCACGTAATTTACATTTATTATGTTAATAATGTCAGTTCTTTGAAAGGGACATTAACATGAAAAATATTCCACTCTCATTGTCATGTAGAATATTATTGTTAGGAAACTAAAGTTTGAAGTGTTATAAAATATCATTGTTATCATGAGAATAATAGTCATAGTTTAATGTAACTGGACTCTAACACACAATAACCTTGTATGAGAAACCTGGAGTCAGTGACAGAAAACCTGCCCAGCGAGGATGGGATCAGACATGTGTGATTCCTTCTCACCTGTCTAACTCAGCAGCAGTTGTGGTACATCAGAAAATGTAAAATTAGCACTCCTTTGTATAGAGTATGAAACACTGTCTTCAGCTGTCCTCTGTCACAGAAAACTCTTGCTGTTGTAGCATCTCAGAATTCACTGTACGTCCATGTGAAAGTATAACCTGGTGCTGGTACAGCCTGAAACAGAGCCAGGACTAATTCTTTGCCTATTTTTCTATGTTAAAAAATTGTTACAAACCAGCTAATTAAAACCGCCTTCTCTATGGTTGTAGTTGGTGTAAGCATACATTATACAAGCTGCTGTTCATCTGAGTACTGAGAATTTTATGAGGTACCAATATTTTACCAGTAGGCGCAAATATATTGTTGGGAAATATATGAATATTTATTTATGTCTTCCTTTATATTCCTGTAATTCTCCAATGGCATAAATTGGGTTTGTATGACAGCTAAGTAGACCTTCCTTTTATTTTGGAAGCATATACATGGACCAATTGGCATACACAAACCTGGTGTGCATATGTCTGTAACTTTGAATTTGGAAAACCTGCAATCTGTATCTGCATGTGCATCATCATGAAGTGGGCTCACTATACTCCATGGTATCCATAAAGCTCTACCTCATTTGCCTCAAAAAGACTTTGTGGGCTGAGGGAAGTTGCGTAGCACGACACAGTTACTGTGAGGTAGTTACCTTTGTCACCAGGCTGTCTCACCAAGACAGAAAACTTCCATTTCTTCCCTGCATTGTCCTTCACCCCAGACAACCAATGCGATAGCCTAAAATAACTACACAAAATCAAGTAACCATTTAGTGACACTGTAGTAAACCAACATTTCCTTTGATTGTTGAAAAAGACAGGCTACAGGATTTTATTGTATATATTTTACTGATATTTTTCTTCCATTCTAGTACAAGCTATACTTTATTTCCTATAGAATAGTCTAATTCTTATTCTGTGTGTAAAATCTTTTTCTTAAAATAAAGCTGAAAAGTGAAAACAATATTTAGCTTTCATCATTTAAAAATGATTTATCAAATATAGCTATGTTAGGTATTACAACATTTTGCACATCACTACATTATTAAGTTAATCTAATGCCCAGAGTGATTATGCACATTCCTGGGTGTCCTTCTGATATTTCTCCAGTCTGCTGGATTTTGAAGTGTGATTATGTAAATTTTTTCACTGATAAATAAATTACTATAATTGTAGTTGAAATACCACTCAAATTCTGAAGACCATCACATCTATATAATATATTATGCATTACTTAATTATTTATCAAGACTAGTTCAAAATAACTGTAGGACAAAACATACATTTATTTTTAAATACCACTTTTTTATTTTTGCACCAGGTACAAAAATATACTTCCACATGTCAAAAAGAAAGAAGGAAGAACAAAGTTTGCATCATTAAATGTAAAGTTTTTTTGTTTGGATTAATAATGTTGCAACAGTAATGCCATTCTTACGGCTATTGAATTAAGGATACGTTGGTCAACGTTTATAATTTCGGTTAGCAGGAAGTCAAGAAAGGAGCAGTTAATGTGGGTGGGAGGTGAGTGTATGTACCGATAAGAAAAGAACGACAATTTTAACTTGCATTGAGGAACAGTGAGGGGCTGGCAAGATTTTAGTGGCTACAGTTTGAGCAGGGATTGTTAGAGAGATACCAAGCAGTGCAAAATTAAAATCATGGGCTGTGTGGATTTTAAACTCAGCATTCAGTGCTAAGCATGGAAAGTCTCAATGAACTGCCTGGTGTTGATTTGCATCACTAGGCTGCTTTCCAGGGCACTGTTTAGCTGCACTTGCCAAGGAACTTTATTTTCAGTCTCACATAAATTCTAATTCTAGGCTGGTAGAAGTCATCATAGGCATAGTAAATTTGCAGTGTACACACAGTAGTTTTCCTTTTCCCTTTTCAGAACAGACCTTAATTTGGCTGCTAATGAAATAAGAGAGACTGATTGCAGAAAACCTGCAAGGGCATATTTACTGTACCATATACAGTAAGCCCCATTTGGTGCATTAGCATTTAGCCATTTTATGCAGATTTATTGAGAAAATGACTCATGTATATGGTTTAATATGCATCAGTGATAACTCATAACATCCTTATAAAAAGAAAGAAATTAAAAATTCATTAGAAAACTAGACTAGTGCTGCCACATGATTAAAACATCATTAAAGCACATTTCAGTGTTTTGCTTACACTAGTGTTATCATGGTGCCACCATTTCATGACAAAGAGCATAGAGGAGAAAACATTCAACTTAAAATGTCTGCTGGCACACATCGCTGGATTTGTATGTCACTAAACAATGAATGAGCATAGCTTTGAATACCAACTATTTAATTAGCACTTTTGCCAACCATGCATAGAAAATAGCTCATTTACATGCATCATGCTTAGTGATTATTCCCATAAAAAGCTACCTATTTTTTGTTTAATGTATGTAGCATTCTGGTACACCATTGCAAGAAAATCAAAACATATGTTATTATTTTAAACCCTTTGAAATTAAAAAAAAATAAAATAATTAATGGAAACATGTAAAGTCTTTGTATTTCTCTTGGAGGTATATTTGAATTATTTAATTTAACCTTAAATGTGCCATAAAAGGCTGGATACAACTAATGATTAACAACTTCAAAGGGCAACAGAAACCCTCTAACAGTCCCCGGTTTAATTAAAGGCTATTATTACAAAACTCTTGAACATAACAGTTACTTTTAATGACAAGTGGTGACTTGTAAATGCTTCATTGGAAAGATACCACTCCTGTTCTAAACACTATTGATAGATGATGCTGAAACATGCAAATTCTCCCAGTGAAATACTCTATTTTCAGCATAAATGGGATGCATTTGTGAAAATAAATATTTCTGTCACTTTGGGAGTACAGAATTTTGAGCCATTTTGCTTAGAAATATTCATTAGTTTTTTTTTCATGTCTCTCAACAACACCAATAGAGTATCACTGAAGGAAAAATGATATGCCAGTTAATGTAAATGAAAGTCAGCCATTTGAACACATTTTGCTCATAGCATACAATATGCTGACATGTTCCTTTGCTGTACACAGAATAAACCTAAGATACTATACTTCACAAAAATGCTTAATTTCTTAATTTAGTTTTAAATATTACTCCACCATCACGTAAGAAAAAAATAATCTCAGTGTATTTGATAGGTGTTTTCACAAGCAGCGTATATTCAGGTATCTGTAGCAATGTAGGCCAAAATACCTGTTAAATCAAAATACATTGTTCAGACTATTAGTCATGTTTCGAGTCTGATCATGTAAAGTCCCTGTTTCTAAGGTAGTCGTTACTTCCCTACAGTCTCCCTCAAACGCGGCAGCTCCTATAAGGGCTGTTGAAACAAACAGGCTTTAGGTTGGGCCTATCATAGATGAAATTAGCATTTCTCATTAATGGATACAATCTTCTGTATTTTGAGTTATAAACTGGATTTTGACCTGTTCTTTCTATGTTTTCATGCCCCTGGTTTTTCTTCCTCAGGTGAAACCTAATCCTGTGCTTAACTAGCCATCAGTTATGTAGAATGGTGAAGACAACAGGATATTTGGACTCTTGACTGTAATATGATGAATTCACCTAAAAATGAACAAATGAATATGCAATATTAATGTTATAATAATTTTTACAATGGACATTTCTTCCTCTAAAAAAAGCTTAAATAATTGCACATGCTTTAGTGATTTTAAGGAAGTGTATTATCTATTTCCATGAACAATGAATTTATAATCTGAATGCATTTACTAATAATCTGGGGAGTGCAAATGAAACAAGTTACTGTTCTTGGAGATGCTATAAATACTTGTAGGAAATGTGAAAGAATAAGGCCATAAAACTGATCAAAACAGGCTGGCAATATAATCTGGAAATCAAAATTAACATGGGAAAAATAGGTAATGAATACACAGGAGAAAAATACCTGAAACACAAATAAATATTCAGTGGGAATAGATATTAAGTAATAGGAAGAGACCTTAAAGTGAAGTGGGCAACAGTTTAGTTATAAGTTTAAAATGTGATTTAAATATATATAAAGAATTAGCAGCAATGCCTTTTATGCTTTATATTTAAAAGCATCATTTTGGGAGCCTAAAAATTCCACATGGCTGGATTAGACTCCCTAGAATGTAGCATACATTTAAAAAAAAAAAAAAAAAAAAAAAAAAAGAGTCAAAATGATGAGATTCAGAGAAAAAAGGGGAAAACTGTTAAAGTGACAAAATGGAGGCATTGGTGCAGGAAGAAAAGTGACTGAGCTAACTGATAATCAAAAGAAAATGCACATGGGTGCTTGGATAAGGAGTAATCCCAGCTACTGAAGGCTTGCATGTTGTCAACCGGTCATTCCTTGTTTGCATTCAGAGCTCTTCCTAACGTTGAACAAAACCTGGCTGGTATAAGCCAAATCAAAATGCAGTATTAGGGCAGTGCTGACATGATGGACTGTGTGCTCAAGAAAGGTAAATGAGAAGGAAATAAACACAGGTGCTAATGATCTGAATATCTGGACTAATTCCTTGTAAGGCAGTGGATGGTGGTATAGATCAGAGAAAATAATGGTGACTCTGCTGCCTAAGTCATTTAAAGCCAGAGTGAAGAATACTCCAGAGAACTCATTGCAGGTTACAATCCTGTGCACTTAAGAGGATTGGCTAGATCAGCTCTTAGATCTTTTTTCATCTCTAAATTTTTATTATTATGTAGTTATTTGATTCCAGCTGTTTTTTTGTCCAGAGTTAAATCTTCAAATAAAATGTTTTCTAAAGATAAAACTGGGTAGTTCATTTGCACTTATTGAGAAGCATGTGTGGTAGAGACCTATTGTGATAGTGTTTGCTGCCCAGCTACCATCCTGAGGATAATAGGAATACAAATGTTGGCCTGAAATAGACATTTAAAAGTTAGAAATTAAAATAGTTGGTTTAAGAGATCGCTGGAGATCTCAAAAGTATAATTACATTAGATATAGGCACATTCCTCCCATTTATTTGACATAGACAGATAGATACTGCCTTTGTCTTTTTCACCATTTCTTGTAAGACAGTATCTGAATTATTCCTTTTTGTGAAATACAAATATATCACATTACATATAATTATATTAGGTTCTATAGCAACATATCACATTTTTATAGCTATGATGGTTAAAACCATGTATTTTTTAATATCTGTGTCCTGGAGAATTTTCATTGTCCTTTAAAGACCCCAGAATCTTACCATTGAAGTCAAGGAGTGATGTTCATACTCATGCAAGATCAAGATCTCTTTAAGTCTGTAGGAAGTAAAAAAGATTGAGTCTTAAATAATTTATAAATTGTTGTCTCTGAACAGGCACTGTCAGAGTTCCAGGCCAAGTTAATTGGAAAGACATCTGTCCTGATTTCATTCTGAAGTTTTGGTTTGAACATGGTGTGAGCATTCAACCACCTTGTTCAAGAAGAATGTAGTCCAGCTGGCCAAATTCAAGCACTTTTACAGTATGACCTGAGAGCTGCTTGATATTGTTCTGGATGCCTTACTGGCATGCATCTCTGCTGTGCACAGTTTATAGTTACACACATTTATATATATAGAAATATGTATATAAATATATATACATATAAATGATACATATTATATACTACATAGGTAAACTACATAGAGTTTGCCTTAGCGTAGAATTTCTTGGTGTCATTGTATGCTAAATCAGAAAGACAGGAAAAACAAAACATTAAAAAATATTGAAAATAATAAAAATTTAAAACAAAGTAAAAAAACCCAGAACTGTCAAAACTAAATCAATTTTAACTTTTTTTCCTGATAATTTCCAATAATGACTAGGCATGACAAAGTCAGTGGACCAACATTCAATAACATACATTAGTCTTAAAACCACATTGAAAGTAAATATATAGAAGAAATAGTATGGTGCATTTTATATTATCATTTTACTAGTGTTCTACATTTTCAGTTTGTAAAATGAGGACAATTAGACCGAAAGATGGAAAAACAAGATGTGGGACAACAAAGCCATGACAAACTTTTGGAGAACCTTTGGAAAAAATTTTTGTCTCGTCAAAAGCTATTGAGGGAAGATTGTTTACATTTAAAAGCTCAATTGTTTAGCTGTTGTAAAGTAGTGTTGAAGAATGTGTCAGGGGTACCAGTCATGAGCTAGGTGAAGCTGTGCCACTACCTGGGGAAACAACTAAAGTCTCATGAGGACAGAAGAGGGAGGATGGAGGAGTGTGCCTGTTTGGTTTAAGGGTCTGGATATGCACCAGGGAGACCCAAGTTTAATCCTGGATCTGGACACTGTGTTTGTGTTTTCTCATACAGTCTTCTATGCTGCAATACTGTCATGCTTAGTTTCATCGCACCAGCTGGATGTTAGAATCATAGAATAGAATCATAGAATAGTTAGGGTTGGAAAGGACCTTAAGATCATCTAGTTCCAACTGCCCTGCCATGAACAGGGACACCTCCCACTAAACCATGCCACCCAAGGCTCTGTCCAACCTCGCCTTGAACACCGCCAGGGATGGAGCATTCACAACCTCCCTGGGCAGCCCATTCCAGTGCCTCACCACCCTAACAGGAAAGAATTTCTTCATTATATCCAATCTAAATTTCCCCTGTTTAAGTTTGAACACATTACCCCTCCTCCTGTCACAACAGTCCCTAATGAAGAGTCCCTCCCAGCATCCCTATAGGCCGCCTTCAGATACTGGAAGGCTGCTATGAGGTCTCCACACAGCCTTCTTGTCTCCAGGCTGAA
Source organism: Pezoporus flaviventris (assembly GCF_033815535.1). NCBI lineage: Eukaryota > Metazoa > Chordata > Aves > Psittaciformes > Psittacidae > Pezoporus > Pezoporus flaviventris. Next base: position 428,092 of record NW_026892600.1, read on the forward strand.
CAGCCCCAACTTCCTCAGCCTGTCTTCATACGGGAGGTGCTCCAGTCCCCTGATCATCCTTGTGGCCTTCCTCTGGACTTGTTCCAACAGTTCCATGTCCTTCTTATGTTGAGGACACCAGAACTGCACACAATACTCCAGGTGAGGTCTCCTGAGAGCAGAGGGGCAGGATCACCTCCTTCGACCTGCTGGTCATGCTCCTTTTGATGCAGCCCAGAATACGGTTGGCTTTCTGGGCTGCAAGCGCACACTGAAGTCGGCTCACGTTCATTTTCTCTGCCAGCACCCCCAAGTCCTTCTCCACAGGGCTGCTCTAAATCTCTTCTTTGTGCAGCCTGTAGCTGTGCCTGGGATTGCTCTGACCCAGGTGTAGAACCTTGCACTTGGCATGGTTAAACTTCATAAGGTTGGCATCAGCCCACCTTAGAAGCGTGTCAAGGTCCCTCTGGATGGCATTCCTTCCCTCCAGCGTATCAACCGAACTACACAGCTTGGTATCATCGGCAAACTCGCTGAGGGCACACTCAATCCCACTGTTCATGTCACCGACAAAAATGTTGAACAAGGCTGGTCTCAACACCGATCCCTGAGGGACACCACTCACTCCTGGTCTCCAGCTGGACATTGAGCCATTGACCGCAACTCTTTGTGTGGGGCCATCCAGCCAGTTCTTTATCAACCAAGTGGTCCACCTGTCAAATTGATGTCTCTCCAAACACAGCAAATTTGCAAAAAGCAAATTTGATTTGCTTTTTGCAAATATTATTTGTTGATAGCTTGATAGTGAGCTGTGAAGTGGCTTTTCCTTCTCTTAAGACTGAAATGTGCTGTGTGAATATCTGCACTCTTGCAACATCGGTGATAAAACAGCCAAGCACAGCATCTAAATTTTGAGCTGCAGGGTATCAGTACAGATATGCTGGATATTTGCTATGTGTTGTTCTAACCTGCCTATTACTGAGGGATTTTTGCTTTCACTTGAGGGCATGTACTGCGTCTTTGTTGAATCAGGCCAAAAAAGAGCGTAGGAATGGAAGTGTTTGAGAACAAAGTTGATGGGGAAAAAAATTATTATTGAATAGTTTCATGTTTGCTGAAATGTTTTAATTTTCTGCTGGCAACAAAACCAAATAAAATGATTGGGTTTATTGTTATTGAGTTATGTCTGTCTGCATTCTAATATTGTTTCATGGGTGTTGAAGAGAAGATTCCTTTTCTCATATATGAATAGAGCAATATCATCTCCTGTCTAACCAAGTTCTAGACTCATCATTGGAGTTTTGTAGCTGTAAGTGCCTGCACACTGAAAAACTAACTTGGTGTGTAGAGGAAAAAAAAAAAACCAACAGAATTACAAGACTTTTAAAGAAAAATGTTACAAGATTTACCTATGGGAAAACCTGATGTTTCAATTAGATTTTAAATTGCCAAAATAAAAATGATGGGAAACTGACTTTTTGCACTAAATTTTTGAACTTACTTATATTATTTTACAGTTGCATTTATGTTCAGAAGAAGAGAAGCTACTCTTATTTCTCACACAGAAAAGAATCAGGAATGGATTTGAACGGAGAAAAAGAGTTCAACAGGAGTTGAAATATAAATTTAAATGATAATCGAGCATGCTTGCTAGTATGACTAGCATAACCAAAGTTATAATATCATAACCACTTAAACCCAAGAAAACACTATATTCATCTAGACATTATTTATGAAATGCAACTTCTGTTTTAATTTCTTTGTGCAAATATATTCTTGCCTAGGTTAAATAAAAAGCTGTTTCTCATTTCTCCAACTTATGTATCCACTTCAAACACCACTTTTGTCAGCTTGGACAGTAGAAATAAAATCAAGATCAGTGACCAGAGTAGATAAAATGTGGCTAAGTAATGAAGAACAAGATTTTTTCTACTGTAACAATGAGTAAACAGTCCTATTGATTTCCCTGCTCAGAAAGCTGGCAGATTCTCAGCCTATACAAATGAACAGCCAAGATCATGTCTCTGTTTATTTTAAAAGGTTATTTTAGTCTCAATAATGACAATTAATTTTAGCAATGGTTTCTGGCAATCTATATGAACAAAAATTGAACTTGAGCTCACGATTCTAACCCCCCATGCATTATTCTGTATAGATAGTGTTGCAGACCCTAATTTCTACATTAGTTTTTAAAATTGCATCTGTCCATTGGGAACATTTGTTTTTTCCCACACTGGTTTTTGGCACAAGGAACAGAGTGCCTAGATTTTTTGATGGCAAGTCTGAAATTGCTGTGGCCATTAAAAGTAGCCGTTTTTGCTCATTAGAAAACTTCTTCTGAACCTAAATGACAAAAAAAAAAAAACAAACCAAAACACCAAAACACAAACAAACAAAAAACCCCACATTCCCCTGAACCAAAACAAAAAGCCAAATCCTGATTTTTCTTTTTTTATTAATTAAATGAAAAATACTGTCAGAAACATCTTCACCTTGCCTAAACTAAGGATTGGAATTACTTTTCCAGTTGGATCAGAAGATTTTGTGAAGTTTTTTTAAATGAAAATATATAGGCAATTTAAAAGTATAGATGCTCCAGTTTAAAAGTTAAACATATATTAAAAAAATATATTGCTTCTGGATATATTTTATATCAAAGCTGAATTTTCAAATTAATCTTTTAAAGCAGTAGTTTAGGTATTCTGATGGTACCCTCATTTTATTTAATGTAATAATGTGGAAAATAAAAAGAACATATTTACATTATTGTACTTATTATGCAAGTATTAACAGTTGTTACAATTTAAAAAGTAATCTCAAAAGTGAAGCCGCAATATACCGAGTACTTCAAACAGTAAATACTTTTGTGGCTGTTAATAGAAAGATGCTGAAACATACAATAGGTATATGCATGTCAGTAAATGTGATCTTGTCAGTGTGCCAGTGGTGTAAGAGTTGTTTGAAATGAGAATTTTGCTTTATGAACATTTAGAAATGTAATTTATACTCCAAAGTAATAAGACAGGAATATTTCCTTTTTTCTAAGCAATAAATTTATGAAGAGGAATGTGGCAAAAATCTCATAATGGATAACTGACATAAGTTTGTTTTTTTCTCTCTTTTTCTCATCTACTTGAAATCTTCTGATTCTTCTTCCCTATGCAACTGGAAAGTAGCCAAAAATTGAAGACAATGCATATGTGTTAGTGTTCCACTTTTAGGGGCTCACAAAAAAGGTTTAGTTTTGCATTAAGGTGTCATTAATTTCTTGCTTTTCTCAGAGATTTATTCACTCAGTGTGGGTCAGATTGTTCCATTGATTTTTAATTAGAATTCCCCCCTGACTCTAACAGGAGGTTCTGCTAAAATATCAATAGCCTGGTCAGATTCACCGTGAGATACCTCTGACAGAAAGAACCTGACACCTCATAAAAATAGGATAAATAGAAGTACTGGTAGTGCGGCAGTGATATGAAAGCTGGAAAATGAAAGAAGACTTGATATCAAATGATATGCAAAAATAGAAGCAGAGTTAAAGGTGATGTTTTGGCTGTTGGATCTTCTTCAGACCATAACCTGAAAAGTAATTTTACTATTTCTTCTTCAGCCTGAGGAAGAGCATTGACTTTAACCTTGGTCTGTATTTCAACATGTTGCTGGGGAAAAAGTGATATGATAGATCAGAAGAAATCTGCTATTATTTTTCTTAACTAAACAGACTCTGAGAAATATACCCCCAGAGTTACTTTAAATTCAGTATTCTGTCCAGGGACACCGCTGGTAAATAATTAAGACTGCTACTGACTTAACTAAGCTCAATTATAAATCTAAACATTCCTCTGAAAATCACGGTCTAAACATTTCCCTAGTGATGGTGTTTTATGTGAAGGACCTGATTCAGCCATCCTGACTTCCATGGTATGATATTACTTGTGCATGGAGTTTAATTGAGGTTAAAAAGCCAAATTCTGACCTCATCTGTACAAGGGGTACATCTTGAGTAAAGCTATTAAGGTCAGGGGAGTTACTTTAGATTTACAGCAGCATAAGTAAAAGCTTATAGGGTATATTGACATAAGATTTATTTATGCTTGTAAAGGTTACATGCCTGGCCATCTAGGTTTTCTCTTAAATATACAAATTTCAACATTCATGTAATGTTTTGTATGCCTACCTAATTTACATATTTCCGATAAGTTATTGGTTTATAATTCATATGCAAATGTAAACTCTAAAATAATCTGCCCTTTAATTTGAGGAGGTACTGTGGGGGAAATAAGAATATTAACACTTTTTTTCAGTTAATTTCTTCTCACAGACGTCTCATATACACTCATTCCTGTAGTATATATGCTAGCATGCTTTGCTAAAAATGGGTCTGCCTTTGACAGATGTGGCCTTAGGCATGCAGAGGCTGTGACATTCATGGGCATAATGTGTGAAAGCCTAAAACAAAAAGGATGCATCTTTCTGATTTTCTCAAAATAAAGTGATGCAATCACACAAACTTTGTAGGAGTAGATGCAACCTCCACAAAAATAAAAACCAACCAAAAAAAAAAACCAACCTAAAATATTACCGTTTAGAGTTACAAGAATGGACAAAAAATAAAATACTTGGCACGTTTGCAGTATGGTCTATTCATGCCATTGCACAAGCCTTAACTAATTCATCAATAAGATAGGTGATTTGACATGATGTCTTTTCTGCTTAGTATAGTCCTAGTTTTGGGTAAAAAAAATATATGAATAGTATATACCAGTGAACAAAATAGTGTCAGAGAACAAAACACAGCAAAGTCTACACAGCTATGTGTGTTTCCATAAAGAAAATAAGTAGAGTAAAATACAGAAGTCAAGATATGGTCACAATGGCATATGCAAGCTCTGCTCCCTCCTGAGCCTAATTTGTTTCAGTTAGGTCAAGTGAATCTTTTTTTTTTTGTTTATATTTTCCATCTACTGATGGAATAATGGATCACCTCTTTAACACTGTAATTATTGTAGTCCTGTTGTACTTTTGAAATGGCAGCTTTGAAAAGAGTATTCACTAGCCCCACTTCAGTTCTTCCTACCTACCATCAGTCTCTGCTGGGCTCCCAAAGTGCTAAGTTTCATCATATGGAGCTTCTCAGCACAGGCAAATTCAGGTAGGCAACTGTCTGACACTTTTCCTGGATGGAAAAATGCTTGTAATTTTTATTATTGTGCTAAGTGATTTTTTTTTTCCTTGGCATTGATACATACTGATGAAGATAATAAATATTCAGATGTCCATGGCTGGCTGAAATAGACTTCTCAGCACGAAAGACAACATGGAGTAGTGATTGAACTATGAGAAGAGCCTGAAAGATATTTCAAAGATATAATAGATGTCGATGAAAGGCTTATGCTAGAAGATTTAAATGGTAGTTCTGTCTTTGCTTTAGTAAGGTAAACACAAGTCCTCAATGTGTGGAAAGGAGATGAATTTTTTAACTGAGCAAAATCTTTTACAGAAATAGAACAAAACAAGAACCCCTTACCAACTCTCTTGATGGTATGGAAGCAACCATTTTGAAAAGAGGAGGAAAAATATTTTGACAGATATAGCAGTCCAGATTGAAAATAGAAATGAGATTTAAAATCCTGAGTAGAATTGTACTATAGATTTTGAGATACCAAAAATCCCCCATAGAGGAGAATGTCACTGCTATGGTCTTTAGGCTTACAATGTGTTTGCATTGCAAACATAAGGGGATTGGCCAGAAAATGCTGTGGTAAATAAAAATAGACATTAACTGGGATTATAGAATGATAATGTAAATGTGGCTGAGATTTGGAGATGTTTTTTAAGCACTCTTTTTAGGATTCCATATTTTGGAGTGAATGAATTTGAGCAAAGAAACTGAGGAATACAATATATTTATTGAAAATGGGTCTGCTGGGGACTAAAATTAGTGGTGCTTACTGAAATTCATAAAGCAAGTTTAGCACATTTCTGAAATGAGCACCCAAGTCTTTCTCTATAAGCTATGGAAATATGTTTTATATATTTTGCATTGATTTTGTATTATTTACATAATAATGGTAGAAATTAATTTTTCATATAATCACTTTCAGTTACAGTTTGAAATGCTTTTGCTTATTTCTGATATACAAATTTTAGCTATAGATACAACTTAACTGTTTTAGACTGAACTGTAATTTGTACTCCCTGTAACTCAGTTTTTCACAGTTACTTTTCTGGCTTCATAACTATGTTCCTTAATTTACACGTAAAAAATGTCAATTCTGCCTTTCCATAAAAACAACCTACTGACATGCAAACTCCAGTGCATTGTTGATATGTTCCATTTCTCTACTATTGGGGTTTTAACTGCTACTTTCAAGAAACTTGTTCAAAATACCTGTGTATGGTTGCAAGAGTGAAATAATACGTCCCATGAGGTTTCAAACAGGACATTTCAGGAAAAGATTTCATCTTCTGTTTAAATTATAGGATGCATTCAGTAACAACTGGCATTTTTTCAAAGTGTGTGTCATATTTACAGTCTAAACAAAACAACACACTAAGCCACAGGTGTTATTTACAAAATCCCACCATAGAAAGTAAGGCAATCTACATTTAGTGAATGAAATCATGTCCAAAACTGAAAGGAATGCTTTAAACCAGAGGTAATGAAACGGTATTACTTAAATTAAACTACATTATTGATCTGTGAAACTCACTTTCATAAACAATAACGAGCGTAATACTCCACCAAAGTATTAGGTATGCTATGGACTACTTGAGTAGCCACAGTTATGCTATATGAGATATGTAAATATCTGTACATGGACAGATAACTAATGAACAAGTAAAAGAAAAAAACTTTTCCTTTCTATTGGTAACTTCACCATGGGCTGTTCTGTAAAGTCTCATGTAAGCTGTGCATCTATAGTCCTGTGAAATTTAATCCGCTCTTTGGTGTTTCTTTTTATTTTGAGAGAGCAAGACTACTGCAAGCCTTTTGAATGTATCTTCTTTTACATTTTTTCCTGATTTTCACATAGCTGTTATGTTTATGTCTTCTAGTATTGTCTCTTGCCAAGTCTCAGTGAAGCTCTTCTGCCTCTTTCTTCCACACCCTTTTTGGCTTTCCCGCTCTTCTCAAACACGTACTGGTGGATGATGTTTCTCTTAAGTTTGTGAAGTATCTCCGAGTCTAGATTGCTCATGCCATGTGATTATATGGTTGTCTGTCACACCAGCCAACAGTTCCAAATTGGTTTAGTACCTTTTAATAAAGAGCCTGGCATAAATATATGGAAACCATGCCCTTCTTTATGTGAACAGGAAAACCTGTATATTGCTGGAACCATTATTTAGAGACTTTTCCAATTGTGACAGGAATCACAGGACTAAAATTACAGTGTATTTTATGTATGCTTAACCATCATAGAAGCAGTAAAAGGTGAGACAAATTTACAATCCTGCATAGTATAAAACATCTCAAGATTGCCTGAACATACTTCTATGCACTCTGAAACTACAGAATACAGAAACTTAAAGGTGGGATAAATCATTTCAGCTCTTTTGTTATCAAAATAATGTAATGAATCAGTAGCAGTGTCACAGAAGGATTTTCTTAACATTCTGCTACATCTCCCCAGGATCTTTAAATATTCAGCTCCAATAAAAATATATATAAACATGAGCTTTATTAATCATGTCCCCCTATGCACAAATACGCACACTAATACTGCAATATTGCCATCTCATACCTAGTTTTAGGGTGTAATTTCTTTTTTTTTTTTAATGAGACTTAAATTCTAAAACCGTGTCTCAGAATAAACTGGGTTCATTTCAAGACCCAAGAAATGTTATTTCTATTACAATATGTTTCCCATTCACTAAGAAGCAAACACCTCCTCCTCTCCGCCACATCTGGATTATCTGCATTATCCACTAATAAAAAAAGAGGAATGAAGAGCTGGAAGTTTTCCATGAAAACACAGGGACTGCCTCTCTCTTAAAGTGCCTCCTGAGGATCTCAGACCTCTGACCCAGTGGGCAGTCAAATACCTACAGCATGCACACATCAGAAATCAAAACCATTATTTGAACCAAGTCCTTTCTTAAGCACCCCTAAATTCTGCTTAGGCTTGGTATTACACCAATGTTTGTTTCGTTTTTTTTTTTTTTCTTTTTTTCCTCATTGTGTAATTAAAAAAAAGATAAGTAAAATATCTTAATGTAAAAAAAATATATTTGTTAGCCCTGTATACCCTACATTCACTGTCCTTTCTTGACCTTGGTTTTCAAATAAAAATTTCATTTTTATTTAAATGTTGAGAAGTAGTGTTTACTCAGTGTCAAAAGGGTGGACAAGAGTTTCAGAAACACTTTTTGCCACAGAGGCCAAGTCAGCCTCAGTATAAGCCAAAGACTTTTGCTATATAATTTTTCTCAAATACAAGATGTTCTTCTGAAACATTATCACTTCTATGGTTAGAGATGGAAGGAGACAATAACAGGTTGTATTAGAATATGCCATTTACCTTTTTTCAACTGCTCTGGCTCAGTTTCAGGCCTTTAGTTTTAGTACATGCACAAGGTTTAGACATTTTGTTCTTAAAAACAAAAATACATTTTAAAAGCATAGCTATGTATTTTGAAATAAAACCATAAGATTCCAATAATAAAAGAATTCAGAAACTAAAATTGACAGCATGTTTCAGTAATAATTTTGCCCTGCAGAGGCCATTATTATAGGACTGTACTATGATCAGGAGCAATACCTTCACTGAAGGTAAGAGCAGTAAGAAAATCAGTATGTTAAAAACATTTTGCCTGGGCCTCTGTTTTAAGTGATTTTTGATAGTGGTTCCTATGCCACTATGCAGAATATAAATGTAACACCAGTGGGAGTTAAAAATAATGCTTGCCAAACTGAATAAAGCAGATCAGGAGGGCACCACAGTGCTATCTGCAAACTTCTAATTAAAAGAAGGTATTGAAAGTGGAATTCAGTGGCTAAGGAAGAGAACTGCACTTGTCCCGTTAAACACAGATTGTCAGCTACAGTTTTCAGATACACTATGCAGAGTAGTACCACATGGTGACGGCAGCTGCACCCCCTTACAGTGAAGATCCTCAGTATTTTCTTTGTGGTACTTTTGGGATTACACATTGTCGTGGTTTAAAACCAGTCAGGCAGCTCGTTCACGCACTCCCACCCCTTCTTTCCTTCCACCCCCCACCTCTTCCCTGCTCCCAGAGGGATGGGGAAGAGAATCAAAAGAATGTAACTCCCATGATCTGAAATAAGCACAGTCCAGTAACTAAGCTATAACACAAACCACTACTGCTGCCACCAATGACAATAATGATAAGAGAAAATAACAAGGGAAGAGAACACAATACCACCCGCCGAAAACGAGTCTGACCCAGAAGACCCCGTGTCCTGCTGGGTAACTCCTAGTTACCTCCCCGGGCATGACGTGCTGTGGTATGGAATACCTCTTTGGCTAGCTTGGGTCAGGTGTCCTGTCTCTGTTTCCTCCTGGCTTCCCCTCCTCTAAGGACTCACAAAGTCCTTGGTCAGAGTAAACATTACTTAGCAACAACTAAAAACATCGGTGTTACTAGCACTGTTCCCAGGCTGAAAGTCAAAACACAACGCTGCACCAGTTACCAAGAAGGAAAAAAACTGACTGCTACTGCTGAACCCAGGACACACATGTAAACATTATTAGAGAAGGCCAGTGTGGTATGAAAGGCACATACAGTGCCACTGTGAAGGTTTCCAACTGTAACAGCAATCAGGCCCTTGCACTGTTGGCGTGATATTTTTGGTCCTGACTATTGATCATAACCCTTTCCTGCTCATACCACTTTGAGAGCAGGCATAGGACAAAATGAGTTTTACTTTACTTTTTATTAAAATAAAAACTTGGAACTGAATGGTGTGATAGTAGGTCTGTGTAACCATTTCTGTGCTCTCTACCATACTGTAAGGAGGCTGGAATACGATATTGAAGAGGATGGAAGGCAGAATACAACTATCCTTTCACAGATCAGGACAGCGACAGTGGTGAAATGCTTCTGTACTCAGAAGTACTGAGTTTTACACTTTTTACTGTTCTATTTGAGGTTTTTGTTTGCGAACATGTAAATCCAGGAAAAACGTTATTCTGGTTCCTGAGCTTTGCACCAAGACTTCTCTGTTTCTTCATGTTATATCACATTAATGACTATTTTGATATTAATTAGCACAGAAATATCCTTAAAATATTTTCTATAGTATTTTGTGACAAAGTTTTCAAAATTACCCAGAAAGTACTCAATACAAAAAGGTGTAATAATGGTCATGTAAGGTTTTTGTAGTAAGGTTTTTGTAAGGGCTTTTCCTTCAGGGTCACTGTCAATGTAAACCAATAATTTTGTACAGAGAAAGTTAACCAAGTGGAATATTCTCAGACATTTGATTGTACTTTCATGCAAATGCCTTGTATTCTGATTTGATGCTTGTGTTGCACAGTATTACCTTGCTATCTTGCCATGTACCTATAGTATTACCCATGGTTCCTTATTTCACAAGGCTAGGAGTTTTCAAAACAGATGTGCAGTATGCTCTGCACTAGGATTTCTGCATGAATATATATTTGCAAAAGTACCAATGTTAGCATTTATGGTATTTCCAAGCTAACAAAGACTTACCTACCTACATTTTCACAGGTCACATTAATATTAATGGAGTAAGTTTTTATATAAAATAATGTTTGTGGTTTCTTACTGTTGCACTATTCTTCTGGCTTTATTCACAAAAATCGAAGAGTAAAGACCTAATCCGTTATCTAATACTTCTCTACGTTACTGTAGAATTGTTCCTTAAAGTATATTCTTCAGTGTTTTGTCTTATAAATAACAGGAGTCCACTTTTTCCCCTGGAAAAAATAATAGAATTCACCACTAGGAACATTTTCCTTTTGTTCATCTTATATGTCCTTTTCTTCATTGCATTCATATACTTCTATTTAATGATTATAGCCTGACAATCATACTGGATCTTATTTCCAGATACATTCCCAAACATTTGGAACCTAATTCTGCAGTCATTACTAATTACTCATAGGTCATTAGTAATACACAGTGGTGAAAATTTAGTCTTCAAATACAGTTCTGCAACATGCTGGCATGTCCTGCAAGGTGTTCCACATCTTTCAAAGTCAGCACCTCCCCATTAAATTCAAGACTCTTGCCTTTGGATTCAAATCTCTCCCTAACATTGTCCTATCTTCTTTGACCTAGACATTTGAGCTGACTCTGCCCTCCCTTTTCTGCTAATGATGTTACCCTTGGTGCTCTGGCTGTTTGGTCCCCTTCTCATCTGTGTTGTCCTGCCTCCTCCTTTCCACTCACATAGAGCATCCTCAGTGAACTGAGTTATGAAACACCCACCATCTCCTTAGTAGGGGCTCTGGCTGAACTTTAGCATTAAAATTAAAGCAACATGTGTGATCTTTCAGGATGTTTGTACATCTTTCAGGATGTACATTTATTTTGCAAGTTGTAAATCAATAGAATAAAAATAAATAAATAAATAGAATAAATAAAAAAACAGAAATAATCACCCCTAAGGTTAACTTCTTTCACAAAATATTTTTGCCATGAGGCTTGCATCTCTCCTCTCTTTTGATCCTGTTCTCTAACTTGTGTGGGGATTGTAGCAAAAGTAAACTTCCCCGAGAAAAGAAAATGTTTGCTTTGTAAGTACAGTGCCTAACTTAAAAAAAAGGAAATTATGCATTCCTAGTAGAAAATCAGTAATAGCAGTAGTAATATCTTGAAATTCCAACAGGGCAAAATTCTGAAAATTTTCAATAGGCTTTGTACTTCAAAATCAAATGCCAGTTGGGCTTCAAGTAAATAAAAAAATAGAAACTAATTAGAGGGAAACTACATTTCTGAATGGAGCTCAAATTTTATCATGTATGGAGGAAACAGCAGGAATTCTCCTGTATCTGCAAATACCACTCAGCAGAAAAAATAGGTGCAAAGAATGATTTAAAAGCCTAGTGATGACTAACTTGTTTGACACGAACTACAGAGGTATTTGCAATCAGTCTGAGCTAGGTTTTGAACAGTATCTGCAAATTAACAGTGTTATGGATGCCTTTTTATAAGCTCTGTCAAAGCAGTTTGCTAGATAAGTATATATCTATTGGTCTCTGTTGAAAGTGTCCTCAGGGTTTTCAGGTTGATGTGCATGTTGAATCTAAATATGAGTGTGCTTTGCTGTGAAGGGTTATTTGAGGAAAGTTAGACAGAAGTATTGGTGGGACATCCAGTGATCCTGGGTTCAATGAATTACACGAGGGGAAGCTCAGTCAAGAGCCCTTTTAATCTGGTTTATCAAAAAGAAAAAACCCTCCACCTATTTTCCATGTTCTGTCTGATCTTGTACGGAAACAAATAGGGGAAGAATATCTCCTGGTTTTAGCCCTAGTTCTGTTGCTATCTTTTATTACCTTCTGCAATTCCTTTGGGAACTGTCTTGGGTTTTAGTTTTTTTTTGACCTGACATAAGTATCTCTCAATTTTGCAAGACATTTATTTGTGTCACTGATATCTAAATTTTCTTCTGTTATTTGCCTCAGGTTTGTGTTGCATTATCTCTGGACAGAGGACTATACACTCCTACGGCTCTCCAAGCCTGTAAGCAACGCCTTTAAATTATAACCACTTAACAGTCTGGCAGAGGTCTCTGTTATTAGAAGAGAAACCAGTTTGGTTTACAGTTATTTGTATAACAGAATCCTCCTGTGTCCTTAGACTATGAAATAACTGTTAACAAAACATAATATTTTGTAATTTATTTGGCTAAAGCAAAAATAAAAGAAAGCCTTTTTTTGCTTTAATATTTAATTATTTTTAAGATCTCATACTTTGACACTTTTGCCAAATCCACCCGCTCATAAATCAGCCTCCAACAAATTCATACAGTTTTTTACTATAACTGATTAAACATTGATTGTTCTTTATCGTCCCCAAAGATGTTTGGGTCTAGTAAGCAAATCAGAATAGGACTGATCTGTGGGATCCTGTGGGAAATTGCAAAATCCAAGTCAGTATTTACAATGGACTCTGTGATGGGAAAATTTGTATGACTTAAAACATATTCTTATGAAATCAAAATATGAATGTTAAGATTGTAATTCATGTAAGTACTAGATGAGTAGGAAGAATTCAGAGTACTATGTATATTCATATGAGTGGTGACTTCCATAGAATTCATAATTACAGGGGTTTTTAGCCAACAGAGTGATAGGACCTGGATTTTTTTCTCAGCAAAGACATATTTCTGACAAAGTAGTGCAACTCACTGCTCAGTTTAATGTTTAGTTTAGTGCTCACTTATGCAGAAACATGCAGCTGCTGATGCGTAAAAGCAACCTCTAGTATCACCTATCATATTTCAGTCACAGACACGGCCCAGCATTACTTAGTTTATGAAATATGAGCCCTCTGTTTGACAACAAATAAGTACACATCCTTGTACCTTGTATTACCAGACAGCACTTTTTCTAGTGTAGTGGTTACTACTTTTAAAATTTTATCCTGGTTTTCCTTGGTACAATCTGTGCCTTTACAAGAGCTACCTAGTATATTATAAACTTTAGCAATGCAGTCCTTTATTTTAATGTTATTTGCAACTTGGCAATATTTTGCTACTGAAATTTTGTGGCAGAGAACACACAACTGATGAGATTTTTTGTATCTTCCATCCTACACAGAAAACATATAGTACTTCTCGAGCTTGTGATTTGATTACATTCTGTGGGAAGCCAAAGATAGCACAGCAATTTTTTTGTCTTTTTTTTTCCTCCTGCCAAATTGCATTGAAAAATCTTACTTCAAACTTCTTGTCTAGTCATCCATATTTTCAGACATGATAAACACTCATTCTTGCTGCTGAAATAAGTGGAAGCAGAGAGAGCTTCTAGAAACCAGATTTTCAAGAATTAATAAGCTAATGTTTGTTTTTTTCCTTATAGTGATTACCCGTGCTTTATATTATTTTGCTGTTAATATCTCTATAGAAATGATAGTAAAAAAGTACCAATTATATTACAAGGAGTTGAGACTTGATTCAAGGGTTTTAGGATCATTTTTCTTGCATTTTCAGATTAAACAGATGCACAAAGTTACAGAAAGTGGCATGGGTGCTGGAAGGGATTACTGGCATGAGTATTTCCAGAACCGTGTTTGAAAGTTGGAATGAAAAGGAGGGATGTTTTGACATAGCATCTGGAAGGAAGAAAAAGAAAAATATTTAAAATGAGAGTGTTGGTAACTCAATGTGATCGCTGGAAGGCGTTGTGCTGCTAATAAAAGCGGTGCTCATGTGTCACTTCTGGGCCAGGAAGGCATCTAATCACACAGCCATTGCCCACAGCACACTGTGGTAGTAGCAGTGAAATAATTGTCACGTCACTAACACCCGCAAGCATCACCTGGCAAAGGTGCTCTCAGAAGTGTGCCTTGCATGATGTCCTGGGGCCATTATGAGGGTCTACAATGTCCTGGGGGGTCCACGATCTGGAGAAGGCTCTTTTACAAAGGCATGTAGGGGCAGGACAAGGGGGAATGGCTCTCGACTGACAGTGGGGAGACTGAGATGAGCTCTTAGGCAGAAGTTCTTCCCTGTGAGGGTGGTGAGGCCCTGGCACAGGTTGCCCAGAGAAGCTGTGGCTGCCCCATCCCTGGCAGTGCTCAAGGCCAGGTTGGATGGGGCTTGGAGCAACCTGGTCTAGTAGAAGGTGTCCCTGCCTGTGGCAGGGGGTTGGAACTGCATGAGCTTTAAGGTCCCTTCCAACCCAAACCAGCCTGTGATTCTGTGATGATTCTATGATTGGCTAATGGTGTGGGGCTGGTAATGCCTACAGACAGAGCAGCTGTACAGAGGGATGGTAAATCAAGGATGCACCAAGCCAGAGAATTTGAAAGGGGGCTGTTTTGAGCCAGCATGGTGGAAGAGGATGTTAACAAACTGAACTCCTGGGTAACGGGGCTCACCAGTATCCCTGTTGCTGCAAGGTGGTGGAAAGGTGCACGAAAGCTGGGGAGCTCAGCAAGGGCCTGAGGCTGTTGTCAGAGCAAGAATGAGCTCCAAAGGAGGCTCAGTGTATGCAGCACAGCAGCAGCAGGGTGTTGACATACAGGAGGATGCTGAAAGGGCCTTTGCCCTGGGGATGGAGAGATGAGTCATGTAACTCTCTCCTGACCCTGCTGGTATTGGAAGGCCCCTTGCTAAGCAGCCTGGACAGGGCTGTTTTAATGTTTGCATTGAAATGGAGAAGTTGTTTCCTTTAGTATGGAAAATACAGTTTTTTTGGTCTTAAAAATTCCAAGCTTGCATTCATAATAGTTTCAGTTCCAGCTTATTTATCACTTCTGTCTTGCTAGGATCTGTTACATGGCACTTCCAGACAAAATTGTTAATAAAAGACAGTGTTTTCAGGTGACCTTAATAAAATTTTGAAAGTTGTTTTCATATTTATTTAAAAAAAAACCTGACAATCTGTGGGAAAATACTGATTTTTGACTGCACTGTTTTTTCAGAAGTTTAAAGTTGTAATAAGAATTTATCTTTTTAAGAAAGTTATTTTTTCATACTCTAAAGAAAAATTCTCAGAAACTTGATTTTCTTCTGTCAGTACATGGCAGGAGAATCACATATGCATTCCATAAAAATGCTTAAATGCTGCCAGTAAATGGAATAAGTCTTTTTGTCTCCCTTACATGAGAGAGAAATTCTAGTACTTTGGAATTTAGCATATACTCAACTAATGTTGTATGTATATGAACATATACATACATGAACATGAATACATATACACATTACACTTTTTTTATATATATATGTATATGTATATATATGTATTTAAAACATATAAAAGGTCAGCTTTGAAATTCTGTAACCATGTTTGTCTGCTGGTCTACTGAATGGTCCCAGTATCTCTCTCTCCCTTTTTTTATTTTTAGTAGAGAGGATGTACCCAAATCAGCCGTATTGACTTGGTCAATATAGTTTAAGTCATTAAACTAAAAACTAGGAATAACATCATGTGAATCAGGTCCTCACTCGTGTTGAACAGGCCTTTAACTTTCAATATAAAGTATAGCTGGCTTTTTCCCATTTTGAGTGACAGATGATAAAGAAAGCAACCATTATTTTGTTATTATTTGCTACGACAGTACTGGAAAACCATGTATAATGGAGAAAACAGCTTTTTTTTTTTTCTTTAATGGGTTGTTACACAAGCAGAGGTAAAATGTTTTATATTTTAATTGCTTTCAAAGGTCCCTGTCCTGTAACTACTTTCTCCAACACCGGCATGTTTCTGCGTTCCTGCAGTGAATCTAAAGGGGCTCTGCATGGATTCACTTCCCTGCCCCTGTGCTAATATTTGCTGGCTCAGGGCTGAATGTCCATGCTTAACTTCACATACATTAGTCATCCCATTGAACTCAAATGGGGGAGGTGACCTTATTAAGTAGCTACATCAGGAATGTACAATATGTTATTCTTATGGCAGCTCAGCAAATACAGGCAACAAACACGTCTTGCACCACAGCCTTACGCAACCTGAAAGACAGAGCCAACGGCTAAAAAGCTTTAATCTAATATAGAGGCAAATTAGTATGGTGAAGGATTAGCAGCTTCTACATGTGCAATGCAGTTTTTGGATGTGACTTATTTTTTAAGTGAAAAAAAAAACCAAGCAAAAACCAGCAAGTGGTATGCTTTAAAAATGTTTAGCAAAGCACTGCTGAGAAATGTTTTTTACACAAATGTGCTTTTGTACTTTATATACCTACATACTCTTAAAATGCAAAACAAATTTACTTAACTTCAGGGAATGATGATACCTGGAGGATATAGATAGTGGATGTCTTTTCTCACACTACACTTACATATCTTTGAAATTTGAAAGATGTTTTACCTAGCTTCATTGAATGTCTGGAGCTTATGAATGGTACAGTCTTGAAGTTATAAATGATAAATGCCTTTCCGTCTCTCTTTTCTTTAGACAATCTTAACCTCTTTACAAGTTCAGAACAGCAACTTTTGCTAATCACAGTCATAGAATCATAGAACCATAGAATAGTTAGGGTTGGAAAGGACCTTAAGATCATCTAGTTCCAACTCCCCTGCCATGGGCATAAAAGAGTTCATAAGCGTAAATAGTTCATAAATAGTTATAAAATAGTTCAGCACTGCTTGTATCAGAAGTGTATTTTTTATCCAGTCATGGAAACTATACAATTATTATGTTAAGGCAATATTCACATGTAATGATACATGTCCTAGTAATTTTGTGTAATGAATGTTGGAAAGGTTGTATTCACATCACTTAGACTAATCCAGATGCAAACCAGACTATTTCTGAAGCCTAAATTTTCCTGTGCATTTACACCTCTGTAGTATGTCTTTCTAATGCTCAACACTGGGCCACCATTAACAGTAATATTTTTGATTCTGCATGTATATGTCATTACATATGTCATGTATATATTCAGTATATGTCATTGGAGCTATTCGGACTAACTGGAGCTGTTATGGAAATGACCTAAGAAACTGCAAAATTAAAAATACATCAGGAAAAAGGATGCTATTGGATCTACAAAGCAGGGAAAAACAATCTATACCACATAAATATGTGATTCTGTGCTTTCCTGTGTTAAAAATGCTGCAATGGACCAAAAACATCAAGTGCTTTCCTATATAAAATTGCTACTCATGCACAAATTGTACTCAGTACACTAGAAGTATAGATATTAATCATTCTTAGCTCTCCTGTGTCAGCTTTCCAGTTTAATTCTAAAATCTTTTTTCCAGAGGAAGATATTATTTTTGCTTTCCAGAAGATGAGGAAATTGAAGTATGTGATTTTTCTAAACCACAAAGAAACCAAAACTTTGTCTACCAAACCTCATGGCTCCTGTAAAAGGCCTGCATGATACCCTGGTAGAACAAGCGGGAATGGGTTCAAGCTTAAACAGGGGAGATTGAGATGAGCTCTTAGGCAGAAGTTTTTCCCTGTGAGGGTGCTGAGGCCCTGGCACAGGTTGCCCAGAGAAGCCGTGGCTGCCCCATCCCTGGCAGTGCTCAAGGCCAGGTTGGATGGGGCTTGGATCCACCTGGTCTAGTAGAAGATGTCCCTGCTTGTGGCAGGTGGTTGGAACTGGTTGAGCTTTAAAATACTTTCCAACCCAAACAAGTCTGGAATTGTATGATTCTACACCTGAGTATTTTTCATTGAAACACCAAAGCTTGTTTGCAGGTGCATTTCAGCAGCCTTCTTCCTTCTATTATTTACTTGTATGTTATTTTTATGTCTTGATGCAATTCTGCTTTACATGCATGGAATGGGCACAGTCAGATTTGAAAAGGAGTTTTGGTGCCATCACATGGATGTGCTTCTGGAAGCTGAGTGCCCACATGTCTGAACCAGTCTCCATCCCTTTTTCCCACTTCTGCATGGGCTGCCTGCAAGACAACAGAATTTTGAGGTTTAGTGCAACAGGCAGATAAGACTTGTGTGGATCTTTGGATGCTTATCCTAGTGAAAGGGAAGCTAAATATTGTGCCAGTGGCTAGATCTGCCCTGCCCTGGCTGCCCAAAAGCGTGAGTCAACCACCATCCCATGTGTGATGCTTTCTGGTGATGGAGCAGTAAGACTGTTTCAGACAAAAATCAGGCTGCAAATCATGACCTGGGCCATTGCCGTGGTTTAAGCACAGCTGGTAACTCAGAACCATGCAGCTGCTCACTCACTCCCCCACTTCCTCCCCCCGCTCCCAGAGGAACTTATCTCAACTCGTACGGGTTGAGATAAGAACAGTCCAGTAACTAAGGTATAACACAAATCACTACTGCTACCACCAATAATAATGATAAGGGAAATAACAAGGAAAGAGAATACAACTGCTCACCACCTGCCAACTGATACCCAGCCTGACCTGAGCAGTGATCTAGCCCTTCTGGTAACTACCCCCAGTTTAGATACTGGGCATGATATGCTGTGGCAAGTCTGGGTCAGGTTTCCTTTCTCTGCTTCCTCCCGGCTTCCCCTACTCCCTGGCAGAGCATGAGACTCAGAAAGTCCTTGGTCAGAGCAAACATTACTTAGCAACAGCTAAAACATCGGTGTTATCAGCGTTGTTCCCAGGGTGAAAGTCAATAACACAGCACTGCACCAGCTACTAAGAAGAAGAAAAATGACTGCTACTGCTAAACCCAAGACAGCCATGGAAACAATCATGAAAGTCCAAGCTTAAATATGAACTCAAAACACAATGGGACAGTTTCAGTGTAACACAGAATATTGACATTGCACTGTCCATGCACTCAAAGAAGAGTTTATTCTGGTCTCTTTAGTTAGATACAGGTAGTCTGGAGCTTCAGCTGGTAAAACTGTACCAAGCCCTGTCCAGAAAATATCTGAGCTAAACAGATGCTGCTTTTTCCTGCAAAATTATCGTACAAATGGCTTGTGCTCTAAGCTGATTTTATGCATAGCAAATACATTACTAAATAAGATTTCCTCCATGAACCTCCACTAATAGCAATAACTATTACATAATGCCTTAAAATGGTGTACCTGCTTGGAGGTAATAAGCCTCACAATCAGTCACTATGGCAAAGAGTAAATTGTCTTTTATTCAGTTTCCAGAGGCATAGAGGAATACACAGAAGAAAAGAGTTTACTTGAGTTCAAGTGCAAGATATTATCTTGTACTGGGCTAAAAATAGAGATTTTTCCAGTGTTATCTTGTTTACAGTGCTTCATATTGCTACTTCACTTGTCTTTTTAGTAATATATTTGAATTTGTTAGGAGAAGAATGTTAATCAGCAAAATATCCAAAACATTATTGCATAATTATTTCTGTGTCATGCTACCTGTAAGTAAATTATCCATCTTCTCTTGAGAAATGAGTTCCCATCTGCATGAGTGTATGGCACATGGAAATGAAGAGAGGAGGTGTCATTTCAAGTTGTACTTAAAGTAGAAAAATGAACATGCTTTACAGCAAATGTCTTTTTCTAAAGCACTTAATAATTCTGTGTTTCAGAGCAGCACATATGGTTAGAGACCTGTCTTCCCAAGGAGAATGACTGAGATGTCTGTTTGGAATTATTCCTGGACCAGCATGAGGCCTCCTTTACCAATCTGAGGTAATACTGCTAAAAAGCAAGAAATCCAAAGTGATATATGTCCAGCTGACTGTGCACTGACAATGTGAACTGTGGCAAAAGTTTCACATGCCTGGAGCCAAAGGAAAAAAAAAGCCATGAGAATGGGTAAACCTGGGGACAACATCACTCTATGAGGCATAGTAAACATAAAGTCCTTCCCAAGGGATATTTAGTCAGTAGAGCCAAAATCTGTTCTAGGTGGTTTAATTAGCAGTTTTTATTAACAGTGGTAGCCCAGACTTCTGCCACAATGAAGCACCTTCTTGAAGATTAACTAACAAGTTATTTACTTAACAACAAACACAAGAGTGTTGTCAATTTTGGTTAATTTGCAGAGCCTTTACAACCTCAGAGACTCCACTAGAGGAAAATCATAGAATCATGGAATGGTTAGACAATTTAAAATGAGAATATGGATAGTTAACTTCATATGGTTTAATACTGATTAGGCCTAAGCCTCCTGCTGGGAAAACCACTCCAATTCTGCTTAACTTTAACATGGTGTACACCAGAAGAGGTTTCAGTTGCAACCATTTTCTATAAGGGTAAGCCTGAATCATCCCTGCTGTGAAGTTCATGAGTACATAGGTAAAGCAAATATGGTTTGCCAAGCGATATGCATGAAAATGAATTTTCTTATTGTTGAATGATCCTTTGAAAAGTTTTCTTTAAATGGTTTTAGCTAAGAAGCTACAGAAATTGTGCCCAGATCTGGAGTACATCTGTCTCATTCTGCTTCATTGAGGTTATATAAATTATGTATGCCCCCTTCACTTTGGATAACAGTCTGGTCTCGGAAGGATATTAATTATTATGTAGTATCATTCACTAATTGTTTCTACCTTTAGAGTATTTAAAAAATTGTCTATGTTGACAATAGTAAAAGGTAATGAATGGTTGTTAAGATGTCTGTAGTACAAAGTAAAATACTCATGGCTTCTGCTAATAATATCAGCAAAAGTCAGTATGATTTTAATGATATTATAGGTGTATTATGCTTCTGTTGCCTTTT
Source organism: Pezoporus flaviventris (assembly GCF_033815535.1). Classification (NCBI taxonomy): domain Eukaryota; kingdom Metazoa; phylum Chordata; class Aves; order Psittaciformes; family Psittacidae; genus Pezoporus; species Pezoporus flaviventris. The sequence goes on from NW_026892600.1 coordinate 449,315, forward strand.
CTTGAGAGGAGGAATAACCTTCCAATGTTTCTGCCATTTATGCAACCTAGAAAACCCGTGTCAGGGCACTCAAATTACTGTTAAATAACACACTAAAATATCCCTAAACACATTGCAAACAACACACAAATCCTTCATGTTCAAAATTTCCATTTACTTCAAAGGTTTGACCTGATTTCAGCAGCAGCTCTGTAAACAGGGGGTTGAAAATTGAGGTTTTAATAACAAAGAAATCCTGACTCCAAAAATAGAGATGGCAAAAATCAAACACATTTTAAGAAAAAGCTTGAACAAAGATATTTTTCGCAAACTTGTCTGTTGTTTCTTTCAGTTGTCAAAACTCATGTATATACAAGTTAATATAAAGTTAATAAATGCCTTATGTACTAGAACACACTTGGGATATTTATACATGTCTTAACATCTTTTAAAAACAAATGCTGCCTCATTTCTGAATAACTCTCCCAACTGCATACTTGATGCCAAGCCAAAATATGTATAAAATATGTATAAAATACATATACAGTTTTCATTAAAAGGAATTATGCACATAGTTATGTATGTATTTATATTCATATATACGTGCACATCTTCCTCTAATTTCTGGTAGTCTGGTGGTAATTCTAGGAATAAATGAAAGGCTTGTTTTTTGAGGTGCTTTCTTGAAGTGTACATTTTACTGTAACACAAATGCCCTGTCAATGCCTCACTTAATTTAGACAATATTTTATTAATTTAAAATGCAACAAAATGCTTAATCTCCTCAGCATTTTCAATTGTAGCACTACTCTATGAAAACACTAAAGACACCTCAGACTAATTTTGATGTTGTTACTCACCTTCGTCTTTTCCTAGAGATAGGTAACTCAGGTGTTTGTCTTTTCTGGGACAACATAAAGCAATGGAAAAGGTAGCTTATCTAGAACAAGGGAAAAAATAGTCTCCTATAAAAAATTAGCCTCTTGGAAAGTAGTAAACACCTTAATTTAAGAACAGGTTACACACAGAAGTGTAAACTCCCTTGCAGTACTGTGCAGCTGTTCATCAGGAAGGCTTTGATGAAGTTTCATCTAAAGGCTTATGTGGCCCCATCTTAACTCCTGAGGATACAGCAAGAATCACGAAGCTAACCAACAGCACTGAGGTTACTTTACTCCTGCAAAAGAGTTTGGATAGAACAAATTTTGTGTTCAGCTGGGCTGACTTGAATCAGTAAGGTGGCTGGAATTAAAGTGGTATCTGTTCATCTTACCAAGAATAGAGTTTTTTTTTATATAAAATCAACAAGTATTCTTTTACTTCTTTAAAGTGATGTAAAATACCTACAGGAGCAGCTGCTTCTAATTTTTTTTTCCTCTCTGGCCTAATGAATCTTGAATATTTCTTTGCAAGTTGAGCAGGAGCGAGGACTGAGTGTCCTTATTCAGGAGCTGCCCATTCTTGGTGATGAGGGCTAGTTCTGGCTTTATCTGCAGAGAAAAGACTTAAAGGCAGCCAATAATAACAGGCAGAAGGATTTAGGTGGAATTTAGGCAGAATCCAGGCTAGCCTGATCTGTGCAATTTATTTGTTCTGACATCAATCCTGGCTCTGCCAAATAGGTCAGGGTCTGTTGGTGAGGTTGCAATAGGCACGTGTATGGAGAGCTGAATGTGTCCCAGATAAGACTACTTCTTTTGAAAAGTAAGGGTCTTGAGCAAAGCTCTGTCAACAGCATCTTCCATTCTCCTGCCACCACCACCACTACAATCCACTGCTTTTGGGCTTCTTTAAAAACAACGTGGCCCTGTGATGAAATGGGTTCTTCTGTGGTGAGAGGAGTAGATTTTAGCAACCAGGATGAAAGCAAACAGTAAAATTCTTATCAGCAGCAACCCCAAACCACTTGTCTAACTACTCTTTCACATTATAAACACTGCTCAGCTGTATTTAACTGATCCGTATAACCAGAGGTAAATGATGTTACAGTTCTTCCAGGGTCTACCATGTTCCTTGAACAGGCAGTGTTTTTGTCATCGTTTTACAGAAAAAAACCACATGAATTGGATTATATATGGTAAAGATAAAAAGGCAAGCCCTTCTCCTTGCCAGAAAACCTTAGAAAGCTGTAAATTTGGGTGTTCTGTTGAAAGTCAATATAGCAAAACTTTCACTGGAAGAAAATTGTACAGTTGAGCTTTTGAAAGTTTGGAAGCCATTCTGATGCTGTCACATACTGTTTGTTTTTCTCACTTATTCGATCAGCAGAGTTTAAAGGTAAGATTTTCAAAGCCGTAGCATAGATTTCTTTCATTTGAGCCAATAAAGTAACCAATAATTGAGGTCAGGCACTTCCCTGTACATGGGCAGCTCTTGGAGGGAGAGATGACGTTGTCAAGTTATATGGTAGAGACATCAGTGAAATACAGGGTAGGGGGGCGCTGCTGGGCTCTATTTCTGGAGCTGGGGTGGGCTTTGTAGCCCTGGAGCCCTACAAGAGTTATAAGTCTATGGGAATGTTATTTGCAAAGTGGGCATTTGTTGGTTAGTTGTGAAGGGAGTATCATATTGAGAAAAAAGGGCTATAAACAGAGCATAATTGTCCTGAGAACAGGGGAAAAGAAATGAGAACAAACCTTTTGTTTCCCGAATCACACCTATGTGTTCTTTCCTTTCCTTAATCAACTTTTTAAAGTTTGTGTTATTTTGGTTTTGGGTTTGGATTTTTTTCCCCCTTAGATGCTATGTATAGCTCTCTTTGCCACAGTGGGAGTGTTATAAATATATATATGTATGTATGGAAATAAAATTAGGAGACAACAGAATATGGTGCATTTTAAAGCATGCAACAGCAAGAATAAAACCCTTGAAGAGCTTTGTCTGAAGACTGCAAGACTGGTTCTTATTTGCAGAGATGTTGGTTTCAGTATGAGCTCAATCTCTGTACTAAAATCTTTTTATCAAATACTGGTTTGTGTGTGTGTGTGTGTGTGTTGCTTATATAAGCTTTTCAAGATATGGTGTAAAGCTAAAGCAGTAAGAAAGTAATTGATGGATGTTTACTAATTCCAGATCCATTTAGTGATCCGAATATTGTGGCACCATGTTTTTTGTTACTATCTCAGCCACCATAAATTTGAACTTCTGAAAAGTGAAAGAAACCCAGTTTGACTCTCGCCTAATACCAGGCTAATACTTGTGCCCTGCCATAAAAAAAGAGCAGCATTTTGTAAATAAAAATACCTACTTCTGCCTTTAGAAAAACGTTAGCATCTACTTGTACGAAAATGATATAATTTGCTTTTTTTATGATGCTTTTTCATGATGCTTTTTCTAATACACTGTGCAGTGCAAATTTATTTGTGAATTTCAGAAATTGAGAAAAATGTGTTTATTGGTTATAACAGTATATGAAAATGTATGCATGATAAGCATGGATAAGCATTTGTGCGCATATAAACAAAGATCAGACTGACAGCTAAACTAAAACACTGTTTCCACCCACTATCACCAACAACATAAACTAAGATGAAAGTGGCTGCAAGGCTGAGCCTCCCAAAACTAACAGAAACAATCCCAGAGCAGGTCAGTAAGTCTAAGTATAGAATTTACCTGATGAATAAACCAAAACCAATGCAAAGAGGCTTACATCCCTCTTCGCAAGCTGCTGAAAAGCTTCAGAGATGACTTCCAGTGCCTACAGCTGCTGCCTCCCTTCTGCATTAGAAGCTGGTGAATACTCCACATCATTGTCAAGAAATGTTCATATTTTTTGACTGATTCAATGGATTTTGCTCCACTCTTCAGTGTATGAATAGTATAAGAAAGTTTACTGGAGGAAAGAGTCACTGTACCAAAAAATTTGAAACAAATATTACCAAACACTTAAGAGAGATAGATACAAAACTTTTCCTTCATAGTCATCAGCATTAAAAGCCTCATTCCAAAAATAACATTAGTCCAGTCAGAGACAAGAAACAAGAAACATCTTACTTACATAGCCAAATAAGGCTATTGATTTAGAAATAATCATTACAGTTATTTGCCCAGTAGCTAAATAAGTGATATATTAATGAAAAGATATTTACATTAGAGAGATAAATATCTAATATAAAAATAATATATGTATTTACATTGTATGTATAAATTTACTATCTTTTGTTTAAATTCTGCTCTACTCTACACCCTTGTGCTCTGGGGTGTATAAACTCTATTAACCTCCCTAGTCCCCTTCAAATCCTGCAAGGAAAGATGACACCACCTCAGGCACAAGCCTTTGTCTACTATCTCTGTAACTCTCTGCTTGCCCTGTAATAACATTATCCAGTTCGTTAAGTATTGTACACATGTAATATTTCCCAAACAGGTGAAGCCCCAAGCAGGTGTATCACTACAGATTATGTATTTTCCTCTGTTTCTATATTCCCACACCTGACTGTGGAGGGAGTTCTAGGAAACTTCATATTTACATGGAAGATGCAGTTGGTTTTGGTGTCTTGTAAATTTGTGGTGGGGATGGGTATGGGAAGGCAAAGTATATGACTGGGTTACTTTTAGGATTGTTTTCCTCATCCCTGGTTTATATTCAAAACCGTCAACCTGGAGAACTGTGATAACCTGTAGCCATGTTTTCTTGAAAAATCTCCATCAGCTGACTGATTTCTGTCAGCTTCATAAATGTCTATGGAGAGCAAGCACCTTGTTGATGTTTTTCTCAGGAGCTCGGCCCTCCTGAACTTGTAGATGTGCCATCCTGGACAGTTCATTTTGTGTTTCACTGCTGTGAAGGCTGCATTAGTTAAACATTTCACTATGGAGTATGGGTTGACCTTTGAAATCCTGGGCACAACTCTTTCAGTGTCTAGGAGTAGGATTTTCACTGGTGGAAAGCTCATGTGATGGTCTGGGACCTCAGTCCCTGAGATCAATGCCAAGGTACCTCATGTCTTTACCATGTTTTGTTTTGTGGTTTTTGTTTTTTGTTTTTTTTTTTTTTTTTTTTGTTGTTGTTGTTTTTGTTTTTTGTTTTTTTTTAGCAAAGGCTTTCCATAGGAAGTCAGTTGGGATTAAGGTTCATGTATCCCTTACTGGATGAAGATGAGAAGTATCACAATATTTAAATTATCATAGGCTGGGTTCTTATTGAATCATAGAATCCCAGACTTTTTTGGGTTGAAAGGACCTTAAAGCTGAACCAGTTGCAACCCCCTTCCATGGCCAGGGACACCTTCCACTAGAGCAGGTTGCTCCAAGCCCCATCCAACCTGGCCTTGAGCACTGCCAGGGATGGGGCAGCCACAGCTTCTCTGGGCAACCTGTGCCAGGGCATCAGCACCCTCACGGGGAAAAACTTCTGCCTAAGAGCTCATCCCAATCTCCCCTCTGTCAGGTTAAAGCCATTCTTCCATGTCCTGTCCCTACAGGCCCTTGTCCAAAGCCCCTTTCCAGGTTTCTTTTCAGCCCCTTCAGGCACTGACAGCTGTTCTAAGGTCTCCCTGGAGCAAAGATATGAGCGCATGCTACAGGTCATGTGGAGCTTCTTGTCAAACAACACCCTTTTTTGCTCATTATTCATTCATTTGGAAGCCGAATCCTGCAAGCTCTACCCATAATACTTGAGTTCGGCCTTAGTTCTTCTACATAGGAAAAGCATCTAGGGTGAGGTCTATAAGGGATTCTTAGGCACCTCAGAGTAAAACACTGTAAAAACATCATTTTATGGTAGGATGACAAATATCCCTAGACTTCCCAAGGAGACACTAGAACAAAGAAGGCCATGCTGAGGGTTACCTCTTGGTTCTTGGAGAGGGCTCACATCAGGGAGTTAAGAGAAAGGAGCTCGTCTTCTGCACAGGCGGCTGGGCTGCTGGCTGCCTGTTCAGTGTGGTGTTTTCTGTGTACAGCTGCTCTGCCAACTGTGCACAGTGAGGCAGAATGGTAGAAAAATAACATGCACACCAGCACAAAGCCTTTAGGCTTAGATTTTTTAAAATGTTATTTGTAATCTCTTCAAAACTACTACATGGAGAGCAAGGTTTTAGTTTGGGAGAGATAGCACATAGGGCACTGGTAAAGGCGTGTGTGCAGAGCTCACTGAGGATTTGGTAGTTGATGTGGTGCTTTGACAGCTCTGAGCCCCCATGTGCACATCGCTATATTGCTTCTCCCAGTTTTTATAGACTATGTCCCATTAAAAATAAATGCTGTGAGAATGGAAACAAGTGCTGCTTTCCATGTATGAAAGATGACCTGATTAATCAGCACAAGGAATACTTGGAACAAAGCGAGAGTAACAATTAAAATAGCACCACATAGCTCATTATTTTATTTAAAAACATATGCTGGATACAGCTGTCTGAATCGAGTAATTTTGACAGCTCCCAGGAAGGCGCAGACAAATTCTTACAGGTAATGCTAAGAATGTTTCGTCCCTTGAGCTATGGAGCTATTTTATTTATGTTATGTTGTACTGATGTGGTGTAATCAATCCTTCTTCTGGGAGATGCTCTGAAATAAGGTGATGTGGTCATCATTGTGTTCTGTAAGACTAGCATGAGAACACTCTCTTTTGAGAGAGGAGATACTTTTTTGTCTTCTGGTTTCTGGCAGGGAGGTAATGTTGTAAAAATTTAGTACTAGTAAAATCATTCTTGGTTAGAAAAAAGTTTAATGATCACAGAATCACAGAATCCCAAGGGTTGGAAGGGACCTCAAAAGATCATCTAGTCCAACCCCCCTGCAAGAGCAGGGTAACCTAGAGTACATCACACAGGAACTTGTCCAGGCGGGCCTTGAATATCTCCAGTGTAGGAGACTCCACAACCCCCCTGGGCAACCCATGCCAGTGCTCTGTCACTCTCACAGTAAAGAAATTTTTCCTGATGTTCACATGGAACCTCCTATGGTCCAGTTTACACCCATTGCCCCTTGTCCTATCACTGGACACCACTGAAAAAAACCTAGCTCCATCATCCTGACACTCACCCTTTACATATTTGTAAACACTGATGAGGTCACCCCTCAGTCTCCTCTTCTCCAAGCTAGAGACCCAGCTCCCTCAGCCTCTCCTCATAAGGGAGATGTTCCACTCCCTTAATCGTCTTTGTGGCTCTGCGCTGGACTCTCTCCAGCAGCTCCCTGTCCTTCTTGAACTGTGGGGCCCAGAACTGGACACAATATTCCAGATGTGGCCTCACCAAGGCAGAGTAGAGGGGGAGGAGAACCTCTCTTGACCTACTAACCACACCCTTTCTAATGCACCTTAGGATGCCATTGGCCTTCTTGGCCACAAGGTCACATTGCTGGCTCATGGTCATCCTCCTATCCACCAGGACCCCCAGGTCCCATTCCCCTTCACTACTGTCCAGCAGGTCAACCCCCAACCCCCCAACCTGTACTGGTACATGGGGTTGTTATTCCCCAGATGCAAGACTCTACACTTGCCCTTGTTGAATTTCAACAAGTTTCTTCCTGCCCAACTCCCCAGCCTCTCCAGGTCTCGCTGAATGGCAACACAGCCCTCTGGTGTGTCAGCCACTTCTCCCACTTTAGTATCATCAGCAAACTTGCTGAGGGTACATTCAGTTCCCTCATCCAAGTTGTTGATGAAAATATTAAACAGCACTGGACACAGCACTGACCCCTGAGGGACTCCACTAGTCATAGACCTCCAGCTAGATTCTGCCCCATTAACCGCAACTCTCTGTCTTCTTCCTTTCAACCAGTTCTTGATTCACCTCACTACCTGATCATCAAGCCCACACTTCCTCAGCTTATCTGTGAGGATGCTGTGGGACACAGTATCAAATGCCTTACTGAAATCAAGAAAAAACATATCTACTGCTCTACCATCATCCATCCACCTAGTTACTTGCTCATAGAAGGCTATAAGGTTGGTCAAACATGACTTCCCCTTGGTAAAACCATGTTGGCTGCTCTTAATGACCCCCTCATCCTTGATATGTCTAGAGATGGCATCAAGAATAAGTTGTTCTATCACCTTTCCAGGGATGGAGGCAAGTCTGACCAGTCTATAATTACCTGGGTCCTCCTTCTTTCCCTTCTTATAGACCAGCGTGACATTTGCCATCCTCCAATCCTCAGGCACCTCACCTGTTTCCCAAGACTTACCAAAGATGATGGAGAGTGGCTCAGCAATGACCTCCGCCAGCTCCCTCAGCACCAGTGGGTGTATTCCATCCAGACCCATCGATTTATAGGTGTCCAGATTACTTAACTGATCCCTAACCCAATCCTCATCTACCAAAGCAAATTCCTCCTTTATCCTGACTCCTTCTGGGGCTATAGGAATCTGGGTCCCCCAGGGAGAGTCTGCAGGAGTAAAGAAAGAGGCAAAGAAGGCATTCAGCACCTCTGCCTTCTTTATATCCTCTGTCTCCAGGGCACCCACTTCCTTCAGCAGTGGGCCTATTGCCTCTTGTGTTAGTTTTATCTGCTATGTATTTGAAGAAGCCCTTTCTATTGTCCTTAACCCGACTTGCAAGATTAACTTCCAAGGAGGCTTTAGGTGTCCTAATTGCCTCCCTACATCTTCTAACAGCTGTCCTATATTCCTCCCAAGTGGCCAGCCCCTCCTTCCATAATCCATAGATTCTCTTTTTCTGCATGAGTTTGCCCAGCAGTTCCTTGTTTAACCATGCTGGTCTCCTGGCTCCCCTACTTGACTTCCTACCCATTGGGATACTCTGATACTGAGCTTGGAAGAAGTGGTCCTTGAATGTTGACCAACTATCTTGAGCCCCTTTACCACCTAGTACCCTTTCCCATGAGACTTCCCTTAGCAACTGATTGTTGTATTTGATTAATTCCATCATTTCCACAGGTTCCTAGAAATTAAGGAAGTGGTTGAACTCCCATGTAGGAGTCTCACAGGAAGGGAAGGTACCTGATATCATGCAAGATAAAGCTCAAGCAGTCAAATTATTCCTTATTACTTGCTTTTACATGCTAAAATTCCACTTATGGCAGAGAAAAGCAAAGATTCCTTTTTGAATTCATTCTTCTCTGAAGATGGCCAGTTGTGTTCCTGTCACAGGAAACCAGCAGGAGTTTACCTTTCCCTTTCAAGGGGACAACATTAAACCTTCTGTCACCTACTTCTGCATTGAAACCAAGAAATTGATTCTGAAACTTTCCCTCTGGTTGGCAGATACATTGAAATCAGTGGATAAAGCTAGATGAATCACTGTTAAACTTCCATAATATCAAAATACACTTGGTAGAGTATAAGAATATCCAGAAAGTAATAACACACTTACTGGATCCAGCCTCTTGGTTTCAAGATGCAAAGGCAAGCAGCAACCCTTGGAATTGAAGGCTGTCTGCCCATGTTGAGCCTGATCTATCAAATTCAGTATTTTATAATATCATCTCATAAAGATCCGTATATACTCAGACACATAGCAGATATCTCACTTGTCATAAATAAACAGGTACTTCTTAATTGTTACCTACCACTAGTGTGTTTGCTTAAACTGTTATCAAAAGAAAACCTGGATGTATTATTAAAGGAAAAATTTTTGCAGGCAGTTTAGACATTGACTATTCATTTTCTTAAACAGTAGATCTGCTGGTATTTTATAAGTGAGAACATGCATCTGATTTAATGTTGAATTATACTGATAAATCAAATGCTGATATGGGATGACTGGACCAATTTTAAAGAAGAGAAAAGATTATCTCTCTGTACAGATTTTGCTTTGTCACTGTGCTGCGCTCTATAGGAGAAGAACAAAGGCTATATGTATAAGGCCATGCAAATGAGGTGAAATCAGCAAAAGTATGGTGGGGGAGGAGAAGATGTAAAATATGGCCATCAGTATAATGACCAAGGGGTAGAGAATTTAAATGTTTAATGCTTGCACATTCCAGTTCATTTTTCTGTCATCTCTCTGAATGTGTATAGACTGAGGCTCTTGAAAGACCAGAATGAAAAGACCTCTGTTTTGGACCAAAAGGATTAGTAACGTTAATTAACAGACTCTCCAGTTATACCTTCGTGGGCTACAGCTATTTGCTTTCATTTTTAAAAATAGAAGCAGCATGATAATAACCATCAGGGATAATGGTGGGGAGCAAGAAACCCCACTCTCTGTGTTTTCAGTGAGGGTTTTTTTTCCTTGCCTGCTGCACTGTCTGGATGCCAGCTCCTCATCTAAGCCATGATGGAAGCTCACAGTACAATAGGAGCACAGCAACAATATGAATTACAAATACATGCATATCTCACTGCACGCCCTGTCCTTCTGCCTCCTTTAAATGAATGTAGTCTAAAAATATCCTCCACTCTAAATTGCTTTACTACTGAGACGATGTCTTGCAAAAACACTGCAGTTTACAGAAGAAAACAAAACCTCAAACCCCAGACAGAATAATGTTAGTGTGAATTCTTTTGCATCTGACTGCAAATTAACTACCTTTTTAAAAGATATTATTCTTATTTAATAATGGGAATGCCCACATTAAGAGCCATAGTATTTTACTTCAGGTGAATTTATGAGGAATACCTTGTTCCTTCAAATAAAAAAGGGGAAAAAAATGTAGATGCTACACATGATAAGTACATACTAAGCTATTCTTTATTGTGGTAGCCTGGTAAAAATAATTTGTATCAGCTTTTGGAAAAGTGCCAATTGTCAAGTGTTTGTTCAGAAGTGAATCCCAAAGAAAAGAAAGAATGGGAAAAAACACAGCAAAATATTAAGTAGAACTCATATTTAAATTATTTTTAAAATTTAGAGCCTGAGTCTTACTTACAAGACTCTTTACTTACAAGAAACTACTTGTATGGGTAATCCATTGATATTAAGAGATTTACTCACATAAGTGTACTCATGTGCAAGAACTTGCAGAATCAAACCTTTGTCTGTAAATACGCAGAAAAGAAATCACTGGTAAAATGCACTACACCCTTCTGTTTACACAATGGAAATGTCCATTTGGTAATTGTAATATGTGTTAATGAATGTATTCTTAAAGAAGTGAAAATTAGCTAAGTATAAGTGACTTTCTTTGAACTAGTTAAATCCTTTCTTTACTTGCTATCAAAAGAAAAACTAAAACGAATAACTCCAGCATTTTAAGTCTTCTGTGAAAAATCTTAATGGTATCAGTGTCAGAATGTGGGGCTTAATCAACACAACTGACAACAATTTACAAACTTTTTCATGAGAAAGGCATTTACATATACACAAGCATATATGTTTACATAATTTTGTTTTATTGCAGCCATTTTACACAAACAGAACCTTAAGTAATTAAAGTACTAAAAAACCCAATCAAAGAACTGTTCATATATCTGTAAGTCCATAAAACTCTAAAAATTGTCGCTTTAAAAAACACCCAAACAGCGAAATTATAGAAGTGCAGACTGTATCACAGAATATTTGCCAGTTATATCTCAATTATTATTTGAAATTCCCACAAGAATGCCAGTGATATAAGGCATAGTAACAGGAAAAAAAATAAATTAGAACACAGGGACTTGTGAATAAATCCATGGATATCAAGGAGCAGGGATGCTAATATTAGGCATTTTACCAGTACATGCCTTTGCTTGTAAACCATAAGGCCAGACATTTGTGAGATGCAGTATTGCCAGCTCTGCAGAGGGGGGAGCGTGTGTGTTTTTATGTATATATGTACATATGTGTGTGTGTGAGAGGCAGGAGAGAGGGAGGAAGGAGAGAGAGATAGGGAGGAGAGGAGGGAAGGTGGGGACAGGCAGACACAATAAAGCATAATAACATTCCTGCGTGTCTAATGTCTTAAATAGGCTCAGTCTCTCTGTATCTTATTGCTATGGATATTGCAAGCAGAGTCAGAGAAGCAGTTAATAGTCATTCCATCAATAGTTCATCTTTGATTCAAGAACTTTTTGACAGAAAAAAATAAAGAAGAAAGAAAAAGAGGAAAAAAGATTTGCTTCTTCAAGTACATGGAAAAATAAAATGTTTACTTATGATATTTTCAAGATACAGCAGCATTTGCATGCCTCATATGTTTAACAGGCTGCTTGCCAATCATAAAATAGTAGCATTAAATTATTTATATCTCACTTACGTAGCACACCTTATTAGTAGCAAATTAATATTAATAGTTCCAATATATCATTTAAGAACAACATATTTTCAAAAACTACAGTTTTAGGGCCATAAGATGAAGCCAAGCCAGTAGCTAGTGATACACTTCCTTGACATTATTATATGCGTGGAGGAGGTTTCTGTGGAAGTATAGAGTTTTTTTTTTGTTGATTTGATGGATGCTATGGATTTAACAAAGAGTGATGGAGTTGTCTTTTTAAAGACAAGGAAGACTGAGTGTGTTGCTGGAGACTAACCACCTTCCAGATCTCTTGAACCCAAGCTATATGTATGGGGGTCCTGAGTGGCTTTTGTTTTCAATGTCTTTTGAAGGCTTTTAGAATCGCCCCCCCCCCCCCCCCCCGGACGCTTTTTTTTCTTTCCCTCCTCTGCATCAAATGTCAAGTTAATTTACAGGGTGCTATTACTGATATGTTTCCTTGGTCTGTGGTTTTCTATGAAAGGCAGGCAGCTGAGACCAAGTCTTGGGGTGAGGGGGAGGTGCAGGAGAGCCCACAACATGTACAGTGTGTGCCCGCGCCTGTAAATTGGCTACCCATATGACAGGATGGGGGGAACCTCTTGTCCTTATTTGCATCCTGAAGAATATCCACGGTTAAACCCGACTCATTTCCATGAGGGATTTAGACCTGATATTTATTATTTGATTCACAGGCCTCTTGAAGGAAAGTTTGTTTTCTACTCATAGGTAGAGGGAAAAGAAATATCTCCCAACATAAATAAAGGCTGGCTTAGCTGCAGCTGTAAATAATATCTTCCCTGTATTTTTCATGAATTTATCTTATGTGATTATCAGATAGACTCTTGCCACCAAATTACTATATTTTGCTCCTTAGCAATTAAAAAAAATGTCTACTCCATCCACCATGCAATGTTTGGAAAATGAGTCCTTTTAATTTCAGAAGTCTACTTCCCATAAATAAAATTATAGATTGTGGTTCTAAAGGCAAATTAAAACAATCCTTGGAAAGTTTTGTAAGGAAGATTTTTACACTTTTTTGCCTTCATGTAGGGAGATGCAATTTTCTGCCTACTGTATGCATCAATTAGTGTTTTTAAAGCAGTATGAAAAATGCAAGCCACAGTTACATGTGAGCATGTATGTAGTGAATTTATAACATAGCCCATTTTTGTCACCTAATGGCTTCATAAAACATTTTGGTGATGCTTGGCACTCCAGTCTTAATAGCTGGTAGTGATAAAAACCCATAACCCAATATTCTAATCAATTTTTGAATAAACCAGGCCTTCACTTTTAATGAGAGCTCATACAATGCCTTGACTTGTCAACAATTGAAAGGAACACGTTGCAGTTTTCTCAAGGTACAGTTCTCCAGGCACCTCCCCCAGCAGGATGTAGGCGTCTTCTGTGAGGTACTTAGCGGCTTTCAGGATGAGGGCCTTAGCAGTCACTAAAACTTAAACATGGCTCCCAAATCTCTTGTCTTCACTGAAACTTAACTTGCTCTGAATAGTGAAAAGACAACTGCAAGCTCATTCACAAGGCTTATCCTGCAACAGTGAACGTATGCTAACATTAAAAATACGCTCTGAGAGCATATAGGGACGCAGCATTAGTATTTTCCTGTTACGTTTTATTTGGTGAACTTGGGATGATTTAGGTTAACCAAAAGCCATTGTAATGTTTATTTTGTCCCCATGTCCCTAAGGCACTGAGCACCTTTGAGAGAACATCTCTCTGATTTTGTGGAAGTCTCACATAGAACCCTATGTGAACACAGGGCACGTGGGGTAAACCTTGGTCACTCCTATGGCTGACAAATGCAAAGTATGGACTCAAAGCAGAGAATATGACTTTACATACACAAATAAATGTAAAATGCCAGATTCAGCACTCCTACATTATGAAAAACAAAGGCTTCCCACATTATTTCATTACTGTCTCACTAATTTTTCCAATTAAATTTCAGGTTTCACACAATAACGAAAGACAAGGCTTGCAGTGAGCTCCTCTTCCACTACACTGTTACACATGGAGGACAGGATTGAGTTTATGTCCATTAAAAATACCACATTAAGTAGCTGAAAAAAGATGATGAATAAACCAAGAACCTCATCCATTTTCTTAAATTCAAATGCAGTGGCGTATTTCTGTATTTAAAAGAAATAGCAGAATGCATTTTTAATTTCTATGAAATGTAAGTTCTGCTAAGAATATAGACAATTAAAAAAATAACACTGTGTTTTTTCTTTAATGTAGCCTGCAACATTTTTTTTCTGTTTAGGTCTATATAACCACAGAGTAATTTCTGTTAGGACTGAGAATTCCTACAGTAATGATTCTGAGTGTTTTGGTTTATGAGTATTTTGAGACATGTGGCGGTGTAAATAATATAATTTTTTTTTTCTAAATCGGTTAACTCCATATCAATATCAAGTAATACTGTAATTTGCAGTGTAGCAGGCAATTTTACTATTTTTTTCATAAAAAGCTAGACTTCTCAATCTTACTGCTGAATACTGATGCGTGGTGAATGCTCACTGATATTCTGAGGTCTCTTAGTCCCTTACACCTTCATCTACAAGTAATTTCAGTGATCTTAAATCAAATCATGTCATGAATCTGAAGGACTAACTAATGTGCTGGCCACTCAAAATATCAGGAACAAAAATGTTCAGAGTTAGTAATCATTGCAAAGAGTACGTTATTAGACTAGACTCCAATTAATTTCTCTAACAGCCAGCGTATCTAAACCTCTAGGAGGTAAAACATCTAGAACACAACCGCAGTTCACTACAGTTAAGAGCAAATCATTTAATGCCATTGTTTTAAAGGGCTGTGCTTGAAATAAAAATAAGAAGAAAAGCTTACTAAATTAGTCTATTGGGTGGGTAATCAGATTATTGGAGTAATTAGACAGAGCAAAGTCATTTTCAGAAAGCAGCCCAATACATGAGACATTTTACTCTCCAGTGTTATCTCTAGGTAATGGAATAATAACATATAAAGTATCTACAGAAAGACTTTTGTTCATTTCATGTAAATAATTAACATTGAGGCAACACAGTCTTGCATGCATCCACACATATCACACACACATTGAAAAGATGAAGTTTTAAAAAATAGTATGCTAATAAAGCATTTGGTTTTTTAAATATTTTGTGCAAATTTGTACTAGTTCACATTGCTCCCAGGAGAGACCAAGGAAATATTAAAAATACTATAGAAATAAAAGGACATTTGTCACTCTCATTTAAATTGATACATGCTACTGTCCTATAAAAGTCACATCAGATAACCCATAAAAATTACCATGAATCTCCATAATTATGCATATTCCTGATGGTGTTTTGCATAGCACTAGCAGCAGGCTGCATGAGCAAGCTACAAAGGGAGATCGGTGAGGAAAGGCTGAATTGCTTGACAGACTAAAATTATTACCATCAGCCTAGAAATAGACTCAGCAAAGGTTCCATTTTGCTTGGTCTACAAAACCAAAACAAAGTCCTTTGCACCGCTTTGGTGATGGTTACAGTTTGCTAGCAGTTTTATGCACTTAGAGAGGAGGGTAAATTGGGGAGAGATGCCTGTGCTAATTAGAAGGGTCTTCTTTTGTTACTGACAGCTGTACAGAAAGACGGGAATGAGAAATTGGATGGGCGCTTTTTTTAAATCACCTTTTTTGGGGGGGGGGGTGGGTGCTGCAGAGGGGAAAGAAGGGCTGCATTTCCATCACTGTTCCTCATCTGGCCTGTGAAGATTCAAGTGCGTCCTCACTTCTGCACCCAGCGTGCAGCTCAGGCAATATTCAAGCAAACTGCTGGAAGGCCAGGAGAGAAAGAAAGGTTGTTCTGCCCCTGGCTCAAGAGCTCTTATGCTGAAAATAGAAAGCAGAGTTAATCAGAGGCTCTAGAAGTAATTATCTACAGGGTTCTGTCAGCGCAGATGCTTCAGTAAACAGTGATTGTTAGTTCCACCAGATCTCGAACAGAAACAATGCTGGCATTGTCATTCACTTCGCATTAAGGGGCTGTGGGGAGGCGGCTGCGTGCAGGGAAGGGGGTGGGAAACTGACAGTCAGGCAGTGCTCCAGAGGAGCCTCTCCTGAACCCACTGCAGCAGGCTCCGGCTTCTGGCACCGGCCGTGCCAGCTGCACGGGAAGAAGCCAAGCCTGTCATACCATCTTCTCATCAAACCTTCAGTGCAGGGGGCAAAAGCATGGTGAGAGCCTAATGAAGAAACAAACACAAAAGGGAAGATTAGGCCTTGTTAAACACTTGCATTCGTTTGCCCCCAGCGAGATCCCACTGCTGAGGGACCACTGCATAGGGCTTTGTGATTGTTTCATTTTAAGAGAGATGTGGGCAAGGTGGTGTTTTCTGTGGTGTTTTTAAGACATCTTGCTGTTTAGTGGTGGACTTGGCAGTTTTGGGGTGGCGGTTGGACTTGCTGATCTTAAATGTCTTTTCCAACCTACTTGATTGTATGACCATATAGACATAATCTGCACATTGTGATTGCCAAAAGTTGCATTTGCAACAGCTCTGCCAATGGCTGTTGTCAAAGCCCAGACATAGACCCTGAAAACGTTAGTTTTCATAGCCTCATAGGGCTATGAGCTCTCTCCCTGCATGATACTCTCATGAGCAGCTCTACTGATTTCAGCAGTGCTTCTTGCAGGGCCAAAGCTGCTCACTGTGAGCACAAGACACAGGACTCACGAGCTGGTTGTCCAGTCCTGCTTCATCCTTCCACATTCAGAGCAAAGTGACAATAATCAGGGTCCCAACCCCAAACCTTTTGCATATCCATTTCTGGTGGAGCCAATGGTAATTTTTTATTCACAATTTGAAGAATTAAGCTTCCAGTCTGCAAGCTGTAAACTACACTGTCTATAGGGGAAGGTTAGCGTTAAACAATGGAAATGTCTGAAAATTAGCTTGTGGAATTACATCCTCAGCACAGACTCAGGTTTTGGCCTTGCACTAGGTGTGCTTCAATATGAAGATACACTTAAAACCGTGTGAGCATGTGTGCTTGGATGTATATCACAATGAATTTGGAGGAAACACACATAAACTTCTTTGTTAAACTCATATCGATAGATTATTTGGAGAATGAAGGTTTTTTAAATGTTTACACTTGTAAGGTATGTGATTACCCATATGAAGATAAACATATGTGTATATAAAAATATTTCTACTTCACTGCCACTGATTTTATGTTTCCACAGCTAAGTATACGCAAAAATATGTTTGTCCTGGGTTCAGCAGTAGCAGTCATGTTTTTCCTTTGTGTTAACTGGTGCAGTGCTGTGTTTTGACTTCTAGCTTGAGAACAGTGTTGGTGAAGCCGATGTTTTCGGTTGTTGCTAAGTGATGTTTACCCTGACCAAGGACTCTGTGAGGCTCATGCTCTGCCAGGGAGGAGGGGAAGCTGTGAGGAAGCAGAGACGGGGCGCCTGACCCGGGCTAGCCGGGGAGGTATTCCATACCACAGCACGTCATGCCCGGGGTGGGGGGTGACTGGGAGTTACCCGGAAGGACAGGGGCTTCCGGGTGGAACTCGCTTTCTTGGCCGGTGGAATCGTATTCTCTTCCCTTGTTATTTTCCCTTATCATTGTTTTAGCTGATAGTAGCGGTGGTGATTTGTTGCTGGACTGCTCTTGTCTCAACCCGTAGGAGTTGCACTCTCTCGATCCTCCTCCCCGTTCCTCTGGGAGCGGGGAAGGGGAGAGCCCCGGTGGGGGGGGGGGGGGGGGGGGGGGGGCGGGGAGACGGACACGGACCTCGATTGTTGTCAGCTCAGCACCACTCACTGGGAGTGAGTGAACAAGTTACCTGACTGGGTTTAAACCATGACAATGTTGAAACCTGGAAATAACTCTCAAGTTCTTCTTGCACAGATACATGTATATATGTACCTGGAAGTGGCCAGAAAGTTTGACAGGAGGCATGATGTTACAACTATTTTTGTTGTTGTAAGTGATCAGTCATCTGCATAAGGGTGTTCTCTGCATATACACAATATGAAGCTCCTTCTTATTTATATGGCATTTAACTATCTGTCAACCAGAGGATACTGGTAGAGTATATTTTAAAGTGTTAATGCTGTACAGAAAACAAGAGAACCTTAATTGAATGATCCATTTGCCAAGCTGCAAGGCTTGTGTAGAACCTGCACAAGAAAGACCCGTAATAAATCCCTGTCTTTAAACCTCAGGTGTATGTTTGGAGAAGGTAGCTTATTGACAGTGGTGCAGAAAGCTGTAGACAGTATTTTGTATAGAAAAGTATCTGAATTTTAAACAGGAATTTTGCAAAAAAGCCAACACATAGTTTTAGGAATGCAATGTAACACTGAGTTCCTAACAAGCTAAAATACTGTTTCTGTGTTACATTTACCAAAACTTTGATTTCCATACGTTTATTTCCATACATTTTCTCACTCCTGCCTAAGTGGCAAGAAGAAGAAAAGGTGCTTATGATGCATCTGAATTGCAAAACCAGCACATATTTCACAAGGACTCCACCCCTGGGATCTCAG
The DNA here is from genome assembly GCF_033815535.1 of Pezoporus flaviventris. Lineage (NCBI taxonomy): Eukaryota > Metazoa > Chordata > Aves > Psittaciformes > Psittacidae > Pezoporus > Pezoporus flaviventris. The sequence goes on from NW_026892600.1 coordinate 467,926, forward strand.
TATATATATCTGTTATTTCATGTCCCAATTTTTAGTATCATTATCACACATAATTATTTTTATTTCCTTTCACAAAAATTAAAAGGTACCTTCCTATTATGAGGATTAGTGCTACCTTTTCAACACATAATGGCCGTTTTGCAGGTTTTTATGATTTAAAAACTGTCAGAATGAAATGTCTTTATTTGAGAAATGCTTCTGCAGATTTCGAGAGACTAGAGCAACCCCCCCCTACTTTTAGCAATAATCCTTATGGTATTACTTGGTACTTTGTTTACTAGTCAGAAGCCCACAGCTCTGATTTTGTGAAGTTGCACATTCGGTACCAAAAATATGTTATTTTCTTCTTGTTGTTAAACTAAAGAGCAGACTTTTAGTTATATTCTAGGAAGGGCAAAAGAGTTAAACATTGTTGCTAAAAGCCAGTACTGCTCTACAATAGCAAAAGGCAAATATTAGTGCAGTTTGCAACTATAAGATTTTTCTTCACATGAATAAGTGAGTATTGTAATAACAGAACCTACGTTTGTTATTAATTACAGAACAAGTAAATATGTTGTTAAAACTATAGCTAGTGCAATTATCTGAGAACTGTAAGTAGAGCTGCACTATTTTATAAGTGGTTCTTTGTCCCTTGAAGAGTTTCTGCTTACATATATATATAAAACTATTAGAGCAATAAAACCAGCACCTGATAGCACTGTTTAGCAGATGGTAACTATTACAGGTGTTTCATGGGGTCATAATGTATACCAGTACCATATAGAAATTAAATATCTGTGTGGTGCCTGTATGTAGTACTATCATCCGTGTAGTTCATGTGTTTGGCCATGTGATTGTTGGTGCCACATCTATGGAGAGAATATTAAGATAAACACTTGCTCAAAACCCTCTTGCTCGCAAGTCATCAGTACTGCAGCCTTCAAATTCCAGGGAGAATTAGCCTATATTATTGTGTATCTTCTGCTTTAAGTAGCTTTTGAGAAAAATTAGATTGCATATGCAAAGTCCTTTGAGGACATTATTTATTATTTAATTTTCAAAATAAATATTGAGATAATGTCGTCTTTCTAGCACTATTTTGTTTGAAGGTAAAAAGATCTGTCTCAAAATGCTTAAAAAATCAAAATGATCTTTTTTAAAAGAGCACATATATATACAAACACATATATGCATATCTATACATACACATATTTATTATACTAGTCATGTATGTGTATATATGCAGTATGCAAGTACATATATAAATGTACACACACATATAAATACATATATAAACATGCATATAAATACATATAGTATCCTAAAATATTTTGTGTCTATAAGTAACATTTTATGGTTTTCTCATGTATTACTACACTATTATAAAAAATGAATAATATACAGGAAAACATCAAGCAGAATATAAAACAACAGTCCCATTCTTACTAAGCTTAAGCAAAACACCCCCCAGCAAGAATTTGTAAAGTTTCATTTCTCCTTCTTTATTAGGAAAGATAACAAGTAAAGCAGAATAAAAAGTCATCAAGAAAAAATATTACTGTGTAGTTATAATGAATCATTTAATAAGGTTCTGAATATGACATTTTTTACTTACTTCTGTAGTACTCCTGTGAATAGTGTTCACCAGCATTACTTCTTTAGCCAATGACACGTAAGGTGAGTGGAAATTGAAGAATTAGATTCAGAAAAGAACATTAAAAATCCTAACAAAATCACTGGAGCAATCCTGCAAGATACCGAGTACTTTGCAGTAATTTGACATGAACTTATGAGCAGCATAAACTTAAAGTGTGCTCTCAAAGATAAAGATGCGCACAGGTTAAAGTGCTTTGCTGAATGGGAGATAAAATGGACAGAACTTTCTTGCCCTGTTTTGTGGTGAGGTTTTGAGCGATATTATTCTGTAAGTATAGAGGATAGGTTTTCTGAAATTTGAAATGCTTATTTTAACAAATTATTTTCGCCCAGGTACATACCATGTAGTTTCCCCTCATCCCCCCTTAGAATAAAAGGAAACTAATTCAACAGCAGTATAGGATCTGGGGATTTTTTTTCAGCATGCCAGAGACTCCTCTATGGAGAAGGTCTGACTTATGAGGCCAAATTCAATCTCATTAATCATATTCATCTCCACTGAAATACATGTAATTAGAAACATTTATTGCCTTGCAAGACTGTCTTAGAATCATAGAATCATAGTATCACAGGGTGGGCTGGAAGAGACGTTAAGGCTCAACCAGTTCCAACCCCCTGCCATGGGCAGGGACACCTTCCACTAGACCAGGTTGCTCCAAGCCCCATCCAACCTGGCCTTGAACACTGCCAGGGATGGGGCAGCCACAGCTTCTCTGGGCAACCTGTGCCAGGGCCTCACCACCCTCACAGGGAAGAACTTCTGCCTAAGAGCTCATCTCAATCTCCCCTCCGTCAGGCTAAAGCCATTCCCCCTTGTCCGGTCCGTACGGGCCCTTGTAAATAAATAACATTTGTACATTATATTAAAGATCTTCATGTAAGTAAGAATTAAGATGCAGGGCTGTGCTGTAAGGTGGGGTGGGATAACAATACATGCGGACATGTATTTCCTGAGCAGGAAGATACAGATATTATCCAGAGGAGGCCTGTTCACCGGTGCAATTTACTGCAGAGGGTGAGGAAAACATGAGGCGGAGGAGGGGGAACAGGCACTGGGCAGGTTTGACTTTTGTCTATCCACATCTGATGAGTTCTGCTCAGACCAAGGAAAAGCAGGACAAGGTAGCAAACTCCAGAAGCACCAGCTATGCATTTTATGCAGCAAAGATTATATTAATGTTTGTCCAAAGTAGAGAGGCTTTGCAGTCCCTTGAAAAATTCAGTGTTTCTGCCTGTGGGGGATATTTTGGAAATATCTGCTTTTTAGTGTATTCCTCAGGCAAAACAATCATTTTTCAACAGCTAAGAATAAAAGTCAACCCTGTCAGGGTTGGTTTAGAAATTTATAGAGAGGAACATAAAATATCGAAGGCCACAATATTCTTTCTTCTGCTCCTGTTCAAATCTGGCACAGATACAGAAATTAAATATCAACGCAGTCTGTCTCTAGACCTTCTGTTTTCCAACAGTGACTTCAATTTTGTTGTTCAGCTTTCTTACAAATCGATTAGTGCTAAACACTGAGCCCTGCCACCGACGCATCCAGCCCCACAGCTTCATGTGTATCATTCAGCTTTCTATTAAGTTCTATTCAGTTTCTGTTGATTTTCACAGATGTAAAGTTTTATTTCCCATGACTTTGCTTTTTTCCTCTTGATCTCCATTGCTGTTTTGTTTTGTTTTGTTTTTTTTTGTCAGTGTTGTGGTTTAAACCCGGTCAAGCAACTGATTCACTCACTCCCCCCATCTTATATCCCTGTCCCTACTCCCAGAGGGACGGGGAGGAGAATCAAAAGAATGCAACTCCCACGGGTTGAGATAAGAACAGTTTAGTAACTAAGGTATAACACAGATCACTACTGCTACCACCAATAATAATAATGATAAAGGAAATAACAAGGGAAGAGAATACAACACCTCACCACCAGCCAACCGATAACTAACCTCCCCCAGGCCCGACCAAGCACCGACCCATACCTCCTCCAACCCTGCAGTCCTAGCCCTTCTGGGTAACTTTAAGTTACCTCCTGGGCATGATGTGCTGTGGTATGGAATACCTCTTTGGTCAGGTTGGGTCAGGTGTCCTGTCTCTGCTTCCTCCCGGCTTCCCCTCCTCCCTGGCAGAGCATGAGCCTCACAAAGTCCTTGGCCAAACCAAAACATCCTTGTTATCAGCTCTGTTCCAGAGCCGAAAGTCAAAACACTGCACCGCACCAGCTACCAAGGAGAAAAATGACTGTTACTGCTGAACCCGGGACAGTCAGTCTTGTAATCACTTTACCTTCAGATATGTTCCCCTCCTTCCTTGCCTCTTGTTTCATTTTCCCTTCCCTTTCCTCTAACATTCCATTGCATTTTCCTCACATCCCTGTTGTTAAGCCTTCCTCCTTCATTCTGACTCCCATTTTCTGTGATCACTTTCCAGTTTTCCCTGCTCACATAGCCATGCTCAGCCACTCTGCCTTTGCAGACAGTGATGCTATCACCAGGTCGCTGATATTCACTCTGCAGCCAGCATGTCCTCACTTGTGTGCTGCGAGGCTTTACTTCAACAGGACACAATAAGGCACTCAATTGGGTAGTGCAAATCTCTGGACTCTGAAGTCTGACTCGGAGGCGCTTTTCTTTCCAGAGAAGTGCCATAGACAGGTGTGACTGCTCTTTTGAGTACGAGAGGGCCAAAGAAATCTGTGTCAGGAAAGCTCAGGCTTCCTTTCCTTTACATGCTGTTGAATCACAGGCTGCCTTACAAAAGCACCGTCTCCACGCATTGCACACTGCAACTATGTGAGACTGGAGAGAAGACACCAATCCTGCATGCTATCCAGGGAATCTACTCACCAACAAATTGCTCAGTCCACTTTTTGCCACAAAGTCTGTTTAAAAGTGGATTTAAAATTATTGCCCATATGCTTGTTTTGAAACTTAACTAAAATACTTATTGCAGATATAATTTCATATGTGTTATTTAGTATTTTGAGCAGTGTATGTACTGTAACAGTATTTTTTCCTGCTTTCAACTCTTCAGCCTCTCTTATTTCAATGCTTGTGATTCATAAAAATATAGTTGTGCAATGACTCTCTGTTAGAAGTATGACATGGCCCAAATACTGTTCTGACCTGCTCCACATGCAGTTATTAACCCAGTAAGTCACATGAAAGTCCTCTGCGAGGATCCCTGCCTGTATAGAAAACTGCCTGCCCTCTTGAGTGCACAAACCAGCAATGAAACACAGGCTGCTGCACATCCCAGATGCTGGGTTGTGTTCTTTACAGTGTGTTTCCCATAAAAACACAGAGCAATGAGAATTAGCTGACAGAGATTGTGTTCCTGTTGGTATGGATGTGGTGGCCAGAAGGCCTCAATTGTGGAGTGAGCCCAAGCAGTTGCTCCTAGCCTAAAGCTGTTGGTGCAAATCTTATTTACCCTGCATGTAGGGAGGGATGAGCCCCATTCTCAGCTGCTTGTGCACAGCCACCTACTTCTCTCTACTAAGTGCTCTTAACCTAAGTGAAATATTTTGCAGCCTTATAAGGTTTCTCTAAGTAACCTGCCATACTGGTACATGAAAAATGCTTCTTTACTATTTTATGAAGGCTGGTGTATTTTCAGACATGACTGCATGCATTTGTGTTAAATCAAATCTGCTGAGTGTTTCTGTATGTGGGCTAACAAAAATGACTGCTCCAGCTGGAGGCATTGCAGTGACCTATTAGCCTGAATTTCATTCCTCAATCTTCCTGTATTTAAAATTCAATTTAGCTGCCTGCATGCTCTGCCAATTAGCTGTTATATTATTTATCTCTTTATTTCTTCAAGTGTCATTGTAATGAAAGATTAAATGAAGGAGTTTATTCTTAGTTTTAAGTGTCATGTAAACATCCCTTAAGTGGAAATTATTACTCAGAAAGCTCTTTTCTGTAAGGAATGTGCCCATACATGCAAGTTCTGGCAAGGATGGGCCCTCAGACTGCCGTGAGAACTCTTCCATAGATAAAGTTAGTGACATAAGTAATTGTTTGCAGGACTAAGCCCACATACAATAAAAGTGAAAGTGAGAGAAACAGAAGTTTGCAGAGGTGTTAGTCCATGATGTATGATGGTGTATTTGGAAGAGGTAATTTATTCTCTGGCATTCATAAAATTTATACTGTAACTGTATATGGCAAGTGTCAATATAAATACAAAAAAAAGAAAGTTCAGAAAATATATTCACCTAAATCTCAATGATTCAAAATAAAAAGAGATAACACAAGCACCCAGAATTGCAACAGTGAAGTGCACAAAGCTTTGTTGACTTCTGTGGCACTACTTATATGATGAAAGTTACCTATAGTCCTAAGTGTTCTCATTATTATGTTCTATTAACATCATCTCTCTTCTATGAAAAGTATTAGTGCCCTTTAAAAAGAAAGACGATCCTGCTAAGGATCTCATGAAAAGCCACTGACTAGCTCACTGAGTTACGCATTTTGTAAGGGAACACATGTGCATTTCTGTTAGTGGAATCCTTTTAGGGGTTGACTGCTTGCACAGCCATCTCTAAGCAGCGAGTAGTGCACACTGATTCACATCAAAAAAACCTTTAGGAAGCCCCTTTTTTTTTGTACTTTTCTCACCTCTTGCTCCAGAGAATGTTAATCTGCAGGTGACCTATTCCACTAGTAAATTATCCCGCACTGTCTGCATCCCTGTGCCTGCTGAAGAGCTCAGGGTCTCTGTCGATCCAGTGCCCTTATCTCATGCTGTACCTGCTAAAGAGATGCAAGATGATTGAATGTGGGAATTGAGAACTACTCTTACCCCCATGCAGTAAGGCACAGCCCACCTTTATTATTATTTTCCAGTCTTTCTGTTAGCAGATAAAACCAACTGGAATGTTTTTTTTTCTCGTAAGATGATAAAGTAATTTGCAGATTTTGTTTTACTCACTCCACTTTTGTGCCTACACTGCACATGAAATTATTGTTAGTAAAAGTATAAAACTATAGGATTTTATTTATAAAGAAATTTACTTAAGAAAAGGGAAAACATTGGGAAGGAGGTCAGGTTCTGCATTTTCCTCTCCTGGTGTCATGATGAAGAGCAAGAGTGTTTTCCATGCTTTGGAAAGCAGCATGGAAGATGAAGGTGAAAGCTAATACCGGCCATTTCCTGCAGAATTCTCTGGACAGCCTCAAGGACAGTGTTCTGTGGTGGCTTGTGTCATTTCCCAGCTCAAGCCTTCCTTGTTTCTCATGCTGCTCATGCACCTTTTAGAGGAGTTCTTCTGGTTGTGTTTGCTGCCATCCCCCATTTTGGTGTTTATGTAAGGGGGGAAAGCACCAGACTGACTTATTACTTGACGCACTTAGAAACGCAATAGCTCATTATGCTTTGACTTCATTATGACTAAATGCGTGTCCTGATTGAAACAGGAAGTTTTTGTATGATTTGCTTATTCTGCAATATTTATGAATCCTTTTCTTCAAAGTATAGACTCTGATTGATCTGTTCACAGCAGCCCTGTTTAATAAATTATCTTTTTTACAACAGTTATGATAATTGCAGACTTAGCAGTGAAACAACACAAATTCTCCCATTAGTTCCTACTTTGTGGAAGACTAGCCAGAAATTGCTCATGACCTGTGAACCATTTCAATTTGTCTTCATTTATACTATCTCTCCAAAAACTACCCTCTGCTGCTGTCTACCACATGTAAAGGATAAGATCAAAATGAGACAGTATTGCACTGGTAAGCCAAAATCAGACTTGGGTTTCAATTCATCTTAAGGATAAGCTTACAGACATACGGTGTGACTGCTCAGTGGGCTTGAAATGCTGGGGCACATGCTGAAGATAGGAGGAATGTCTTCCTGATACCAATTTATTGGTAAACTAATATTCAGTGCAAACAGAAGGGCTCTGCTGTTTGTGTATTATCCCCTCCCACCCTAAAAAGTATTTTGGCTTGTCAGTGTAAATACATGGATGGGAATGGGAAGCCAGGGAAGGACTCTATCTTTTTCAGCGTGGACATTTGTCCTGACATTACTCCTGGAAAGGAGGGGAATGCACGAGTGGTCAAAGCATATTCTCCATAGAGGATGCCAATTTGCTTACCTATAGCAAACAGATGTCCTTGCTGATCTATACTGATCTGCTTTTCCAGACAGAGACTTACAGGTCTCTGCTGTATTCTGTGCATGTCTTAATAGCAGCTTACTATTAATGTGTAATCCCCAAGGCTGATTTTTAGAAAAATTCTGTTGCTGTCCACCAGAAAATACTGCATGCCAGATGCTAAATGTTCCTTCCTGGCAGTGTTTTAACCAGTCATGTGCAGTTTACATTAATAAAGCAAGTGGTCTCCAAAACACAGCTCTGAAATCAAAAATTAAAACCCTTGCTTTGCAGCAGAGCATCTTGTGCCTCCTTCAGCCACAAATGCGGATGGATGCATTTGATCAGCAGCAACTGGCTTTGGGTTTACATCCTGTTTTCTGTTCTGCAAATGCCAAGTGAAGGCCTGATTAGGATGCTGAACATATTGTTAGCAAAATCACTTATAAAGTGAACACTTCCCCATGCTTATTAAGCAGTGTCTCGCTGCATGGTGAAATTGTCATTACAACGCAGAGCACTGGAGCAGGGGAAGTGACAGGCAATGCTGAAGGTCCATCTGCCTGTCCAGTGCATGTCTACGCTTCAGCTGGAGTCACCAGGAAGGTGGGACTTGTTGAGGTTCTAGGTTCCTGTTGACATTCAGCTGTCATGGCTTCGTTGCCTGCATGCCTTACCTCCACTGACACATTCAAGGGTACTTTAAGGCTGCCACAAAGAGCCAGTCAACTGATACCACTGCACTCCCCCCGGTGCTTGCCTGGGACTGTTGATACAGTCTCACATTTATTCATTAGCTGAGTCACTGAAATCGTGGCTTGCCCAATGTCAACACAGCTCGTAACAATGCTGGCTTAATTGCTTAAGCCAAAAATTTAGCTACTTCTTTTTAAAGTTCTGCATGTTGTTCTCTAATGAAAGTAGTTTTATCTGCATCTTAATGGCAGGCCATTTGTGCCCAATGAAAGATTACCTGAAGAACCCTGACATTTAACACACTGGTTTAAATACAGGCTGCTGCAAAGAAAAAGTATACAGAAAACACGTAAGCAAGGGAGAAAATGTGGGTATTTATTTGTTCTGAAATGCAATTGCTCAGAAATAGTCTGAGCAAATGGCAAAAAAGGGGAAATCCTAACCTTGGGTCAGGGGAGAGACAGCGTTAAGAGCTCTTTGAGCTTTGCTGGTCCTATAGAAAAAAACACTAATGAACCTATTGAAGTTTACCAAACTTTGGATGACAACTTAAGTAGTGGTGCTTTTCTGAGAGGTGATGGAAAAGTATGGTGTCCTGGGTTCAGCAGTAGCAGTCATGTTTTTTCCTTTGTGTTAGCTGGTGCAGTGCTGTGTTTTGACTTCTAGTTTTGAGAACAGCGTTGGTGAAGCCGATGTTTTCGGTTGTTGCTAAGTGATGTTTACCCTGACCAAGGACTCTGTGAGGCTCGTGCTCTGCCAGGGAGGAGGGGAGGCTGTGAGGAAGCAGGGACGGGGCGCCTGACCCGGGCTAGCCGGGGAGGTATTCCATACCACAGCACGTCATGCCCGGGGTGAGGGGTAACTGGGAGTTACCCGGAAGGACAGGAGCTTCCGGGTGGAACTCGTTTTCTTGGCCGGTGGTATCGTATTCTCTTCCCTTGTTATTTTCCCTTATCATTGTTTTAGCTGATAGTAGCGGTGGTGATTTGTTGCTGGACTGTTCTTGTCTCAACCCGTAGGAGTTGCACTCTCTCGATCCTCCTCCCCGTTCCTCCGGGAGCGGGGAAGGGGAGAGCCCCGGTGCAGGGAGGGGGGGGGGAGACGAACACGGACCTTGATTGTTGTCAGCTTGGCACCACTCACTGGGAGTGAGTGAACAAGTTACCTGACTGGGTTTAAACCACGACAGTTCTTTTTGGCGCCCAACGTGGGGCACGAGGGGTTGAGATAAGAACAGATCTGACTGGATTGATAGTCACTCGTCACAATGCTGATTTATTGGCTCTCAAGGTTTTTCCTCTTGATCTCACAGTTTCAGTATACCATATCTTACGTCCATCCGGTATTGGCTGTATTAGTGTTTTTCAAGTGTGGGGCTTGGGCTAAGGTTTTTATCCCATTGTACTTTATGGTAATGACTTGTAATACAATAGAATCATTGATCATGAAACTGATCTGGCTTATGTTCCCAGTGTGGTCACCACCTTTATACTTTGGGAGGTATATGATGGAGGTGCTTAGCAATTACACATCTTTTTTCTCCTTCTCAGGTGCTCAACCTGTGAAGGAGACATCCTTTTACCCTCCTAGTCGTTCCCCCAGACCATTTACATTTGAGAGTTTTGAATTTTTTAAATGGCCTTTTAATGCTCTTGAGACTTGTTTGCTGATGGTGATGGGAATCACCATGCTAACACGCATACAGAGTGTGTTTTGCCCACTACTGATTTCAAGAGTTAAGCAGATTCAGGTTTGGGTCTTGTCTGGGGTCAAACGACGATGTAGGAGGACCGAGAGATTTTCCCAGAGGCTGGACAGCCATGAGTGGCAGGGTGTGTGGGATAGTATGGGCAAGTATCTAGGTCAGTGGGCCCCCCCAGTATTTTGGAATTTCACTACCGAACAACTGCAAAATCCAGAAGAATTAGTAAAACACTTAAATGAGGTGTGTGGTCATTCTGGCCATACCAGAGATGGACAAATCACGGCAACGTGCTGGGGCTTGGCCTATGCTTACAGGGCCTTGTTCAACACTATCCAGCACCTTCAAAAGGAAAAGAATGTCGGCGGATTTGAGGGCAAAGCGACAGTCGCTACTCAAACTTTGGCTGCAATGAACTGCGCAGCTACCCCAGTGGCAAGTACAGCAGCTGCTCAAACTTCAACTGCAACAGACAGCGCGGTTACCCCAGCTCCAAGCACGGTAGCTACACCACCCCCAGCAACAAGTACAGTCGCTACTCAAACCACAGTGATAATCACTGCAGCCAAACCAGAGGACCAATTCGTACCAATATCGGTTGCCCCTGTACGCAAGAGAACAAGCAAAAAGGAGGCAAAAAGGGTGAAGCGAGATGAAGAACCAATGAATTCACCACCCGGTCCAGAATCTGATCAGGAGTCATCCTCACATGACGAAGAAGAAGAAGAAGAGGTAACTTCTCGACCTCGGACCTCAACCGAGCTGCGGAATATGCGAAAAGATTTTACCCGTCAACCAGGGGAGCACATCATCACCTGGTTACTCCGATGCTGGGACAATGGGGCCGATGGTCACGAACTAGAAGGTACAGAAGCCAAGCAGCTGGGATCACTTGCTAGAGAAGGGGGAATTGACAAAGCAATTGCAAGAGAGAAAAAGTCCCTCAGCCTTTGGAGGAGGCTCTTGGCAGCTGTGAAAGAAAGGTTTCCGTACAAGGACGATGTTACGAGTCGTTCGGCCAAGTGGACTACTATAGACAAAGGCATCCAGTCTCTGAGGGAATCGGCCATCGTAGAGATGATCTATCACATCAAGCCGAATAACGGGGATACACCTATAGATCCAGATGAAGTTGAATGTACACGACCCATGTGGCGAAAACTTACACGGAATGCACCGTCATCATATGCCCATTCATTGGCAACAGTGACCTGGAATGACATAGTACCACTAACAGTGGATGAAATGGTTCATAAACTCCGAGAGTTCGAAGACAATCTCACTCCTTCCATCATCTCAGCTGTGAAAAAACTGTCCCAGGACCTCGACAAATTGAGGGACGATGTATCTGATTTATCCAGCTCCTCACGTGTACCAACACGCGTCTCAGCTATTAACAAAAGACGTCCTATTGTTCAAGAGAGGAGATACAGAAGGTATACGCCACGGGGTACCCTATGGTTTTACCTGCTGGATCACGGAGAAGACATGACAAAGTGGGATGGAAAACCTACTTCAGCTTTGGAGGAACGGGTGAGTGAACTGAAGAGGGGAGCAAGGGCCAAGACTGATCGTCCCATGAGAGCTACGGCTTCAGTTTCTGGTGAGCAGTTTCCCAGATGGAGTGGAAGAGCTGATTTTACTCCAGCTCCTGTGATAACGAAGAATAATCCCTTTCAACACGACTTAAGTGTCCAATGCTGTGACGACCATTAGAGGGGCCCTGCCTCCAGCCAGGTGGAGGTAGGGGACAATCGGATTTACTGGACTGTGTGGATCAGATGGCCTGGCACATCAGTCCCACAGAAGTATAAGGCTCTAGTAGATACCGGTGCACAGTGTACCCTGATGCCATCAAGCTGTCAAGGGGTGGAACCCATCTATATTTCTGGAGTAACAGGAGGATCCCAAGAGTTGACTGTGCTGGAGGCTGAAATCAGCCTGACTGGGAGGGAGTGGCAAAAGCACCCTATTGTGACTGGTCCAGAGGCTCCATGTATCCTCGGCATAGACTACCTCAAGAGAGGGTACTTCAAAGACCCAAAAGGGTACCGGTGGGCTTTTGGTATTGCTGCTTTGGAGACTGAGGAAATTGAGCAGCTGTCCACCTTGCCTGGTCTCTCAGAAGATCCCTCTGCTGTGGGGTTGCTGAAAGTTGAAGAACAACAAGTGCCAATTGCGACCACAACAGTGCACCGGCGGCAATATCGCACCAACCGAGACTCCCTGATTCCCATCCATCAGCTGATCCGTAGACTGGAGAGTCAGGGGGTGATCAGCAGGACCCGCTCACCCTTCAATAGCCCCATATGGCCAGTGCGAAAGTCTAATGGAGAATGGAGACTAACAGTAGACTATCGTGGCCTGAATGAAGTCACACCACCATTGAGTGCTGCCGTACCGGACATGCTAGAACTTCAGTATGAGCTAGAGTCAAAAGCAGCCAAGTGGTATGCCACGATTGATATTGCCAATGCATTTTTCTCCATTCCTTTGGCAGCAGAGTGCAGGCCACAGTTTGCTTTTACTTGGAGGGGTGTCCAGTTCACTTGGAACCGACTGCCCCAGGGGTGGAAACACAGCCCTACCATTTGCCATGGACTGATCCAGACTGCACTGGAACAGGGGCAAGCTCCAGAACACCTGCAATACATTGATGACATTATTGTGTGGGGCGATACAGCGGAAGAAGTCTTTGAGAAAGGGAGGAAAATAATCCAAATCCTGCTGAAAGCCGGTTTTGCCATAAAACGGAGTAAGGTCAAGGGACCTGCACAGGAGATACAATTTTTGGGAATAAAATGGCAAGATGGACGTAGACAGATCCCCACAGATGTGATCAACAAGATAACAGCAATGTCTCCACCAACTAATAAGAAAGAAACGCAAGCTTTCTTGGGTGCAGTGGGGTTCTGGAGAATGCACATCCCAAATTACAGTTCGATTGTAAGCCCTCTCTATCATGTGACCCGGAAGAAGAATGATTTTAAATGGGGCCCTGAGCAGCAACAAGCCTTTGAGCAAATTAAACGCGAGATAGTTCATGCAGTAGCCCTTGGACCAGTCCGAACCGGACCAGATGTAAAAAATGTGCTGTACACTGCAGCTGGGGAGAACGGTCCTACCTGGAGCCTCTGGCAGAAAGCTCCAGGGGAGACTCGAGGTCGACCCCTCGGCTTTTGGAGTCGGGGATACAAAGGATCTGAGGCCAGCTATACCCCAACTGAGAAAGAGATACTGGCAGCCTATGAAGGGGTTCGAGCTGCTTCGGAAGTGATTGGCACTGAAGCACAGCTCCTCCTGGCACCCCGGCTGCCCGTGCTGGGCTGGATGTTCAAAGGCAGGGTCTCCTCTACACATCATGCAACTGATGCTACATGGAGTAAATGGGCTGCACTAATTACACAACGAACTCGAATAGGAAATCCCAGTCGTCCAGGCATTCTAGAAGTCATCATGGACTGGCCAGAGGGCAAAGATTTCGGAATGTCACCAGAGGAGGAGGTGGTGCGTGCTGAAGAGGCCCCACCATATAATAAACTGTCAGAAAGTGAAAAGCAGTATGCCTTGTTTACTGATGGCTCTTGCCGTATTGTGGGAAAGCATCGGAGATGGAAGGCAGCTGTATGGAGTCCTGGACGACAAGTTGCAGAAACTGCTGAAGGAGAGGGTGAATCGAGTCAATTTGCCGAGGTGAAAGCCATCCAGCTGGCCCTGGACATTGCTGAACGAGAAAAGTGGCCAGTACTTTATCTCTATACTGACTCATGGATGGTGGCAAATGCCCTGTGGGGGTGGTTGAAGCAATGGAAGCAGAGCAACTGGCAACGCAGAGGTAAACCCATCTGGGCTGCTGCACTGTGGAAAGATATTGCTGCCCGGGTGCAGAACCTGGTGGTGAAGGTACGTCATGTAGATGCCCATGTACCCAAGAGTCGGGCCACTGAGGAACACCAGAACAACCAACAAGTGGATAAAGCGGCTAAGATTGAAGTGGCTCAGATGGACTTAGATTGGCAACATAAAGGTGAATTATTTTTGGCCCGGTGGGCCCATGACACTTCAGGCCATCAAGGCAGAGATGCAACATATAGATGGGCCCGTGACCGAGGGGTGGACTTAACAATGGACACTATTGCCCAGGTTATTCATGAGTGTGAAACATGTGCTGCAATTAAACAAGCCAAGCGGTTAAAGCCTCTTTGGTATGGAGGACGATGGTTGAAGTATAAATATGGGGAGGCCTGGCAGATTGACTATATCACACTGCCACCAACCCGCCAAGGCAAGCGCCATGTGCTTACCGTGGTGGAAGCAACCACCGGGTGGCTGGAAACATACGCTGTGCCCCATGCCACTGCCCGGAACACCATCCTGGGCCTTGAGAAACAGATTTTGTGGCGACACGGCACCCCAGAGAGAATTGAGTCAGACAATGGGACTCATTTCCGGAATAACCTTATAGATATTTGGGCCAAAGAGCATGGCATTGAGTGGGTATATCACATCCCCTACCATGCACCAGCCTCTGGGAAAATCGAACGGTACAATGGGCTGTTAAAAACTACACTGAGAGCGATGGGTGGGGGAACTTTCAAGCATTGGGATACACATTTACCAAAGGCCACCTGGTTGGTCAACACCAGAGGATCTGCCAACAGGGCCGGCCCAGCCCAGTCAGAACTTTTACATATTGTAGAGGGGGACAAAGTTCCCGTGGTGCATATGAAGAATTTGCTGGGGAAGACAGTCTGGGTTATTCCTGCTTCAGGTAAAGGCAAACCCACTCGTGGGATTGCTTTTGCTCAGGGACCTGGATATACTTGGTGGGTAATGCGGGAAGATGGGGAAGTCCGATGTATACCTCAAGGGGATTTGATTTTAGGGGAAAACAGCTAGTGAACTCAATTGTATGCTGTTGCCTGCTGTGTAATGCTTTTATAGCCCATCAACTAGATGTCTCCAGGTCACCAGCGACTGGCCCTGACTTCCCTCCAGCCATCATCCCAACAGAGAATGAACTTGGAACATCATGGACCGAATGGACTCGGCAGCATTATAGGGATTGGTCCATGCACTAAGAAAATGATTTTTTTTCCTCTTGGTCTGTATGTATATGGATGTATATATGTGGGAGAGCGATGGTGTATTGAAAATGTGGGATCTGAGCACGACGTGAATGGTATGGAATAAGGGGTGGATAATGTCCTGGGTTCAGCAGTAGCAGTCATGTTTTTTCCTTTGTGTTAGCTGGTGCAGTGCTGTGTTTTGACTTCTAGTTTTGAGAACAGCGTTGGTGAAGCCGATGTTTTCGGTTGTTGCTAAGTGATGTTTACCCTGACCAAGGACTCTGTGAGGCTCGTGCTCTGCCAGGGAGGAGGGGAGGCTGTGAGGAAGCAGGGACGGGGCGCCTGACCCGGGCTAGCCGGGGAGGTATTCCATACCACAGCACGTCATGCCCGGGGTGAGGGGTAACTGGGAGTTACCCGGAAGGACAGGAGCTTCCGGGTGGAACTCGTTTTCTTGGCCGGTGGTATCGTATTCTCTTCCCTTGTTATTTTCCCTTATCATTGTTTTAGCTGATAGTAGCGGTGGTGATTTGTTGCTGGACTGTTCTTGTCTCAACCCGTAGGAGTTGCACTCTCTCGATCCTCCTCCCCGTTCCTCCGGGAGCGGGGAAGGGGAGAGCCCCGGTGCAGGGAGGGGGGGGGGAGACGAACACGGACCTTGATTGTTGTCAGCTTGGCACCACTCACTGGGAGTGAGTGAACAAGTTACCTGACTGGGTTTAAACCACGACATATGGTGAGACAGAAAGCAGAAAATGTGCATCTTTATTAACTGCTTTCCTGCACTATCCCTACAAAAACTGTTGACAATTGTTTAGTCAAAAAATGTGCTTTAATTGTAAGCACAGTTCTTTAATCAAAAAGTTTCATTTTGGGAAATGAATTCACATAGAAGAAAATATAAAACAAGGAAAGCCTGTCTGCTGTGTACTAGGAGAAACTGCTGCTTTTACAATGAGGCTGGGGGAAAGTTTGTTTTCTTTGAATATCTTTTGGACACATTTATTTTGGTGTTTGTCTTGATGCTTGCTCAAGGACTTGGACAACCAGATCTCACCACCACAGTAAACTTCACCATTGCATCGACTGTATATCAAAAACTGTTGGTTGCTAAATGGTGTATACAAAAATACAGGTTTTGCTGTACCAGGCTATTGCCTCACATGTTTTTTTTCCTGTCTCCTTTCCTGTGTACTGCTGGAGTTCCTTTGTCTCAGAGCTGGTGCAGCAGAAACTGCAGCAGAGCAAACTTACCACCAGCGTGCCCCAAAAGATGGGGAGGGAGGAACCACCTGGACAAGCTGTAAGCTGGTGAGACAGTCGACGGGGGTGCCAATTAGTGTCAATTGTTGCCATCATTCTCTGATATGGACACCTGTCCATTGGGAACCAGCATCCAACTGCCAAACTAATTTAGTAGAAAGCAATGAATAAGCACCAGCTAAAAAAGTCTCCAGTTGCACAGCAGCTGTCTGAACTGGCCTGAAAAAGGCCTAAAAAGGCTGTGCATGGAGAAGGTAATGTGCTGTTGGCAATGGTGTAGTATTGTACTCAATTTATGAAAAAGTGTATTGTCACATATCATCATCATGAGGATGATCTAAAGGCTGGAGCAGCTCTGCTCTGGTGACAGGCTGAGAGAGCTGGCCTGATTCAGCCTGGAGAAGAGAAGGCCCCAGGGAGACCTTAGAGCAGCTCTAGTGCCTGAAGGGGTTGGCAAGAAACCTGGAGAGGGGCTTTGGACAAGGGCCTGTAGGGACAGGACAAGGGGGAATGGCTTTAACCTGACAGAGGGGAGACTGAGATGAGCTCTTAGGCAGAAGTTTTTCTCTGTCAGAGTGGCGAGGCCCTGGCACAGGTTGCCCAGAGAAGCTATGGCTGCCCCATCCCTGGCAGTGCTCAAGGCCAGGTTGGATGGGGCTTGGAGCAACCTGGTCTAGTGGAAGGTGTCCCTGCCCATGGCAGGGGACTGGAACTGGATGAGCTTTAAGGTTCCTTCCAATCCAAACCATTCTATGGTTCCATGATTCTATGTAGGTGACAATTGATGTTCGGGTGTTGATGCTAAGAGGCATTGGAGAACAACAGTTGTCTCCAGGTGAGGAACCGCTATCTACCCTCCTCTGAGAGTGCCACCTACCTCCAGTTAGCCTTACTCTTTACCACCCAGGACTTTATAATTTAATTTGGATCTCCAGTGGAAAGCTGCAATCCCAACATCCCCATCACCACTGCATGAGTTAGCAGGTTTTAAATTCACCAGACCTGATAACCTGCCTTAGTAGCCGGTCAGGACTTTTTTAACGGGTGGCCAGAAAGATCTGCCTTGTGTCTTTTTGCCTCCTTCACAGCTATTGCAGGACAGACTTGGTAGCTGAAGGCCTAACTCCTTTAAGTCTATGGCTCAGACAGAGATCCATATTTAATTTGTCAAAAAACAGTACAGTTGAAAGCTAAAAGAGCTGTTACTTAGAGTATCTGGTGGTAGATAGTTCCTTTGCTGTATTTATAAACAAAATTAAAGCTATTTAATCCCAGTTAGTCTGTGTGTTCCTTCCTCGTACATCCAAGGAAAGAATAGCTCCTGTATTCAGTCATGATCATGCATCCAAAGGTTCCCAAGTTCATTACTATGCGCTTACAAGTGCATAAGCCTTGACTTCATGTCACACTACACCATTGCAACTGAGAAGGTTTAAGTAGGCCTTCTCTCCACTTCTTCCAGTTTTCTTTAAACCAATGCATAGATGAAGCCAGGGATGTCCTGTAGCTTTCAATAAAGCCATTGTCTGAATTTAGGCACTGACTGAATTCCCATTGCTCCAGAATAAATTAGTCAATTTCTTTAATTTAGCCTTGCCAAACATTTGGGTTTAACCTGAACAATGTGTGATTCTTGCTAGTTTCCAGCTTTATGGGTTACATGAATCCTTAGAAGTCTAGGTATAAATAAGTGTATTCTTGTGAGGATACTAACACATTGTCAAAGCAGTATTTCATCCACCCACAAACCCCATCTGAAACAGGTAACAGAAAAATATTCTATTGCATTACAAAGAACACCACTCTGAGCCCCACGGGGATGGAAACACCACTATGTCGTGCATCTGGCTTTGCTTGCAGGAGGCAAGTTAGGCAGCGCTGTGACTCTACAGAGAGCAATGGTCATGGCCCAGATAAATCTGCTCTGACTACGTTTTGTGCTATGTTTGCTGGGAAAATTAAGAAAAAAGAAAGAGGTGCTAAATTACTGGGAAATAATAGAACAATAACTAGAACAGCAAAGATCTTCAGGGTAACACAGTGACTTTATTTGCTTAGAAGATTTTCCACCACTTTGTATGCATGTATGTCCAAACACAAATACACTGTCAGCATCACAGTATTCTTAACCAATATATCTGTGGGTGTTTTTCTACCATCTGCACCTGTATTTCTGAATGAATTACAAGGCCATGCTAGTGAAAAACAAAAGCCTAAAAGTAGGTTTCTGAATTGATTATGCCTGTTTTGGATGTGCTGTAAACCTAGCAGTTCCTATGGCATCAACAGGAATTGCAATGACTGATTTTTTTGTCAAATCAGGTTACTTAGAAGTAAAATTTTCTAAAATACCTGAACAGATTTATAGGAGAAATAAAATCTTTTGTTAACCCAACTGGCACATGGATAAAAAAGGGAACCTTTCAGGTATGTGTTCACTTCCTAACATCCCAGTCACAGATACTAATTCTTCTTGTAAACTTTGCCTTCTGCACTGAGGTCACCATGACCACAACATAATTATTGGAAAATTGACTTTTTATATTTGTGGGCCTATAATTAAGCTCCATTTTATGACTGGCATGACTATTTACATTCTTGCTTAGGACATTCCTAATTTATAGTGACTGTGTATTGGGATTAAGCTGGTTTCAAGCTGTGTTGCTCTTTTGGTTCTTCCTATTTTGTTTTCTTTCTGTATTCCATTTTGTCCTAAAAAAACCCTTGTATTTCAATAGCTTTTTTCCATTTTGTAGGCCTAAATCTGTTATTGACAAAATTGATGAGACCTACCTCACTGATGTCTGAAGAAGCCATATTGTTGGGATAAAATATATCAAACAAACGTTCTTCTTGTGATTTTAAAGGCTGGTTCATGGATAATTTTCTTTTATAGTTCAAGTTGCCTCCTCGTGGACATAACTCATTTGCACTCTTCTACATCTCAAATAAGGAGTAAATAGTATGATGTATCACACAAATGTCACATCAGGCCATTCATTAATAAAGGAAGTGTGTAGCTGCATCAATATTGCAAAAATAATGTTTGGGCTTTTCTGAATAAACAAATGATACAGAAAATGATACAGAAAATGTCTGTATTTAAGAGCCAAGAAAGTCTTCGGTGGTCTGACACACTTGTGTAAATTATGTCAGGAGCTAAGCAATCTGATTCCTTCTCCCTTTTTTGACCAAGACATCTACATCTGGTCTTACTGTAGTAATAGTTATTTCTATTTTTGCTACATCCTGCTAATTACACCAAACCAGACTCATATACTGTTAGAGCAAAGTTAACAAAGAGTAGTAAAAATCAGTCTTCTGAAACTCAAACTGCTATTAGACCAGATTGTGACATTTTTGCAGTTGTAATAGATGCATTTTTTGTTGTGCAAAACTAGACATTTTAATTACGTTATCTAGCTCTTTAGATAAACAAATAATTTTTAAGGCATAAAAGACTTGCTGTATAATTTCCTTTTATATTTCAACAGCACAGAGGCAAACCACACAGTTTACAAAGAAGAAATTTAGATAATATTTTGCTCTTGCAGGTTAAAAAAATAAAAGGAGGAGGGTGGAATAGAGGGTGAAGAGGAAAAGGGGTGGTAGTAGCTTACTATTGAAATAGTGCAATTTTTCATAGTAGGATTGCTGAAATGCTCTATGAGCTATTTTTTAATCTTGAATGAGAATTATTTGATGGGTCTACCCAGTAATTAGCAAAATAAATAATCAAGACAACTGATTCTTTTCTACTGGGTACTCTAAGAAACCCAGCACATCTGTTAACGGCACAGAGTTAAGTAGTGTGCAACTGACTTGCTGTGTCATAGCAATGCTCATAGTGTCTGTTAGGAAAGAAAAAAAAAGCCATCAGTGTGTTAATAGCTAAGTTCATGTAAAAATAAATTAATATTTATCCAGTAGGAGTAGTAATGGAGTTTTGCTATTGAATTCAGTGGCCTGTGATGTCGTTGGCAATGAACACAACGACATGCTGATCTGTGCCTGGCATAGAGAAACAGCTTATGGTGCCTTAACACAGTCTCAAATGAGCTTATTTTTAATAATCGCATAATTTGCCATCTGTAAATGATTTTTAGGTCTTTTCAGTATTCTTGCAGCTGAAAACCATGTTCGCATCTCAAATGTTTTGGGGTTGTTTATTGTTTGGCTTGCTGCTGATGGTTAGCAGAAGAGACACTTTCAGGTTCTGCTTGAGGAACCTCAGGGCTCTCTTTTAGGCAGTTCAGCCAGCGGAATTAAGCCTGACATGTTTCAACTCTATTTCTTTATAAAATAAACATTAGACAATGGTTTAGATTTCTAATAAAACTCCTGAACCGTGTGAGACTCAAACTTTCCCTGTTCCTTTACACATCTGTAAATAAAGACCATAAAAGCAGAGTACAACACAATAAATCAACACAAATTTGAAATCCACTGCAGCATATTAAATGGCGCGAGCTCACTGAAAGGAAGGGCAACCCTGCGGCTTCTTGCAGTTTGAAGCTAATTGTTTTCGTCAGGATGGGAACGTCTGGAAGTCCACTGTAGTGTCCCACCAGCAAGGATTCAGTAACTGAGCCGGCTTACGGAGAATGAGCCCACTTTGTAGCAACACAGCAGGCTCAGACACCACCTATTCTGCTCTCCAAACTGTCATGCATAACAACTTCATTGTGCTAAATTGAACTTGAAAGCAGCCAAAGGCTATGAGAAGGAGAGGCTAGGAGAAAAGCATGCTGTCAGCACTGGCAGAGGCTGACCTGGAAAGTAGGCTCAGAGACAGGAGAATAAAAGACCCGGGCCCAAGAACATAGCATATTGTTTCATTTTAAAGTATGATTCCCACACCAGAGAAAGTAGCAAATGTGATGTAAATTTATTTAAATAGATTCTGCTGCTTAAAAGTTTGCCAGCCGCTCTTATCCAACTTTCCCAGCTCTTTGATTCATTACTTACAGTGGGAATATAATGACATATAGTCATCATTGTAACAGCTTCTTTGCAGAGGCACAATGATGATTAGTAGCTAGTAGCAAATTTTCACATGGGCTCTGAAGCACTATAGTGTTAAGCAGCCAAACACTCCCAAATCCCCCTTTTCTGTTCCACTGAAAAGTCCTCTCCTTGTACCTTGCAGATATGAACAAAGCTAATCTTAATTCCAATCAGCTTTTCTCCAC
Organism: Pezoporus flaviventris; assembly: GCF_033815535.1. Taxonomy (NCBI): domain Eukaryota; kingdom Metazoa; phylum Chordata; class Aves; order Psittaciformes; family Psittacidae; genus Pezoporus; species Pezoporus flaviventris. Next base: position 489,590 of record NW_026892600.1, read on the forward strand.
GCAAAGAAACTTTTTCATAATTGATTCATGTGAATTTTTTTTTTCAGTCTTTCGCTGAGCCTGAGAGGTTTTCTTTGTGCTAGGGGAGGGAGGAAATAATTTCAGAAATAACTTGTTTTGCTTTGTTTTTCCTTCAAAATATATTTCAAGGCATTTCTCAGCTAGTTGAGTTAATGCACATTAAAAAGAAACACAAAACTGAAATGGAATACTTAACTTTCACTTCATTATAAGGTTATTAACCACAGCACTGTGGGATGAGCTCAGAGAAACAGGCCTAGTAATGTGAGTCAAAGACAGGAGAAAACCAACAATAAGCTGCTTCTATTTATTGTATCAACTCCTATTCCCAAGAGAAAGTTACAGCTGAAACTAGAATAGATTTATTTTCCTGTGCGGAATTATTTTTAAGTTAAACTTGAATAGAATTATTTTAGCAGAAATATTTAGAAATACTTTTTCATTTTAATGTTTGTCTAATGATGTTAATTTATTCTTTTTCCACAAATGTCCTTTCCACATTGATAGAGAAATTATACTTTTAGGGATGATTCAGTCCTCATTTATCACTTTCAGTGTGCTACAACTACACTTTGAGGGAATTGCACCTGATTTACACCAGGATGAACATAGAACAGATTAGCAGGATACAGTCTGGGTTGTTTATATGGGAAAACACTTTTAAAGAGAAAGAAAAATTTCAAAGTGCTATTAGAAAGCTAAAATTTACAAAGAATGCCAGTTTTGCTCCCCCTGTGGAAGAAATCAATTACAATTCCACAGCTCCACATGTGTATCACATACAGTGTTAAATGGTAGACTTTACACATTGCTGGTGTTCCAGTCATAGAATCACAGAATCATAGAATAGTTAGGGTTGGAAAGGACCTTAAGAACATCTAGTTCCAACCGCTCTGCCATGGGCAGGGACACCTCACGCTAAACCATATCACCCAAGGCTTTGTTCAACTTGGATTTGAGTACCACCATGGATGGAGCATTCACAACCTCACTGAACAACCCATTCCAGTGCCTCACCACCCTAACAGGAAAGAATTTCTTCCTTATATCCAATCCCCATTTAAGTTTTAATCCATTACCCCTTCTCCCATCATTACAGTCCCTAATGAATAGTCCCTTCCCAGCATCCTTATAAGCCCCCTTCAGATACTGGAAGGCTGCTATGAGGTCTCCACACAGCCTTCTCTTCACCAGGCTGAACAACCCCAAGTTTCTCAGCCTATCTTCATATGGGAGGTGCTCCAGTCCCCTGATCATCCTCATGGCCCTCCTCTGGATTTGTTCCAACAGTTCATGAAGTGCTATGCATCAGATTTGATTTGTCCAATCCAGGAAAGTATTTCCTTTTCATTTGCATATTAGGTATAACATAGATAAGAGTAGATTTTGGAAGGAACATCATACTTAATAATGAATAGTGTTTGTTGAAATCACTTTATACAGTAGATGAGGAATTAAATACATTCAACATCAATCTTCTTTTTCATGCAGTTTAAAAGAACACTTTGGGCAAGTTGCCCATAAGCTAGGGAAGTTTATCTTCTACAAGTTAAAATTTTCATCTTAATTTTGCCCCCAACATATTCTTTTGAAAGAATACAAAATATTTGTGAACATTTTCAATTATTTTTCATTTGTGGAAAATTTTCATTCTGTTTGTTTCTGGGTTAAAAGCTTCTAGTGAGGCAGTATGGCAGAATGGGTTTATGATTTTTATCAAGAATTTCTCAAGATTATTTAGTAAATAGCATTACATATCAAAATCTCTCAAGACGTCTAATTTTTACTAAATTTCTTTCTGTTGCAGCACTTCTGTTGTAGCACATAAAAAAAACCTTCTCTTTTATGTTTCAGAGATTTTTTTTACACTGGTTTTACTTAGCAGAATATCATGAGATTTAATAAACATGACTTAAGACTTGATTCAGGCTCATAGGATTTTTGTCAAGTTTTATTAATGTTGAATGAAATAAAGGCTGTATTACAAAGTTCAGGTTCTTTTGCTCTATCAGTGTGTAAGATACCTTCATCTTAACTGAAAATATTCTACACTACAGAATAACTTGCATTGTTTTCTGCAAGTAGTTTCATTATTTACATTTAACTGAAATTTTTTGGTATTTAATTGGGTTAAAAATAATGAAAAGTCTAATAGATATTGATGGCTTGTATTAAATAAAGCTTGCATTGCAGTTATTCAAGGGGGACTACCATTGAAAATACTCCTGGAGAAGTGGAAACCTAAACCTGCATATGGATGAGGGTGATTCATTAATTGGCTTATGGACCAGTTTATGGTTCTTTAGTGGAGTTACAAATCCACAGATCTACCCAGTGCCTCTGTGAGTGGTGTTTTTTATTTGGAACTCTGACTTTGCTGCAGAATATGTAAAATCTTGGGTAGTCAGCAAACTGTCCCATGACTATGCATCTGAAAAGCCTTATGCACATTGTTTATTTCAGCAACTATGCAGAATATATTCACACTCCCAATAGCATTACAGAGTGGTATGCAGATAACTGGCATGAGGGGTTAAAAGCTCAGACAACATATCCTTTTCAGGATGTGTCAAAACAAGCACATTCAACATATCAGCATGTTCGTGCATCGTAATGTACCTTTCCGGAGGGAGGGCGGCAGAATCGCAGCACAGCTAGGGTTTTACAGCTGAAAGTTATCACTTTTCAGTGTTATCTATGCACTGTTTTCACAAACCCAGTTTATGTAGCTGCAGTGATAGATGGGAAAACTTGTTCCTTTTACCAGCAGTCTCTAGTGATTTGTGGAGATAAGTCATACTACATAGTTTGTTGAAAATATTTGGCAGATGAGATCCAAGGGCATGTCCAGATATTCTTGGTTCCTGCAGGAATCTCAGGCTCATATCTCCAGCATACCTTACCATCTTCTGCTATACTGTAAGTTTTTAAGCCATAGGCTTCAGCTATCTTCCCTCACACTGAAGAATGTTCGTTCTCCTTCCACCACCTTCTCAGACCTGATGTGCCTACTAAAGTTGTATAATTTTCCTGTAAAGCTCACATTTATAAGGAAGAAGAGTGTCTGTATAATCCTCAGCTCTGCCTATCTAAAATTAAATTTTATTATTCCAGATCTACACAGTTGCACATTTCCGAGTTATTCTGTTTTCCTATCCAGTTCCAGATCATTACCTGTTTCCTCTGTGGGCTGTCAACCTTGTGATGCACCTAGATTGAATATCTGAATTAAAATTCTGCCAAAGCTGGTGAACAAATGCATTTAATTGTCTTGGAAAACAGCACTGTGAATGTACTGGCCTTATATTTTGTGCTTAGTTTCAGCTGCAATAGCCTCTTGAATAAAGAATCAAAAGAGCTATGAAGAAAACCTGTTTCAGTTCAAAGTCTTCCCAAGTATCCAGAAAACAGCATTTTACTTCTAAATGTCAGCTCTGAAAGTCATGAAAGACAAAAAAAGTCTTACAAAAGGTTACCTAGAAGAAGCCTTCATCTGCCATTTTCTGATTTTTATTTTTGCCCTTGTTTCTGCATATTCCTCAGGCCATCAGTAAAAACAATAAATCATAGGTATCGGTAATATCATAGGCACAGATATCTTGTGACATCATGTTTCTTGAATTACTCTTCTGGTCCCTTGCTGACAATTTCTCTTCATTGCTCTGAAGGCAGACATTGCTTTCTGTCCTGAATTTGACTATTCCTGTTTTGTCCCACTCTTACCTTTTACTTTCTGACTCTCATGGATCACCAGCCTTTGTATTCAATAAAGGACTTACTCAGAAAAGAGTCTCTTCCCAAGCATGGTACATCTTTTTCCTCCAAACTTTTTAAAGCAAACAGTCCTCTGCAAAGAAAAGAAGCACTTGGCATTCTTTAGGAAATAAGACAATGTGTCATCAATTATCAATAGAATCAGCACATGTTGCCTTTTGCCTGAACATGATGCAAAAAAAAAGCTCAGTAGAAGATGATGGAAGACAATGTGAGTAAACACTGACAGGAACTATTTTGGGAGGAAAACTGCATGTATTGTGATGGTGGAGAATAAAATACTCAGAAAGGACATGGAGAAGCTATGGATTATCACAGTTGATGATGGGAAGGAAGTAAAGCTGGAGATGACTGCTGGAGATATCAAAAAAGGATCAGTAGAATTAACATATAAAGGTGTCCTTCCTTCATCGGCTGACAGGAGATAACCTGTTCACGTTTTCCCATTGTGAAAGGATTTAAAAAGGTTTCAAGAAAGGCACTAGAAAATTGGAGTGGGAGCAATTTGAGATCAACAGAGTGATCAGAGTTCTGGGGAACTTGGCATATGGGAGAAAGGTTGAAAGAATTTGGTTTATCTGGCCTGGGGACAATAAGGCTCACGGGATCAAAGTAATCTCATATTTAAAAGGCTGTTACAGAGTAGAAGCTGTCCTTCCCATGGTGACAGCACAAAGGGCAAGGGACACAAGGTGCTTCAGGGGAAATGATGTCTAGATATAATAAAACTTCACTAAGAGCACTCTTAAACATCAGACCAGTTTGCCCAGGGAAGTAGTGGAGTCTACCTTGCTGGAAATAATTAATGACTTGGTTTCACAAGGCCATTGATAACCTAATCCAAAGCCCAGGAAGTTAAACCAGATGATCTATATAAGTCCATTCCAACCCATACTTCTCTATGATTCTGTGACTCACAACTAAGGCCAACTTTAGTATAGGGTTAAAATCCTAGAAGTAGGTTCATTTCAAAGGCCATCTTAAAAATTACCATACAATTAAAATATCAAAATAAACCCACATATTTTTAAATTACGTTCATTTAACAAGGGTAAGCTCTTTGACAGTTCTAAAAGATAGATAGGTTCCAGGATAATGTACTTAGTTCTTCAGCCAGCCATTTTCCACTCTCACCCCAAATCTCTGCCTTGCAGGTAGCTCTGTAAACCTGTCTCAGCTGTCTATCTGTCAAGCAAGAATAAGACACTGTTAGCTTCAGTTAATGTAAATAACTGATTTTGATAAAAATGTTTATTTGAAAAGCAATCAGACAATATAATCTTGTAAAAACTGAATTTTAATTGCTTTGATTGTATTTCACTGTGACTGGTGTCACTACATATCTTTTATTGTATCTCCTCTTTGATTTCAACTGCTCACATCCCCTTTATTTGTATTTCAAGTCCCACAGTCTCTCCTATGTTAGTTTTAATCATCAAATCAGGTAGCAATTCCATTTTGCTGCTTCTCATTTCCTATTCCTTATCATTTGTCCTAGAACAGTTCATAGTTTCTCACATCTTATTGCAGTGATGTGCTTTCAACCTGAGCTCTACTTGGAACTGATCTTCCTTTATGCTCTTTCATACCAAATCCCTTTCTCTGTTAACCTTTACCCCTAGCTACCTTTCCAAGACTTAGAAGTTGGCAGTGTCTTTCATTTCTGCAGTACATTCCGCTCTTTACTTCTGACAGTGTTACTTCTACTGGGATTACTGTCTGCAGTTATTCTTTTTCTTTTTTTTTAATAATGTAAACTCTTCTTTCTTTTCACTATTAGTATTTGGCTCCTGTATGACCGCAAACACTGTTTTATCTTCCATTTCTGAAGCCTCATGTTCTTATGATCTTTTACTATAAGAGGTCAAGTACCAATTGTTTCCCCTATTTTGCATATGTTTTCAAATGTTATATTTGTAAAATAACTGTGTTTCTGTTCCCTATTCAAGTCCTCTTTATAGAGTCTTTCTGGCCTTTTCTGCAGCTTCACATCTCTCTGTTCTTAACTCCACTGAAGGACTCATCGAGTGATTCTCTCCCATTCCTTTTTGATGATACCCAGTCATGTTCTTCCCTATTTCTATGTTTGTATCTCCTTTCCTAACACCTTTGCACTATTAAAACCTGATGGCTTCAGGCACTATTAAAACCTAAAATCTTCAGGCACATGATGTGCTCTCGGTGGAGAAGAGGTTGGGCAGCAGTTGCTGGAGAAGATGAACAGTGCTTCAGAAGGACTGTCCAAGCAGTTGGTGGCAACTTCTCATGCTCCTCTCCTGGACAGGATTCTCACTTTAGTAAGAGCACTTCAACATGTGATCACCTTGACTCTCTCCGGGATGAACTCCTCTGTCAGGCTGTCTGATTACTCAAGCAAAAGTGAAGATGAAAACAAGAAATAATTAAAGGACACCAAATTTCTAATGGTCTGTCTTTATCTCTCTGGAGCAGGCTTTATGTTGGGAGTGATACAAAAATGGAGAATCACTACCAAGCTATCAAAAAGAAGTAAAACTCTTAATATGTAGGTAATAATCCTACCAACTACGAAGGTGCTAAAGTACATCATGGCCAAGACAGTATGTTATGAATCAAATATTTTTTCTGAACAAAGAATCTTTGAAAAGACAACCTTTAGTCAGAAGTCTTAGTAAACTTGTAACAATGAACTAAATAAAATTTGATCTGATGCATTTCCTGCATTGGTTCATGTTTCCCCATGGAAATATACCAAAGCAAAAAATAGAAAAATCTAGAAATCTTTTTCGTGTTTTTGATAAGATACTTTCTTCAAATATTGTTGAACTTGCAATAACTCTTCAAGTCATGTAGAACAGAGTACTTTTAACTTTTCTTTTTTCCTCCATCCTCCAAGCAGTTGTTAAAATAAAAAGAAAGCAATTGGGGTATCACCTACATGGTAGATAACTCAATTTTCTGTTTTGCTGCAAGGTAATCTACACATGCTAGGGAATACAGTGAGGTTTCCGTACCTCTTTGTCTGGTTCAGCAGTAGCAGTCATGTTTCTTCTTCTTGGTAGCTGGTGCGGTGCAGTGTTTTGACTTTGGCTCGGGAACAGAGCTGATAACAAGGATGTTTTGGTTTGGCCAAGGACTTTGTGAGGCTCATGCTCTACCAGGGAGGAGGGGAAACCGGGAGGAAGCAGAGACAGGACACCTGACCCAAACTGACCAAAGAGGTATTCCATACCACAGCACGTCATGCCCAGGATGTAACTGGGAGTTAGCCGGAAGGGCTGGGAGACTGCAGGGTTGGAGGAGGTATGGGGCAGCGCTTGGTCGGGCTGGGGGGGGGGGGGGGGGCGAGTTATCGGTCGGCTGGTGGTGAGATGTCATATTCTCTTCCCTTGTTATTTCCTTTATCATTATTATCATTGGTGGTAGCAGTAGTGATTTGTGTTATACCTTAGTTACTAAACTGTTCTTATCTCAACCCGTGGGAGTTGCATTCTTTTTGATTCTCCTCTCTGTCCCTCCGGGAGTAGGGGGACGGAAAGAAGGGGGGGAGTGAGTGAACAGTTCTTTTTGGTGCCCAAAGTGGGGCACAAAGGGTTGAAATAACAACAGATCTGACCGGATTAATAGTCACTCGTCACAATGCTGATTTATTGGCTCTCAAAGTTGTTCCTCTTGATCTCACACCTTCAGAATGCAGTACATTACTTAGAGCCGGTATTTGCTGTGTTAGTGTTTATCAGGTGTGGGGCCTGGGCTAAGGCTCTTGTCTCACTGTACCTTATGGCAATGACTTGTAACACGGGCGGGCGCCAGCAGCAGGGCGGGACGGACGTGGCCGTGGACTTGGACGTGGCCGTGGACTTGTACCTGGCCGTCCGGCTGCTCTTCACCGTCCTGGCCCTCGTCCTCGCCTCCGTCTTCGTGAGGCCGCGGGGAGCCGAGGGGGAGCGGCCCCGGGAGCCGGCGGCTGCTGAACCGGCCCGGGAGAGCGGCCCCGGGCACCAAGCGGCGGCGGGAGCGGGGCCGGAGGCCGCGAGGGGACGGCTGCCGGTGGAGGAGGCCGGGGCGGTCGAGGAGCGGAAGGAGGCGGCTGTCGAGCAGCGGGAGAAGGCGGCGGAGGAGCCGAGCCCCGCGGAGGAGCCGAGCCCCGCGGAGGCGCAGAGCCCCGCGGCCGAGCCCAGCCCCGCGACGGCCGAGAGCATTCCCCGGAAGCCGCCCGCCGAGCCCCAGGAGGATGCAGGAGACCACGCAGCATTTCCCAGCAAGGCAGAGGAGGAAGAGCTGGACTCAGGAAAAGAGAAACTGGTGGTGGGAGAGCCGGCAAGCACAGCAGCTACACCAGCCCCAGTGACAAGTACAGCAGCATCAACTGAGAGTTCTGAAGGTTTTGAATGGGCTTTGGGTATCCTTGGGACCTGCCTGCTGATTGTGATGGGGATCAGCATGTTGGCAAACATACAGACTGTGTGCTACCCACAACCATTTTGCCTGATCTCAGAAGTTAAGCAGAGTCGGGTTTGGGTCTTGTCTAGGGTTAGACGAGGATATAGGGGGACCAAGAGGTTTTCTCCAAGGCTGGAGAGTCATGAGTGGCAGGGTGTGTGGGACAGTATGGGCAAGTATCTAGTCCACTGGGCCCCTCCAGTGCTTTGGAAGCGTCGGAGATGGAAGGCAGCTGTATGGAGTCCCCAGCAACAAGCTGCAGAAACTGCTGAAGGGGACAGTGAATTATTTTGAGCCTGGTGGGTCCATGGCACTTCAGGCCATCAGAGCAGAGATGCAACATAGAGATGGACTCATGATCGAGGGGTAGACTTGGCAATGGACACTATAGCCCGGGTTATTCACAAGTGTGAACACTGCACACAGTCTCCCCTCCTCTGGAAGACTGTTAACAAGAGATGGAGCCTGACATCATGGACCAGATGGACGCAACAGCTTTATAGCTACTGGTCCATGCACTAAGGTAAGAGTGATGGTATATTGAAAATGTGGGATCTGAGCATGACGTGAATGGTATGGAATAAGGGGTGGATAATGTCCTGGGTTGAGCAGTAGCAGTCATGTTTCTCCTTCTTGGTAGCTGGTGCAGTGCAGTGTTTTGACCTTCGGCTCGGGAACAGAGCTGATAACAAGGATGTTTTGGTTTGGCCAAGGACTTTGTGAGGCTCATGCTCTGCCAGGGAGGAGGGGAAACCGGGAGGAAGCAGAGACAGGACACCTGACCCAAACTGACCAAAGCGGTATTCCATACCACAGCATGTCATGCCCAGGATGTAACTGGGAGTTACCCGGAAGGGGTGGGGGACTGCAGGGTTGGAGGAGGTATGGGTCAGAGCTTGGTCAGGCTTGGGGGGCGAGTTATCAGTCGACTGGTGGTGAGATGATGTATTCTCTTCCCTTGTTATTTCCTTTATCATTATTGTTATTGGTGGTAGCAGTAGTGATCTGTGTTATACCTTAGTTACTAAACTGTTCTTATCTCAACCCGTGGGAGTTGCATTCTTTTGATTCTCCTCTCCGTCCCTCCGGGAGTAAGGGGAGGGAAAGAAGATGGGGAGTGAGTGAACGAGTTACCTGACTGGGTTTAAACCACGACACTCTTATAACAGAATTGCTTCAAATTGAAGTTTTTAGTCACAAATTTTAAAGTTTCATTTCCTTTCTGACAGAATATTAAGTTTCAAAAATAAAGTTAACTGTTAATTTGATATGAATTGCAGCTTTTGTTTCTTGCTATAATAGCTGTTCTTTATTATGTAAAATACACAGGAACTACAATTTCCCTTTCTGTTCAAAACAGCTTTCCATTTAAGTTCATATGAATAGGCTAATCTTAGCAATTCTTAAAATCTTATATTTTTTTTTTTCCCACTTGTCACATTTCATATGGATTGAAAATGTATTTAGTTTAAAGGTGCTGTGCATGACCATGCACATTACAAAGTAACTTATTTTCTGATCTTCTTGGTCAGATAGCATTTTCAGATGATTGAGATTGAGTCCAGTTCTCTGTTGAACTGAAAAATAATTGGTATTCTGTCGCATATAAAAGTGGTATTTAGCAGAGGAAAGATTTATCTTTAGCTTGTTAAAAATCTCTCAGGTGGAAACCTTTATCAATTATATGCAACGTATTTCTATTTGGTTTTGCTTCCTCTCCTTCTCCTCAGTTTGTCTGCGGTCGGTTACTTTTCCAAATGTTTACTGTTATTTAGATTTTTATAAAAGGAAGGGGGGAAGGTGATTAGGCCATGTCTGTGTTGAGAACTAGGTTCAATGCTCTTTATTGTTAAGAATGTAACCAGATGCTTAACTAAAATATTTGATCCTCTGGGCTTCAGTGAAAAGCTCCTTTTTAAATCATAGTTAAAGCAAGGTCAGAGGAAAGTCATTCCTTTGCTTTATGAACTGAGGAAGTAATCTGGGTGTGTGTTTCGGAGATATTTATCTCCCCGCACAAGAAAAAAGCTAAACCTGGAGCTAGTATCAGGTTTAATATCTTCCACTGAAAGCTGGACCTTCTGAAACCCAATGCAAAGCAAAACTCACAAATGGGGATTTTGTTTTGTTAAACGTTCATTATTAGTTCTCCTCACTTGCAGCACTGTCAGCCTCCTGCAAGCCTGTGGTCTGGCTATCCCACCAAACAGACGAAGTCCTGTGAGACTTCATGTTTAATTCTTAAGAAAAAGTCACTACCATCCTGTCTCTGAAGGCTGTAAAGGTATCTTCTGCTGGTTTGTCCATAACCTTGTGTGTATGAAAGTGCTTTAAACCAAGTAAATTTAGTTTGAAATGTTGTTTCCCCACTTTCTTTGTATTTAGCCATATCTTTGAGGGGTTCCTGGAAGAAGCATGGTGAGCGTTTCTGACTGGTAGTTTTGGTTGGGTCCTTTTGGTTTAGGATTTTTTGTGTGTTTTGTTTGCTTGCTTGTTTTTCTTTTGTGTCTTGTTTTGGTTTGTACCTTAAGGTGGGAGGTTCCTCAAACAAAGACACACTTTTAGAACCGGATCATCTTTCCCTTCAAAGTGATCAAGTTTTTCTTGAAAATCTATAATAGAATCTGAAAATCCTTCTGTAGTTGCTGGGAAACTGGGAAGAGGAGAAAATACATCAAAATGCTAGTGGACACCTTAAAAAACAGGAATTAACGCCCTCTGAATCTCCAGAGGTAAGATCTTTTTTAAAGATTATTTTAGAGCTAAAAAAAAAAGGTAATTTCATTTGTTTTCTGTCTAAATTTCAAGTCATTAGATTGTATCCCGGTTACATAATTCAGCTTTTTCCTACAGCCATAAAAACCAGAAATCAACAGATTTTTTAAGATAAAACTAGAGATGGTTTTTGTGGTTGTTTGCAAATTACTTCTTTTTATTTAATCACTTGATTTCCAGGAATGTACTTCTCCCAATAGTTCCCAAAATATTGTTCAACCCAAAATATTGTTCAACTCCAGCCTAATCATGGTTATTAGACACATCACAAACTAAGCTCTTAGTAAAAATCTATGAAGATATGATTAATATGGATGGATTACACATTGTAGCTTTTGGCTAAACCACAGATCAAGCGGTGCATAGCGATCACCTTGTGTTCCCTGTCTGCATACAGACCAGGGGATAACTCCTACTTCCATGGGATAATTGCGCTTACAGTAGTGTCAGGTTAAAGGAGGCTTTTGTTATCACTGGCCACAGTGAAGAAAACAATAAGGCACATTTAGCTCCAGATGCAGTCCAGAAGTTCCGGGGAATGCATGTTATGCCACCCTGCGCACACCTGCATCTCTCCTCTCACTTCAGGAAGCAGCTTTTCCATTCCCATTGAACTCACACAGCAAAAGGATATCACTACACGGGAAGGAAAGAAATCTCCAAAATACAGTCTGGTAAACTGAGGGGTATTTTGAACACAGAACAGGGAGAAAAGTGAAGTATTAAACAGAGCAAATTCAAAATAATTATGGATTTTACTGGAAGGAAATAATTATCTCTTTGGCCCAACAAATATATAAAATATAGTTTTAATTCTTCTGCCTGATGCCACCTAACAGTATTTGCACATCACCACAAAATGCAAGGGATATTTTTCTGGAAAAACACATTTTTTTTAAGGGATAGGCCGTTTGTTAGGCTTTTGATGATGAGATACACAAAATAGCAAAGACTGCAAGAAAATTTGCTGTCATAATTTGATGTCATACATACGCAACCTGCATAACGAAAGGAGTTCAAAGGCAAATAAAATTTAATCGCACACCAGATCTGACCCATGCCTGTATGATACAGGCATATCACCATAGTAGACTCAGCAGCTCTATTTCAGTGGTAGAAAAATCTGAGCTTTTTCAGGAGAACAAAATCTAAATTGCCTACAGCAAGCATGTACCCAAGTTTTAAAAGCTTCTGCTAGCACAAGGCAAAAAACACTTGGTTTTTCTAGACAATTCCTTCTGTCAGTTAATCATGACTATCGGACAGTAAGCAGCAGAACTGAGATTTCCACTGAAAAGGAAGATTCCATTTTGGAAGGACTTTTTAAAGAAACGTGCAATTTTATAAATGCACAAAGAACTGAAATTATAAAGTTTTCTGCCAACACTTTAAACCCTGAAGAAATAAGACTGAAAATATAGACACACTCTCTTTGAAATCTCTTAATTCCATTTTTTGCTTTTTGTTGTTCCTTTTTGTTTGTTTCTCCTGACTCCTTTATCATGGCAGTGGGTAATATAAAGGGTGAAAGAGCTGGGAGGCTTCTTTTCATTTTTTTCCCCTATGCGTTTGATGTGATTTTCTGGCACTGTAGGTGATAATTTTCCTTTCTCAGCGACTGAAAACTAGACAGTGGAAGCAAGACATGCCACTTGTTGCTGGAAAGCATCTTCTCTGTCTACATTTCTGGTCACTCCACAGTCCCTGCACATTTTTGTCCCAGATCCAGAACTGTTACATTATATGTTATTATATGTCATTATATGGGAACTAAGAAATGCAATTAAATGTAAATAAGAAAAGATTTTTTTTTTAATCCAGAATTTACAACTGAGTTGTATATTCTGTAATGAGAAAAGCATAGACACTGTACATACCGGAAAAATAAGAGCAGATCAAGACAAATACAGTGAAATTACATTACTTTCCTTCTTTCCTTCTTTCTCTTTTCAGCACTCACAGTGTCTGGAAACCATTTGGGTCAGAAAATTACAGATAGATAAACCATGATCTCCACTTCATAAATATTTCAATACTGAGAGATACAGACACACTCAGAGATTACATGATACTAATGAGTCTTCAACATTTTTTTTTTGCAGCCTGTTAAATATTGGCTTTTCTAGTAAGCATCCAGCATTTCTGCCAGTAGAGACCAAATGAAGCCCTGTAGGATGCTCTAGCTTTGATTAGGCTAGATTTAAATCACCTTCCTGCACCCCAGTGTCTAACTTGGACAATTGGGCTCATAAAGGTTTAGTTTACACTGCAGTTTTCTGAAGACTCCATATGCAAGCAATAGAAAAATAGATGCGTATTTTAATGGGTTAATATATAGGGTATACTAACCAGTGTATAATCCATCTTTCTGTCTTCCATTGCCACCCATGAACAAGAACAGATAAACGGATAGACATTATTTATTAAATAGAAATAATGAAGTTCAGGTATTACTAGAATTCAGGAAATACCACAAGCTTAAGCTCCAGCAAGAAGACTTGGGGGGGTGGGGAAATCCTTACAATACTTTTTACAATGTAAAATCATAGAATCATAGAATAGATAGGGTTGGAAAGGACCTTAAGATCATCTAGTTCCAACCCTCCTGCCATGGGCAGGGACATGACATGCTGATGTTATGTTGAATTTATTTTCTATGCCAAAATTGTCACACCACCACAATAAAAGGAGTGAGGTTCTACAATAACTTTAATGGAATGCTGACTTTGTTGCTTAATTATGGCCATTTTCATGTCGGCAGTATTAATTACGCATTGCAGTTTCTGTCTGCTTCCTCCCAGATGAGATCCACAGCTGCATGACATTTCAGTTGAGAATATCATTGTTTTGGGCTGAAGGGAGAGTTACTTAATGATGTGGATGTGTTGCCAAAAGCTTTTCGTACTATAAATAACAAGTATCAAGACATCCTGTGCAAAAATGTTATCTGTATTGAGTAAATACATATATACAAGGACTTTCCTGAGGAATGACCTGGGAGATACATGACATGTTCCATTTATTTGAGAATGAACTCTTAGGACACATGGGTACCCCAGTCCAGCTAAGCAAAAGAAGAGAAACTTGGAAATCATCAAGGAGGAAGCTATTTTTCTTGTGGAGAAAAAACAATCAACCTCATGGAAACACAGTAAAGCACTTTATAAGAGTAATCTGAGAACTAAATCAAGCAGACTCAAAAATATAATACTATTTCGTCTATAATAAGAAAAAAAAAAGGCATCTTAACTTTCCCATGTGAATATGCTACATACATGTTTTTATTAGCTCATCTCCAACAACGACCCTAATAATTGCTTAAAAGGCAATCTATCACTATTGATAGATTTGCACAAGTGCAAAAGAAAATGAAGCTCTTGTTATTTTGCTGTGCTGCTCTCTTCTTCCAGGTCGTGTCAGGTCTGTAAATGAATTCTGAGTCCTACCAAATGGCTCTCTGGGAGGCAACATCATGGTCAGCTATGGCAGTTGCATGCCACAAGCCTTTCCACTGGAGCCAAGTTTCAGAAGACTGCAGAGTCAAAAACCATTGTGGGCTGTGATTGATAGGGACATGGGATCAGTCTCAAATTGGCCTGAATTGTTGTGGTGAGCTAGATCATAGAATCATAGAATCAGCTCTACTTCTTCATATATAACTCATGGAGTTGATCATAGACTGGTTAGGGTTGGAAGGGACCTTAAAGCTCATACAATTCCAACCCCTTTCAGTGGGTAGGGACACCTTCTAAGAGACCAGGTTGCTCCAAGCCCAGTCCAGCCTGGCCTTGATCTAACCCTTAGGGTCTAGGGTCATGCTCTTGACACCAGTTGAGGTCTGTATCCCAGGCAGGTGCCATGTGTCCTGGGTACCATGCTCATCTTAAAGCAGATAGCACAGGAATACTTTGGTTGCTCCTGCAGGTTGTTTCAATGCTCAGACAAGCAAACAGTCAACAACCTCAGTCCCCCAACACTATAGTGGCAGCTGTGGATTTAACATTACTTAAAAAAAAAAAAAAAGAAAGGAATGACCATAACTTTTTGTTCTGTTTTCTGAGCCCCGAAGATTGAACCCGATTAGAATATTCTGAGTAGATAAAATTTTTTGGTTTTTGCTGGAGCATGAGGAATTCCTTCTTCCACTAATCTCCCAGGGACTACAATTACAGTAAAATCAGGAGCTGATGATAACAACTGAGTCACATGTACTCGAACCAAGCAGCACACAAAATAATAAGATTCTAAGAGGAATCCAGATATTATCGGGAAAAAAAAATAAAATTAAAAAAGACAAAGTTTGGGGGGTAGATTGTTAGTCGATGTTGCAGTAAAGGTTGCATAGGGAATTAGGTTCAGATGTGAATGAATATATCTACCACCACAGTATCTTGGCTCTCTAGTCAATGGAAAGGGTTAAATGACATTGGGTTGATTTAAAAGATCTAAATTAATTGCCTAAAGTCAAACTGTGTGAATACTCCTGAGAAGAAATGTAGTCAATTGACTTAAGATTGTTTATACTTTCACTAGGAGGCACTGAGCTACTCATTTTGCCAGTAATTTATAAACATTATGTGGGTGATTTTATGTGCTGCAAGAGAAATACTGACAAAGAGAGTTCAGGAAAGAAAAAGGAGCAATAGGAGCAATATTCGGAGTCTAGAATCATTAGTCCGGCCCTTTCATATTTGACCTTCATAAATACAGTACAGTTTGGTTTGGTTTTGTTTTTAATTTGAAAGAATGACAAAGAGCTTACAAAATCAAAGGCAAATACAAGTAATCTAGGAGGGTTTAGCTATTATTCAGGTAGCATCTTTAGATGCTACAGGGCAGTGGGGGAGATGGCAACAGTTGTCACATTTCAAGGAGAATGATTTCTCCTGAGGAGACGTGGAGGTTCAGCATTTCTCATTTTCCACTCTAACATCCTGTCTTTCATTTCTTCTGCCACACATGGCTATGTCTCAAGTCAACTGAAAACTTGCTTTTTTCATGAGGTGTTTGAGATATAAAGCCTGTATGCAGCTGAGTGAGTCTCTAAGCTCATCAGCACCTGTGTCTGTCTTTCTTGTCTTTGTCCTTTTTCACTTTTTGCAGTGAGTGGGAACACTTACCTCCAAGGTAAGTTTCTCAATTAACACCCAGAAATCTGCTCTTTTTTGAAGCAAGAAGAAGAAAAGCCTGGTGGCTGGAGCCCATTAATAGTCTCTCAGTACACTTTGCTCTCAACTTATTTGCTTTTAATTGAGCCCTTGCTTATAATGAAACCATTGTTACCGAGGACAGAGTATTGTTACATTAACATGGATCACTTTGCCTGGTTTTCAAATATATTACTAAATTATGGAAGATCAAATATCTCACAGAGCTGACAATTGTCAAATTGATCCTGAAACAATCTCATATTCAGTGTTTCAGGTTAAAGATAGCACATTAAACCATTGTTTTTTGGAGGCAATCCCAAATGCAAACAGAAATGGTGCTTGAATGTTAAAGTGATAAACAAGATTGGAGATAGAGGTTAACTACTGTATTTGCAAATAAAGTGCAAAGTCAGGAGTCTGACTTGCAGATTTGCAGATGAGGTGCCAATTGCATGAAGTGGGAATTTGAAAGCCCAGCACTGAAAGCTCAGAACTCTGGACAGGGTGCAATTTTATTTAAATGTACACTTTTATTTAAATGTTACATTGATTGTGAAATTACAAGTGGGGGGGGAGGCGGGGGAATAAGAAAAAAAAAGAGAGTTTATTAATTCCATCCTACATAATTTACTGGAAAAACAAATTTATAGCATTCCATGGTGTTACACAACAGCTATTAGAAGTTTTAAACTAAAATTTAATGCTTTTAAAAATAATTCTTTGCATGTTCTACTTTATTTTTTATCTAAGTTATCTAGTTGTTATCTAAGAATTAGAGCTGATTCTTGACAGGTTCCAGAAAATAAGTATTACCCATGGCATTGCTATCACTAGCTACTGCTTTTAATGTAAGCATTCCTGTCAATGCTTAATTCTTTATAAAATCAGAAGTTTTGTCAACAGTTTAGAAATTTACTGATAACTGGAGTTGTTAAAGTGAAAAACAGGAAAAAAAGACTGTAAGAAATATGTAGGTGCCTTACAACTTGCTGTAAGCCATGCAAAGTAGATTCTTCAGCAGTGTATTGACAGTTCTGCTAAAAATTAGTGATGATCATTCCTTGTCTCCAAAGACAGAACATCTAATAATATATATTCCTCCTTTAGATCTCAGTTTGATGGACAGAAGAAAGATTTAATCATAGCAAGTTGGTTGCTGTCCAAGAATCAGTGATTTTGACTTGATTGCATTCAGTGTGCAAGAACGCAAGAAAAGGAAAGGTTTAAGTAGTAAAATGGCATATGTTTTCAAATCGGAAGCCTCGTGGGCAGAGAAAAGGTAAGGATACGTTGGAAAGGAATGTTTAGAATTAAAGGTGTGAATGAAAATGAAGAAAATGAAGACAGCCAAAAATCGTGATTACACAAGAAAAACAGGCAACACAATTTTTTGGCTGCCAAGTAGAGCAGTGTTCCAGCAGGGATGCAAAAACCACAGAACTTCCTCCAGCATTCTTAGAACTAATGCATTATCCTGTTCCTTGTTCATTTTAGAACAACTTAGTTGCATATTATCCTGATTGTTCTGTAACTGTTCTAAAAATAGTAACTGATTTCACATAGCTGTAACATACAGCTGTAGATTTTGGCATTTCCAAATGCATATCTTAGTACTTTTATCTGCTATTTTTAAAGGACTGATCAGCTCTTAAAATGCACATTTATTTGGCTTTGCAAGCATCAGGTTTTTTTGACTGACGCCTGGAAGAAGGTGTCTTATTAAAAAATATGCATACTTTTTCTTCTCATAGTTCAGATAGAACTTGTCATGGTTAGTGTAAATTTCATTATTTTAATTATTTCTTTTGAGTGCCGTACTTGAGGAAAAAGCCCTTGACTGTTCTGCGTTCTAGGTATTTTCTTTTTTCGGTGGTGCAATATATGTATTGAATAGTCACATTTTGTTCTTTTTTTTTAACATGTTTTTGTGTTTTTTCCCCTCACTGTAATTACAAAAGCAGCTACAGAAAAAAAAAGAAATTATATTGTGAAAATTTTTATGAGAGCAAACTAGGTAAAAATATGGTGAAAACTGGTTTTCATCAGCCTTCAATGTATTAGGGCTTTGATTCTTGCTCTCATACTAGTCTTGAGAGGTCGGCAATGTCATTATTCCCAGAATCAGTTGCTGATGGTTCACCCCAATAGGATTACTTGCATACTTAAAGTCAAGCAAATGCAAAAATGTTTGCAGAACCATGCTCTTTAATAAGCAGCTATACACTTGCCTGCAAGTGCAAGGGATGAATAATGAGCTATCAGCCCTCCAAGGGCAGCACAAATCAGCTCAATGGCCATTACATGGTCATAGACCTAAGCTGCAAATGTCCTCTTCCTCTTATTTTCCCCACTTCATTCTCTCAGAAAACGTGGGGCCCTGACATTGTGACATTTATTTTCTGCTCTGACCGTGGTTGTTTCAGACACCTGTAGAAATTCTCAGAGGAGATTATGGAGTAATTTGTTTTTCAGTTTGATATAGGCACAATTGCTTTGTAAAAGGAAGTCACAAGAAAAAATTCTTCTAGACAACACCTGGAGGACATCGCAACACCAGCATCACGTATAAAATCCACAGTGTGGACTCACGGAGCAGGAAAGCAAATTAAGAATCTGCAGCTCTGGAGAGCTGAATGTGCGTGTTGGTGCATCTCTCCAGAAGCACACATTTTATAGTCAAGGACGCTAAATGGGCACTGATGTTTTCTGAGGCTGATGCTCACATTGTTATGAAGTAGAAGAGCAGTGTTTCACATGATAGAGGGTCATCAAAGGCTTGCATCCCCATTTCTCTTCCAACTTTTGCCATTTTCAGAACACTGGATTTAATGCTTTTGCTTGAAGTATGACAAACAACATCCCTCTTCAAATACCACACCAACTAATTCCTTCCCTAACCTCTAACTTCCACCATGAAATAACAGATTCCCAAGATCCCTGCAAACTTAATCAAGCACATTTAAAATAAGAAAGCTTATGCATTTTATAAATCAAACTTCACTGGCCTACCCCCCCCACTAAACAGTTGCTTGTTTTCATTTGTTGTGTATTGGTAGAATTTCACATTGTTTTGTAATTATAGAATTATAGAATATGGAATTGGGTTAGAAGGGTCCATAAAGCTCATCCAGTTCCAACCCCCTGCCACAGGCAGGGACACCTCCCAGTAGACCAGGTTGCTCCAAGCCCCATCCAACCTGGCCTTGAACACTGCCAGGGATGGGGCAGCTACAGCTTCTCTGGGCAACCTGTGCCAGGGCCTCAGCATCCTCACAGGGAAGAACTTCTGCCTAAGAGTTCATCTCAGTCTCCCCTCTGTCAGGTTAAAACCATTCCCCTTGTCCTGTCCCTACAGGCCCTTGTCCAAAGCCCCTTTCCAGGTTTCTTGCAGCCCCTTCAGGCAGTGGCAGCTGCTCTAAGGTCTCTCTGGGGCCTTTTCTTCTCCAGGCTGAACCAGCCCAGCTCTCTCAGCCTGTCACCAGAGCAGACCTGCTCCAGCCCTCAGAGCATCACCATGACCTCCTCTCCAGCAGCTCCATGTCCCTCTTGTGTTGTTGCCCCAGCACTGGATGCAGGACTTCAGGGGGTGTCTGGGAAATTATCAAATGTAGAATTACTCTTCTGGTTAAATATACATCATAAATATACAGCACAATCTGTTACAGATGAGCTGATGCCACACAGGGGGTCTTACTTTCACGTTGCCTAATCTTTTATTGTTATATCTGCAGGGACCTGATGTTGCATGCATTTTGATGGCACTGATGTTTTACCTTCTACATCCACAGAGGCAAGTAAACCTGAAATGTACAAATCACAGGTATAGCATTTATCTATAGCTGACCTTGCTTGCATCCCTGGGCTGTGGCAGGGCGTAGTGGACTTCAGTGGGGTGGCACAGATATCTGCCAGTGGCTAATTAATTTAGCAGTGTATTTTGTACTCATGGATTTAACTCTGAATTTCTTTACAATTATGGATTAACTATGGAGCAAAGTAATTACATAAACGTGATTTTGTGTCTGAATCAAGGACACAGCTATAATCCTTGACTATGTTACATAAACCCACACATTTTCAATCAGTAGAAGTGCAAACCCATTTTCATGTTTTTTTAAAAACTCTTTGCTTAAAAAGCAACTTCATTTTATCTGTGTCAAATACCTATTCCATATTTATAAAATATGGGCTCTGAAAAAAGTTCTACCTTACATCAGGTACAAAATATAAATTATTCTTAACTCATATTTTGTTGAGGCTTTGAATAAATGTTGACCTTCCAACAGAACAAAAAGTTGGTGGGAGAAAAAGATGTTAGCTGATATTTTCTTCTGCTCCTGCTTTATGCTATATTTAGAGAATCCTCTGCCAGTAGCATTTCTAAGTATTGGATTTTGGGCATGCATACTATGGCATATTTTCCTAACATGGAAAAGGAATTACCTCAGTTTTCAAATTCCACCTACTGTAAGCTTTAAAAAATTATGCTTGTTCCGTAGGGGAGAACAATGTCTGTGCCCATTGCAAAACTTTCATTGCCAGTGAAAACTGCAAAAACTAAGTTCACATCATCAAAGTACAAAGCAAATCAAGGAAATTAAAATATTTGCACCAACTGTGACTATATCACCTAAATATTTTTTAAGTGTTCTAAGAAAGAAAAACAGGCAAACTCACCATGAATAGAAAGAATAACAGCCAGTAGGATGTGTTGCATGTTATTTTAATGGAAAGTAATTTATCATGACTGAAATAGAAGCTTTTTTCCTTTGTGTTTCACTGTCTGTAACAATCCTTACAATTTATCTGTGGAAAAGTGAGAAACTGTACCACTATTAGCATATGAATACTTGACATATCGAATAGGTTGTACAATAACAGAAGGACATTTACTATTGGTGTATGCACACAGACAAAGCAGCCATTGGGGGGGGGGGCAGAGGAAAAAAATAATGAAATGGTGTGGGTGCTTAGCCAGTTGTCTGTCTCTCTGGTTTCATACAGCAGCTTTGATGGGGGCAGCCCAGCAGAGTGGTGTGAAATTCCTAAAAAACCAAAACAAGAGAGTGCAGGTTAAGTGCTGGAACAAAGATCATATGTGTTAAATATGTATTCAGACAGTAGCGGATCAGACAATACAAGAAATGCAAGAAACCGGTCCTGAATAAGTGATTTAGGTTGTTTTTCACATGTGCAGCCAGTGTGAAGGGAGTACAGAATTGTGGAGGTTGTGCAGAAATGAACCATTGCCTACATACAGTTTCATTTCATGGCAGCAGCATCATGGGCCTTGGGTCAGATGTGTGAAACTATTTCTTAAAGAAGCTGCATACATAATTGAGGCCCTGTGAAGGGTTCTCAGTTGAAGTTGCCAGGCTACATTTGTTTCAAAAGCAGAGCCATTTGTTATCAAATTTAAATTAGCTCTCTTGGCACTGGATGCGTAGCTTAAAGGGTGGCTTTGCAGACCATACTTGCTGCCTGAGGAAGGAGACACAGTGCCTGCTCACCAGCAGAAGTGTTATTTCACAAAGGTTGGAAATCTTACCCATATTTAGGCCTTGAAAGTGGTACTCTAAAAAGAAGTTTAATTTCTGAGGGATATCTTTATTCTTTCTTCTCTCTTAGAAGGCACAACAGTATCTTTTCTCCCATTCTTTTGTTTAAATAAAAAATCAAAAAATATTCAGTTTGGGGACCAAATTAATAAATCTATATTTGCTGCTGTTTTCTGCAAGTACACTATGGCTGCCTTCACTATTATTTTTCTTTTTTTTAATTTTTTTTTTTAATGGGGATTCAAGTGTTTAAACATACAGATTAACAACTCGTGATATTTCTGTTCTTCAGCCCTACATGACCTACAATTGACGGGTGTGACTCCATAGCCTTTACTTACACCAGTAATTGTTACAGGTGTAAGTGCAATGTGACTCCTGTCACATTCAAAATTTACTTGAGAGAAAAGATTGCACTAATTATTATAATTTATGATATATTTCCTTGAGCTGATAATTTATTATATATTTCCAGTGTGCTGTGTGCCATCTAAGCAGAGAGATGCTCTTGCTCTAAGAAGCTCACATGGCTTCAAGCAATGAATGATGTAATCTCTTTACCCATAAACCAAACTCCCATAATCACAAACACCCATTCACCACATTAATCGTGTCATCCCTGTTACCACTTTTAGTTAATATTGTAAGAGTTGAATGTCAATGGCAAAATATTTGTGGAAAGCAAATTTCATATCCTGAAAAGAAGTCCATTTGCTAGAAACTCTTGATGCCCTTTCCTGATGGAGATGTTGGATACTCCTGAGCTCAGCAGGAACATTTGGTGCTTTGGCACAGATCCTTGAGGGTCATTCCCTAACCTTAATGAGATTGACCATCTTTGAAGGTGGATTCTTTGTTGGCCAGAGGCCAATGATCACTAAAACACTTACAGCCTTAGCTCCAAAAATAAAATAACGACTACAGCAGTTTATGACTTCTTCAGTCAAAGGCAACTCATGAGTTCAACAAAGGTTTAGAGTATTGGAAATGAAGTCATAGAGCAGGAAAAAAAAAACAAACCCAAACCTATGTTGCAGTCTGCTCACAGACATTGCAAGACATGAAAAGAAGACTAAATTTATAAAAAGAAAGATTAATAATAAATTATTTACTCTGCATAGACTTAAATTAGGTTTACGTAGGTTAATTAACAAAGAGATATGCCAGCAACTGAACCCATAGAATCATAGAATAGTTAGGGTTAGAAAGGACCTTAAGATCATCTAGTTCCAACCCCCCTGCCATGAGCAGGGACACCACCCACTAAACCATATCACCCGAGGCCTCATGCAACCTAGTCTTGAACACCGCCAGGGATGGAGCATTCACAACCTCCCTGGGCAACCCATTCCAGTGCCTCACCACCCTAACAGGAAAGAATTTCCTCCTTATATCCAATCTAAACTTCCCCTGTTTAAGATTTAACCCATTACCCCTTGTCCTACGACTACAGTCCCTAATGAAGAGTCCCTTCTCAGCATCCCTATAGCCCCCCTTCAGATGAGGTCTCCATGCAGCCTTCTCTTCTCCAGGCTGAACAGACCCTACTTTCTCAGCCTGTCTTCATATGGGAGGTGCTCCAGTCCCCTGATCATCCTTGTGGCCCTCCTCTGGACTTGTACCAACAGTTCCATGTACTTCTTATGTTGAGGACACCAGAACTGTACACAATACTCCAAGTGAGATTCACAAGAGCAGAGTAGAAGGGCAGGATCACCTCCTTCCACCTGCTGGTCACGCTCCTTTTGATGCAGCCCAGGATATGGTTGGCTTTCTGGGCTGCAGGCGCACACTGCTGGCTCATGTTGATTTTCTCATCAACCAACACCCCCAAGTCCTTCTCTGCAGGGCTGCTCTGAATCTCTTCTTTGTGCAGCCTATAGCTGTGCCTGGGATTGCTCCGACCCAGGTGTAGGACCTTGCACTTGGCATGGTTAAACTTCATAAGGCTGGAATCAGCCCACCTCACAAGCGTGTCAAGGTCCCCCTGGATGGCATTCCTTCCCTCCAGCGTATCAACCAAACCACACAGCTTGGTGTCATCGGCAAACTTGCTGAGGGCACACTCAATCCCACTGTCCATGTCAGCGATGAAGATGTTGAACAAGACCAGTCCCAACACCAGTCCCTGAGGGACACCACTTGTTACTTTTTTCCAACTGGACATTGAGCCATTGACCACATCTCTTTGTGTGCAGCCATCCAGCCAGTTCTTTATCCACTGAGTGGTCCATCCATGAAATTGATGTCGCTCCAATTTAGAGATAAGGATGTCGTGTGGGGCAGTGTTGAATGCTTTGCACAAGTCCAGGTAGATGACATCAACTGCTCTACCCCTATCTATCCATTCTGTAGCCACATCATAGAAGGCCACCAAATTGGTCAAGCAGGATTTCCCCTTAGTGAAGCCATGCTGGCTGTCACCAAGCACCTTGTTGATTTTCATGTGCCTTAGCATGCTTTCCAGGAGAATCTGCTCCAAGATTTTGCCAGGCACAGAGGTGAGACTGACTGGTCTGTAATTCCCTGGGTCATCCATTTTCCCCTTCTTGAAAATGGGGGTTATATTTCCCTTTTTCAGTTGTCAGGAACTTCACCTGACTGCCATGATTTCTCAAATATGATGGCCAGTGGTGGCTTAGCAATTTCATTCGCCATCTCCTTCAGGACCCGCAGATGGATTTTGTCAGGACCCACGGACTTGTGCACGTTCAGGTTCTTAAGATGGTCTCGAACCAGATCCTCTCCTACAGTGGGCCCAAGGTCTTCATTCTCACAGTCCCTGCATCTGCCTACCAAGACTTGGGTGGTTTGGTCAGAGCCTTTGCCAGAGAAGTCCGATGCAAAGAAGTCATTCAGAACCTCAGCCTTCTCCAAATCCTGTGTAGCTAGTTCTCCCAAGAGCTTCCTGAGGGGGCCTACGTTCTCTCTAGTCTGTTTTTTACTTGCTATGTAAATGTAGAATCCCTTCTTGTTATCCTTAATATCCCTAGCCAAGTTTAATCCTAACTAGGTGTCATGGTTTAAACCCAGTCAGGCAACTTCTTCACCCACTTCCCCTCCTTCTTGCCCTCCCCCTGCTCCTGGAGGGATGGAGAAGAGAATCGAAAAGAATGCAACTCCCATGGGTTGAGATAAGAACAGTTTAGTAACTAAGGTATAACACAAATCACTACTGCTACCACCAATGATAATAATGATAAAGGAAATAACAAGGGAAGAGAATATGACATCTCACCACCAGCCAACCGATAACTCGCTCCCCCCAAGCCCGACCAAGCACCAACCGATACCTCCTCCAACCCTGCAGTCCTAGCCCTTCCGGGTAACTCCCAGTTACATCCTGGGCATGACATGCTGTGGTATGGAATACCTCTTTGGTCAGTTTGGGTCAGGTGTCCTGTCTCTGCTTCCTCCCGGCTTCCCCTCCTCCCTGGCAGAGCATGAGCCTCACAAAGTCCTTGGCCAAACCAAAACATCCTTGTTATCAGCTCTGTTCCCGAGCCGAAAGTCAAAACACTGCACTGCACCAGCTACCAAGAAGGAGAAAAATGACTGCTACTGCTGAACCCAGACACTGGGCCTTAGCTTTCCTAACCTGGTCCCTAGCTTCCCAGACAACATCCCTGTACTCTTCCCATGCCACCTGTCCTTGCTTCCACTTATTATAAGCCTCTTTTTTCATTTGAATTTTCCTCAGCAGCTCCTTATCCATCCAAGGAGGTCTCCTGGCCCTCCTGCTGCACTTCTTTCTGGTTAGGATGCAACACTCCTGAGCTTGTAGCAGGTGATCCTTGAATATCAACCAAGAGTCTTTGGCCCCCCTGCCCTCTAGGGCTGTATCCCATGGAACCTTCCTAAGCAGCTTCCTGAAGAGGCCAAAGTCTGTTCTCTTGAAGTCCAGGGCAGTGAGCTTGCTGCACGCTCTTCTCACTGTCCTGAGGATCTCAAATTCGACCATCTCGTGATCGCTGCATCCAAGGCTGCCCTGGAGTGTCACATTTCCAACGAGCCCTTCCCTTTTGGTGAGCATGAGGTCAAGCATGGCACCTCTCCTTGTCGGCTCCTCTATTACTTGCAGAGGGAATTTGTCTTCTACACAATCGAGGAACTTCCTCGATTGCTTGTGCCAGGCCATACCGTCCCTCCAACAGGTATCAGGGTGGTTGAAGTCACCCATGAGAACAAGGGCCTGTGAGCGTGAGGCTTTTCCTATGTCTATGGAGTGCTTCATCTGCAGGTTCCTCTTGATCAGGCAGTCTGTAACAGATCCCCACAATAATGTCTCCCATAGCTGTATTCCCTTTAACCCTGACCCACAAACTCTCTGTGGACTGCTCACCTGTCCCCAGAGTTCCATACTCTCCAGCCTATCCCTAACATAAAGGGCAACTCCCCCTCTCTGCCTGCCGGGCCTGTCTTTTCTAAAGAGCCTGTAACCTTCCATTCCAACACTCCAGTCATAGGAGCCAGCCCACCATGTTTCTGCGATGCCTATTACATCATACCCCCGTAGACATGCACACATCTGTAATTCCTCTTGTTTGTTCCCCATGCTATGGGCATTTGTATAGAGGCATCTGAGCCGAGCTCCAAATGAAGCCGGCTCATTGGCTGGAGCGGCTGGAATGTATCTACATTTCTCCGAGCATTTATTATAGGTTCTGGCAACTGACTGGGTGTGTTGGGATGGAATAATGTCCCCCTCTCCCCAACACATCTAGTTTAAAGCCTCCTTGACCAGCCTGGCAAGCCTCCTACCAAAACTGCTCTTTCCTTCTTTATCAGACCAGCTCCACCAGCCCCCACTAGACCTGGCCTACAAACTTGAGTCCTGTGTTCAAGACACCCAAACCCCTGACTATGACAGCACCCTTTTAACCATTTATTAACCTGGCTGATCATCCTAGCTTTTTTTAGGTCCTCCCCTGCATCCTGGAGAGCTGATGAAAAGACAATCTGAGCTCCAGAGCCCCTAACTGCCTCCCCCAGGGCTCTGTAGTCCTTCTTTATGTTCCCCAGGGTACTACTATCTATATCACTAGCACCCACATGTACCAGAACCCATCAGAACATCCCAGTCATACACATAACATGTTTCCTTGAACGTGTCACCATACACTGCTGGCATTTTGAGCAAGAAAAGAAACATGTATCTACGTTTACAGACTTCATATTAAGGTATGATTTTTCAGTAAATTCTCTTTTAAAGTATTAAAGGTTTGTGATTTTAGAGTTGTCCTGGGTTCAGCAGTAGCAGTCATGTTTCTCCTCCTCGGTAGCTGGTGCAGTGCAGTGTTTTGACTTTCAGCTCGGGAACAGAGCTGATAACAATGATGTTTTGGTTTGGCCAAGGACTTTGTGAGGCTCATGCTCTGCCAGGGAGGAGGGGAAGGCAGGAGGAAGCAGAGACAGGACGCCTGACCCAAACTGACCAAAGAGGTATTCCATACCACAGCACGTCATGCCCAGGAGGTAACTGGGAGTTAGCCGGAAGGGCTGGGAGACTGCAGGGTTGGAGGAGGTATCGGTCAGAGCTTGGTCGGGCTTGGGGGGCGAGTTATCGGTCGGCTGGTGGTGAGGTGTTGTATTCTCTTCCCTTGTTGTTTCCTTTATCATTGTTATCATTGGTGGTAGCAGTAGTGATTTGTGTTATACCTTAGTTACTAAACTGTTCTTATCTCAACCCGTGGGAGTTGCATTCTTTTCGATTCTCCTCTCCGTCCCTCCGGGAGCAGGGGGAGGGCAAGAAAGGGGGGGAAAGTGAGCGAACGAATTACCTGACTGGGTTTAAACCACGACAAGAGTTTATTAGCCTCAATTTTTAACCCAATTTATTTTGACATTTTTTGTTTCTGAATTTGGAGTCCCTACCTAAGATTTTTACTATTGTGAAGCTTAATTTACTATGCTAAATAAGCATTCTTAACTATAGGTGCTTTTTCTTCTTGAAACACAAGCTTAGGGCACTTAATCTACATTCCTTTGTCAACATAAGATGCTGATTTGTTAGAATCAATTCAAGCCTGTTGTGGTTGTTGACATGTTAAGGCTGTAAGGCTGAATTTCATCTTTGTAGTCTCTGGGTTAAGAGAGGACCATGTTTTAGTAAAGATGATGAGCATACCACTGAACACTGCGCTGCCACACTGAAATGACTTTTCCCTGTAAAAATGGACAAATGTAACTCATTTGTTTAAGTGGTTAGTAGGTGACTACCCCATGCTGCCTGCCACATTAGAGAGCTATCCCTCATGTAATCTATAAACGTCTCTGAAAAACAAGAGGCAAAGATAAACTGAATTAAAAACCAAGGTGAGTAGAGTTACACAGCATAATATTTACCCTTTGATTTTTCTAAAGAAAGATATATCACGTATGTGTGCCCCCACACAGCCCTAGATATTATTCTAGAATACTACAAACCACTTGCTTATTTAAAGCTCTCTGCAGCTAACAGCTCTGCAGAGCTAGTAAATCCTGCCGAGCACTCTTGGAGATTCTTGTTTATTTACTGGTGGAAGTGATGGACCATGTTCGTGTATCCATGACAACACTGAAACATGCAGGAGCAAGACTGGGTCTTTTCTTGCTCCTGCAATATGAGATTAAAAATAAGAGGCTAAATCTTATTAAATAGCAGAAGCTTTTCAATAGGTAAAACATAAAGTTTATGGGAGCATATGATAGTTGTTCACAGTTATATATTTATGCTATTTCAATGCTTTCATTAGATTCCTCCTCAGATTGTAAATAGTACTGAATGGTAAACACACCAGGAAAGATAAAACTTTCCAGCTCATCCTGGAGTTCATAATACAGGAAAGTGATTCAACAGCATGAAGCCTGAATTGTTAAGAATATCCATTTTAAAGGGTATTAAATTGGATCATGCTATAATTTTTATCTGTTCTTGAAAGGTGTTACAGGTTCTGTACTATTTTTGTTCTCATGCCAAATGCATGATTAAGAATGTTATATGATCCAGTGAATTAGTAATGTAATTGGCTATTTATATTTATAAATCCATACATTCTCTCAGTTCATTTGTGCTTGCTTGCCATTGAGATATTAAACTAATATGACTGAGGTGAAAATTATGTGTATGTGGTGAAATTTAGACTAAAAAGAAAATTTAATTTTCCTTCAGCCACTGTTTTTCTTCTTGTTACTTTTGATTATGTTACCATTGCCTTGAGAAAGTTTGTGAACTTTTAAGGTCTAGAAAAACACCTTGAAAAGTTAAATTAATTCTGTGCAAGTAAATCGATGCAATAAGGAAGAGTTTCATAGTCAGTAGTAGGCTCCAGACTAAAATTTGTCTTTCATTAACATCTTCATAAATAACACAGTAGACTAAATTCTAGCATAGGTTTGTCAGCATTCACAGATTTAAATTACAAAAGATTTTGTTTTAATGCATCAGATGACCTCTACATATATTGTGTATTCCAGGCATATCAGTGTTTAGGCTAATGTCTAAAGGACAAGTCTAATGTTACCTGTCTTCTATCACAGGCTAAAGAAAGCTCACTGTTTTAAGTGGCTTGAATCTGTCAGTCAATTCACTAAAGTCAGAGATGAAGTCCCGCAACAATCACAAGCCTTGGCTAAGACCAGTGCATCACTGTACATTAAAAAATGAGGACCATGGTGTGGCACCTCTGGATATTATACAGAAAACACCCCTTGAATTGCATGGAGTAACTTCTTAATGGTTTTCAAAATAACATCAAACTGAAATAAAATTGTGAAAAAAAAAAAAAAGGATAAGAATAAAAAATATATTATCTCTACGGGGCTTTTCTTTTTCTCATTTTCTATCCCATTCTAACACACTAATAGAACAACAGTTCTTATTCTTCTGCACAAGCAGAACAGCATTTGCTTATTAATCAGCTGCTTCTGAAGGTACCTGCTTCTCAGCTGAAGATAACAGGGGTTTTGGTCTCCCATTAACTGATTTTGATCATCATATAGAGGGTGAGATGGGATTGCTTACACACCTGTTTTTCAGGTGTGTGTTTATGTACAGACATAAATGAAGATGTGAATTTGGCAGGAGGTATATAACTGTTCTTGTTGCTGTCTGGGTTAGCATTTCCTTAGCCTGTGAATTCAGAAGTGGTAATGGCATCCATCTGAGTGACAATAATTTTCATTTCCAGCAGAGAAAAGAGTGGAAAATGAGTCTCCCACAGAAGGGATAAATGCTGTTCTCAGGCCAAGTTAACTCTGTGGCCTCTTTGGTGTTAGAAAAACAACATTTTTCAAGATTCCAGATTTGATATTGGTGCCAAATTTCCATTCAAACAATGGTGATGAAACTGCTCTTTGCAACATCTTTTTTCAGGTTAGGTGACTTGCTGTGAGCGCAACCTGGTAATATTGTTGAGATATTTCCCTGCTTTATGCTGATTGACCAAAATTTAGCCAGATGTAAGGGGCTTTAATTGACTCGATTTTTACACATAGAGAAGAATGTGTCTTTTTGGAGGACTGCAGGGAAGAACGCTGTATCTGTTGCCACTTAGAAGCAGGTAAAGAATATAAGCACCTGTGACTGATCTAACTAGAGACAATAATAACTTGTCTTACCTGGCACTTCAGGAAGGTCCCTTAGTGGAGTTTGTTAAGACTGCATAAAATACAGATTAATCCTCTGAATACAAGTGTTTTGGATTTCTTGGCTCTGTGTAGAGATCATTTTAGATATTCAGAATTGGCCAGAAGTAGGTTAGCCAGAGTGACCATCAACTCTAGGAGGATTTCCTTCCAGGTATTTTTTCATCTAATTTGCAAAAATGTATCTTTTGGCTGCAGTGACTGTGTGATTCTGGTTAAACAAGAGTTTACAGATCTTGTCCTTCTAAGGTTACTGTCAGGTTGGAAAGAAGACAGCTAAATGAGACAGAGGGTGTTAACAAAACTGCATCAGCTTTCCACCATGTGGTTAAGATGATACCTGCTTTCCTAGTGTTTTTTTCACTTTAACAGGCACGTATAGCTTTTCGTTATTTGGTACAGAGTGTGCAGTTCCAATGCATTAGCATTTTGGAGAATTGTTTATTTCTTATAGCTGAGCAGGAATATAGAATCATAGAATCACAGAATGGTTTGTGATTTGGAAGGGACCTTAAAGCTCATACAGTTCCAACCCTTCCATTATACCGGGTTGCTCCAAGCCCTCTCCCCTCCAATCCAAACTATTCTATGATTCTGTCATTCTGTGCTAACCTCAACCTTATTTTTCACATGTCTTTGAGTCACTAGTTATTCTAAGTCTGCAGCATCATGCTGTCCTCTTCAGCGCCCAAGGAAGATATGTGCTCAGCATGGCCGTGGGTACACTTCACTTGAGCTGGACAACTTTGCATTTTGGGGAGCTACAACACTCCAGTAGTGCAGAGGCACTAGCTTCAAAGCATTTTTCAGGATCTGCATCCCAGCAGCCATTCTATTGCAAATAAATTTTTTATCATCCATTACAAAAAAAAACAGAACCAACAAACAACTTCATTGAAATAATGTATTGAGATTACATTCAAAAGTCAACTAAATTCCTTAAAGAATAAGTAAAATGACACACTCATTTGAAAAGCATTTCCACATATGGACAAACCCGAGTATGGAGCAGCTTCAGGGATTATAATCCTAATGCAGGAAAATTCAGCTGTTCTGTACATGGAATATCGTGAATCTTCACTGTATCGTCTAAAAGTGAGGTAGAGCAGTGGTGAGGACAAAGATAAATAAGTGGGTGATAAACCATCATTTTTGATTAGTGATGTGAACAGAATTCAGCAAATAATAACTGTAGAAAGAACGTACATGGCCTATAGTTCTCCCCTCATTAAAATACTTTTACTGTTTGTTTCCTCAGGATGACAATTATCAGGGTGGCTGGGCAATAATACTTTGTAATTAGTAGAATTTCTCACTCTTATAAACTATGTTTTGCTCAAATACATCCTACATCAGTGTTTTTGTTATGCATTACAAAATACAGTTAATAAAAGTAAGATAGATTGTGCATATTATTTTGTTTGATAACATCCCATTACATAAATTCTTTTAAAAGACCTCAGCTGATATTATGTATTCAAAAAGCAAGAGAAAAAAACCATATTTATTTACCAGAGTACAGATGTTAATTTAACTATTGTTTGTATGCACAGCTGTAACATTTACATGTCAAGAAGACATCAAACAACTTTAAAACTTGGCTTATTAGTTTCAATTATGCAGTTGCGGATCCAGAATAAGTATTAAATCTCATATTAACAAGGAAGTATGTAAACAAGTGATTTTTCAGCTTACATTTCATTTGTGGGATGATGTTATCAAATCTGCTGCACAGACTCAGTGATCTCTTTTCAAAACTGCAAGCAGTCTGAAGAGGATTCTGTTGAACATGCTCCTGCTGTTGACATCACTGACTAGAAACGTAAGTCAGAAGACAGCGCCACAAATTGAGTTGCCGTTGTTAGCTCTAGGGACAAACTAGACACTAGCAATAGATATATTGCAGAAAGATTTCTAAATGGTTGCAGTCAAAGAGTTGTGGTGAATGGCTCAATGTCCAAGTGGAGATTAGTGATGTGTGGTGTTCTCAGGGGTTGGTGTTGGGACCAATCCTGTTCAACATCTTTGCTGGCCACATGGACAGTGGGATTAGTGCATGCTTAGGAAGTTTGCTGATGACACCAAGCTGTGGGGTGCTGATGACACTCTGAAGGGAACGGATGCGATTCAGAAGGACAGGACCTGGACAGCCTGGAGAGGTGGGACTGTGCAAACCTCATGAATTTCAACAGGGCCAAGGGCAAAGTCCTGCACCTGGGTCAGGGCAATCCCCCAGCACAAACACAGGTTGGGGGAGACTGGATGAAGCAGCACTGAGGAGCAGGACTTGGGGGTGTTAGGTGATGAAAAGCTCCCCATGACCTGGCTTCACTGTGCTCTTGAGACCAGAAAAACCCCGTGATCTACATCCGCAGAGCATGAGCAACGTGCCAAGGCAGGGGATTCTACCCCTCTGCTGTGCTTCGGGGAGACCCCACCTGCAGTTCTGCATCCAGCTCTGAGGCAACAACACAGGAGGGACATGGAGCTGTTGCAGCGAGTTCAGAGGAGGCCATGTTGATGCTGTGAGGGCTGGAGCAGCTCTGCTCTGGAGACAGGCTGAGAGAGCTGGGCTGGTTCAGCCTGGAGAAGAGAAGGCTCCTTAAGGGGAGACCTTAGAGCAGCTTCCAGAGCCTGAAGGGGCTACAAGAAACCTGGAAAAGGGCCTGTAGGGATAGAACAAAGGGGAATGGCTTTAACCTGACAGAGGGGGGATTGAGATGAGCTCTTAGGCAGAAGTTCTACCCTGTGAGGTTGGTGAGGCCCTGGCACAGGTTGCCCAGAGAAGCTGTGGCTGCCCCATCCCTGGCAGTGTTCAAGGCCAGGTTGGATGGGGCTTGGAGCAACCTGGTCTAGTGGAAGGTGTCTTTGCCTGTGGCAGGGGGTTGGAGCTTTAAGGTTCCTTCCAACCCAAACCATTCTATGGTTCTATGATTCAATGATTTTATTTGATCCAGATAAGCAACCAAAAACTTTTAGGTTGGATATTGGGATGGACCCTTGAAAAGGCCAGTGTATTTCAACTGATGTGCCAGGGCCAGACTTTGGACTTGAAGATGTTGAGAGAACTTTCCAAGGTGTCTATAAACAACCAAAGGTTGACTGAAGCAGTTGTCACTATTAAAGGTTTCAATGTGCTTGGCCAAAGTATATCCTAGACAAATAATGCAGTGTCATTGCATGCATTTTGCACCATGCTAATCTGATAGCTATGTTGTTGAATATTGCAGATGATGATCATAGGCAAACCCAGAAAACAATGAACTGGGGTTGTCCCAATTGACTAAAATATGTCTTAGAAAAGAAGGAGCTAATCACAAAGGTAAACAGTGTTATTCAGAACAGATCAGGGCAGGATATCTGATTCAGAAATATGTTTGCTAGGTTGTTCCATGATTTTCTCTTTTCTAATTGCAGAAAAGACACTGCAAATCCTTTATTACCTTTAAAGTTCATACCGTGTGAAGTCTTATGTTCTTTCATCTGGTGACATTATAGCTCTAACATTCTGCCAAATTCTCCCTGTATTTATGTAAGAGTTGAAGGTTTTTGTTTAGATGTCAGTACTTGCTGGAGGCACATTTTAAATATCTTGTAATGCTCTTGGCAAACCCAACTCAGTTTCACTGTGTAATGCAAATAACACCCTACAAAATTTGATAAAACAAGATACTCAAGTAGCTTTCACATTAAAAAAATAAAACAAAACCAAACCAACAGTTAAATAAAAGCCAGTTTTCAGTCTTTCAAGAAGTTTCATAAGAAGTCAGTATATCTCTGTTTAAGTTCAGATCTCTACTGGTAAATGTCTGTTTTTCCTTTTTCAAATGCGTAAATGCAAGCTATGTGGAATTTTAACTTTCAATGAAAGTTTTTCTTCTTACATTTCTTTCCAAAATTTATTCTGTGTTCATGTTCTCCTTTTGATCATCAAATACACAGAATTTCAGTAAGAAAAACAATTTTAAACTTCATAGGTGTTTTTTTTTTCCTTTTTTCAACAGAGTTTTATTCTACTAAAGCTGAATTTTGTGGGGACAGTTACGGGAAGAATTTCTAGGTGCTTTGTTATATTTATAATTTGGTTGTTGGCCCTTACAGAAGAATTCATTATGAAAGAATGCAGGTGTGAGTAATTCAATCAGGATACAGGAAATCCTAGTGAATTTACATGTATTGACTGTATTACGTAAAAGTGATAGCACAAAGTGTTTGAATTTAGTTGCCCAAAATTAGGCAGCTAAAACCATCTCAGATAATAAATCAGTCAGATTTTAAAATAAGCAAATTCATCTCATTCCCACTGGATTTATAGAACATATTGATCAGTTAGCATTGATGTTGTATAACTGTATGACCTATTTTCTGTACCCTCATAAGAAAAATTTAATCCTGACCTTACACTCTTATGAGACTGCATGCGTTTAATTAGCAGGGACACTGTCACCAACAAGCTAAAGTTGTTTTATCTATATATATATAGAATCATAGAATAGTTAGGGTTGGAAAGGACCTTATGATCATCTAGTTCCAACCCCCTGCCATGGGCAGGGACACCTCACACTAAACCATGTCACCCAAGGCTCTGTCCAACCTGGTCTTGAACACCACCAGGAATGGAGCATTCACAACTTCCTTGGGGAACCCATTCCAGTGCCTCACCACCCTTACAGTAAAGAACTTTCTCCTTATATCCAATCTAAACTTCCCCTGTTTAAGATTTAACCCGTTACCCCTTGTCCTACGACTACAGTCCCTAATGAAGAGTCCCTTCTCAGCACCCCTATAGCCCCCCTTCAGATACTGGAAGGCTGCTATGTGGTCTCCATGCAGCCTTCTCTTCTCCAGGTTGAACAGCCCCAAGTTTCTCAGCCTGTCTTCATACGGGAGGTGCTCCAGTCCCCTGATCATCCTCATGACCCTCCTCTGGACTTGTTCCAGCAGATATATTATCATTTATAATTGTTTTATCTTCATGTTTTCTGAATGTGTTCTGAATGCTATCACTAGCTATAGTATTTTACAATAGTAGTTCTGAAATACAGTGAATTATAATGCTTGCAGAATATATTCACTTCACTGATTAACTTCTGAAGAGTCAATTCATCACCTGGGGACTGCAAGACTCAACATTGCCCCTAGAAGAAGCTCAGTGAAGTAATTAATGATGTTAGTATATGCAGCACACTCCTGTTCTCACAGCTGTTACTTGGTCTTAAGTTTAGAGGAGCTTTTCTTGATTTACCTCCCTCTTATATCAGAGTGAGGTAATATCAGCCTTATATCAGGCTTTGTAGCTATGTGACATAAAGGTGCTATTTCCATCAGTCTGACACTGGGCTAAGCAAATGTACAAAAATGTGTGTCTCAGACTCACTGCAGGGCCCTGAGCAACCTGGGGTGCCTTCACATCCCATCCTGGGCATGTCTTCTGCAGCACCAGACACAAAACACTCCACTGCAAGACACTGCATTGGTCAGTAACCTGCACATTCTCTGGCTGCTTTTGCAGGCTGTATGTATACATGGTCTATTCAAGCTCACATGATATGTCTATTTAATACTATTGTTTTGCTCTATACCTGCTCATAGAAGTAAATTACAGCTACTTTTTTCTCTGTTTTTGTTTTGTTTTTCTATACAATGCTTTTAAATATTATTATGTCTCTTTACTTTTTTATAGTGGAAATGGAGGTTAGAACTGACTCTCGACACTTGATGCACAATTTGGCAAGAGGCCAACACAAATCAGAATAAACATCCAGAAGAAAATGCCATATACAAGAAAATAACAGCAGCTTAATATGATATAATACCAATAGGTGGTTAAGGTTAGTGGAAATAATCCTTGATCTTTTCTTCTTCTAATAAATAAAAAATGATTTTATAATACGTTATAGCTGATGTAGCTCCTTCCAACTACGTCTATCAATCACAACCTGGATGGAATTACTGCTTTTTCTCTGTATCATGGCACAAACTGTAGAGGAAGGCTCAGAGGTAATGAAGATCTACATGCTCTGTTCAAAAGCCTGTTCCTGCTGTTTTTCATAATTTCCTTTGTGTTCTTTTATTGAAGCAACAGGTACCAGCACTTACTCTAACAAGCACTGTGATGCAGCCATACTATCTGTCCACACCTCCAAAGTGGTTTTGGGTCCCAGCATGCAGAGCTTGACCTTCAGCAGTGTCTAGCAGCAATGGAGGTGCTGAGCAATGTAAATTGTCTTCCTACACCAAGTATGGGGAGAACCTGGGGTACCTGCCTCTTCCTTTCTCTCATCTCATCACATCTGGGTGTTTCATATCAAGGAGTCACAGTAGCTAAGATCTGATCTCACATCATTGCCTGAGCCTTTCCCTTTCATTTGCTGCCCCATCCATAATTACTCCCTTCCCAGCCCAGCAGATCTGAACTAGATGCTGTGGACTGAGGATGTCTACTACCATGAGGCATTGGGTGGTTATGCCACATCCTGAGAGACTGCAGGAAGAGATATAGCTCAGTGTGGTGAAGATGTGATGTAAGCGTGTGTTTCCTATACTCCCATTGACTTACCAAAGAAAACATAGCAAAGAACAGGTAGGAAGTACCTCTGACTCCACCACTGTTTCTTGTCATGTCCAGCCCAGCAGATGTTTACTTGAAGATCTCGCGAGACGGGCAAAGGTAAGAAAGCCCAAGAGGCTGCATGTTGTAGAATGGTTTGGGTTGGAAGGGAGCTTAAAGCTCATCCAGCTCCAACTGCCTGCCATGGGTAGGGACACCTTCCACTAGACCAAGTTTCTCCAGGCCCCGTCCAACTTGGCCTTGAACACTGGCAGGGATGGGGCAGCCACAGCTTCTCTGGGCAACCTGTGCCAGGGCCTCACCACCCTCATAATAAAAAACAATCCTTCCTTATGTTTACTTGTATCTACCTTCTTTTAGTTTAAAAACATTGTTCCATGTCCTATCACTGCATGCCCTACTAAAAAGCCTGGCTGCATCTTTCTCTTAAGCCTCCTTTGAGTATAAAAAGATAAGGAGATTCTTGGCTGTGCAACAGTGGTCTCTGATGACAACAGGCATGGTAAGTATGTACCATGATTTTGATGAGAGGTACCAAATTTTAAACTGCTCTCCTGCTTATGCATTTTACTTAATGTGTTTCTTAATTACTTGCTTCTGAAGTAATGACATCAGTGCTGCTATAATATCAACACTGTGAAGAACATTAAAATATAATTTACTCTATCTTCAACCAGAGAATTAAATTTAAGGAATTATTTATATTGAATTAACAAAGCTACCCCCAAAAGATGCTTAAGCTTCCATTTAGCCCATCTGATGTTTAAAATAATGTGGCGGGCATTTATTTTCACACATAGAATCATAGAATAGTTAAGGTTGGAAAGGACCTTAAGATCATCTAGTTCCAACCCCCCTGCCGCGGGCAGGGACACCTCACACTAAACCATGTCACCCAAGGCCTCGTCCAACCTGGCCTTGAACACTGCCAGGGATGGAGCATTCACAACCTCCCTGGGCAACCTATTCCAGTGCCTCACCACACTAACAGGAAAGAATTTCCTCCTTATATCCAATCTAAACTTCCCCTGTTTAAGTTTTAACCCATTACCCCTTGTCCTATCACTACAGTCCCTAATGAAGAGTCCCTCTCCAGCATCCCTATAGGCCCCAGCATCCCTATAGGCCCATCTGCTGCTTGATTTTATCACCATCACCATCATCATCATCATCATCATTGTCTTACATGAACATAATTACTCTATGTAATGTATAATTTCAAAAATAGTCTGTAATGCTGTTTGAACAACTGCTGGAAAATAAATGCTTGCTTTCCACAGTCTCATTTAAATGATGTTAGCAAGTATGTATACACTGTGTAAAGATGGGAGCTGTTATTTTACAGGAGTCAAGTGTTAGAAAGTGAAAAAAAGAAAATTGTCATGCTGCCATAGAATTAAACTCAAAACCAATGAGGCCTTAGCTGGGTTTATGTTCTGCAATGAGCAAAACGGTTAGGCTAGACACGGTGACATTTGCAGACACCCAACTTCATTGATGTCTTTTTTTTTAATTAAAATTACAGAAAGCTTGTGACTCTGGGCAGCAAGATAAAAGTTGTCTCAATTCTGTTTTCCAGCTTTTTCACTGAAAGTGTGAAAATTTAGAAATCATAGTGTGTCAGAAACTTAAATAAATCAAGACCAGTTATGCATTCCTTCTGAAAATCAAGTCTGCTGCAGATGGGACTGATGAGTATCTGGAGCAATGCTGTGTATCAAATAAGAGCAGCATTTCAGATGGAGCTTCCACAGGCACATCTTTGCAGTCACAGCTTACTAAATAAAAGATCGGTCTCTGTAACATGTTTAACTATGACTTCCCATTATTCATAGTAAGCACCACAATGTTTAAAACTTTCTGAAAAAGCACTATAATGCATAAAACAAAGGTGTTACTTGTAGATTGCGGGCACCTCACACCGTATGTAGCAGTGCTGCCTTTCCACACTCCTACAAAGAACCAGGGACATGTTTTGCAGTGGCACAGTCCGTAAAGAAAAAATGCATACTGCCATGGGACAGAGACAAACTGGCTGACACCAAGACAAATTCCGCACCATCTACCTGTTGCCTACTCTGGAGTTGTGTAAAGATACTGAAAAAGTCATCAAGTTTTGGGGCTGGGCTTTTAGTTTTCTTTCACTGCTAAAGCAAAATAGCAACAGATGCTTAGGGTGGGATAAACCTTCATCGCAGCTGTGTAAAGTGGGAAAAAAATAATATTTTACATTAAAATCCTGCTTGCAGGGAAGTGGACCTCTTGCTTCCATATCTCTAAGGGAAGTTAGAAGAGATAGACTATAGGCCCATCAGCGTGGTGTGAAATGTTGGAATATCAAGAGACAACAGGTCCTGATTTCACTTTCACTGCCTGGCTTAGAGGAATATTCCTCTTGTCTTCTTTTCCTGTGGGATTGATGGGTGCAATGTACAATGTTGGGCAGCAAGGAAAGGCCAGCCCTGTGTAAGGAAGTCAGAATAGTCCCAGTGCAGCTCCTGGGAGAGCTGGACTTGAAGGGAACTGCAGTTAACGCCTTGAACCTTCAGTGGGTATTACTGGATATTAAGAAAGTTCCACATATACTGACATATCACTGCTCCGTGGAGCAGTGTCCAGAGAAGAACATGCCCTTAAGGTTATGGGGTGTGCTGCCTGCAGTCCTGGCCACTGGCTACCTCCTGCTAAAGACATGCTAAGAAAACTCAAATCAATGTACTTGATCTGTGCTGAAAATTGCATTATGTTCCAGCATTGCTGTTAAACAAGGCTATTAAGTTTTGCAAAAGGTGCTATATCATTTCACGGTCATATTTCCCATTGCTGGAATATATTTGAATGAAATTAATTTCTGAATAAAAAACTACCTGGGGAATTTAATGGAGGGCAACAGGGTCAAAGTTTGGTGTTATGAATTCTTTTTAAGCAAATCTTTTTGCTTAAAAAAAACCAACAAAACCCTCATGAATGAAAATGTAGTTCACTTCCACTAACTTTTGTGTATCTTTTTGTTAAGTGTAAGTAGCTACCTATATAAATGTTAATGTGATTATTACCACCATCTTAAAATGGTTTGCACATTTTAAAACCAATTCTTTTAATGTCTGAAGTGAAAAGTGAGTTCAGAAAGATAGCATCTTAGTCATGGATTATTTTATTTGACTTCTTAGAAGATAAGCAGTTTACTTTATTGTATTTATCCTGCAATAAAGAGTTAATGTTAACGTCTGTTTTGGTTGGTTGGTTGGTTGGTTGGTTTGGTTTGGTTTTGCAGATGAAGTATCTTAGCTGCATTCCATAAAAGCACTTAAAATAGGTTACAGAATAATGGGAAATGAATCTACGGTTCTGAATGTTTTGGAAATAAAATATAGCAACAAGAAACCCAAAACTTGGTCTTTGTCTGCACCACAGGATATTCTGAAGTCAGTAATTGCTGATAAACTGTATAGCGAGATGTGCAGTTTGCACTGCTTTGGAGGCAAGCATGGTTCTGGTTTTGGGCAACATGTGGCATAATAAAAAATCCTTGATAGGAGGCACTACCAATGTAAAATTAGCTAAAATCTGTCTCTCAGTTTATCTCTGATTTTTCTTCAAGGGTTCATTTGTCATCCACAGCTTCTGAGTAAAATCCAATAAGGTATGTTTAGCACATGCACTGTTCATAGTACATGCGAAATTGCAAGGTGTGTGTTTCTTCATGCTGGAGTACAGTTCTTCCTGTGCTTGAAGAACATGGAGAATGCTCAGAGGCTGCTAATTATAATTGCATTTTCAGGGATATGACTTAACTTGTGCATTAACCCATGCAGGTCTGAGTACTAGGCTACATTCATCAAGGAGGAGCAAGTCTACTGATTGATACAGAGTGAGACTGAATGGCTCAAGATGCATGTACAACCAGTGCACCAAAATATTTGTTTGCTCACTGACTTATTTATTTATAATTATTACTTATAATTATGAATACTTATTTATATCTACTAGTAACTTCATTATTTACTCTTTGCAACATGTACTGGATAGGCAGCTCTTCTATTAAATTCTATTCTCTTGCCTACTTGCTTGCTTTGAGCCCCAATGGACAAATATGTTAATGATATTGTTCCATTTTAAACATAAATAAACTTCAGAAACAGGCTGGTTTAAAGCCATTAGCCATTTTGAAATGGAAATAAACAGGGAAATGTATGGTTAGTACCTAAAGCATGATTTTCCTATTTTATAATATTTATAAGTTGTATCTTAAAACCGGTTTGTTTCTATAAAATGTGGTTATGTGTATTTCATTCTTTAAAGGTTCCTTAGGTACTAACAATCTTCATCTTCTCTATGAAATTAGTTTTTTCAAAACTTCTTTCTTTCTGTTTGTGTTTCTTCTGCCCAAAACCAACTTTATAATTTTATATTAAACAAAAGGTAAAATTCAATTAATAGAAACCTTTAAAACAGTTTCTATCTGCTTGTATTTTTATTGCTGTTTTACATTAATTTATAAGTATAGAGTTTCAGAAATCCTATAGATACTTTGCAGACAAAATCTTTGTTGAAATTGCATGAAACAAAGGTCATAAAATTGAGCTGTAAGATTAGATCTCTGTGTGCATGCTTGTGCAACGCAGCCTCCAATCACCTTTCATGCAATGTCCTGCGGGTTATTCGGGACACTTTTTCCATCAATACAACTTAACTTTCAATGTAATAAATGTATATATCTTTTCCAAAAATAGCTCACATCTCTCTGGTTAGACTTCTAATTAAAATCTTTAAATTCTTTAAATTCCCATTTTAGGCCTTTCAGGAAGTTCTGCTGATGAAATAGTTCCTCTTTTTGATCTTGATCTATTTCAATCTGGATATTATGGTGATGGACAAAGTCTCAAGTTCTGTGCAGTTCTATCCTGTAGTGATAGAATTAAAAATAGCAGAGCACTATTTAATTTTAAGTAATATTTTTTTCAAACACTTGGGATTATAGAACATGTTTACTACTGTTTATAATATAAATGACTTTAAGAGCTGTGAATTTATTTCTGTGTATCACAACTGTTTTGGAAAGAGTGTTCAAACCTGTATGTTGGTAATGGTGGAATACTAGGCATGTTGCTTTGGCATTGCTTCTTCACAGCCAGGGCACAGCTAAGTTCTGGTCAGTTCTCATTTCATAGAGAAGTGAAGCAGAGTAGACTTACAGTGGATATCAGTCCTGACAGCCTTGCTTTCTTACCCTTAGATTGCAGCACTGAGCTGCATTTAGCTGCAGGTCAAGCTGTATTTCCATTCAAGGCACTGTTGAGGATATCAGAAAAACTGCAGGTCACAGTCAGGAAAAGAGGAAAATCTACCCACGGACAACCATCCTACTCCCCATTAATTCCAAGCCTCTTCCCTAACCTCTAAACACTGGAGCCAACACAGAGCTGAGCAAAGAATAAATCGTGCTGGCTAATGGGCTGCTGAGTCTTTCTTCCACTTTGGAATAGAAAAAAGCAAGGACTGAACTGTGACTTTGATATATACTGCTTCTTCAGAGCAACATTCACGGGAGCATATTTAACCCTGCCTGCCCAGGAATAATTCATGAGGTAGATGAATCTGGCTCCAGATTTGTAATGGATATTGTGCAACAGAAAGCAAAAAGGCAAAGAGCAAAAAATGAGGAGTATCTGAGGTTAAATTAGTCTCACTTTGTTTAAAAGAATACCAGAAAACCAGAAGGCAAACATATGGATCTACAGCACCAATCATCACCCTACTAGGAGGCCACAGAACTTACTTCCACTTTATGCAAGTCTTCTTGACAAGTCGGCCAAAACCGCTCCTATTTCTCTTTTTTCTTTTTTTTTCTTCTTCTATTTTGATCTCTGTGCCAGTGCATTGAGAACTTCAATTGAGAAGTCACTGCTACAAGAGGTCATTTCGGAACTAAAAGGGGCAATTCAAGATGGGAAATGGAACAAATGCCAACGAGATGTTTAATGAGATGGTGTTCTGGATGTACTCTTTGAAGAACATTTCTAGAATTGTTTGACTGCTTTAGAGCATGCAGGAAACAATAAACCCAACACAACACTAATGACAATTCTCACAGTTCCATTCAGCTCAAACGTTGCCATTCCACTAGGAATTATAAGCAAATCTGATAGTGAATTATTTAATAACATGGAAATGTTCCTGTATATTTTGCATGGCAAAATGCTCAGAAAAACAGTGCTTTCTTCAGCCTAGACATTAAGAAGATAAGACCTGAATATGCTTGTTCATATTAAAAGAATTGTAGCCTTCACCAGTCGTAAGATTGGTGAACAAGTTGTGTTTAAACAGTACAGAACTGCAATTTAACCACACCTCACACCAATTAGATCTTTACAGTTTTGTTTTCTGACAGCAGCTGTAGAAGAATACACTTAGAAACTGACAATATTACATGTATTGATTTTATTTAAAAGAAGCAGGCTAGTGTAACTGTCTTTGCACATCGATGTGTGAATTCCCATGCCTCCCACTCAAGGACAATGTTCATTTCAACCTCTAAGTCCCAGCATGCAGCACAAGGAATTCAGTCTTTAGCCTAATTATTTCTTGGAAGAACAAGAAATCATACATATCTAACTGCATTGGAATTGACTGTGCTGCTGGAGGAGTGTAACAATCAATCTTGTTGCCATCAATGGGTAACAAAATCAGATATCCTAAATAGCAGCAGGAAAACTAGAAAGTAAATGCTAGCTATTTTCTTTTTTCTTTAGTATCTCAAAGTCATACAATTCCTTAGTTGTTACCTGGCATTATTCTTTATTTTCCACCACACTAATGAAAAAATCCCAAACCAACAAAAAATAAATTCTGGCTTTCCTACACCCCTCATGGTGCTGCATGAGTGCTATGTGCTCCCTTCATTTTTTGTTTCAGCACTACTGTACTTACCGAACACTTTCCAGCTACCTTGAATGTCCCTGGTGACAGATGAACTTGTTTTGTGCCTTTAGGACATGACAACAGCTTCTAGTGAGTCATATCCAACATCCATCTAGCCTTTTCTCCTGTGTCAGTACCAAGGTCAGTAGCAGCTATTTAGGAAATAGCATAAGAACTGGGCAAGTGTGTATTATACTTTTATCAGCATCTTGTGGTTGAAGAACATCCTTACCAAGAGGTAGTCCTGGGTGAATTCCCCCACCCCAATGAATTTAAATTAAATTTAATTTAAAGGCATTTTTAGCATAGACAGAACTCCTTGGTATGAAGCTCCGTATCAAAACTGCACATTGTCAGAAATAACCTTCATGAGTTTGTGCTGAATCTACCACTCATGAACCTATCCAATGTATTCTTACTAATTATCAGTTTTCTCTTTCTGGTGCTTCAATCTCCCACGTTTTGCCAATTTGCAGTCCACCAGGATATGCCAGCTCTTATGTCTTCTTTATGCTTCTGTGTATTAGAGTTAACCCAACTGAAGCTCCCTTTGGGGTTTTGACAGCATTAGACTTCATATGCTCTCTTGTGTTTGCTGAGGCAGCATGCTCCAGCTCTCCTTCCTTGTCTCCCAAAACACTGAGTGCAAAGGGAAAGCTGGGAAAACTAACAACATTTATAACTGAAATTCAATACTGAAACAACAACCTTAATTTCTCTTTGACAGTTACCTCCGTGCAGAGTACATGTCACCTGTTTTGCAAGCAGGGTGAGTTTTTTGCAGTTAGTTTGTATTTTGTAAATCACTGCTGAAGTCGCAAGATAAGAGAACATTACATAATGCAAGTGAGGACAGTGGGTTCAGAAGAGAGAT
The DNA here is from genome assembly GCF_033815535.1 of Pezoporus flaviventris. Classification (NCBI taxonomy): domain Eukaryota; kingdom Metazoa; phylum Chordata; class Aves; order Psittaciformes; family Psittacidae; genus Pezoporus; species Pezoporus flaviventris. The sequence goes on from NW_026892600.1 coordinate 534,281, forward strand.
ATCTTGAATAAAATTAAAGATACCAGCTCAGGGTTTAACACCAATGAGCTCAGAACAGAAAGAAATTATTCAGTATGTAGGTCCATGATACCACAAGAAGACATGTGTGAGCAGCAAGCAGATAGTGTAACACCAGCCTGCTGAGCAGGGACTGAAGCATGTATGTGGGGAATCAGACCCAGCTACAACTGGAGGCCTAAGCATAGGGCTTTCATAGGGGATGTTTATAAATAGATACAGACATTTTCCATCCCCAGCATTTCCTTGAACACCCAGTAAGTAAGAAAGATCAGAGAAAACAAGCCAAGCACTATTGTCCTATAACTGATTGTATATGTTCACCAGAAATAAGCAAGCAAATCCCAAAACAGCACATCTTCTCTTCATTGCTCCTAATCATGTATTCTCCACATAAATAACTGTTTCATTCCAGCTAAGTGGACTGCATACCTGGCCACATAAATGTCTTCAAGGGATAAAAGGCGCTCACTTTGGAAAGGGAAATGAAGGAAATCCTAGGAATAGTCTACAGGCAGAGGCTGTGCTCCTACAGCTGGCATTGTAAGGAAGATAGTTACAGGCTTGCTTTTGCATCATATCCACATGCATCTCTGTGCATGTGCACATGTATGTATTAATAAATTATGAGTTTATATGCAAGCACACCCATGCCAGTAAAAGCATGTGTGCATATTTACATATGTGCTTATGTTATAAAAACCCAACTTTTCAGACCTGGAAGTGAAAAAGCTATGCACCTTTATTTTTTTAATTGTGGGGGCCTCTCCTTTGCACATGCAATTTTGCAGAACGGTTGATGGAGTTTTGACATTTACACTGAGATTTATCTCTGCTAGTTTGGGTTACCTAACAGAGAACAGGGCCTCCAGAAATCAGAGTTCAAAGAGGTAGGATCATTTGTCATCTGGATGACACACAAGCACCTTCCACACAGCTTGTTTAAATTGGACATCTCACTTCAAGAGAGTTAATGTTAGAGGAGACAAATCTTTTTGCCAGCTACTTGATTACTGTTAGGTTAAGAAGATCATCCAAATACCTGGATAACTAAATGGAAAAAAAAAGAGAGAAATCAGGGTAATACCACATGCTCCTGCAAAAACATATTGAGAACTGAGGGCTCCAGGCAGAGCTGGTTTTCCAGCCTGTTACAACATGCATGTGCTGCAAAGTTGCACACAATACACATTTTCAGAATCTGCATGCAGTCTCCAGCTTTCCTTCACATACATCTACTGTTATGTCTATGTTCAGGCAAAAGCAAAGAGGTTTGCAGGTAAAAGTGCCACTGTTGGTTTTAATGGGCATAAACACCAAAATACTAACTAGCAGAAACAACTGGAATTGTTATAATGTACCCATTGCTGGCATCTTCAGACTGCCAGTGCTTATGGAGGAAGTATTGTAGAATATTTTTCTCCACCAAGAAGTACTTTATCAACAAAGTATTTGAATATCATTATTTTAAGCAAACTGCATGGCTAATACTCCTTAATATACTAAACCCAAACATTAGATGGAGAAATAATTAAAACGTGCAACTCAAAGAAACAAACACCCCTCTCAACGCCCTGTTAATTCAGCTTTAATGATGTAAAAACCTGTGATCTTTTATCTAAAGCTTCGACATTCTTTCAGATGATCGACATTCTTTCAGATGATCAAGTCACAAGAACATCCAAAGTCTTCCTCTCCACATAGTGAGAAAGCAAATGTTAACCTGCTGTGAGAAAAACTAGTCCTGTACATCAACAAAATGACCCTTTGTTATATTCATCAAGAAAGCTTCAATTCCAAAGCTGTTGATTTGGCTTCTTTCATAAACACTCCTGTATACAACAAAGTCCCCCAAATAGCTAGGCCATTGCATCCTTCATCAATGATCTTTTAAGAGACATACTGTATAAGGCATCTTATCTCACCCATGGAAGAGAATTCTGTATTTGCAGTCATTTATAATGTTGCATAGAAATTAACAAAAGATTTCCCCTTTATCTAGGCATTTAGACTGTACTTATTAACGTGGGATTACCCTTAATGACTTCCCTTCCAGAGGAAAGAATGGAATTTTGTCTGTTTTGTTTGCATCATTTCTGGAAGTTAAGGAGTGAAACAAAGTGCAAATCTGATTTGCGTAAAACAGCAGAATTACGTGTTGTTCATAGGAAGCTATTGCTTGAGTGATGCTGCACATGTCCATGTAACTGAAGACATGTTTGATAGCCTTTGCAAAAATATAATATAAATGACAGTAGGAAATAAAAATTCTCATTTCACAGGGAACTATCTTCAGTCTCTATAAGAATATTCATTGTTATTTGTAGCGGTTATCGTTAAAAGCATCATTTGAAGCTTGTTCTTTTTTTTTGGTCCTTTTGTTTTACTACTGGAAACAAACAAATGGGAAACGTTTTATCTGTACATGTTGTATCTCTCACTCCATTGTGGAGAGTGGCCAAAGGAATCACAAACATGTAAAACAGCTGTGCTCCCTTAGCAATCTGTCAGATGGTTGCAAGCAATATATTATCAGTCTCTTTGAACAAATGCCCACACCCTTGATTCTTCCCAGAAGAGTCTTACATGCCCATTTCATGAGCAGATGTGTTATTGTGGTCACACACAATGCAGCCATTCAAATAAAAAAAAAAAACCAGAACAAAACAAAGAAACAAAACAAACCAACAAAAAAAAACAATAAAACCAGAAAGATCACCTTTTTTGTTGGAGTGGGCTAGCAAAAGCCACCTCCATAATATAATGAAAATGTTTTTTTGTGGATCTAAGGAAGCATCTGGGGAGAGACGTCTTTCCCAGATGACTTGCCCAGACACAGTGGCAGACGGGACACTTAATTTTGGAGATGGCAAATTGCAGTCCAGAGAGCCTTATTTCCTCCTGCTGACTCTGATGGTCTCCCTTCTGGATTTAAGCTGGAGCTAAGGGAGGTGAATCCTTCTTTGTACTTTTTGCAACCATGTTGGAGAGTCAGGTACAGCTGGTCACCAGGACAGGCTCCTCAGCGTCACGAGACATGGGCACTGAGGGAGGAGCCAGTCTCCCCTGGCTGCCCTCATCATGAACAGGCACCTTCAGAGTGTGATTCAAATGGCCTGTTTTAGATGCTTACCTTTGCATGAGAATAATTATTGCCAAGAATTATGCCTATGTTTGGCCAAATGATCCCCACCTCTTGTTTCCCTTTGGCCAAGGTGACATCTGATGAGCTGTGATTTTAAAAACAATCTATGAAGTTGTGTGTTTTTCCAGTACAATGAAATGTTTTTTACTTTAAGGATTATGAGTTGCATACCAGTTGTGGTTCAGGGTCACTTGTATCAAAACCCCAGCTCTCCTCCCCTAAACTAATTCAGTGTTTGAATGCCTTTGAACCAGCTACAGATGATAGGAACCTCCACAACAGCATCAGTCAAATGATCTTGTTGCAAAGAATGGGACTGCCGTTATTACTAATGCACATGAGAAGTTGCATATATATACTTGTTACTATGAGTACATGAGGGACAATTTATGTAGTTATTTTGCCTTTATGCTGAACTATAATATTTCACAATGAGTGAGGAAGAAGCTTGGGGGTCACCTGTTAATCTTCAAATACTCATACGCTGCTCATCAGTGTAAAAACAACCCTTAAAAACAGCTAAATAGTCAAAACTGGGCAATTAGTTAATTAACTACAAACTTTGTTTTGTTGAAGTTTGCAGATTTACGTTTTGCTGGTGGCACTCCTTTCTCTGGCCCATTAGTGTTTCACATGAGAGACTTATTTTCACCTGTTCTCTGACAGCACAATAAATGTATTTATATAAATGCAAAAAACTGGTTCAGTCAATGGCATTTCAAACAATGAAGTATAGGTTATATTTTGGAGCTGTAAATAAACATAATTTGAAGAGGAGATAATGAACTAAACCATATTTGCATGAGCATCTGCAACAAGCTTTGCAGAGTGTTTTATTCCTATTAGCACAATTGTACAATTGCTTTGTCACTTGGTATCTTACCCAACCTATAAATCTTCCTGCTAGATAGGAAATCTAGATCATTTTGCCATCATCCTTCACATCATAAGCACACATCTCCTGCTGCTGTACTGAGGGAGTGAGAAGGGAAGGAGGGGAGAGAAGGAAAATCTGAGGATTCTTTAAAACACTTCATTATTTTTTAATTCTACACTACAGCATATTAAAATTACAATGAAATGCCATGCACCTTATATTACTTGATGAGCTTTACAGAAATTGTCATAATTGTGTGTGGGTTTTTTAATGACTGCTTCTTGTAAAATACCTTTGGTAGTCAAAGATCAAAGCAAAGCAGAGATGCCTGCTACAAGACGATAATTCAGGTAAACAGGCTCAATGGTAAAAATGCAAATGTTGAAATGTGATTGACTTTGCTTCTATTTAATGTTTATTTTCCTTGCCAAAGCACTGACGAGTTCAAACTAATTCAAGACTTGTTATCAAATAAATTGAAACTACTGTAAGTCAACTCATTTCCATTTTTTTTTTAACTTAACCTAGATCTCACATGGTAGAACACTGCTCAGATGTTTTATCTAGTCAGCTTTCTACTGTGCTCCAGAAACGTGAGAAAGTTTTTTAAAATTTTTTAGTTACTTAATTATTTAAAGAAATTAATTTCTCAAAAGAAATTAGGTGAGGTATAATTCAAAATAATTCTGTCATCAATTAAAATCATATGAGAATGTACCATCCCTGTTTCATACATGACAGCATCTTTGACTTCTGTGGGTGTTACACACCCCATAGTTGTGACCCATCCTCACAATTAAACTTTTTCAATTAGTAAAATCCCCTATCTGGGAATTGTAAATTTGAGAATTAAAAATAATTCAAAACCCAAGTGTGCAGAATTTGACACAATCCTGCAGAAGGGAAGGTCTTTCTGTATCAGGCTCCATGCTTGGAGGGTGTTGGAAGGAGGAGGACTCACTGGTGGCACATGCACAAAGTGGAGGAGTTCCCTGCCTCTGCAGGATTTACAGGCTAATTTAAAGCTGTGTGTGCCACAGGACATGATATCACCCAGAAAAGAGTCAGGAACAAGGTAACATGAATTTCTATAGCACCATTTGCCAGTTTCACACCATCCTTTTTTATTCTGCCATGCATGCAGTGCTGCTGCAGAGCATCTCCCTTCATAATAACTCCCTCTGGAGTTATTTCAAAAGGTCTTATTGTATTTCTAAGGAGAGATGGCTGAAGTTGGGTTTCCTAGATGTACTTGCATTAGGTCCAATGTTGTAAATCCCAAGCAAGCCCATTGCAACTGCCTTGGATGTGTGCAACATCTTCAAGTGGAATTTTCCATGGACCCTACAACCACATAAAAAATAAGCAATAACATTGTTACAACTAATTAACATTAATCACAATAACCCTATGTATTCATACATCATGGATGACTAGTGTCATTGCTGGAATAAAGCTTCCCCTTGCAGAAATCTGCTTGTTATTTACTGTATTTGCCTGTCACCCCTGTTCTGTTCTCCCACTTCATAGAAATGCTAATATTACCTCCAAAACAGGATTCTCTCTGGAAGGGGGCACATTAGCACAAGAAAATGTCAAATAGCCTAATTCAAGGCTTTTAGAAAACAAGACATAAAATTGAGACTGTAATAGTATGACTAGAGAAGTGACATTACACTCCAACAGAGAAAAATAGAGAGATGGGAAGACAGTTGCAGACAGTTAGACATCCATTACATGTCTATTCAGAAACACATTCACAATAGAAAACACACAGCTTCACACAAAACTTACTACAGTATTCTCTATAGGAACCATAGCACCAGCAGGGACTGGTCATCCTCCCTTCTCCATCCAGTGCAGACTTCTCCTGGGGAGGACAGCATATGTGTGGGGCAATCATGGAGAGTAGCCATGGGCACAGCTCTTTGAAGCTGGGGGGGCTGCTGTGGGAAGTGTCCTCTCCAGGTCCACATGTGACATGATGCTGTACTACCATGCACATCCTTAGGGAAAACACCTTTGGCAACAGCCCTCCCATCAAACAAACCAGAACTAACATGACTGATGTTTTATACCTTGTGAAAAGCTTAATTTTTTTCTTTTTAATTGTCCCATTTGTCAATGTAGTGAAGAAACGCAGTAAAGAAATTTTGGATATGTAAGTGAGTGGAGCTGCTTTTCAGCTATAGAATGCCTAACATGGAAAAATTCTACCTTTGGAATTTTTCCAAGTGAGTGAGGGCTGAAAAATTCTACCTTTGGAATTTTTCCACCATCCATATCCCTGAGATCCGAGTACTTCAATCCATTCATCCCCACTCTCTTTTCATTTAGCACCTCCCAGTATGCAAGGAAGTGGTGGAGTCATCATTGCTGAAGGTCTTTAAAAGATGTGTAGATGGCTGGACTCGATCTTACATCTTTTCCAACCTAAATGGTTCTATGATTCTATAAGTCCTTCCCTCATCCCCTTCTGGCCCCACTGGAGGCTTGGAGAGGAGAGACTGAGCAAGGAGAAGAGCTTGGTGATAAAAGCCTATCATTTGGGGAATTTCCTTTGCATTTTAGCAGATTTGACTCAAAAAATCCACTTTAAAATAACTTTAAAAATGAAGTGTTGTTTATTTATCTGTTTATTTTGGTAATTTCACTGACTTTGTGCCCAATGTAACCCTACGAACAAATGTATCAGGGAAATGAAGAGGATGGTAAGCTGTAAGACGGAACTTTGTGAGCTGACTTGGTTACCAGAGAGGAGGTGATGGAGCAGGAGTGAGGGCTGAACTGAAACAGCAACTGGAGGTAAGAGGGTGCTAAGGGAAAGACATTCTACACTGTGGCTGCCTCATTCCTGGCAGTGCTCAAGGCCAGGTTGGATGGGGCTTGGAGCAACCTGCTCTAATGGAAGGTGTCCCTGCCTGTGGCAGGAGATTAGTACTGGATGGGCTTTAAGGACCTTTCCAACCAAACCCATTCCCTGATTCTATGACTTTTCCACTGAACCATCCTGCAAAAAGAGAGAAAGAATAGTACCTGGCAGTGCCACACAATAAGCATATTTTTCAGGGTATTTTCTCTCCAATACAGTCAAGTCCATTTTTAATCAGTCACCTGCTTGAATAGTTGGTGAATTATGACCTTGGTGGAATGGACTCTTTGTTGGTAAGCAAATCACACAGTTTTGGAAGGTATGCCCTGGGTCCAGCAATAGCAGTCATTTTTCTCCTTCTCAGTAGCTGGTGCAGTGCTGTGTTTTTGACTCTCAGCCTGGGAACAACGCTGATAACACCGATGTTTTTAGCTGTTGCTAAGTAATGTTTATTCTGACCAAGGACTTTCTGAGTCTCATGCTCTGCCAGGGAGGAGGGGAAGCTGAGAGGAAGTAGAGACAGGACAGCTGTCCCAAACTAGCCAAAGAGGTATTCCATAGCAGAGCATGTCATGCCCAGTATATAAACTGAGGGCAGTTACCCAGAAGGGTTAGATCATTGCTTGGGTCGGGCTGGGTATCAGTTGGCAGGTGGTGAGTGGTTGTATTCTCTTCCCTTGTTATTTCCCTTATAATTATTATGATTGGTGGCAGCAGCAGTGATTTGTGTTATACCTTAGTTACTGGTCTGCTCTTATCTCTACCTGTGGGAGTTACATTCTTTCAGTTCTCCTCCCCATCCCTCTGGGAGCAGGGGGAGGAAAGGAGGAGAGTGTGCGAACAGCTGCCTGGTTCTGAGTTCCTGGCTGGGTTTAAACCACGACAAGGTACAATGTGCAGGATCCATATAATCCTGCATTTGAAATTACAGCTTGTCTAAGTACACAGATAAAATTAAAAATGTTAGGTACGAATTACTGAACTTCTAAGTGTTCATTCTCTGAGTGGAAGAATGCCTTCCACTCCTGTATCAGGGTAAAAACATCTCTGGCTTAATGTATGCAATAGAACCCTAAAAGGCTGGAAAATCACTGGTTTCTCATGGCCTCAAGTTCTGTTGTGCTCAAACAGTAATTTCCTAAATGAAATACTTTAGTTTCTATATGAACACCTAAATGTTGAAGCACAAATAAGAAAAGACAGAAATTTTCTTTCAGATGTGGTCTGATGGCTTTGGAAAGCTACACTGAGTGGTGAGTTGCCTGAGTCCCATTGACCTTCTGGCTGGACCTGGTGGTCATGTGTTGGAGGCTGTGACCACAGCCTTTAACCACCTCTACTCTGAAAGGGAAGGAAAAAGAAATAAAACTTGTTGAAAAAGGCAGGCATATTCTTAAAGGAAAAAACTGAGAGTATCTCACAAGAAGCAGAGTGATAACTGGCTGAAGAAAGCCAGAGGTCAGGAAAGAACATCTTCTTTTTAACATTTACTAGCAGAAAATGTTGGATCAAATAAGTGACAGAAGGACCCTATTTTCTGACATACACAGGATATATGATGCAGCCTCAAATGCAGGTTTTATCCATGTAAAAGTGGCTGGTCACGTTACTCATGACTGACCGCACTGTGATAAGGCAGTGCCTTGCAGATGAGCATCGTCGAAATGTTTGCAGTGAACCTCTGCATCCTGCATTCTGTATAGGCAATGTGCACTTATCAAAAAAAATGTCTTAGGAGTGTTTAAGATGGTGTTAAAATATTTCATAGACACTATTTTTTTATCTGCCTCTGCCTGTAGAGCCAAGTTCCCTAAGTAACTAACAGTCAAAATACAGCAGGCTTGGAAAGAGCAATGAAATCCTCAAAAGTCCAAACGTAACTTTTCAGGTTGTAAATATATGCTGCCTTGAGAGTTACCATGTTTAGAGGCTAGAAGTACATGATTTTCCTTTAGGAAAATCCCTTTTATACACACATAAAACTCCTACTTTTGTCTTCAGTTAAGGTGGCAGATAGTAAAATCATTATATATTTGGATATGTGGGAAAACTGCAAGCCACAGAAGAAAGTCCTTTTCTGTTTTTTTTCAAGCATTTTCAAACCTGGGGGAAAGAGGGAAAGGAATGACAAAAGAAAAAGGGTGAAAGGAGCGGCAAATCTCATCATGACAATTACCAAGCAGCTCAGAGTCGGTCTATAAATGTTCTGCCCATGGGCTTTATCTGAGGCATCTGTTTTCCTATGTTGGATTCTTCACTTATTTAAAATAAAACTTGGCAGTATTGCAAAAATATGTTTATAGCAGAATGTGCATTTTAAACTAGCATTTTAAAGTAACTTGTTTCAAAATTAGCTTCTGCTTCCCCAGGTTTAACATATTCATGTGTCACTTCTTTTTTGCAGATAATCCAAAGAAGGAAGACCAAACTTCAATCTAATGGATTAGTAACTCGATTGTTTGAAAATTATTTCTTATTAAAGAAAACAACCCAAATAGTTCTGAGGATCTATATTTGTCTTGTACTGCAAGGAGGGAAAAATAAAATGAGGTGGAGGCAGAGTTTCTAAAATGAATAAAAAAAGTATGAAATCTTCTTCTTATAAGGAGTCAAAAACGCTTTGCCTGAAGGTACCAACCAAGGCAGGTGCAAGAAGTGAATCAGTCTCAGCAGCCTTCCACCCACCTTCCTCCTTATCAGGCCCGTGTTGGTCCCCATGGCTGCTGTCATATGCAGAAAATTCAGCAAGCTGTAGGAAGGACTTAAATAATGTGTTCATCTCTCTGCTTATTCAGGATTATTGTTGGCTTTCTTGCAGTCTGTTTTTTTCTCCTTCTGTTTAGTCGCTTTTTAAAGGGCATAAGAAAATGGCCTTTTGTAGCCTTCTTTAAGTGGATTAAATTTGACAGTGCAGAATAAGCAGATATCTGGTTTTAGTGGCTTCAAAGACAACTGCAAAATATTCACCAAAAAAAAAAAAAAAAGAGTAAAAATGAGCTAAATCACTTTTGTTGTTGTTGTTGTATAAAATACATCTTTTGGGTAAAGTTTGATCTTGATAAATTTCCTATCATTTGCATTCACCATAACTAGGAAACTGATTTTTTTTGTGACAAATTCATCATCATATAATTTTCTTTGTTATTTTGGATGTATGCATTTTTAAATATCCATGACTAATACTAAAGACTGTATTAATTTTATATATAAAATTAACCAGAATTCAAAAAAATCACAGGTACTAAGGGGAAATAAACCTTTGCACAGCTGAAAGTCTGCAAGCAGAGGACATACTCCACAGTTGGTGTAGCAGCCTATATTTTTGTAAACCAGAAAAGCATAATGAAATCTTTAATGTCCTCCTAAACCAGAATGCTCCTTGGTTTCGAGGCTGGAGAAGTTCCCATCACACATACATTATTCTTGAGATAAATTCTTAAGATAAAGCCTAAACCAACGAATCAATAATAATAAAATAAAAACATTTATTTTCCACATTGTGGAAATCGCTTGGCAATCGTTGGTAATGATTGGGGAATAACTGATTGACTCATTCACAACCCATGTCAAACAATGTGAAATTTATTCACTGTCTTCCATTATACTATATATGCCAACCATTCACATAAAAAAATAAAACAAGTTCAACTCAGCTCTGCTGCAAATGCATACAGCTGATTTTAATTTACTAGCACCATCTTTACTGTTATGTAACTCCACAAGCTTTAACAGAAATAAGCCAACTTTATGTTAGCACAATGAGGATCAGATATTCAGTGTCAGATGTAGGATTTATAGGTAAAAATCTCCTGAAATCTTTTTACCACAGACCTAAAAAAGGAGTGGTTTTGCCTTCTGGTCTCCAAACAGCAATTTCAATTTTTGTTCCAAATAAGCAAACTGATAAACTACATTACTCTCTTAAATAAATGCAGCCGAAAGTGGGCATTTTTTCTTAAGGAAAAGGAAAGAGATAGAAAAAGCAAGTTATTTCCTTTAGGAGATCAAAACATAATGAGGAAAACAAGAAAATAAACTTAAATGGTGGTGTAATCCCCAAAGAAAAATCTTCAGCAATACTGTGCAGACAGCCCACAAGCATGTAAATCATTTTATCTATAAACAACAGCAGATTACAAGAAAATTATTTAAATAATTTTACTCTAACTTGAGCAAACAGGATGATTGGAAAAACAGAATTATGACAGACTAAAGGTCCAGATTGATAAAAACTCTATTAGCTGTGCTGGTATGAAAGGATAATTTTAGGAATAAGAAAAAAGGAAAGGAAGAGAGCAAGAAAGGAGAGACAACTGTTGCCAGGCAATAGGGAAGCACAGGTAGAGAGAGTGGCTCTGCATCATGCCTGCTCTCATAACTTAAGCTTGGTCACAGTAAAGCATCACCATATGGAAAAAGACACCTTTGACACACACTCCTCAACTCAACTCAGATTAACACTTGGGAAGACTTCTGAGCTATTTATAAAAGCACTGCTTGCTAGCATAAATTTTCTGGGCATTTATATGACAATATTATATGACAAATATTGCTATGATAGCTGAGCACTTGTATTCCGTATTGTAGTTTTTTAATTATCGTCTCAGTCGGACACTTAACATAGACTTACAGACCGGTTTGTGTTGGAAGGGACCTTAAAACTCATCCAGTTCCAACCCTCTGCCAGGGGCAGGGACACCTTCCACTGAACCAGGCTGCTCCAAGCCCTCTCCAACCTGGTCTTGAATCTTCCAGCATGTGATACTTCTAGCAGATGTGCTAGGATGCTTCTGGCAGCAAGCCACCATGTTTGGCAAAAGGCCTTTATTTTATTCTATTTTATTTTATTATTTATATTTTATTGTTTTTATTTTATTTTACTTTATTTGTTTAATTATTTATTACCCAGCACAGGTGGGCTGCAGCTTCTCCACCCTTGGGGTTATTCTGAACTCACCTGGATGTGGCACCAGCCTAACCCAGCAGGACCAGTCTGAGAGCAGGACTGGATGACATAGCCTCCAGAGGTGCCTCTTTGGGTAAAACAGTGTATGCTTCAGTGAAGGAATTTAACAGGAGTCGTGTGTGTACAGCACTCAGTTGGCATTCATAGGGCAATATCACACATGAGTTCTCCTGTTTTTCTTCATATTACAGCCCTAAACAGCTAAAATGCATCTCAGGCCATGACTGGGGGCATTGGCACAAACCACAGGTATTTTCTTTGCTGGGGAATCAACTGAAATCACCATGTGCCTTGACAAAGCTGGTCATCAACTCTACCTGCCAACCATCTAGGTTCCCGGTATCCTCCCTGCCAGCAGCTGCTGCTTTACTCTGCCCCAAAGTGGCTTTTATTTTGTGAACCCTCCATCAGGATGGGTCTGGCTCTGCAGTGGTGGTGTACACCCATACTGGCACCCACATTGATGGCCATCAGTCACCCTGAACTGGTGGGGGTTTTATTCTTCCAGCTCCGCAGTCCTGTAATTGCAATCGTAATTCCACACCATTTATCTTGCCTGACATACTAAAAATAAGCAGTAAATCACTCTGCAGGTTTGTGCAACCTTCTGTGTTCACCAAAACTTAGAAACTAACTGATTTTTTTTTTTTAGTTTTATTCTTTAGATCAGAACCTAATTTGCTCACAGCAGGAGTTTCTGTGCTAGACCCTGAACAGGGAGAGCTGAGGCATCATGGCTGGAAAACCAGAGAAGTGGTTGTTTATCCACCAGTTAAGAGCAGCGCACACCGCTAAGAAGTAGATGTTTTCTTATGCTTTTATTTTCAGCCTTGAAGACACCATCTTTATAGTTAGTTGGGAGGATGAGGAAAGAGGAGAAGGAGAGAAAAAGAGAAAGCAAACAGAGAGATGGTTTTATATGCTTTATAGAATCATAGAATGGTTTGAGTTGGAAGCTACCTTAAAACTCATTGAGTTCCAAAACAGGGACACCTCCCACTAGACCAGGTTGCTCCAAGCCCTGTCCAACCTGGCCTTGAACACTGCCAGGGATGGGGCAGCCACAGCTTCTCTGTCTCTGTGAGTAGACACAAGAACATCAGAACAGCATAACTACTCTCACAGTCACAGCAGTGGTAAGAGGAGATCATAGGTTGGTTGTTATTAGGCTCTGACCAAGTCTCATAGGTTAATTTCAATTAACATGATTATTTTAGTCTGGTGGTGCTCCATTTGCTAAAGTCAACTCGTTGCTGTATTTTCCTATCAGATCTCATCAGCCCTCCCCTTCCCTCCACAGACATATACTTAGTGGGAAGCCACCTTTTTTCAATGCTGGCTTCCAACCCATCTGACACAGCAACTGAGCCGTGCAAGGCCCTTGTCAAAACTGCCCTGCGAAGGGACATCTGCAGACAACAGGCAGTAAGAAACATGGTGTGGTGAATTCCCCTTGCTCTGGGGATGATAGATAAAAATATCATCATGAAAATTCTGTCTCTTTCCTCCTCCTTGTGCAAGGGACAGGCAGGACAGAACAATTTCACACTATGACCTGTCCACACGCAGCACTGATTATCGGGCTTTCCACACTGCAGATCACAAGAACACACACTTCCTGATTGTAAAACTATCCCACCTGATTCTTCTAAAACATTCATTCCTGGGATGCTTTAGAAGTAATAATATCAGTTTAATCACAGAGGGTTTCCTATGGGCACAGGCAAGTAAGATGAGTGAAAACTGAGCCCTTATGGCTCAGTGTGATAGGTAGCAGGCATCTTGCCAAAGCCAAACAAAATCATCAAGTGCCATTTTTGGATGATGAAGATACACACTTGGCAAGTCCACAAATCCTCCTCAGTCTGTGTGTGATGCAGATCCTAAAACTTCTTCAGCATGGTGTCTTGACAGGGTCTTTTTTATTATTTTTTGTTATCAGTGGTTGTTTCTTGCTAAAGAGACTATTAGGTTTTAGTGGCAAAAAAGAAATCCCCTTGCGACATACTGGCAAGGTGGATATTAACTGACAAAGCCAAATTCTGTAACAATTTCTTCCTTGTGTTTTTGACGCTTCCTCCTTTAAAATAAAATGAAATGGCCTAGCAAATGGTTAGCACAGGTCCAACTCCAGTCAGTAAGTGATCAGCCTTAGTAAGTGAAAAGCTGAGCAGTCTGCACTGCTAATTACAGCGTAAACATTTAATAAATATTCCCTCTTTTTATCCTTTGCCCTTTTCAAAAATGGAAGGCTGTAATTTACACATCTGGTGGCTCCTAATTGCCTCTTTACAATACCTGCTTGTTTTATCCTTATTTTGGGAAGAAGTGGAGCACATTGAAAGGGAACATTTCTACTATCATCTACATGTCTTCTGCAAAACAATGCTCCCCCCAAAAGGAGCCACATCTCCCACACACACACAGAAAGCTAGGATTTCCTATCATCTCAAGTGATAATTATAACAAATTGCAGTTTTAATCACAGAATAGTTATTTACAAGCGTATTTGTGCCTATATGGGTGCACAGATACATATTTGGTGCAAAACCAAGAGGTTTTTTTGCGTTTCTGTTTTATAACTATTCTGACAGGGACATGGTTGAGGGATGAGTTGGGTTGGGGGGGGGGGGTATTTGTTCTTTACAACGAAATATGGCTGCAGGAATGGTTATGTTTGGGCTCCATATGCAAGTTCCAGCCATATATTCAGGGTGGACAATAAAACAGGGAAAAAACAGCTGATACACAAAAGGGACCGTCTAGACAGTGCCCCATCAGTCTGGCTAAATTTGGTACTGGCATTCCCAATGGGATTGTAATATAATTGTTCTGGTGTCTGCATTCATTCTCACTGTCAAACACCATCCCAAACATACATCCTTTTTTCAATACAATAGGCCTGAACTGTACCATTAGATGAAAGCAGCTTTGAAACAGCCATCTAAGAAGCTATGTCCTAAGATGCAGAAATCCTATTCTTTAATTGCTGGAATTAAAAAAAAATCCAACAAACCAAAATTAAACTTAAAACAACAAAAAACAAACAAAAAAAACCCCATAAGATAAAACCCCAAATAAGCAAAACTTCCCCCAATTCGTTGTCAGAATAGAAATCATTTGACTTACAGTCAAGATATAATATTTTAATTAAGAATCTAAAAATATTTGTGGAGGGGGGGAAATGTGAAAATGTACTTTTTTATGGACACAAAGCAAAGTCACCTTCTCCTGTAGCTTTATTAACTGCTCAAAGAAAATTTAACAGAAATCAGAGATGTAAATGTGAAATGAGATAGCTATGGATCCTAATTTGTGATGGAGGAAAAGTCTAATGAGAAAGGGAAAAAAAGCCTTAATGAGCAAAAAGTCAGGAAAAAATGCTGTTATTTTACCTTCTCACAATTAAACCAAACCAGTGGCTACCTCTTGAATTTCTGTGAAGTGACTGTTTTACTTATTCAGAATATCTGGTTGTTCAAAACACATTTGAAAATACTGGAAGAACAAAACTTATCTTGATTTAGGCTTTTTCTATGTGTTTTGAAAAATGCTGTGAAAAATCTGAGATCTGTGAAAATTTTAACAAGGAAGTCATGCACAAGCATGACACTTCAAAAAGGAATTGTAATAATAGTAAAAAAGGAATTAAGAACATTAGCTATGCCACTGATGTCCACACATGGCACAATGGTAGAAGTCAAAATATGCAGATAAAATGCAAAGATGTAAAATCCCTACTTTGGGAAAGTAAAATACAGAAAATGTGTTTCTGATTTGTCTGTCTTCACACTCATATATTATCTTCCATGCTGTTTTGTCCTTTTGTTGGAAGACCAAATTAGTCCAAGACTTTTAGATATAAATAGGATTTTAGACATTTTAAAGGAACCTGGCTAACTTTATTCTAGAGGGTGCTGCTCCCACCGTGCATCAGTAGCTATTTACTATTGAGGCATATTGAGAGTCCACACACACTGCAGCTCAAGCCCATGGCAGGATGCACAATGGGCATCACCCAGACTGTACATGCTTGTATGACCATGTTGCTCACGTGGCAAACAGAAAACACGGATTTCTTCCCCACCATTCACCAGCTCTGACAAACGGTAGCCAGGAGTCTGAAGTAATAACCTAAACACCAGGATATGCTGCAAAACAAACAATCCACCCCAACGCTCTCATTCCCTAAGTTTTCTCTGCAGAAACTCCAGCCCCAGCAACTTTTTGCAGGGTGACTGGTATAAAAGAGAGAGAGGACACCCCAAGTAACAGCAGGGGAAAAATAAATCCCCCCATCTCTACCTAGAAATGCCTTGAAGGAGTCATCTGAGCTGTAGCTCACTCCAAGGAGAGAAAAACCCACCAAGAAATGTAAAGACTAGGAGAAAATACAGATATACAATTACAATGACATTAT
Organism: Pezoporus flaviventris; assembly: GCF_033815535.1. Classification (NCBI taxonomy): domain Eukaryota; kingdom Metazoa; phylum Chordata; class Aves; order Psittaciformes; family Psittacidae; genus Pezoporus; species Pezoporus flaviventris. Next base: position 550,579 of record NW_026892600.1, read on the forward strand.
ATAAATCAAGTGTATGTTTAATGTCAGGGTCACAGGCCCTGATAGAGGAGGGAGTGCAGTAATGAGATGCCCCATTGGATCTGGGGTGCTGTGATACTGAGGGGGTGTTGTTTATGGGGGTGCTGTGGATGCTGGCAGGGTGTTTGGTTTGGGGGGTGCTGTGGGACAGTGCAGCTCCCAGTGTGGAAGTTGGTGGGGAAGGGGGGGTGGGTGTTGGGGCTCTGCAGCTGCCCCTCTTGCACTTGAATAAAGAGCTTCTCTTTCGGGAGGGGGCGAGTTCTGTGAATACCTTACCCAATAAGACATGGGGCATATTGAAAACTATATTAAATTACCCTGATTAACAATTTAACCACGAACAGGGGAGCTCTGAGAGATCTCTATAGGCAGGACTGGGGGCTATTCATGCTAGCAGCTAAGAGGTCGAAAGGTTTCTGAAGTTCACAGGCTCAGAGCCTTTGTTATGCTAACAGACAATCTCAAATCAGCTGCCTGCTGGAGTGTGAAATATAAATTATTCCTTGAGAACTTTCAATAAGTTGTCACTCTTGTTCTTCAAATACCAGGACAGTCTGCGAATTTCTAGCAGCGCCCTTTTCTTGCGCCATCCTGAGCCCTAAATCAACACCTTTGGGGCTGGAATATTCTTTTTGCAGAAACTGCCTTGCTGTAATAGCCCAAATGCGTCTTGGTTTTGGGCTACGAAAGGAAAATCGGGATGTCTCCGAACTTGACTTTCTCTGTGCCGGAGGTATAAGGGGGGGATGCTCCCAAATACACCAAGTCAGCACCCCAGGGAAGGAGAGGCATCAAAGAGAGGCGAAGCCTGGAAGCTGCTAACAGCCAAAAAAGCCCCTGCCCCCCTTGGTCTGAACAAAGCCCAGGGCAGGATTTGTGGGTCCAAATCTGCCTGCCCCCTCCCTTAGGTGTGATTTAGGAGGTGTCGAGGAAAACGATGTGCGACCCACCCCCGGGGGTAGGAGGCGAGTTACCTGAGGGCTTATTCTCGCCCAGAACAAGGCTAGGAGGGGGCCGCACCCGGGCTGGGTGGCCTCGTACCCTCCTGCGGGACATCGGGCTAATGCCGCAGAGAGAAGAATGAGTTAATTATCTTTATACACAAGGAAATCAACCTATTACAGGATGTGATCTGCCCTTACCCGGGGAGAAGAAACCCCCGCACTAATGAGCACCCCTCGGGGGGAGGAGGGCTCCCAAGGTGCAGCAGAGGCTCCCACTGAGTCCCGTGGGACAAGGGCGGAAACTTCTCCCTATCGAGATCATGCTGATGATAATTACAATAAATGTGATACTGAGTCTTCTTGCAGTGGAATTAAAAGTGTTGCTCCCCCCAGCCCCATTCCCATTCCCCGGCTCCCACCGCAGTGGCCAAGGGAGGTGCACACCTGCGTTGTCCCGGGACTAGGTGTGATGAAATTCGGTGAAAGGAGGAGCTGTGTGTGCCACGGGCAGGTCCAGGTCTCTCGAATAAATACAGCGCGGAAAGACGCTGATGGCGTCTTCTGCTGAGCCCTGTACTGACACGGAAGGGGTAGTGCTCTGTTTAGGGGATTTTGAGGGTGTGTGTGTGTAATAATTGTTTTCGTCTCAATCAGCATCAATTTTTCCCTTTTGTTCTCATTCCTTGTGGTCTATAAAACATTCAGAAAAATACCCCAAAGCCAGAAGAAACAAAAGTTTGCTTTTGTGGTGTGGGCAAGAGGAGAAAGAACAGATTCTTGTTCTTGTTGCTGTCAGCTGGTTTGAGTTTCCTTTTTTTGTGTGTTTTTTTGTTTTGTGGTTTTTGTGTTTTTTTTTTTTTGTGGGGGTGGGGCGTGTTTGGCTGTTTCTTTGGGGTTTTTAATTTTTGGGCGACGGGTATGTAAGGGACGCATGTGTGTGGGTCAGTACTTTGAAACACAGTGCCACGAATTACCCGTGTGCTCAGAGTTATCATTAACACTTGGCCCTTCCGACGCACTTTGCATTTAGAAAGAGCCTACGGAACACATACTAATTAGTGTTGCTGGTTTATTCTGCGTTTAAAGACTTTCGCACCATTTTTTAAGAGGAGAAAAACACCAAAACTTTCCTGTTTCCCCTGAAATTTTCCAAACAAGTTAAACCCCGACATGTTCAAGCTGCTACTGAAAGTTAGTTAGTGAATTGCCAATAGTGGCATAATCAATAACGTCTGTGGCAGCTGAACCGAGCGGTCTGCATGCCGATGACGGTATTGCTGACGCCGTTTGTTTCATTGGCAAATAGCTTCACACACTTATTCTCACGCATTTGGTGGCAGAGGTTTGAATTTCAGATTTTAGCTCTCCTCGCAAAAAGCTTTACCGAGGTGGGAGCCGCATAATACTCGTTGGTGCGATTAATAATTTACGATAAACAGACTGTTTTGGGGTTGGTTTTGTTTTGTGTTTTTTTTTCAGGGACACTTTATTTTTGGGCCGATACCTTTAAACCACCCAACACTTTCAGAATTGTATTAAATGTTTCTTTCGTTGAAATACTACAGACAGGCTGAAATAGAGTGGTTGCTAACGGGAGCCAAAGCCCTCAAGCTTTCCACAGAGACAATGTGAACGATTAAAACAGTAAATGGGTCATTCAATGAATACCAACAGTGCCAGAACGTTAATTTGGGAGAGAAAGCATCCAGGAGATTTCTTTCCCATTCTTTTTCATTCCTGAATGGTTCACCTGACGTTAGTTTGCAGGCAAATTAATCTCGTCCATAAGAATAATATTTTGCTCTCATATTTGTTTTCTGTAAATACATTTCCACAAAAAAAACCCCACAACACAGAATGAGGGGGTAAAACCCCAGAAGTTTCATTCATATGTATGAGTAAATATAAAGGCGGACGCAGTTTCCTTGCAACCACCAGGCAGTGATGGCCTAAAGTGCAAAAGGGGAATGCAACTTTTCCATGGAACGACAAAAGTATCTTTTTTTGCATCTCGAGTACGATGTTCGAGGCTAATGAATGTGGAAAGGCAGTGAGACAGCAAATAGAAAGACCGGGTGGAATAAAACCACGAAGAAAAAGTACAGTATGACACGTACGAGATGGCTGCCTCTTCATTCTTTCTGTATGATTATAGCCCAATTTCTAGAAGGAAATTAATGGAAAGTGTTCTTCAGCAAATCACTCAGAAAAACTACACTCTCCCAAAGCCTATGCAAGAAGTAGGAAAAATAGTTAAGCTTATACAAATAGAGAAGAATCTCATATATGTTTATCTGGAGCAACCCTTGCTGCACGTTAGTCATCGCATTAATATCGACAGGTTTGGTTGCCTGAGGAGGACAGCAAAGTGCAGGCGAGTTCCTAAGGTGAAAGAGATCGCTTCTACAGGAAAGAGGGAATTAGAGCAGACCAACACAACAGAGACGTCTTTTAGCAGATTAGAAAGTGCAATGAGAGTAATATATCTGAATATTTAAAATATCCTTAGGCAGGCTTCTCAAATTCCGGTAAGAAAATGTATTTCTGTAAAAGCATATTAGCTCCTCACCTCTTGGTCGAAATCTGCGCTAAAAATTGCAAAAAAAAAAAAAAAAAAAAAAAATACAACGCTCAACGATGGATCAGAAACGTAACAAAAAAAGGCCAAACTCCGTCAAAAAGCACTAAATTCAATCCAGCGGGTTTAGGAAAAAAATAAAGCTTCCTGTGAACTGTAAATGGTTTGGATTTTAGTCTATTCGGAAAAATTTGGTATGTTCCAAGGTTACTATGTGGGCAGAGACTACAGGGGAACAACAAAGCAAACGGTTCAGTTTCAACAGGAAATATAATAAAACCCCTTTTATCTAAAAGCCATCAGGGACAAGCACTCAATAGAAGTTAACAAGCAAGAACTGATAAGATAACATTTATATGAGGTCAGAAGTCAAATGCCAGTCAAAGGCTTTTAACCTCTTGGGTCATAAACAGGAATAGTTAAAACACATAGATATTTATCGGATTTTAAAGGTATCTGGTTATTGTGAATGAATCACGCGACGATTTAACTAATTTTAACTAATAGAAGAGGAACTTTGTCGTCGTTAAAAAAACCGTAAAGCTTCCAGTTTACAACTCTTCTTTTTAAATTTATTGGTTTAAATTCGCCTTTCACTCTTCCCTGAATCTGCAAGACCAAAAGAGACTTGAGACAAAACCTTGTCTTAAAAGAGGCGCATTGTCAGTTAATATGTGGATTGATCTGTGCAATCCAAAGCTTGTCTGAGGATTCAATAGGCTAAATATTTACAGTCAACATGCATAAAAGAACAATTACCACCATCCCTATTGTGGTGTTAATGTCACCGGAGTTTTGCTTTGCGGCTTTTCTTCGACTCCACTAATATAAAAGGAAATCTCGTTGCACAGCAAAAAAAGAACGGATTTCCCTTCATAAAACCCTCACATTCTGGTATTTAAAAATCACCTAATTTTAAGTGCTTAAGTATTGCGGGTGGATTTAGAAAAGCTCTAATTACACTTCTGGCAAGGAACAGTAATTTCTTCTAGAGTTTTTTTATTTCCTTTTGCAGATTGAGCCTCCAAATTCTGAAATTTACCTACATTCATGTCCCAGCGTACACCCTGTAGTTAATGCTAAAAAATTACCGAATAAAACATAATATCCATCGCCAGAGAGAGAAACAGGGATTGATGGAAGGCCTTTCTAGGCCGACTGTTTCTTTAAACAGAGTTCACAATACACTAGGAGACCATTCTGGATTTAAAACGCTTTTAAATATTTATCAGAATTTATCACCATATTCAAATAACACCTGGAGTGCACTCACCTTTATTGACAGTCTCTGTTGTGAAAGTCCATTTGCTTCACGAAAGCCCCCCAAGCAGAACAAGGACTAACCGTTTTCATTCGGTTAATGTTTAGTAAAAAAACCCAAAACCCAGGTAACCTTAATCAGCATTCTGATTGCATCGTCAACTAACAAATAATTTACTACTCTAAGCATTGCATTCCATTAAAAGCTCATTAAATTTTCTGTTCTCCAACGGGAGCTTTAGCTTTTGAATGGCACGCTTTTGATACGAATTATCGCTCATTTTTTTGTTTGTTTTCTTCGCGCCCCCCTCTCCCCCAAAGCACAGGTGAGAATACCTACACACCGAAAAGGCATGGAGAAATAAATCTCAGATTTTTATTTCTCTTGAAAAGTCAAGATCTTTGGGTGTCGGGGGAACAGGGTGAGTGCAGAGGCAAACTACTTTGCCAAATTCTAGCTCCATTAGTTTAACTTCGGTGAAACACCACCCCACTTACCCGGTTTAAGCGTGGGTATGTTTTGAACAAGTGCAGGAGGCAGGAGGGGGGAAATATATAACATGCAACATTTTACCCTTTAAGTTGGAAGCGACTGGTTAACTACAAAGGAGACGGGGGGTGGGGAATGTAAAAAAGCCGAGCGCCTTCTATTTTATTTGTGAAGGGAAGGGAGAGGAAGGGAAGGGAAGGGAAGAGAAGGGAAGGGAAGGGAAGAGGATAAAGGAGGAAAAGAAGGGAAAGGGAAAAAGAAAGGGAGAGCGAGAAAGAAAAAGAGAAGGAAATCCCAAACAAGAACAAAAAAAAAAAACCTCCACCTTTTGGGTTACAGAGTACAAAACTTCTTCCTTGTCCTAAATGCCAGGGGCTGTGGTTAGGACGCTTTGGGAGGCTCTTTGGGGAGAAAGTACAAAGCTCATCTTTCCTAGCCTTGCATACTTCGTATATTTAATAAGCAAAACGCAAGGAAATGTCAGCTCCTAAATTAACATGCATCTTTGGATTGCTAATTGTGCTCATTGCAAATTTGGGTCACTTTGCATGAGTGACTCTAATGTAGGGCTGATATTGCCACGTAGCTTAGCGGATTCCTGATTCCTTGGACTAATCCCAGACTCGGTGATTGTGTCAGGTGCAGTTCTGTATGCTCCAGCAGCTGTTTCATCCTCATCAATGCAAATAAGACAACTCCTACAATCAAAGCCTCGTGAGCCTCAAGCCTGATTGCGGAGGACAGGCTAAAGCGCTGCACAAGCTCACTTTCAAATCACAGCAACTGACGAGACAACTGCAATGTCCCTCTGGTGCGATAAACCGGCCTTTTGCCAACAAAACAAACCGGGGAGGGGAGGGAACCCACCAAACAAAACACAAAACAATCGAAACAAGAAAATAATACTCTCCCCCCAGAAAACCCCACAAAACAACAAAAGGCTCAAAACAAAAATCCAAACCACCATCAAGAACCCCCAAAACAACCAAAAAAACTAAACTCACCAAAATAAAAAAAACACAACAAAAAAGGGAAATAAATAAAATAAACACTCAGCAAAACCCCACCCCCCTCCAAAAAAAGAAAAAACACCTCCCCCCCCCCAAAAAAAAGAGCAATCCCAAAACAACCAACCCCCACAAACAACCTCCAAAACCAGAGAAAAAAAAAAAATTAAAAAAAAAAAATCCAAACGCCAAATCAGAAAACAAAAATACAGGCACGTGCAACATTTGGGGGTGTAAAAAACGTAGTCAGGTCTTCTACGGTAGGTCCGTGAAATAAAATATATATATATATACACTGTGAACTTGAATAAAAGCCTGAAGTGTCGATAATTAACCGAATATTTAAATAGTTATGAGGAGGCCGGGCAGCCGGTGATCACATGTGGGGCGAGGGCCGCCTCCTTGCCGAGGGACCCCTTCGAAGTCCATCTCCAGGAGCTGTGGCTCCCTGGCACCCCCGCACCCACCCCGAGTTCTGCCCCGCCTCCGACCCCAAAGGGGAGCCAGGTTTGGGGTGTCTCTCACCCCCCGCTCACCTCTTCCAGCCCTCGGGAAAACCCTAAGGAACCCCTAACTGGAATCTCCCCCCTGCCTGCCCCCAAACTTAAGCTGCCTCTCCCGAACTTCCCCAGATGTGAACAAAACGTTGCCTGAAAACGATTGAGGGTGCGGGAGGGGCTGTAAAACCCCAATGGCCACCCCAGTGGATAAGCATTCAAATATTTGGATAATTATAGACACTTTAGGCTTTTATTCAATTGATATATTATGTGCATATAGTATAATCATAATACAAATATAAGGGGGACGGGCTGAAGGAAAATTAGCCTTTGCAGCGGGAGGTTACAAACCCTCACGGACAAGGGAAGAAGGTGACCCGCAGCCCCAGCAGCACCGCCCAGGGTCTGAAATCCCGGCGCCAGCAATATTTGGTGCTGGGGAGTCGCTTCAGGCAGACCAGCAGGAGGATGGGATGCGGGGATAGAGGGGTGAGGGGATGGAGGGATGCGGCATCGGAGGAGATGCGAGGATGGGGGAGTGCGCTATGCGGAGATGCAGGGATGCCGGGGAAGCGGCATGTGGAGATGCGGAAATGAAGGATGTGGAGATGCGGAGATGGAAGGATGCAAGAATGCAGGTGCCGGCAGCCCGGTCAGGAGGCATGGCTCCGAGCCGAGCCACGGACGGGGAACAGGGGTGAATCAAACGTCACCTGCAAAGTTTGCCGAAGAAAACACCAGATATCCTCTTCCCCTTCCCTCCGTGCCTCACAACTCCTGCTCCTCCCTCCCCGGGGAGGCAGCGCCAAAACTGATCCCCAAAATCCTGGATTTCTAGAGCGGCTGTATCCCCGGTCTGCTCCCTTCCCCTAATAGGATTAACGCACATTTTCCTAAAAGCAAATCAGAATTTGTCAAATCGTGTGTGACAGTCGATTTGCTATCAATATCCAATTTATTCCGATGCGAGACAGGACCAGCCCCGGCGAGTTTAATCCTGGCTGACACAGGACATTGCCCAGGCAAACGTTTGCCTTGGCACAGAGCACCGGCACCTCCTGAATTCTTCGCATCTCCTTCTGGGGGAGAAGGGGATGTGAAGGGAATGTGAAAAGGACCCGACCAGGGGGTCCCGCAGCCTTGGGGACCTGATGCATCCTCATGATGGAATCCGGACACGGAATTATTGCCGCGAAAGGATCCCTCGTGTTTGTTGTCATCTGCTTTCTGCTGTGTCCCAGGTTCAACAAGACATTTTTGGCTCCCCAGGACGTGTCCCTTTGCCCTGCTTCCTCTGGGTGCTGCAGCTCCGTCTCCATGCTCTTGCGTGGATTTAAAAAGAAAAAAACTATTCCACTCAGAGATTCCCTAAGGTAAACTTAGGCGTTGCTAGCTTGCTTCTTTGGGTTTGATGGGTCGTGTGGTGCTTTTATCTTCTGGGTTTGGCTTTGTTCTTTGTTGTGGGGTGGGTTTTGTTTGTTTTGTTTTTTTTTCATTTTTAATTTTTCCCTTCCCTTCCCCTAAACTTTTCCTTTCCCTTTCCCTTTCCCTTTCCATTTCCCTGACCTTTTCCTTTCCCTTCCCTTCCCTTCCCTTCCCTTCCCCTAACCTTTTCTTTTCCCTAACCCTTTCTTTTCCATAACCTTTTCCTTTCCATAACCTTTTCCTTTCCATAACCTTTTCCTTTCCATAACCCTCTCCTTTGCACAAGCAGGAAGATTTTCCATCTCTCTTTTTGTAAACAGGTGCACTTCAGCAGCAGATAGCCCATGCAAAGTCTCTTAACTGCAGTTAATGTTATGAAGTTTCTTAAATTGACCTGAGCTTCAATTTTGCTACACATCATGAGGACAGAATGAGGAGACTGCAACTGTTTAATTTCAAATAACTTCACATCTGTAACTGTACAATGTTGTGCTTTTTTTCTCTGTTCTTTTCAGGTGAGGACATCAGATTTGAAGCACAGGTTACCTGACTTTTCAGTAAGATTATAGAATTCCAGACTGATTTGGGTTGGAAGGGACCTTAAAGCTCATCCAGTTCCAACTCCCTGTCACAGGCAGGGACACCTTCCACTAGACCAGGTTGCTCCAAGCCCCATCCAACCTGGCATTGAACACTGTCAGGGATGGGGCAGCCATGGCTTCTCTGGGCACCCTGTGCCAGTTACCTTCTTATAAACTAATTAAAACTTGATGAAAAAAACAGTAAAAATTATTTACAAAAATAATTAATTTTTCCACCAGTCATATTCTATTCTAATGTTATTCTCCCTCCTGCTTTTAAAAGCTTTTCCTTCATTTGCAACTGATGATCTTTGAAGAGTGTGTGTGTGGGAGGAGGGGGTGTGTGTACACACATTACTAAAATGATATACCAACTTGTGAAACTTTAAAACATAGACTGAACCACATATCCTGACCAATTCAGAGTGAGCTGATGGCACATTTAGCACAGTTAGCAGTCGTGCAGAATGGCACAAAGGCTTTAGCTGTGCCCAGAGAGAGGAAACAACACTATAAAGGGAGTCCTCAGCCAGCAGCAACCTTCCAAATGCATCTGACCAGGTACACAGGCAACTCTTCACAACATAACCTGGGAGCAGTCTGGCTGACAGCTTCCCAGGACTAATCAACAGACTGCAAAGACCACAAGATACCTTACACTCATTTCCACAAGTCTCTTGGTGGGCTTAACAAGGTCTCTGCAGCTTGAGCTGGTCTCCGGTCTCCTTCCTGAGCAGAAATAGAGACACTAAATACTCACCCTAGATAATCTTAAGGTCCTTTCCAACCCTAACTATTCTATGATTCTATGATTTCTGACTTGTCACACAAATATTTCTTCCATATATATATGTTTGCATATATTTACTGTTAGGGATTAAACATATTTATTAAATATATTTTATTTATTAAATATACGCTATTAAATACATATTTACCATCATTTTCAGCATTTCTTCTTCACCGACTGAAAAACTGTGACAGTTTCATGCCCACTATAAACACACAAAAATACTTCAAGAGGCTTCTCCTGATCGAAAAGGGTATTTAAAAGTATCTACTGTTAACTTATTTTAACACGGCTCAGCCTTTGCTCACACACGTTAGAGCCACCCATGTAGGTGATTTTGTAGCAAATGCTCACTATGTATTTTACTCTATTTTTATACTCCATGAGTTATCACAGTCATTACAGTTTATGAGCTGGGATGTCCATTCAGTCCAGACTGAACAAACAAACCAGGCAGGGGAATAAAAAAAGCAATGTAGCTCAAAAAACCCCAATAATGAACACATGGAAATGATCTAATGTTGAAATGGCCCAGTGATACATACCAAACACACAATTTCTAGACAACAACAGCGTATTTCATGGTAAAAGTAACCGTTTTGCTCAACACAGGCTATTGAAGCGCCAGTGCCTCAAGTGAAACATTTGTCTTAAAGCTAAAATTGAAGAGATCAGCTGCCATGGACAGCAATTGTACCAAACTCGGTTTTCTTTGTGGGTCAACGGTTGAGAGGGATATAAACCAGGGTGCGCACAATAGAAGCTCAACAAAACACAGGTTGCAAGAGATCAAGTGAAAAACCAGAACAACCCAGGCTAGCAAAAAGGACAGGAACCTCCCACCAGAGCTGGTGGGGACTGGTATATAGGAAAGGATGTAAAGCTTAGTGCCAATGACTGCATAAAAGCCCATATACACCACACCATCTTGCAGCTAGTCACAAAAAATTCAGCCCTGTAAAAGACAAGAAGGAAAAAAAGGAGATGCCAGAACATAAGGTATTTTTAGGTACATGCTGTGATCTTCAGCATTCTTAATGTCATCTTCATTCTGGGCACCAATCTTCGTCTGAAAGCACAATCATAACCCTCACACATTCATGCAACTATTGGGCTGCTCCAGGAGAGGCTCTCTAGTGTCTTGAATACATCCTATTTGTACACCAAAAAAGCCTTAGCCAAAGTTCATGTAAAAACTAGAAAATGCTCACAGAATTTTTATCAGCTTTAACCTGACAAAGGGGAGATTGAAATGAGCTCTTAGGCAGAAGTTCTTCCCTGTGAGGGTGGTGAGGACCTGACACAGGTTGCCCAGAGAAGCTGCGGCTGCCCCATCCCTGCCAGTGCTCAAGGCCAGGTTAGATGGGGCTTGGAGAAACCTGGCCTAGTGGAAAGTGTCCCTGCCCATGGCAGGGGGTTGGAACTGGATGAGCTTTAAGGTCCCTTCCAACACAAACCAGTCTGGGATGCTGTGGTTTTTAAAATGTCAACTCTAACCATCAAGGCAACTATCAAGATCCTCCCCTAGTAAACAAGAGGAACAATTCTTGCTTTAAAGAAGCAATGTGCCAAATCAGAGCTATCAAATCAATTTCTTTTCCCATTATTTCCTGATTTTCTGCTCATTCAATGACAGACAACTAACTAGTATTTAGAAGGAATATGAGAGGGAGGAGCTGGTTGTATTTACTCAAGTAAGTGCTTGGGTGCAGTAATGAGTTTGTTTTAAAATATTCATATTATATAAATGTTAGTTGAAGTTGACAGTAAATATTGAATAGACGTATCAAAAGGGCAGCATGTCGTCTTCACTTCTCCCATGCTGTCTAACATTCAGGCAGCTGTTTGCTCTGATTATATCCATTTTCTTACAGAAAATTAATTTAAAAAAAAATTACCAAAACGATGATCAAACATGACAGATGAAGAAAGGAGTGAGTTTAAAGATCATACCGCCCACAAGAGATTATGATAAAATTATGAAGACTAGTACCTGATTTGTATCAATAATTAGTACCTACTTTTAGGTCTCTTTTTCAGGACATTAGAACGAAAGACACACGGAGGAATGAGGCCTAAAGCAATTGTAATTTTTCAGCACAAGGTAGGGAAGCACCAGGAATGTGCTGTTGCTAAAAAACCCATTTCCACCATTTTTTTTTTCTAAGTGATGTATGACAAAGTGTGTCATAAGTGTTCACGCAGATATGGCAAAGACCAAAACCACTCATGAGACAGGGACAAAAAGAAGAAAATAGGACTAAAAGTGGTGTGAATGTCTCAAGCACATGTGTCCCATTGTGTCTACAGGCAAAATGCTACGACCACCTCCTGTCTTTTATAATATGGTTTCTAAATCTGGCATTACTTATCAAGAGAGCTGGTACTGCTTACATCCTTTCTGAGCTAAAAAAAAATGCTCCTTTGCCTGAAAGACCTTATCATAAATGTCTCCACAACACCTACACGTTTAAAGATGCAGAGTCTGAAATGGATGATGGGTCTATTGGATTCAAAATGCTGCCTGCGTGTCATGGTTTAAGCCCAGCCAGTAACTCACAGCCATGCAGCCGTTCACTCACTCCCCCCACTTCTTCCTCTCCCCACTCCAAGAGGGATGGGGAGGAGAATTGAAAGAATGTAACTCCCACGGGTTGAGATAAGAACAGCCCAGTAACTAAGGTATAACACAGACCCACTACTGCTACCAACAATATTAATAATGATAAGGGAAATAACACGGGAAGAGAATACAATACCACCCGTCGATACCCAGCCCAACCGAGCAGTGAACTGCCCCTTCCGGCTAACTCCCAGTTACATCCTGGGCATGACATGCTGTGGTATGGGACACCTCTTTGGTTAGTTTGGGTCAGGTGTCCTGTCTCTGCTTCCTCCCAGCTTCCCCTCCTCCCTGACAGAGCAAGAGACTCAGAAAGGCCTTGGTCAGAATAAACATTACTGAGCAGCAACTAAAACCATCGGTGTTATCAGCGCTGTTGCCAGGCCGAAAGTAAAAAATACAGCGCTGCACCAGCTACTAAGAAGGAGAAAAATGACTGCTACTGACGAACCCAGGACACTATCCACTCCTTATTCCATACCATTCACGTCATGCTCAGATCCCACATTTTTCAATATACCATCACTCTTGTCTCATATATTTATATATATAAATATACATATTTTTATATATATACATATATATATATATATACACATGCACAAACACACACAAGTGCACACACACACACACACAGATATCATTCTTTAGGCCATGGAACAATACCTATAAATCTGCTGAATTCATCCAGTCCATGATGTTGGGCTCCATCTTTTGTAGCAGTCTTTCAGAGCAGGAGACATGGTGTGCAGTTTTGGATCGCTGTCTGCTGATGACACCATGGAACTTGTCTGGTCACTACTGAGCTCATCTGGTTTCATCATTCTTTGTTGGGCTGATGGCTGGAGGAAGTCAGGGCCAGTCACTGGTGATCTGAAGACATCTAGTTGGCGGGCTATAAAAGTGCTACATAGCAGGCAACAGCACACAATTGAGTTGATTGACTATTTTTGCCTAAAATCAAATCCCCTTGAGGTACACATCGGACTTCCCCATCTTCCTGCATTACCCACCAAGTATATTCAGGTCCCTGAGCAAAAGCAATCCCATGAGTGGGTTTGCCTTTACCTGAAGCAGGAATAACCCAGACTGTCTTCCTCAGCAAATTCTGCATGTGCACCACAGGAACTTTATCCCCTTCTGCAATACGTAGGAGTTCTGACTGAGCTGGACAAGCTCTGTTGGCAGATCCTCTGGTGTTGACCAACCAGGTGGCTTTTGGTAAATGTGTATCCCAATGCTTGAAAGTCCCACCACCCATTGATCTCAGTGTACTTTTTAACAGCCCATCGTACCATTTGATTTTCCCAGAGGCTGGTGCATGGTAGGGGGTGTGATATACCCACTCAATGCCATGCTCTTTGGCCCAAGTGCCTATAAGGTTGTTCCAGAAATGAGTCCCATTGTCTGACTTAATTCTCACTCTGGGGTGCCGTGTCACCACAAAATCTGTTTCTCAAGGCCCAGGATAGTGTTCCGGGCAGTGTCATGGGGCACAACATATGTTTCTAGCCATGAGACTTAAAAAGTCTTTGGTCAGAGTAAACATTACCTAGCAACAACTAAAACCATCGGTGTTATCAGCGTCGTTCCCAGGCTGAAAGTCAAAACCACAGCACTGCACCAGCTACTAAGAAGGAGAAAAAAACTACTGCTACTGCTGAACCCAGGACGCTGTGTGATGTGAACAGAGATCTGAAGAGGGAAGAGATAGTGTCATCTAATTTCCTCCTAATTTATTATTGACAGAAGTCTGCCTGCTACTAGAGGGTTGCTGGTGTTGGAGTTCACATTCCTCATGTTCCTTACAATCCTCCAGGACTTATGTTAGTAGATTGTATCAAGCATGTATAAATGCAACTGTATTCACAATTACATTAGTTTACCTTCATGACTAAAATACTTTGTCTTTTGGGCTGTCTGCACTTCTCTATAACTGATGCTTCTACTTTCAGCACTTCTGAACTAATGGATGCTTCCTTGTTCAGTAGCCTGGCTGAGTTCAAGCATTTTTGTAGAGAATGTATTTTTTTTTAATTTCCCTTTTTTTTTTTTTTTCTTTTTCCCCCTCGATAACCAAACAACCCAAAATGCTTGAAATATTTATGGAACATTAACGAGGGAAGAGCTTCAAATGGTTGCAGTGAATAGAGAAGAATTTTGAAAGCCAAGGAGCTACTTAAGCATTGTTTTAGCTCTTCTTTCCTCCCTCATAATCAGCAAAGTCTTTCTGCAGAAAAAACCCTATCAGAATCTTTCACTGCTAAGCTGCCATGTACAGTTTTTGGTTAGAGAATTGTTACTAACATATTCTTTTCCATCAGCCTTACACTGACAGAGGATGTAGAAGCATACCCGTCAGGAAGCAAAAATTATTTTTCTTGGGAGGCTTTTGCCACCAGCAGTTTGATGAATTTGAAGTCTCAGACTTAACTTGTTTCTCATTTGGTATAGATGGTCATAGTCTTTGGGCTAGAAGTGAGAAAACACATGTTCTTTTGCAAGTGCTCTCAGGCCACAGGCATGCTGGGCTCATCTCTCCCAACTTACGTAAAGGTCTGCTCCTCTAATTACCTGGAATAGAGAATGGAGAAGGGAAGGGAAAAGACGGGACAGGAAAGGAAGGGAAGGGAAGGGTAGGAGTCCTTCTGCCGGAAGACTAGTATTTGTGCATAAACTCATTTTGATAAATCCATTTTTGCATTGCCTAAGTGCCTTGCTTTTCAAAGATTCAACTCAGCAGTATTCACTGGAGTGTAAGTGCAAAGTCTTCAGAGGCTTTTCTGGCAGAAGTTTGTTTTTGTTTTTTTTTAAATATTTTTAGATTTTTTTAAATTGTGTTATTTCCTTTTAATTTCATGGAACTAAAAGGGAATAACTGAAAATATTTGCCTTTTTTCAAACATGCCTCAAAACTCACAGGCCCTGGCATCCAGAAACATGCATTCCTAGTGAACCCCCAAAACACTGACTGTTTCAGCATTAGGGCTCTTTACGTTTACCTCAGCCTGCCATCACAATAAGGAACACGAGGACACAGACAAAAGCATTCAACAGATGTGTTGCTCCGTTCCACACTTTAATTTGAGCCTTACTTCTCCACTGCATTTATTTTAGACTCTTTTTTTTTGACCCAGACCCAGCCTTGGTGTGGCTGAAATAAGTGGATTTACACTGGGGAGTTTTTTTGCCTGCTATGCTAACATCCCTATTTATTCATAATCAGCCTGTCTTGAGGTGTTTTCAAGGTTTCCTTTATTTTCAGCTGAGTGAAGAATTGCTCCTATAAATAACACTGGTATGGGAGAGAGAGGGGAGAGAGATTAAAGAATACAACCCAGAGATATGTAAGTACAGGCAACAAAACTCCTCAACAGCTTTTATTCTATTATCACAGAGCACCATTTCAGCTAGCACTACTGAGGCAATGCAAGACTTTACTACTGGGCATAAACAACACATAAGGAGCATCTCTGGGACCCTGGGTAACTCCCATTAGTGGGGGAAGCTCTTTGTAAGTCACATGTTGGTTTACCACCTTATTTTATTAACTCTGACTCACTAGACGGCAGCAGTGCTCTGCAATACACCAACAGCTAACTTCTCCAGGTCTCACTGTGTGATGGATTTCCTGATGCTGACTTCTGGGGTATTTTTCTGATGAGAGGATCATGCAGGTGATGAGCTTGGGTGTTGGTGGAACAGTAGCTGGAGACAACAAATAAAAACAAAGGTCTGCCTGGATTTCTGTGCGTGCAGCCCTCTGTACATAGCTGACTGAGCCAGCCCATGCCTTCTCCCCAGGCAGCACGGGGGAGTATAAAACTTGTCACTGACCTCCATCTCCTCTCCTACCACAGGGATTGGGATGAGGGAAAAATTGTCTCTTGACCCGTGTCCCCTTTGACAGCATGGAACCAGGACATGTCACTGTCTGATTCCCGCCACCCAGACATCTCCCTTGGGGCCACTTTCATGACTTAGAGATCTACAAGTCATGGAATCATACAATCCCAGACTGGTTTGGGTTGGAAGGCACCCCAAAGCTCATCCAGTTCCAACTCCCTGCCATGGGCAGGGACACCTTCCACTAGACCAAGGTGCTCCAAGCCCCATTCAACCTGGCCTTGAACATTGCCAGGGATGGGGCAGCCACAGCTTCTCTGGGCAACCTGTGCCAAGGCTTCACCACCCTCACAGGAAAGAACTTCTGCCTAAGAGCTCACCTCAATCTCCCCTCTGTCACGCTAAAGCCATTTGCCCTTGTCCTGCCCCTACGGACCCTTGTCCAAAGCCCCTCTTCAGGTTTCTTGTAGCCCCTTTAGGCACTGGAGCTCCTCTAAGGTCTCCCGAAGCCTTCTCTCCTCCAGGCTGAACAAGCCCAGCTCTCTCAACCAGCCTTCACAGGGGATCACTGTTCTTGTGAGGAACGCAGAAACATGGGCTCAGTATATCAACAGGTAGATATAGTCCTGACCCTCACAAACACTGCTTTTAATATGATTCATACAAGTAAAGTAGAATAATATTCTTGGGGTGTCAGGTTTTCATTTATTTTTTTTTACAAACAGAATCAACCAAAGGCTTGCAATATTACTGGCAAGTGCTTGGAACACATTTCTTGATGCCCAAGGAACTGAGATAGAGAGTAGAGACCTGTGGCACTTCCACTGAGTGTTTGAAGAATGCTCCTGTCAGGTTGTTAACTTGCTCCACCAAAGTAACACACCAGTTACTTTGCTCATTACACTCTTCCCTGTGAGGCAGGGGATGGATTTTAAAGTTCTTTTTCTGACCTGCCAGACATCCAGTGGTCCAGTTCCTGTCAACTGGCACAAGCACTTCTCCCTTCTGGCACTGCAGATTTGAGTGCTGTCGTGATTTAACCCCAGCCAGCAACTGAGTCCCACGCAGCTGCTCACTCACTCCCT
Organism: Pezoporus flaviventris; assembly: GCF_033815535.1. Lineage (NCBI taxonomy): Eukaryota > Metazoa > Chordata > Aves > Psittaciformes > Psittacidae > Pezoporus > Pezoporus flaviventris. Next base: position 567,726 of record NW_026892600.1, read on the forward strand.
TCCCATGGGATGGGGCATAGAACTGAAGAGTAAAACTGAGCAAACTCAATGAATCCATTCACCACTTCCCATGGTCATGTAGTTCAGTCATCCCCAGCACAGCAGGGCTCCATCACATGCAATAGTGACTTGCAAAGACAAACACCATCACTCTGAACATCCCTTTCCTTCTTCTTCCCCCATCTCTTATATCTGAGCATGATCTCCTATGGTCTGGGATACCCCTGCGCTCAGTTGGGGTCAGCTGTCCTGGTGGTGGCCCCAACTCCCTGTGCACCCCAGCCTGCTTGCTTGTGGGATAGGGTGAGGAGCAGAAAAGGCCTTGGCTCTGTGTGAGCACTGATCAGCAGTAACGAAAGCATCCCTGTGTGATCAGCACTGTTTCCAGCACAAACCCAAACCAGAGCCCCACACCAGCCACTGTGGAGAAAATTAACTCTAACCAGCCAAAACCAGCACAAGGCTGCTGTCCATCATTTGCTGCTAGCTCTAATACAAAGAACTTCACCTTTCTTTGCATTCCACATTGGAACACTTTGCCAATTTGTAGTCTGCTCAGTCATAGTAAGATTTTTTACACACAAATGCTGCTCTGGGGAACTGGGAGCATTTACTGGCCCCTAGCTGATATAATTATACTCTCATTGCTGTTATGAGTTTTTCAAATGCTTTAGTGTATGTTAAAACAACAGAGATGAAACTTTGATGTTCAGTACAAGGACTCTCTTTGCGAGAGAGAGGCTGACGTGGCGGGGGGCGTTTCCACGGTGACGGCGGGAGATTTAAAAGCGGCCTAAACTCGCTGCTAGCATTCAGTCAGCTGATCGGAGCTAGCCTAGCTAGAGCCACAGCCGGCACGCTTCAGCGACGCGAGGGTCAACGGAGATTAGGAAAATCAGAGGGGATAGCGCAGAGACATCGCGATTCCCGACATCTCCCGATCCCCGAAGCCCCAGCAGCCCTTGCGAGAGAGAGGCTGACGTGGCGGGGGGCGTTTCCACGGTGACGGCGACCACTCCCCTGCTGCTTGCCTTGAAAAAGCCTTTGAGAGGGCAGCGACCGGTCGCTGCCCACCGGGCACAGGGAGGAACAAGCAGGTCGTGTTGCTGGTGTCCCAGACTGCGCACCAATATGGTTGCCTCCAGAAAGAGAGCTTGCAGTAAGGTGACTACAGCAACTCAGACAGAGACCCCGTCCCAGACCGTGGCTGTTCAGGTCTCTGGGTGCAGGGAGTGCCAGAGCCTGCTGCTGCCGGGGGAGGGAGGACAGCATTCCACCTGCGTGAGGTGTGAGCAGGTAGAAGATCTGCTTAGCCTGGTGGCAAGACTTAAGGAGGAGGTTGAGACACTGAGGACCATCAGGGAGTGTGAAAGGGAAATCGACTGGTGGAGTAACTCCCTGGCGGGCCAGTCGAAACGGTTCCAGGGAGATACCCCCCAAAAGGGGAAGGACCCCCTGCCTTCTCACACAGAGGGGGATGGCCCGAGGCAGCCCCTGCCCTGTAGCTGTTGCGCAGAGGTAGGGGACCAAAAAGACGACGAGGGTTGGAAGCGAGTTCCAGTTCGACGTCGTGGGAAACCCTCCCCCCTTCCTGCCCTGCTTCCCCAGGTGTCCCTCCGTAATAGGTTCGAGGCCCTGGATCTTGAAGGAGAGGTAGGTGAGAAGGTGGGGCAAGGCCAGCCCACAAGGCCACATAGGAAAAGGGAGTCAACTTTGCACCTCAAGACTGCCTCTGTTAAGAAAGAAAGAAGGGTCATTGTAGTAGGGGATTCCCTTCTGAGAGGAACAGAGGGCCCGATATGCAGAGTAGACCCTCATCATAGGGAAGTGTGTAGTCTGCCTGGAGCCCGGATCAGGGATATCACCAGGGCGCTCCCCAACCTGGTGCACCCGACAGACTATTACCCGCTGCTGGTCTTCCAGACAGGTGGGGAGGAAGCTGCTTCCCGCAGTCTGAGGGGGATGAAGAAAGACTACAGGGCCTTGGGGCGGATGGTGAAAGAGTCTGGGGCTCAAGTGATCTTCTCCTCTCTCCTTCCATCTTCCACTGATGTGGGAAGGAATGGGAAGATTCAGTTCATGAACAATTGGCTTCGAGACTGGTGCTACAGGCAGGGCTTTGGATTCTTTGATAACGGCTGGTTTTATAGGGCACCAGTCTGGACAATGACAAGTGAGAAAGGTTTGTCTCACAGAGGGAAAAGGATGCTGGGGCACGAATTAGCAGGGCTCATTTGGAGAGCTTTAAACTAGATTCGAAGGGGGATGGGCTTGTAGCTGGGCTTGCCCCAGTGGGGCAGCGCTCCAGAATTAATGAAGACTGGGAGGCCTCCTACAATCCTAGGGTGAAATCGGTGTGCTCAGCTCGCTCCCTGAAATGTCTGTACACCAATGCGCGCAGCATGGGAAATAAGCAGGAGGAGTTGGAAACCTGTGTTAAGTCAGGAGATTATGATCTGGTGGCAATTACAGAGACGTGGTGGGACAGCTCACATGACTGGAATATAGTCATGGAAGGCTATGTCCTTTTCAGGAAAGACAGGCCAGCCAGGCGGGGTGGTGGGGTTGCTCTTTATGTGCGGGAGGAACTACAGTGCACAGAGTTCTGTCCAGGGACAGATGATGAGCGAGTTGAGAGTCTGTGGGTGAGAATTAAGGGGCAGGCTGGCAGGGGGGATACTGTTGTAGGTGTCTGTTACAGACCACCGGATCAGGGTGAGGAAGTTGACGAGACCTTCTACAGGCAGCTGAGAGCGGCCTCACAGTCACAGGCCGTGGTCGTCGTGGGGGATTTTAACTTCCCTGATGTTTGCTGGAAGGACCACTCGGCAACCCAGCCACAGTCCAGGAGGTTCCTCCAGTGTATGGATGATAACTTCCTCCTGCAAATGGTGGATGAGCCGACCAGGAGAGGAGCGCTGCTGGATCTCATCCTCACTAACAAGGAGGATCTGGTCGAAGCAGTAAGGGTTGAGGGCTGCCTTGGTTGCAGCGACCACGAGATGGTGGAGTTCAGGATCTTGTGTGGCAGGACTAGTAGAATACCAAGTAGAATTGCAACCCTGGACTTTAGCAGGGCAAACTTTGGCCTTTTCAAGCAATTGCTAGGGGAAATCCCATGGGCAGGGCTGCTTGAAGGTAAAGGGGCCCAAGATAGTTGGTTGACATTCAAGGACTGCTTTTTCCGTGCTCAAGATCGGAGCATCCCGACACGTAGGAAGTCAAGGAAGAGGGCCAAGAGACCTGCGTGGCTAAACAGGGAATTGCTGGGTATGCTCAAGTGGAAGAGGAGTTTACAGGTCATGGAAGGAGGGGCTGGCCACTTGGGAGGAATATAAGGCTGCTGCTAGAGGATGTAGGAAGGCAGCTAGGAGGACTAAGGCATCCTTAGAATTAAACCTGGCAAGAAGGGTCAAGGACAGCAAAAAGAGCTTTTTTAAATACATGGCAGACAAAACTAACACCAGAGGCAATGTAGGCCCACTGATGAACGGGATGGGTGCCCTGGTGACAGAAGATAAAGAGATGGCAGAGTTACTGAATGCCTTCTTTGTCTCTGTCTACTCTGCTGCGGGCAGTCCTGAAGAGCCCTGTACCCCTGAGACCTTAGATGAAGTCAGGTCGACGGAGCGGTTTGCCTTAGTCGATGAGGAATGGGTTAGAGACCAGTTGAGCAATCTGGACATCCATAAATCCATGGGTCCAGATGGGATGCACCCGCGGGTGCTGAGGGAACTGGCGGAAGTCATTGCTAGACCACTCTCCATCATCTTTACCAAGTCTTGGGAAACGGGAGAGGTGCCTGAGGACTGGAGGAAAGCAAATGTCACTCCAGTCTTCAAAAAGGGCAAGAAGGAGGACCCGGGTAACTACAGACCGGTCAGCCTCACCTCCATCCCTGGGAAAGTGATGGAACACCTTATCCTTGATACCATCTTAAGGCATATCAAGGATAAGAAGGTTATGAGGGGCAGTCAACATGGCTTCACCAGGGGGAAATCATGTTTGACCAATCTCTTAGCCTTTTATGAGGAAATAACACGGTGGATGGATGATGGCAGAGCGGTGGATGTGGTCTACCTTGACCTCAGCAAAGCATTTGACACAGTCTCCCACAGCATCCTCGCGGCTAAAATGAGGAAGTGTGGACTGGATGATCAGGTAGTGAGGTGGACTGCGAACTGGCTGAAGGAGAGAAGCCAGAGAGTTGTAGTCTATGGGGCTGAGTCTAGTTGGAGGCCTGTAACTAGTGGAGTGCCTCAAGGGTCAGTACTGGGACCGGTATTATTTAATATATTCATCAATGATTTAGATGAGGGAATTGAGTGTACTATCAGCAAGTTTGCTGATGACACTAAGCTGGGAGGAGTGGCTGATACGCCAGAAGGCTGTGCTGCCATCCAGCGAGACCTGGATAGGCTGGAGAGTTGGGCAGGGAGTAACTTGATGAAATATAACAAGGGAAAGTGTAGAGTCCTGCATCTGGGCAGGAACAACCCCAGGTTCCAGTATAGGTTGGGGAATGACCTGTTAGAGAGCAGTGTAGGGGAGAGGGACCTGGGGGTCCTAGTGAACAACAGGATGACCATGAGCCAACACTGTGCCCTTGTGGCTAAGAAGGCCAATGGCATCCTGGGGTGTATTAGAAGGGCGGTGGTTAGTAGGTCGAGAGAGGTCCTCCTTCCCCTCTACTCTGCCCTGGTGAGACCCCATCTGGAGTATTGTGTCCAGTTCTGGGCCCCTCAGTTCAAGAAGGACAGGGAGCTGCTGGAGAGAGTCCAGCGCAGGGCAACAAAGATGATTAAGGGAGTGGAACATCTCCCTTATGAGGAAAGACTGAGGGAGCTGGGTCTCTATAGTTTGGAGAAGAGGAGACTGAGGGGTGACCTTATCAGTGTCTATAAATATATAAAGGGGGAGTGTCACGAGGACGGAGCCAGGCTCTACTCAGTGGCAAACAATGATAGGACAAGGGGTAATGGGTACAAACTGGAACACAAGAGGTTCCACTTAAACTTGAGAAGAAACTTCTTCTCAGTGAGGGTGACGGAACACTGGAACAGGCTGCCCAGGGAGGTTGTGGAGTCTCCTTCCCTGGAGACATTCAAAACCCGCCTGGACGCATTCCTGTGTAACATTATCTAGGTGTTCCTGCTCCGGCAGGGGGATTGGACTAGATGATCTTTCGAGGTCCCTTCCAATCTCTAACATACTGTGATACTGTGATACTGTGAAATCATCAAAACCATTCGGTGCTTTTTAAAAAGAAATACTACTGTTACACATATTTATTTCTAAGTTCTCACATGTAGTGGTCAGGTGAAGTCACAATACACCACAGGCCTGTCAAGCTCCACCATGCCATTCACCAACATGGCAGCTGCTGCTCAGCAGCTTGACATTTTAGGAGAAAAAGGACATGTGTGCTTGCTATCAGAAAATACATTTCAAGTTAGCTCAGTTGAACCTAACAGTAACCGCTTCAGAACGACAAACAGTCAATAAAACAAGGAGCACTTTAAGTGGCAACTTTGGAGCCCCCAGTTTGAATAGTCTGCTGTGTTCCTGTTTGGAAGAGCCTGTGCTCCAGTTAACATGAGTACTCTATACACAGAGACACATACATGTGTGTGTGCATGGCATAGCAGTGGGAAACAATATAAACACAGATGTACAGAGTTAAAATAATTTGTTCATAATTTTGTAATATGATAGGTTGGGAGTGGGGATTAATATCTAGAAAACTCAGGCCAAACCAAGGTACACACAAAGACGAACCCACAGCCCCTGTAGTCCTAAATTCCTGTCTCATGGCATGGCATTCCAAGTGAAACGAACACAAATGCAAGCGTCTCCTTTTTGCCTTGGTTTCTTGTGGAAGTAAGTCATCAGTGGTACTGCACTGTAAACTCTTGTGGATGTGGCAATCTGTCTGCTGGTGATTTCTCATTCTGTTTGGAGCCCTGAATCAAACATGTTTGTAAAGTTAATCTCAATTACAATTACACTGTCTGTAGGACAGAACTATCGTATGTGGCCCAAACAGACACACTCTTAAAACAGGAACTTGCATTTCTCATCTATCAATCATGAAATACCAATGCACACACGACCAGACTTAAACAGTCCCACTACTCACAGAACTGGCTTAAATGAGTGCAGCACCCACACACCTAAGTCAAAAGAACCTCTGAGTAAACCCCTCCCACCTTATATGCTAAGTGCCTATATTCTTATTTTAAAATGCTGGGAAATACCTTTATTGTACTCAGAAGATTTAGGTATTCATCTAAATGAAAACGTTCCATTCTGACATGTTTTTTTCCAAAAAAAAGAAACTAATGAGCTCTCACTGGATTAGATTTTGATGGTTTTGTCAGCATTTTTCTTCAATATCCTTTCACATTAGGCTTTAAGTGAAGGTTTTCTTAACAGCTTTCACCTTACAAAAAAGAAAAGTATTCCCAAAATGGGATTCGGACCCTTGACAGGACCAGGAAAAATATGGTAAAATTTTTAGGGGGCAAGAACTGCACCCCAGTTCCAGTGCGTGAATAAGGGCAGATGATTCATGATTTGATTCAGACCCTCTGAATGACTGTCAGAGGCAGTTAAATCTCTTTGGTAATTAGCCAGAGAGACTCTGGAGGCATTCAGGCCATCCAAATGTGAACTGCAGGATTTATGGATATACTGTAAGTGATAAACCTGGTGTTAAATTTCTGATCAGCTTTTGGAAGTCTTCGAAGCTGAGTCTGCTTCACTATGTGGAAAAAATCCTGAGCTGCTGAAGATGCTCTTTAAATTTTCTCATACGTCCAATGAAAGGCAGAACTTCCACAACGGTAGGAAAACTGACAAGAAAACTCATTTCTTCATGCCGCTCGTTTATCCTTCACAGAGTAACAACGGTACAGACGGAAGTTCTTTAAATGCATGCCTGTATGTGATTCAGTCACTAGTGTGTTTTATATTTTGGCTTCTACTAGACAACTGAAAACCCAGCATGTGGTGGGAAGCACAGCTCTTGTTCTTTTATAGAATCCCAGACTAGTTTGTGTTGGAAGAGACCTTAAGCTCTTCCAGTTCCAACCCCCTGCCACAGGTAGGGACACTTTCCACTAGACCAGGTTGCTCCAAGCCCCATCCAACCTGGCCTTGAACACTGCCAGGGATGGGGCAGCCACAGCTTCTCTGGGCAACCTGTGCCTGGGACTCAGCACCCTCACAGGGAAGAACTTCTGCCTAAGAGCTCACCTCAATCTCCCCTCTGTCAGGTTAAAGCCATTCCCCTTTGTCCTGTTCCTACAGGCCCTTGTCCAAAGCCCCTCTCCAAGTTTCTTGTAGCCCCTTTAGGCACTGGAGCTGCTCTAAGGTCTCCCCTTAAGGAGCCTTTTCTTCCCCAGGCTGAACAAGCCCAGCCCTCTCAGATTGTAAGCGGACCAGAGACTAAACGGCGAACATTCTTTTGCCTTGAGGAGCCGCAGGCGCAGACACTCCGCACATTTCCCTCAGGTGTTAAGGGCTCCGCTCCCTTCCCCACCTCGGCGGCACATCGGGCAGGCCCATGAGGAGGCGGCTGGCCCCCTTCTCCCCAGGCTCGCTGGGAGGGCCGCGATGCACCCTCGGGGCTGACCGGTAACAGCCACGCCATCAACCACCACACACCCACAACCCCAGACTGCGCGAGAACCTGCACACCCTAAACCACTTCCGGTCTTACCCCTCCCCCGTCCCTCCGCATGCGTCTCCTCGACGGCAGGCCGGACGGGGGGAACGCGAGCAGGGCGCATGTGCAGGGGAGCCACCGTTCTGCCTGCCGTCCTGCCGCTGAGTTGCCCTGTCCTGTCTCCCGCTCCCGCTTCTGTTCCCGTTCCGCTCCCGCTCATCTCCTAGTGCACGCTAACTCCGCCACCCTGCGGCCTCCAGCAAGGCGTTTAGCGCTCGACGCGACCGCTTCGCGTCACGTGGCCGGGGTCGTGCCTGCGCCCCGGCTGAGGCGAGCTGCACACATAGTGCCTGATGGGGCTGGTGTATATACCCTTACAACGGACCGTCCGCTCCGGCGGCGGAATTTTTCTCCGATTATCCTCTCTACATCGGGGGCAGAAGGGTAGGTGTGGCGGTGTCTGCCCCGCCCCCAGAGTAGCTCGTCCTTTTCCGCGCAGGCAGTTGGTTAAACAGCTGAGGGGGGCCTACGTGCTGTGGGGTCCTGGCGTGACCTCGGCGACGGGCGGGAGCCGGCGGCGAGTGTATGTGCTGCGAACGGCGCCGGCCCGGGCGGCGGCGGCGGCTCGGGCGCCATGGTGAGCCCGCGGGGCCGGGAACGGGGTGAGCCCGTCGCGGGTGCTCCTGTCTGCTTGGACTCCATGATGTGGCTCTGGGGATCGGGGGGTGGACGGGTGGTACCGGGGAGCTCCGTTATTAGCGCTCATCTGCTCTGGTGTTCACTACACCTGGTTCATTCTCGGGTTAGTGGCATGTGCGGTGATAACACATGGGTTACTTGGCTTGGGAAGAACCCTGCCTCGGGTTACGTGTCTCGACAGGTGTTTTAGCACTGACAGGGCTCAGTTTCTTAGGTGTAACACAGAGTAAATGGACCCGTAGTAGCAGAAGAGTGAAATTTGGCCAGGGTTATTCCTGCTAACGATACAGAATCATACCATCATTGGATGGCTTGGGTTGGAAGGTACCCCAAAGCTCATACATTTCCAGTGGCCTCCCTCGTGCAGGGACACCTTCCACTAGACCAGGTTGCTCCAAGCCCCGTCCAGCCTGGCCTTGGGCACTGCCAAGGATGGGGCAGCCACAGCTTCTCTGGGCAACCTGTGCCTGGGACTCAGCACCCTCACAGGGAAGAACTTCTGCCTAAGAGCTCATCTCAGTCTCCCCTCTGTCAGGTTAAAGCCATTCCCCTTTGTCCTGTCCCTACAGGCCCTTGTCCAAAGCCCCTCTCCAAGTTTCTTGTAGCCCCTTTAGGCACTGGGAGCTGCTCTAAGGTCTCCCTGGACCCTTCTCTTCTCCAGGCTGAACAAACAGACTTCTTTCCCTATAAAGATAGCTGAATTTTATATTTACGTCTTCATTGCCATTTAAAACTCCGAAGTTGCTTGGCTCTCTTAACATACTTTACAGATACAAGGTATATGGAGATCCATAGGGATACTTGAGTGCAGATATAAAAACTTATTTTGTATGTGGTGTTAATACATATATTTATTTTCCATGTGGATGTGAATGGCAGTGTGCTGTTTAAACTATGGCGACATAATGTTTGTTCGAATGATGGAAGTCTTGCTTAGGGAGTAAACTTCAGAGTTATACTTTGGGTAAAGTCTGACTTTAAGCTCTTCTGATTCTAGTAAGGTTATTTTAATAGTGTATGTTTTGACATCTGAAAAGAGCTGCAGAGTTACTTTTCTCATGATGGCTTTTCCTCTGTTCTTTTATTTTTTTTTTTTTATCTTTTTTCTGTAGGGATTAGAGTATTTAATCAAAGTCTTGAGAGATTCCTGTCATTTGTAGGAGTGTATGAGTACTGTCACCTAGCTATGTGGAGCTACTCTGGGATATCTGGAAGCGAATACAGCTATTTCTCTTAGTGTAGTTCCTCATTTAAATAAACTGAGTGCTTCCTTCTGTTGCCTGATTGAATTGGAAAATCAGGTCTATTTTTTTCGCTAGCTGCTGGCAGCATGGACAAATAATCTTTTTGTGTGATTCTATGACATAAGCAAAGTGAAAAGATGATAGTCTGCTACTTTTATGCTGCTTGGAATCTGTATTCTCCAGTTCCAAAGCAAAAGGAGTATGAAATATTCAACAGGTTCTTTTGCACTGAGAGGGCTGTAAATCGAGTCACCAGAATAATTCAGTGGTAGCACTCTGCCAAGTTGGAACCAACAGGACTCAGAGTCTGTGTAGCTCTGAACTAATTTTACTTGTAATTTAATAATATGTTGAATGTGTACTGGTGTTTTGCACAGCAAACATTCTGTATTGGCTTCTTCAGTAATAATGCTAATTCTGTGATCTTATAAATGCTCTTGATCCAGTCATAGAGTTTCTAAAGCAATAATTTGATTTTCCTAATGATCACTAGTTCTATAGTCTTTGTGCTAAGAACCTTGGTGAAAAAAGAAGCAAGACTGTCAGGTAAACTGCAGTTGGCTGGCTGGAATGTAGTTTTGGTTTAAACAACACACCTTGTTTCAGAGGGTGTCATGTTGCTGGTGACTGCTTCCATCTAGCAGTTTATGGCTCTCCTTTGAGCATGTGGAGAGGTGCTGGTCAAGAGAGAATGGAGGGAAGACCCGCGGAGGTGAGCAGTTTGGTGGTAGTCCCAAATTCCTTGATGTTCTTTGAGCTGCTTTATATGTCTTCTGTTCATCTCTGCTGTGTTGTAAACAGTGGTAGGTGCAGGAAAAAAAATCAGGCAAGACTTGATCATAAAAAAAGAAAAATCTGAATTTTGAAGGTGTCTCTTGGCATTGATTTCTTTCCCAACCTAATCTTTAAGAATGTTTGATTTTTACAGATTATAAGATTTGAACTGCCTCTGATTGCTAACTACACAAGGTATAATTCTGACTATAGCTATTTTGTGAAAGTCGTCTTCATTTTTTGCTTTTGCAAATACAGCTTAATGGACATACACATACGGAAAAAATTTTGCATATGGAATAGACTCATTTAATAGCATGAGCAGTAATATGTCATTTATTAAATGCATTTCAAACAGGTTGTATCAGTGTAGCTTCTAGGTTTCACAAATGCCATTGCACTTTTGGAACTGCAGAAGATAAAAGTATTTGTTACAGTCTCCTGGAGACCTTACAGGTCGGTACTTATTTAAAAGCTTTTCCATTTCTTCTTGAAAATTCACAACTTTGTTAGTATATTTGCATGCTACCACTGGAAGAGATTGATATGCCGTGAATTAACATCTGTAGAGTACTTCAGCGCACTTGTGTAAAAATCTTGTTTTTACAAGACTTGCCACTTCAGAAAGTAAGTAGCTGGCATTGTGCTGCTGAAGGTGAAGTTGTAAATTGGATTCTACCAGCTGCTTTTTCAGGCATGCAGTTATATTGCTGCTGCAGTCCTGGTGCATACAGCAGTTGTCTTCAGCTCAAGGCCTTTGTCTTGCAATGGAGGAGGTGGTTAATGTTAGAGAATGAGTAATTTAAAAGTCCTGTGTTAAGCTGGGTGCTTGAGTTATTTCTAGTATCTAGGTATGAGATAAGGGAAAAAGGGAAAAACCTGCCTTGCTACTACAGATGTGGGAGACTAACCTTGGGCAAGGTCAAAATGAGGAGACTGGAGTGGTATCTTGGCATAAAGCTGTTAACCTTGGCTGTCTTTGCTTTGCATGTTCTGTAAATCAATTAATGATAAAATGAAAAATGTACTTTAGGGAGAAGTACTTTTAAAATCTGTTACTTTCTTTGATTACTATTCTGAGATAGCTGCTGGTGTATTATAACTACACTTGACTTGTAGGTAAGAGTATTGCAACTTTATCGCAACTGCTTACTCTTACTTTTTGTTCTAATTATCAGCAACTGTAACTCCAGTTATGTGGTAAAAGGTATAGACGGTGAAAACCAGAGTCTAGGTATAAGCTTACTGAACCTTATACTGTTGCCTGTTGGGCCTGTCATCTTTTTTTCCATGATTTTAAGAAATCTGTCAATCTTGCCTTTAATGTAGCTGTTACCGCCTCTCTTCTAGACCACTTAGTCATTCTCTGCTACGTTTTATTAAAAGCTTTCTTGCAAAACATGTGCTTTATTGCACAAGCAAAAGTTAGAGTCCATATTGAAAGACCTGGAACTGAGCACAGTGCTCAAGGCTTGACCAACCTCAACCAAAGACCTTTCTCTGACACAGAGGCGCAGCCATACTGCAGTTTATTGGGCATCCCTTAGTGGTTGTACTATTTCAGTCTCATCTTTGACAGTGAGGTTGCTTGCCAGCCTCTGTTTTGCAGCGAAACTGTCTCATGTAGTTGTGTTTTCTTTGGGCCATGTACTTCTTGGCATTATACAGATTGACAGAAAGGTCTCTGAGTAGTGAGATATTGACTTCTCTCCCCAGTGCCTTGAATTTGGGTTTCAAATTCCAAGCTGCGAAGCTGGAGACATGGATGTATGTAGAATCAGAGTGCCAAAGATGTTGTAGAACAGATCCAAATAATGTTGTTTATGCAAACTGTTCTGCAATTGCAGGCACTATTTAATCTGTGCAGCAATTCCTCACCTCTAAGAGGTGAACAATGCTTCTGTTACTTTTGAGTCAACTCTGTCAATGAGTGTGTGGTCAATTACTTCAGCATAGATCTCACTGGGTGATGGGTTGCTCACCAGAGGCCCTCAAAACCCCCATGTGATTGTGGACTTTTCCTGTATCCATCTTCTTCCTCAAGCACATCTCATGCTCTGTTTAGCAGGGCTAGATTTTTTAAGTTGTGGATTTCTGGCTAAATTGTAAAGTCTGTGTCTTCTAAATTAGAGTAATTCAAGTAGAGGCTGTAAGACATTGGTGGGAACCAATACCTAAAGCTTCATTCATGGTTTTGGGTTTAAACCATTAGTGGCAGGGGGAAGACTTTAAAGTATGTGGGAGACTTGATCAAGACAGAGCCTCAGTTGGAATGAACCCTATGGCTTTGTGTGTGTGGAAGAACAAAGATGTGTCCTGGTGTTGTAATAGAGATCGTTCGGGATGTGGTAGATTTTTCCAGAGTTTATTAGTAAACACATAAGCAGTGTATAACCACGCAATAGAGAAAGAATAGAGTTGGCAAAATGTGCTTTGCACAAAGTGTGTTATTTTGAGTGGGCATAGCACTTACCGTATTCCCCTGCTATGTGTTCTTGGCTGATTGCAAGAAGAGTAATGCAGTAGAATTTTTTAATTTCAAGTGACATATTTATGCAGTTAACGTATTGCTCATGGTTGATTGCTAACCTTCAGGAGTCAAGAGAAAAATGTCATCATCAAGGAGTGAGTACATCCATTTTTTAATTGCTTAGAGTGTAGAGAAATACCAGAAGGATATTTCCACCACAAAAGTCAGTTTTAAAATTAAGATTAAAGATAATGTTTTTTGAATCATTATTTTTAAATGGCTTCAGAATTGCTAGGTTGTTTCCAGTGGTAAACTGAAATATTTTTGCAAGTATTTCTATTTTTAAGGAAACCATCAGTAACCTTTATAGGGGTGAATATAGTGAATTCCAAATAAAAGAGGGTAGGGAGGGTGCAGATCATGAGATGCTCAAATTTGACATCCTCAGGACAGTGAGAAGAGCAAGCAGCAAGCTCACTGCCCTGGACTTCAAGAGAGCAGACTTTGGCCTCTTCAGGAACCTGCTTAGGAAGGTTCCATGGGATATAGCCCTAGAGGGCAGGGGGCCAAAGACTCTTGGTTGCTATTCAAGGATCACCTGCTACAAGCTCAGGAGTGTTGTATCCCAACTAGAAAGAAGTGCAGCAGGAGGGCCAGGAGACCTCCTTGGATGGATAAGGAGCTGCTGAGGAAAATTCAAATGAAAAAAGAGGCTTATAATAAGTGGAAGCAAGGACAGGTGGCATGGGAAGAGGGATGTTGTCTGGAAAGCTATGGACCAGGTTAGGAAAGCTAAGGCCCAGTTAGAATTAAACTTGGCTAGGGATATTAAGGATAACAGGAAGGTATTCTACAGGTACATAGCAAATAAAAAAACAGACTAGGGGGAATGTAGGCCGCCTCAGGAGGCTCTCGGGAGAACTAGCTACACAGGATTTGGAGAAGGCTGAGGTTCTGAATGACTTCTTTGCCTCAGTCTTCACTGGCAAATGCTCTGACCGCACCGCCCAAGTCTTGGAAGGCAGATGCAGGGACTGTGAGAATGAAGACCTTGGGCCCACTGGAGGAGAGGAGCTGGTTCGAGACCATCTTAAAAATCTGAATGTGCACAAGTCCATGGGACCTGATGAAATCCATCTGTGGGTCCAGAAGGAGCTGGTAAATGAAGTTGCTTAGCCACTGTCCATCATATTTGAAAAATCATAGCAGTCAGGTGAAATTTCTGACAACTGAAAAAGGGAAGTATAACCCCCATTTTCAAGAAGGGGAAAATGGATGACCCAAGGAACTATAGGCCAGTCAGTGTTACCTCTGTGCCTGGCAAAATCTTGGAGCAGATTCTCCTGGAAGGCATGCTAAGGCACATGAAAAACAACAAGGTGCTTGGTGACAGCCAGCATGGCTTCACTAGGGGGAAATCCTGCCTGACCAATTTGGTGGCCTTCTATGATGTGGCTACAGAATGGATAGATAGGGGTAGAGCAGTTGATGTCATCTACTTGTGCAGTGCGTTCAACACTGTCCCGCATGACATCCTTGTCTCTAAATTGGAGAGACATCAATTTGATAGGTGGACCACTCAGTGGATAAAGAACTGGCTGGATGGCTGCACACAAAGAGTTGTGGTCAATGGCTCAATGTCCAGTTGGAAAAAAGTAACGAGTGGTGTCCCTCAGGGATCGGTGTTGGGACCGGTCTTGTTCAACATCTTTGTCGGTGACATGGACAGAGGGATTGAGTGCGCCCTCAGCAAGTTTGCCAATGACACCAAGCTGTGTGGTTCAGTTGATACAGTGGAGGGAAGGAATGCCATCCAGAGGGACCTTGACACGCTTGTGAGGTGGGCTGATGCCAGCCTGATGAAGTTTAACTGTGCCAAGTGCAAGGTCCTACACCTGGGTTGGAGCAATCCCAGGCACAGCTGCAGGTTGGGCAGAGAAGAGATTAAGAGCAGCCCTGCAGAGGGGGACTTGGGGGTGCTGGTCAATGAGAAAATGAACATGATCTGGCAATGTGAGCTCGCAGCCCAGGAAGCCAACCGTATCCTGGGCTGCATCAAAAGGAGCATGACCAGCAGGTCGAAGGAGGTGATCCTGCCCTTCTACTCTGCTCTCAAGTGACCTCACTTGGAGCATTGTGTGCAGTTCTGGTGTCCTCAACATAAAAATGACATGGAACTGTTGGAACAAGTCCAAAGGAGAGCCATGATGTTGATCAGGGGACTGGAGCACCTCCTCTATGAAGACAGGCTGAGAAAGTTGGGTCTGTTCAGCCTGGAGAAGAGAAGGCTGCGTGGAGACCTCACAGCAGCCTTCCAGTACCTGAAGTTGGGCTATAAGGATACTGGGGAGGGAATCTTCATTTAGGGACTGTAGTGATAGGACAAGCGGTAACAGGTTAAAACTTGAATAGGGGAAGTTTAGATTGGATATAAGGAAGGAATTCTTTAAGGGTGGTGATGCACTGGAATGGGTTGTTCAGGGAAGCTGTGAATGCTCCACTGCTGGCGGTGTTCAAGGCCAGGTTGGACAGAGAGCCTTGGGTGAGATGGTTTAGTGTGAGGTGTCCCTGTCCATGGCAGGGGGATTGGAACTAGATGATCTTAAGGTCCTTTCCAACCCTAACTATTTTATGATTCTGTGATTCAGTGGCTTAAGATGAAATGATCCTGATGGGTTCACTTACAGCTTAAGGCTTCACTTGAGTAAAGGAATGGCTTTCTGTAGGTGCATTTTTAAGTATTCTTTTGAATTGTAAGTATTTTAGCTCACTGGTGGACCTGCTGCCCTGTATAAAACCTAGCTGCCTTAATTTGCATCACTTTCCTTCCTGTTACCTTGAGTTGGAAAGGCATTTTCTTTCTCTTACAAATAGGAAATCCTAGGAGTAATTGAAGAGACATACTAGCACCTGGTTAGTTAGTCTTCCTAATAAAAATGTTATTTTAGAGAAATACTAATGTAAATTTATGCTGACAGAGTGAATTCTGACGATCATGGCTTAGTCGGCAGGCCAGTGAGACAGTGGTTTTGGGTGGCTGTGGTTAGGCTTATCATGAGGTGGTCAGCATAAACAGTTGATTTTAAAATGCATGATTCATTTTGCAAACCATATAAACTTCCTGAGCAGTTCAGCCATTTAAATATATTATGCAGGTAACTTGTTTTAATAACACTTCCTTTGATTTTAAGTTCACTTCCCCTTAGATAGGAGATTGGTTTGAGTAATTTTATGCACAGGACTCCAGGATGGAAAGAATCCCTAATGAAGGTAGAGTGTTTAAAATAATACAGAGAGCTTTCAATCCTGATCTTGATCCCTGGTCTTGGTGACACGGAGCATCAGCAAAAGTGAAGTCTTACTTTTAAGGTATGTCAAAAAACTGATGGGACCAATGTAGAAGAGCAGTAGAAATTTCAAGGAGGGAGGATGCGGAGAGGCTTGAATACTGAAGAAACTTAATGATATGTCAAAAAAAAAAAAAGCCAACTCCAAAGGTGTTATTTCAAATTATACTAAATCTATATTATATTAAAAAGTATTTCTAACTGATACTTGACATTTTGTTATGAGATGCATGATAACATATGCTCATGGATACTGAAAGGTAATTTATGTTGTTCTAATCTCCCTCAGTCATGTTATATTAAGGAGGGTGCTCGACATTACCTGTAAGATTTCATCTGCTATAATTTTATAAGAGCAGTATTGATAAAATTTCTGATTTATTTAAATGAAAGAAAGCATTGAAGGGAGAAAAGATAAGAACTTTTCCTAAGTGCAGCATATAAGACCAAAGATGATATTGCTGCTAAGGAGGAGGGCTGACAGAGAGTGGTGGATCCGCAGGTTAATACCTGGTTGCATAGCAGGTGTTGACAATAGGGAATTGCGTTGTATGACTATAAGACCCTCTCTGAGATGCAAGGACTGCTAGGAAGGGACGCCTTCCACTTGATTAAATAGGGCAAAAGCTGCGTCTGTCCTGGCCTTGAACACTGCCAGGGATGAGGCAGCCACAGCTTCTCTGAGTAATCTGTGCAAGGGCCTCACCACCCTCACAGGGAAGAACTACTTCCTAATGTCTAATCTATACCTATCATGAGGCCAACATTGTGAGGGAGAAGCTCTTATACTACTGTGGAGGCAGTATTCTCACAGGAGAATGGATAATTGGTACATAAACTCTGAATAATCCTGAAAGATACAGCAAGGCCATGAGAGGCCCGAGGAAGCTTAAGCAAGCAAGATAAGAAGAAGCTGGAATTCACTGAGTTAATGAGAACTGTGGACTGTTGGCAAGCTTTCGAGGTCAAGTTCCCACACCTGTGCTTAACCAATTATATGTTAGTCACTAAGGGTCTTCAAGACATGTATCCAATCATAATATGCCAAATCACTGTAAGTGCATGTAAGAAATAATATATAAGGAGTTAAGGCTTTGAAATAAATGGCAGTCGCTTGATCATATTGATCATCTCTGCGTTGTCTGTGACTCCCACGTCAACATACTACTTCTGGGGAACTGGCACGTGTGGGTGCATCTCTGACCTGCCTGCATGTGGCATGGGGAAAAAATGGGCTGTGTGAAATTGCAGAGCTATGATTTAATTGAGATAACAAAAACTTGGTGGGATAGCTCATGCAAGTGGAGTGTTGCTATGGATGAATGAGGGCCCTTTAGAACAACTGGCTGGGACAGTGAGGTTGGACTTGCTCTTAAGTGAGAGAGCGATGGGGTTGCATGGAAGTCTGCCATGGGATGAATAATGAACCATCTGAGAGCTTATGGGTAAAGACTAGAGGACAGAGCAATGTGGGTGATGTTGTAGGTGTCTGCTGTAGACAGCCTTTATCACAAATAAGGAAAAGATAAGGCCTTTCTCAGACAGTGGGAGGAATACTCAGGTTTCCAGGTACTAGTCCTGTAGGTTATTTTAACTATCCCTGTATCTTCTGAAGAGAGAACACAGCAGGTCACAAGCAATCCAGATCTTTTGTGTGCTTTGATGGCAGTTTCCTAACACAGGTGATTGAAGAGCTCATGGGGAGAGGTGGTCCACTGTGTGTGATTCTTGGTGTGTTTTCAATTGCATGTTTTTCTACATTTCCTTCTACCTCTCTGATATTTTTCCTTTTTACTATTGCTTGTGATGTTTTCAGCTCAAGTGCCAGATCCTGACTGTGAGCTGGGATGCTAAAATGAAGCTGTGCTGATTGTGATTGGTCTGTGCCCTCCCTTCGCTTCCATACCTGTGCCTGGAGTTCAGTGAGGAGCAAATGCTCTGCATTAATCAAAGGCTGAAATTTCTTTACATAGATGTTACAAAAAATGTTATTCCTACCATGCAAGGTGTTTATAGTTATTCTTTTTCTAAGATACTTCAGCACTTCTCTAAAAGAAATACTGACTTGTTATTAACTTATTCCTCTACAGGGTGTGATAGGTGTACAATTGGTGCTTACCATGGTAATGGCTAGTGTCATACAGAAGATCATACCTCATTATTCTCTTGCTCGTTGGCTTCTCTGTAGTGGCAGGTAAGATAAGAAACAGTTGCTATATGGTGTGTGAATATGGTAATGCAGTTATGCATTCAAGTAGTAACAGTAAAACATACCGATTTAGGTGGGTTTCTTGAAAAATAATCTGATATTCTTTTTTCTTGTAAAAAAAGAAATAAAAAAATTAATCTTTAATTTACTACCATACCATTATGACACCTGACTTGCAGGCTCAAGGTATAAAGACACTGTTGATGTAAAAGAGCAAACTTGTTTGCTGCTATTAATTGTTTTAGTCATTAAGTTAATTGTTGCCCAACTCTTCTGTTACTAAAGGTACAAGCTACATATGTTAATATTAAAAAGCTGAGCTGAGTACAAGACACTGAAGAATAGAAGGATTTTTTTCACTGCATTGCCTCGGTGTTCTTGATAGTCCTGCTGATTAGCCATGCATATAAAGAGTGCTTAGGTATTGATTAGAAACTAGCCAGCTACTACACTAATCTGGACTGTTTTACATACAGAGGGTAGATTGAGATTAGATTTTAGGACAAAGTTTTTCCCTGTGAGGGTGGTGAGGCCATGGCACAGGTTGCCCAGAGAAGCTGTGGCTACCCCAGCCATGGACCGGGCATTCTGGATCCCATCCCTGGACAGGGCTTGGAGCAACCTGATTTAGTGGAAAGTGTCCCTGCCCATGGCAGGGGATTGCAACTGGGTGAGGTTTAAGGTCCCTTCCAACCCAAACCGTTCTATGATTCTATGATTTATTAAAAATTCTATTCTTTTACAATTTCATGGGATTAGTATAAAATTCCGTACATTACTTCCTCATAACAATAGATCAAACAGACATAATGAGTTACACGGGAAGCATTCCCTGTTTGTCTATATGCATAATAACAAAAACCAGCAGCTGTTTTGAAGATATATATCAATATCTTCGATATTAAAAGAATTGGAGATGCTGCTTTTTTTGTTCTGGAAGAAAAAAAACCCTTTGATTAAAAGGTAGTGTGCTGTCTTTTGTAATTGTTAAAATTCTGTGAATATCAAATCTCTATTCCTGGATTTCTGAGGAAGTATCCTTGAATAATAATTTTCTTCATAGGAGTCTTAACCAGTCTTTTATAATTTTCCATTTACTTTTTTTGTCTCCATCTTGGCATTACCAACTTTTTTTTTCTTTTTTGTTTTCCCCACTTCATCACCCAAAGAGTTGCTAATGAAAAATGACATAGATGTTGTTTAGATGCATGTTAAGTACCTCTGGTTAGATATAATGCAAAACATTAATTGTCAAGTGAATAATATAAACAGGAATAAAACTTTAACTGTTGTGTGAAGTTTTATTGTTGACCATATCTGCAGGGTATTGATCACCTTTTTCGTACCCTCAAGAGAATATTACATTAATGAATATGAGACAGCATGCCACTTATTTTTGAGATGTGTTACTACTATAGTGGTTTTATCAGCAATTCTTCAAATGCAATTTTCTACTTTTTATGTCTTACTTTAAAGATTTATTTAAACTTTTATCTCAAAATTTAAGTATTCAATTGTTCTCTTAAAAGAATTGCTCAATATTATGCCCGTGTTCTTTGTTCTTGTGAAGTTTTCGCTTTCCTTGTGTCCTGGGTTCAGCAGTAGCAGTTATTTTTCTCCTTCTTAGTAGCTGGTGCAGTGCTGTGTTTTTGACTTTCAGCCTGGGAACAACACTGGTAACACCAGTGTTTTTAGTTGTTGCTATGTAATGCTTACTCCGATCAAGGACTTTCTGAGTCTCTGCCACGAAGGAGGGTAAACCGGGAGGGAAACTCGGAGGGAGCAGAGGCAGGACACCTGAGCCAAAGTACCAAAGGAGTATTCCATACCACAGGACATCATGCCCAGTGTATAAACTGGGGAGAGTTACTGAGCAGGCCCAGATTGCAGTTTGGATCGGGCTGGGTATTTGTCAGTTGGTGATGAGCAATTGTATTCTCTTCCCTTGTAATTTCCCGTATTATTATTGGTGGTAGAAGTAGTGGTTTGTGTTATACTTTAGTTACTGGACTGTTCTTATCTCAACCCGTGGGAGTTACATTCTTCTGATTCTCTTCCCTATCCCTCTTGGAGCAGGGAGAGGAAGAAGGGAGGACGTGAGTGAGCGGCTGCATGATTCTGAGTTACCAGCTGGGCCTAAACCATGACACCTTGTTCTAAGGCTTGCTGTGCTCCTAAGATAGGGAGAGGTTTGCTTTTTAAATCATGGAATCCTAAAATGATTTGAGTGGAAAAGGACCTTAAGATCATCCAGTTCCAACCCCCCCTGCCATGGGCAGGGACACCTAGACCATGTCCCAAGGCAGTGTCCAACCTGGCCTTGAACACTGGCCAGGGATGGAGCATTTGCCACTTCCACTCTTCTGTTTCTTCTAAAAAAATACTTTTCATCATCATTTTCTTCTTTTATCTTTGCGCACCTGCAGATTGATAAATACATAAAACAGGATTTCTGCGCTTGTTCTTACGGATTTTTGCTCCTACTGAAGTCAATAGGAGTCTTATGATTGACATTCGTGTTAGTAGCCTTGAAAATGTCATTGTGTTCTTCAGTATTCTGTTTGTCTGGTAACTGTTTTAGTGCATTGTAATTTCAGTCATTGTGAATAATCTCCTGAATGCAAGAATTCTGTAAAAAGCCAGAAATAATTCTGCTTTCCAGGAATAAAAACAAGTAAGAAGCTTCACTGCAACAGGAGTCTGAATTGTAATGGCAGAAAGAAAAGCAGTTCTTTTCTCAGTTTAGCTGACAAACTTTTATGTCTAACCCATTTTCCTTAATGCTGTCTTTTTTTGCCAGTGGTATTTTCTTTGACAGACTTGTGTGGGTAGGGTGCTAGGTGTTTTGTGCACACGTAACTGTGCAGGTATAAGCAGAAACACTCTTAAGCAGTCCAGCTTTTCCAGGAAAAGTTACCACCTGCTCCTCCTTTCCTTTGTTAGTATACTTTCAAGTAATTCTTTGGTTCCCCAAACTGGTTTTTAAGTTACTTCATTTAAGCATTTTTTTTCCAAAGGCTTGGGAGGCTTTTGTAAGCATTATAGTCTGAAATGTCTATAGATAGCCACTGCTGAATGGGAGCAAGGATAAAAATGTTACCAAACAAGCCAGAAGCTCTTCTAGTTATCAGTTGTTTCCAAGATGCCTGTATATGTACATTCAAAGCCTGTTAAAATGAAACATAGACATTTCAAAATTTAAAAGAATTGTTAGACTAGATGGACATAAGATTATTCATTTACAGAATGAAAACCTATAATTTACTGTTGAAAAACAGCTTACTTAAATTTGTAAAGAAATACAAACCTTTTCCATCAATGCCATTTCAGAGCTTGAGTGGAATTTGAATATTCATGTTTGTTGAAGTAAATGAATTGGCAGCCTAAGTATCTGCTTTTTTAACTTTGCATTTTTAACTAATTATCTTTGCAATTTTAGCTAATTTAACCTTTGTATTTTTAACTAATAAAGCCTTCTGTACCAAAATGCTGCTTTTAAGTTGCTCAGCTACTTCAGTTGTTCTGTTTTCAGGCCACTTCAGGAAGACAGGCGAAAATGGATGTTTTCTTTTGCAGTCATTAATGACCTTCATTCAAACTAACTGGGGCATATCTGTGCTGCTGTTGCTATTCAGACTAACCTGGATATGTCACAGTGAGAGAGTAATCAGTTGTGGGATCTAAGTTTTAAACGTATATAAGCTGAAGCAGATATGAACTATTTTTCTTTTTTAGGTCTATGTTTTTGGAAATATTTGTTCAGATCTCTTGGGTTTGAGATTTTAGATGAAAGGTGTGTAGAGTTTATTAGCTAAAGATTTCCAAACCTGTTGTATCCTCTTAGTTGTAATTAGTGATCACTTGCAACATAATTCTGTCATGTAATTAAGAGCAAATTGTTGTTTAAGTGTTTATAATGTATTAGTATCAGAGAATCCCAGACTGGTTTGTGTTGGAAGGGACCTTAAAGCTCATCCAGTTCCAGCCGCCTGCCACAGGCAGGGACAACTTCCACTAGACCACTTTGGTCCGAGCCACTAGACCATGTTGTCCGAGCCCCGTCCAGCCTGGCCTCGAACACTGCCAAGGATGGGGCAGTCACCCTGTGCCAGCGCCCCACCACCCTCACAGGGAAGAACTTCTGCCTAAGAGCTCATCTCTATCTCCCCTCTTGTCAGGTTAAAAATGTGGCTGGTTAAAAATGGAGTTGACTGTATTGGAGACAAAAAACTCTGAAAAATATGCTTATTGTGTGGCACTGCCAGGTACTATTCTTTCTCTCTTTTTGCAAGTCATTTGATGGTTCAATTGAGAAGTCACAGAATCAGAGGATGGTTTTGGTTGGAAGGGATGTTAAAGCTTGTCCAGTTCCAACCCCCTGCCACATGCAGGGACACCTTCCATGAGACCAGGTTGCTCCAAGATCTGTCCTACTTGGCCTTGTATGTTACACAGAACAAGATTTTTGTTGATTCTGCTGCATTAGGTACTATTTCTTTATCTGCATAGGAAAAAAATTGAAAAATTAGTTTTCCAACACAGATGATCTTCATCACTGCAGAACTACTTTTGGTATTTTCCGTTGCCATGTTCAGATCTCGGAGATGTTGAATGACAGAGCAGAAGACTTTTTCTGTTTCTCCCCACTTTCTCTGTGTTGTTTGAAAGCTAGGAAGAAGTTAATATCTGTAATGTAGTTTGTCTTCTTGGAGGAGGTTTTTAGGAAAGGAGTGTTAATGTTAAGATCTGCTCTGCCTGAGAGAACAGATAGCTACTCTGGACTCTGGAGAATTACTGTTGTTTTGAAAAGCATGATTATGCTGCGTAAGATAATTTAGAATGTGGCTCTCATGGGTAATTGTAATGGTACAATTATCCCAGTGAACTTTTTTCAATATCAGTACAATCTTTTTTGCTGTATTTGATGATAATGGTAAAATTTGGTGGTTTGGGAAGTGAAGGGTTTTCACTTAAATGACAAAGTGGCAGAGCTTTCTTACTATGAATAAGCGTCTTACATGCTGAAGAGAACTGAAGTTTAGCTGTAGTTGTTTAGTTCAGGCAGAGTTGGTACTTGCACATAAGGGTGTTTTGCGTAGTTACTGCAAATGACCAGTGGCTTAATAGGCATACAGATTGTGTGTTTATATATATATATATTTCTATATTTTTATATATATATTTTAAACCATTAAAACCATTATATTGCAAATACTGCTATGGTTATACTTAAGATTTTATTTTTCTTTAGTTTAAGGTGGTATCAGCATCCCACTGAAGAAGAGCTACGAATTCTTGCAGGGAAACAAAAAGGCAAGAGCAAAAAGGATAGGTAAATATTTGTTCTAAGCTTTTTCTTTTCCTTTTTTTTTTTTTTTCCTTGTTATGATCCATATATTAACTTTGCTAGCCAACTTTTGTCTTTTTGTGAGTTTAAATCTGTTACTTGCCTATAGCTGCCTCACTTGCCACAGCTCTGTACCAACCTGTGTTGGTTTAACAAAGTGTCAGTTTAACAGAGAGTTGAAGATGCCCAAATTGTGCAGAACTGGATGACATCCAGTCCACAAGATTGGTCTGTGAAACTGCTAATTTGGTGGCAGTGAATTTTTTTAGTGAATATATTCATTTGCATGAAAACTGAGGAAAGCAAATCTTCTGTAGGACTGAAGCTCTTCATCTTGAAGCAAGAGAAGAAAGATTTGAGTATATTAGTTAAACAGGATTACTGTGAACCATCACTCTTACACAGCTGTGAAAAAGGTAAATGTGCTGTTAGGATGTATTAGGTAAGGTATTTCTTGTAGAAGAGATATGGAAATACTAATCCTCTTGGGCGAGGCACTGGTGTAGAACTTTAGCTGGATTACCATGTACAGTTCTCATCACTAATGCTCAAGAAAAATGAGGTTGTACCTGAACAGGTGCACAGAGGGCCGCTAGGATCATCCAGGAAGCAGAAAATGTCTTACAAGAGGAAGCTAAAATAGCTTGGCTTGTTTAACCTAACAAAAGACGACTGAGGGGGTGGGATAGCTGTCGGTCAGCTTAAGATGGAAGGAGATTTCTGATGTTCAGGCACAAAGTTCTGGAACAGCCTTATCAGAAGCACCGCTGTGGCAATCTTGGGATGGTGGATCTGGCTATGTGATGCAAGGTTTCTGAATTGACTGTATTTAAAATAAACAAACCAACGAACCTGGCTTTCATTTTACATGTTTGTTGCAATATTCTTTCAAATTCAGAAACTCATCTAACAGTTTTCTGCAGCAAGTTGAGGTGAAATAATTGTGAGTAGCATTACAATTTATAGCTGTCAATTTAAGCAGTGATATTCATTCATATGTAAAATAACTTTAATTATAAAACTATAACTTAAAGTCCACCCATAGAAGCCTTCAACAGAAAAACACAAGCACATTCCAAATAATAATTGTACGTTGCTCTTACTGCCTTTCCTCAGCCTAGCCAGTCTTTTGCCATCCAAAAGATGTGTGTTCTCACTTTCACCAGAGCAATTGCATGCTCTCAGCTGAGTGCAAGTATGGCATGTTAATGTGTACTGACATACAAGTTTAAATTTTGTAAGCTTTGAGAAATTTACTGTGAAATTTAGTAGGAACCTGTATCACAAGTCACCTATATATGCATTAAGTACTTTTTCGGTTACTAAACTTACACATTTAATGTTTTAAATGCAGTGCTGTTTTCATGTTTGCCAAGGCAAATTTTGTGGTGTGATTTCATTATTATAAGATAGATATAATCATCTTACTGTATTAATATGTAACCGAGAGAGCACAGTTGTAATAGTTGGAAATAATTGTTTGTACTAGGATAAATTTTAATTGCAGGGGAGTAGAAAACTTCAAAGAAACCAAGACAGTAATGTGGAGGCTTAAGTGATGCTTTCTTTGCTGTGCTGTTTTAAGGACAGAGTGAATGAAGCACTTACTTTTTAGTCAGTAAGTATACCTCTGTGTCCTCTAAAGAAGTGGCTGTTGTTGGAGAGCCATGGTTTAAAGCAAGAATTGCTCCTATTGAGTTGGTTTGGATACACTGTTGGATATATCCAGTATCCAACTGGATATTGAATTGGTCTGGATGTACTATTTTAGGTTGCACAAAATGGAATGCAGCACTCCTTTGAGCCAAGGAGGTGTGAAACAGATAGTGTAGGAGAAACAAGGAGGCATCTCTTTGTTTTTTGTTTTTTTTCCCCATGTCTTTTCAAGAAAAAATGCAAAATGTAGTACATTCTCCTGTGTCTTACTTAAATACTTTTCCAATATGAACTAATTAAAAGAGAAATTAGGAAAGCAGATCCAAGGAACTTGCTTGAGAATTAGCCTTATAAACAGCTGTAATATGAACTTGTAGTCCAGTTTATTCAATGCGTATTACACTTCAGTATATTGTCCTGTGCATTGTAAGAGCATGTGAATATTAGGCAGTTTTTCTATTTCTAAATTATGTTGTATTAAATTGTTAGACCAATATAAAGGTCCATAGCTACTATGAATTGCTTTGAATTAAAGCTGTATATGATCCTGGGTGTGTTCAGTGTCTCTTGGATTATGGGTCCCCTGGGATAATTAAAGTACAGGAACACCAAATTCTGTTAAGCTGAAATGCTTCTGTTATCAAAATGCTCATCTCACTCAAGATAATGGTACATGCACTAGGAAGATTTCAAGAGTACAACTTGGGGCAGGGAAGCACACCAAAGCTTGTAGATACACTTCCAGGGTAGAGTCTGGGACGTCTTGTTCAGACTTCAGCACCTGAATTGTTGAATACTCCTATCCTCAGTTTTTAGTTTGTCCATTAAAACTTCTGTGCTTTTGAAAATACTCAGAATTAATAAAACCTGGAAAAAAAATGATGCTTTCTGCTTGTATCCTCATCTTGCACGTTAGTTGAGAGGACTTCATTCCTTATAAATAAATTAATAATTGATTGATTGAATTTCCTTTAATGCTTATGTCCCAATAACTCATCTTTCCGTGAAAAATCCACCTCTCCTTTAAAGGTTTTAAGGTTTGGGTTTTTTTTATTTTTTTTATTACTCTAAGAAAACATTTTCTGATCTGCTTTAATGATATTTTATTTTTAATAGTGATGAGGTAGGTTTTACCCTAGTTAGTAATGGTAATCTTTCAGCCCAATTTTGTGTAACTTGATCTTGTTCAGGCTCTTTTAAGAGCATCCTTTTTTCTTCAGTTTAAAGTCTGGTAATGTGTCTTATTTTCAGGAAATTGGAGATTCTGATGTTGGCATTGTTTCAGATCTCCAGATGAAAATGCACTTTCTTTTTTTTTTTCCAAATATGTAATCTTTTATGGTCTTTACATGTATTTCTGCTATGAAAAATGATTCCTTAAAAATGTGTTAGTTCTAACCAGCAATTTGGAAAACACAGTCATTTTATGTCTAAGACATACTTTTGTTTATACATACAAGTATTTCAAAGATGATTTGTGTAGGGCTGGAAAAGAGGAGCGATGGTGGCTAGAGTAAAGGCTTCCACATGTGGACGAAGTGTATAGTTTACTAGTCTGAGGGAGGGATTTGCAACAGGTACGTATCCAGTGTGCACAGAGGGTGGATAGGGAGTAGTAAACATGTTGTTCAAGGAGGCACTGAGTAATATTAGTGTAGTACATTTAAGGACTTCTCTATTTTGGACACACATTGTGGACCTTGGTGCCACAAGACGCTATGGAGTTCAACAAATCTCATAGTGGTTCAGAATGAGATTAGGGAAATTCTCATCAGTTTTGAATGTCGGTTTCAGGTTTCAGAAGATGCAATCCCTGGCTCAGCTTATCCTCAAATTGCTTACTGCTGGAAGCCAGAAAGGGTTTACCAGTGTGAGGAGCAACTTTTGGTTGCTTATTCCTTCTGTTTGAACAAGCAAGTAGCCACCTGTATGACAGGAGCAAGTGAATCTGTGTGTCACTGTTTATCAAGCCCCAGTGTATTTCTGTCGTGCCCTGCAGAAATGACTAAAACCTGAAACACAGCTTTAAACACTGGTGTGGTATCATGATGTACTTAGCATTGTCTGCTTCCCCGAAGAGAGCATGGTGGATTATTTCTTTTCAAGATGTATTGGATCTCTATATGATTGTAGTAACACTGTAATAAGCATATATATAAATTTATTTTTATAAGCAGGGTATGAATTGCAACAACTTTGTGGTATTTCTACATGCATCGTTTTTGATTAGAAAGCTATCTTTAAATTATCTTTGCTTGATGGCAAGTAGGATGGCTCTCTGGAGCATCTATTGGCCAGTTTGTATAATGTACTTGCTAAGCACCCTCTTGTGACAAAAAGGACTGATTTTTTTTTTGGAAATTTGGGTTTTATTTTTTCCTTATCAGCTGTCTTCTGAGGTAGATTACTGTTTGTTGTTATTTCCAGTGGGCGTTCAGTAAATTAACATTGCCAGATGTGTCTGTCTTTTCCACTTATTTTCAATCCAAAGACTTTAACACTCCTGTCTTTCAGTATCCGGGTCTAAGCCTCAATTAAAAAGTTTCAGTTTAGCTTTGATTTTCCTTTGGGCTGTCTATATGGTGGGGTACATATATTATGCTCTGTAGCTGCACTTGTGTCACAGATTTTTTGAGACTGTGAGAACTTACTACAACACCCTGTAGCTCCCTGAAAAGAGAAAAATCAGTGGGCTGAAATTAATACTGGATCTTGTCCTGATACATGCTCAGGATGCAGCATATAGAAGCCATTTAAACCCACACCACAGCAGTCTGTCAGTGCCTTGCAAGGTAAAGCTAGGAGGCTTTGACATACCTGTTTGTTTCTCAAGACTTGAATTAGTGCTTTCAGCTAGATAGATAAAGATGTTTGCATTTATCAAAAAAGTGATCTGCACTTTTCTTAAATTTGGAATGTCTTTACATATTGAAAGCTTGTCATATCCATGTATGTATTATCAATTAATTTATTTACTTTTTCAGAAAATATAATGGTCATATTGAAAGCAAACCTCTAACCATTCCAAAAGACATCGATCTTCATCTGGAAACAAAATCTGTGACTGAAAGGGACACTATTGGTAAGAATAAGTGGATGCAGACAACGGTACATTATTTCAAATATATCCTGGTTCTTTTTATCAAGTGTTTATTTATGATGAATGTTGGAATATCTTTTGTTATAGACAATGAATGAATAAAAGTACAACTGATAATAAAGTTTAATGAGAAAGCAAGAATTTGGGCTAAATCTCCCTTGTTCCATGGGTGACATCTTAGTAGCAGTTTTATGGAAAAGGATGAGGAGGTGAAATCCAGCATAAAGCATATCTCTTGCATCAGGCAGCCAGAGCAATATGAGACAACACCATGGTCTGTTTGAAACAGAGATCATGGCTTTTTGCAAGATAATGAGAACCAGCAGATGTTGAAACATGTATTTTCTGCTCATCTAAAATAGGGAATGTGCCGTAGTATTGAAGCCTAGGCCTTTCAACCACACATCTGAAGCATTGAGGTAAAATGCTTAGAAATCATAAGTGATGCATCATAAGCATTGAGCTAAAATGCTTAAAAATTTAATCTTATAAGTAGCGTTAAGTGTTTTGGAAGTTGCTGTTTTTTATATGGTAATTTTTATTTTCTTAATCATAACCAGTCATTCTGTTACAGAAAACACTTATATGGATATGTATGTATTTGTGATGCATTTTCTTCCAATCTACGTTTTTATATGGATTTGTTCTATGCATAAATACAGAAAGAAGTGTAGTCTTACGCAAAACATTTCTCATCTTAAATTATTGGAAAGAGTGTAGAAAATACCTTTAACAGAAATGCAGAGTTTTTTAAAGCTGGCACATAAATAACTAATGCATTCATGGGTTTAAATTTTTCTTATTTGCTTGAAATTACAGCATTTAACTCTCTCCCAGAATAGTTATGGATACTGATACAGTGTAAGGTATACAAACTTTTGTTGACTCTAGCCAGGTAGACATTTCAGAATAAGTATAGGACTTGGAAATACCAGAGTTTGGCCAATTTCATATGTTTGACATCAGGTAGCTTGTTGTCAACAGACAAGTCTCAGTATGTTTCGTGACTTCCTAACCATGTAGATGTAGGAAGAAGTCTTTGGGAGGGACAGGTCACAAATTGCAGTTTTCCAGCACCTGTGGGAGCTCTCTCTTTGTAAATCACCCAGCCTGCATGCAACTGCAGTATTATCCCCAGAATTTTTACAGTGGAATTTACACAGTAATTTCTCCTGTATTGCTGTACAGGAGATAGTAACAATATCTGGAAGAACAGGCCATCAGTATCTTAGATGTTGTTTTGTTTTGTTTTTTAAACAGAGGAAGCAATTATATATAGTATTTTAAAGGATTGCCAGTGAGCTTTTAGTCTTTTAACAGAGTAAAAAAACTCGTATCTAGAATTGCAGGTAGTCGCAGCTGGAGAATCATTTTCTGTTAATGATATTGACATCTAAATAAAGTATGCTTTTTGAGGTTAGGATGTTAATGTGTAAAAGCTGAGATAATAAAAAAGTAAAATCTTGTAGCCTTATAAATCTGAGCAGTAATCAAATATCAAGTAACAAGTGAACAGTGAAGTTCACTGTTGAGTGGAAAAAATGTGGCTTTTTTATGGTTGTTGGTCTTGGATGGTCTGCCTAGACCTCAGTCAATTGAAAGCGTTTTGTAATTGTCCGTCCATTCTATATATGTCAGTAACTGCCATAAAATAATTGCACAAACAATAATGCTTGCAAACTTGTATTTTTCAGCCTTGCATTATTTTCCAGAATATCAGTGGTTGGTGGATTTCACTGTTGCAGCTACAGTTGTGTATGTGGTGACAGAAGCCTATTACAGCATTGTGAAGCCCTCACAAGAAATGAATATCAGTGTAGTATGGTGTCTGCTTGTCCTGGCTTTTGCAGTGTATCCTTTTCTGTGTTTTTAAATGACTCTATCTGATCCAAATAGTCCACAGCATCCTACAATTCATATAAAGGTCTGTATTGTTGATTGGCAGGATACACATATATACAGCATTTGGAAAAAGGAGTGCGTAAGCTAATGCTGGTTGGGTAATGTATATGCTGTATATGCTGGAATCAAGAGCTTGTTAGTATTAATACCAAACCATTTATGGAAAATGAAATATGTGAACTTACATGTAGTTCTTATCTGTAGTATGGAGTGGTTCTAAACTAATTCTATTTTGCCCAGTTTGGCATTCAGAAATAGATTTCTGTACAGAGAGTGTTTACAACTTTTGGAGAAGTGTGCAAGTTATTGCAGTTTATTGCATACTTTAAGTTTGCAGTCTATTTAATCTGATACTTCCTGAACAAATTAGTGTAGTAATTTGTATACAAATTTATGGCAAAGGGATGTGCATGAATTCATAATTTCGAAGGATATTCAAGAAACTTTTACAAAGTTTACAGAAAATAAAATGTGTAGACAGCTGTGGGAGCAGAGGTGGTACGTTTTGGAAGCTCTGTGAAAAGCTGAATTTCTCTCTGTAACTGAGGGAAAAAGCAACCAATATTGGACCATAAAAGTAAGAAACTCTTATGTTTGTTTTTACTGGAAAAGGCAACATCAGACATGAGTGCTTGCACAATAATTAACTCCACATACCAATCCAGATCTATGTTTTAGGGAGGAAAGTTGCCTTTTGAAGACCTAGTAAGTCTTCAAAGCAGTGGAATTGCATAAGTGGAATTGCAACAGCGCAGGTTATGGAAAGGTGAGTTAGAAAATAAAGTTCTGCAACTCCTCTGCACCCTCAACAACTGACAGCCAGATAAAGTGCTAAGTTAGGGTCGATACAGTACTTGAATATTCAAAATTGATTCCTCAGTATAAATGCCTGTTCTTCAGTAAGGGTTCTTACTGTGTTGTGCATGGGGATTTTGGGTTAGGTTTTGTTGCTGTTAGCAATAGCTGGGGGTGTAATATAAACCCTTTGAAATCTAATGCTCAGTTATATTTGGATAACCATTCTGGATATGCTTACTGCTTTTCTGTACTTAATAATTATTAAAATAGGTGCTGCCTTTATGATAAGGATAGGAATTATTTCTTTAAGTAGCCTTGTTGTAGTTGAAGCCCATCTGGTAACTCAGAACCACACAGCCGCTCATGCACTCCCCCCTCCTTTGTTCCTCCCCCTGCTCCTGGAGGGATGGGGAGGAGAATCGGAAGAATGAAACTCTTATGGGTTGAGATAAGAACACTCCAGTAACTAAGGTATAGCACAAACCACTATTGCTACCACCAATAATAATAATGATAAGGGAAATAACAAGGGAAGAGAATACAATTGCTCACCACCTGCTGACCAATACCCAGCCCAACCTGAGCAGCAGTCTAGCCCTTCCAGGTAACTGCCCCCAGTTTATATACTGGGCATGACGTGCTGTGATATGGAATACCCCTTTGGCTATTTTGGGTCAGGTGTCCTGTCTCTGCTTCCTCCCTCCTCCTTCTTGTGACCCTCCTTCCTGGCAGAGCATGAGACTCACAAAGTCCTTGGTCAGAGTAAACATTACTAAACATTACTAGCAACAACTGAAAACGCCATTATCAGTGTTGTGCCCAGGCTGAAAGGCAAGAACACAGCACTGCACCAGCTACTAAGAAGGAGAAAAATGACTGCTATAGCTGAACTCAGGACAAGCCTGAGGTAAAAACGATACCCAGAACTTTCTATATAGAGTAAGAGCTTGCTGGAAGAGGGAGTTGACTCACATTATGAGAAAATAAAGACTGTAGCTTGCTTCCAGAGAAGGTATTTCTCCTTTGACTTGTCAGTGGAGAGGTCCACAGTTCAAAAGGTGTTTTTTCTAAACATAGTGACAGGAAAGTCAGTCGCTGGCTCTGAAGCACCTTATAATGATATTACAGCAGTATTACAGCCTTTGTTTTATTTGTTTGGGTGAAGTTGTGAATTTGAATTTGTTATTGGCAGGGGGAAAGAAGCAGCTATTGCTTAAGAAATCAGAAGTGAAAGCCAACACTTTTGACTCCCATTTTGAGGATGAGGGGGAGGTTAATAGTGCTAATGGAAAAACAAGCTTCAAATACTAAAGCCACAATGCACTCTTAAATGTATTGGTGGCAGCCAAATCTCGGTTATAGCCAATTTAAATAGTTTTACAATGATTGCAACTCTAGATGAAACAGACTTGCGAATTATACATTGCAGAAAAATCCACTGCAGTTAATTCTTTCTTAGAGTGGTATTTGAATACAGTCCTAATTACTGCTTTCGTTTGGTCATCAATTCAGGGCAAAACCAAATGCAGAAAGTAAAAAAGATGAAGTTGCCTGGCAGTGCAAGGTTTCTGCCTCAGTAGTGTGAGCATGCAAGTAGTTATTATTTTTTTTTAATTATTCCTTTCTCGCCTGCTATTTTTATGTAAATTGAGCCTAAACCAGCATTTCCAGTTTTTATTCTCATCTGGCTGAAGCACTTGGGAATACATTGCACATTTGGACCTGGAGAAGGTTGAAACATACCTAGTATTCCCTGCATGTTAGAAGCGCATTAGCAATATTTTCTTGCTAGCTTTGCTACGTGACTAGAAGGGAAATAACATCCAATAGAATAGTTATTAAAAATGAAAGGTCATGTGCTAAAATCTAAATTCTATGTAGAAGCTGTGAACAGTCAGTTGCATGCTTCAGCATTTTTATATCTAGGCATGTGTTGTCTAAGGGATCAATATTGTTTTGAGGTTTTGGTAACGGGCAGTATACTTCAGAAAGTTCTTAAGGAATTCTGTCAGTTTGTTGGGATGGGAGAAATTTCACAGAAGCTAAAGTTTATAATTCATAAGGCACTTCTGAAAGAATATGCAGATTTGGGAAAGTCTAGAGAATAATGACCTGATAGGCAGAAATAAATAAATTCTGGAAAATAAGAAACTTGTGTACAAGTGTAACCTAGTACTAGGTAGTTTAAGAGTTGTTAATCATACAAAGGGAACAAATGGTCAGAACTAGTTTTCTATGACTTTGTACAACTTTCACTTACTTATTTTTTCCTGTGGCATTAAATAGACGTTGTTTTTATTGAAGGCTTCCGCACAAAGTAGGTGATTTTGTAGAAATCCTTGTGAAGTCAATGCTTCGTAGTATTGAATTTACGTAATAACCTATATGGTTCCTGGACTGATGGGATGAAGTAGTGTGATCCTGTGCAGTCTGAGGGGTTAGTGGCAATGCAGAAGGCTGCAGTACCGGGAAGCACAGTCTAAACTTTATATTAGAGTTAACATTTTCGTAAATACATTAATATTATTTCAAGCATTATGGCTTTTTGGATGAAGGAGGATGGTGCAAAGGGTGAAATACAGAGGTATTGATAACAGTCCTCATGATCATGGGAACCTAGGCAGGTGAAAAGAGATGTAAAAAGAGAACTGGCTCATTTCATGTGTTGTGCCATCAGGCCTCTGGAATGTTGAGAATATTTTAAAATGTGTTCAACTATTTACTAATTCACTATGTCAAGGCCAGAATTTATTAATCATAATGTGTGAGAAAAATTTTGTTGACTTCAAATTTTCAATTGAAAGCAGTCAGTTTTGTGTTTTGATGACAGATATTTCTTCTGTTTCATGTACTAAGGATTGTACTAAGAACTGTGCTAAGGATTTGGCTGACAGAATGACCAACAAAAGCTTAGCGAAGTTGGAAGATTGGAATTTTTTTCAGTTGTGTCTTCTAGAAACAGATGTTTTGATTCAGTGCAGTAGCCAACTATTAGCATTTTTTTATGTTCATAGTGTAGATATTCAGAAAAAAAAATCCAGAAATTAATCTGGTGTTGGTCCCAAAGTGCTTTATTAGTGGCTCTTCTGGTTTTGGCTGGGATAGCAGCTTCCTGATAGCTGGTACAGTGCTGTGTGGCTTTAGTCTGAGAATAACACTGGTAACACACTGATGTTTTAGTTGTTGCTGAGCAGTGCTTACCTTGACTAACAGTCACATGTAGTTTGCATAATCATTCATTGATATATTGCGTACTGAATCTGTACTGTAATTGGAATTTACTGTCAGTATGCTTTCTTTTTTTCTAATGGCATTTTCAACATCCTTTAGGCACAGTCTGTAGTTGAAAATAAAGTGTCTAGGGGGTTATAAATCTCTTTATAGGTTAGGACTATTGATCAGAAAGTATTATGAAGTCCTTTGTATAACTTCAGGATTTTGAATCGATGTACATTCAGTTTGTGATTGATATCCCTAGGTGTTAAAAGATGCCTGGCTTTAAGAATGCCATTAGAGAAACAGAGCTTTCGAGAACATGGTCTGTATGACCTATTATGTACCTGTGTTCTGGATGAGCTATGTCTTCTTTCTGTGATTTATGAAGGGAGCTTAAGTTGATTACTGTTCATTTAGAGTTATTAGATGCTGTCCCTAGGCCACTTTCTCGTGCGTGTGAGTACCTCTTTGCATATGCATGAAATACAGCAGTATGCATGATAAATATGTGCTGGCTAATGAAGTGCAATATTGCATAATCATATAGTTTCTTGAGAGATTAACTGATGACTGTTCGTATGTATTACTGAATGGATACTCTAAAATGTGTTTTCTTGCAGTCTACATCTTAAAACACTTCCAGCATTTAAAAAAAAGTGCAAATATGAATTAATGTTATTGCATAGTTGAAAAAAGGCTACAATTTATACTTAAAACCATTTTTTTTCCTTTTTCTTTTCATTTTTTCAAAGCAGGTCATGTGTGGAGTGATCTCTAGCTACTGGAAATGGACTGGAAATTGCATGCCATTAAAAAAAAAAAGCCCACAATTGTAATGGGCTGCAGTAATAAGAGAAGTTCATCCTAATCTTCTGTTTAACTTTGGAGATAACTTCTGTGTTTAGAAATGTGTTAAAAAGGAGTATACTCAATAAGCATTTTAAAAGCAGCTTTGTAACAGAGCAGGTGATGTCTTAGATGTTTGTATTTGTGGCACTAGGGTTACATGAAAGGACTTAATATATCATACTAGACTGTAATGGGTTTTATTTTTTGTTTGTTTTTTTTTCCACAAGATGAGCATGGGATAGCTTTTTCTTTCCTACATACTACTAAACAAAGCACTTGTTTTACTATCTTTGATAGGTAAAAATTTCAAAGACATGCATGTGAAAGTAGGGAAATCTAACCTTCATCTTTCATCTGTTTTCTCTTTAGTAAACAGAAATGTAATAATTAAGCAACAATCATCACAGTTTTTTGTAAGGCAGATCTACACTCCCTATGTGCAGATACAGTTAATAAGTTTTATCCCATTATGGATAAAAGTGCCTGTTGGAACGCTGAGTTCTTGCTGTTTGCATGGCTGTTGTACCTTGCATTCAGGAAGAACACATATAGCAGCTCTGTGGTTAAGAATGTTTATTCACTTCCCCACCATCACAGTTGTTGCATTCAGAAGTAATATTTTGCATTTTGTAATTGATGTATTAAATCCTGAGTTATGCTAGTTCGATGGAGTATTTTTCATTTGTATCAATAATTTGCATTGAAGATATGGTTGTGCTATGTTTTGTTTGTTCTAACTTACATTTATGTAATTGTTTAAACTGTGGTTTAATTCTTTTGGGTTGATAGTGAATATTGCTGCAGTTGACTATAAATAAACAAGCCAAAATCAAAGCTATATTCCAGAGTAATGTATTCCTGGCTACCCCTTGTGTGATTATTTTGCTTTACAGTATTCTGTAATACTAAGCTGAAATTGGCTGAGCACATTAGTTAAAAAAAAAATAAAAAATAATTGTGTATCATAGAACAGCCCTAGTGTAGATAACCAAAATACCCCTTTATATTTCTTAAATTTAGTTATTTTACCTAATTTTCCTTGACCTTTTTCATGTGAAGCAAGGTACTATTTTCATTGACTACCCATTATTTCAAAGTAGAGGATGGAGGTGAAAGATCAGTCTGTGTCACCTTTGGTTTCTTTTTCTTTGTGAAAGCAATGGCAATTCTCATTGTGACAGAAAACTATCTAGAGTTTGGACTGGAATCAGGTAACTCCTATCTTAAGTGCTCACAACACCTCTAGTGATTGCATGACCTGAAAAATTTATTTCCAGACTTTTAGGTGTTTTTGAGAATATTTGCTTTAAAAAGAACTCTCATACACTTCTAAGAAATTCTGCTTTGAAGAAATTCTGCTTCAGAGTGCATATTCTGAAGGACATCCTGTGTGTTTTCCCCACTTGTTTTAAATAGTGAAGTAGTTGCCTAGGTTGTTTGTTTTGTTAATTATATTTGTCTTCCAGTTTTACATTTAACCTGTTTTGCCTTCTTAGAGTAAACTAAAGCTCCTTTACTGGAAAAAAAAACAAACCAAACACTTGTATTTGTAAAAAATAATGTTAATTTTATTCATGTTCCTGAAGCTTACAAATACCAGAGATGTTAAAATTCAAACTTTATTGCATACTAATTAGACGTAATGCAATATGTGGCTATGATATGTGGCTATAATATATGGCATATGAAAGATCTATGCTAGACAGAAGGGAAATTTGTTTGAAATAATAACTTTTATATAGTGTTTTATTTCAGGAAGGGATTCTTCGTTTGTACACTAATAAAATAGATATATGTGTCTCTGCAGGATTCTCAAATTTCTCCGAAAGTGCTATGCAATTTCTTGAAAAGCAGGGCCTGGAATCCCAGTAAGTTTCTGGAAATATGTTTGTCTCGTTTATGTGTGCATTTGTAACTGAAGCACTTGGACTTTCTTGGCAAGCATTTGTCTTGCATATTTTCCTCTTTGTACATACTTAAAATTTCTATAGTAATGTGAAGAGTTGAGTTAATGAAAATAATTCATCAATACAAGTTAATTGAGTTGCAGTTGTGTTTTCTGTTTTTAACTTGGAGACAGTTTCTACCCTGACATTTTGGTTGTAGTTCATAAAACATAGTTCAAAATTATAAAGATATTTTTCAATGTAATTCCCCTCAGCTTTGTAAGTATTGCTTAAAGCAGGTGATGGGTTATTTTTTGCCATGCCAGTCACATGCAGGAGGGTGAGGGTGCGGGTGCCAAAGCTGCAGATGGAGCTTGTTACAAAGTTGACATTGAGAGTAAATTTTGGTGTTCAGTCCTGTTTTCAGGTTGTCATAGCATTTTACTGTTACGCAAAAACATCTGCTTGCTACAGGACGTCCAAGTTTTGAACAGACTCTTGAAGGAACATTCCGTAGGTTGTAATTTTGCATAAATATACAGTTGCTATCATAGACAGCCTTTGTATATAGCAAAATAGATTTTGATTCTTTCCTTACACACTTGCTCTAAAATTATTCATGGGGCGTGTCATCAGTGTGGAAGGGCACTTTGGATGTTTTGCATGGAAGTCGTCAAGTATCATGCAGAAGCTATGGAATGTATTTTTGAGGAATGGAAGTTTCCTTAAGCTAGTATGTCATTTATGAATAAACTAATGGGAAACCCTTACCTGAATCCTATGGGTTTTCTTCACCTTGATTTTCCTATGCTATTGCAAGATTGCTAACTTCTGTATTACTTTTCCTGTTAAGTGTTTATTTTTTAACTTTTGTATGATGCTTTGGCTGTTTACAACAGCAGCTGAATTTGTGATAGTGTCTCTTAGTAATGTATATGACAAAGATTAAGACAGAATCTGAATCTCATGTGGTTTACAAGATTTATTTTTGTTTCTCTTTAATCTATGTTGGTTACATGTTGTTTGGTTTTGGCTTTGTTTTTTTGGTTGTTTTGGTTTCTTGGTGTTGGTTATGTTTTTTTTTTTTTGTTTTGTTTTTCTTTTTGTGTTATCCAGTGTTAAATCTGTAATTCAGTTTCTTTTCCTGAATTTTTCTCATATACTCAATAATTCATGAAAGCAAACCACATTAAGCATTTGGAAGAGTTACTTGTCCACATGTATGTTTTAAATAAATCTGTGAGAAACTGCAGTAATGAGTGTGTGATGGAGCTTTTTTATGGGTAAAGGTAGAATGTAAGTAGCATAACTTGAATATCCATTTTGTCTTTGACCAGTTAAACATGATGCATCTGTTCCTCTCTTAAAAACACAATGATTAGATTTCTGTTATATGATTTGCTGTTAATTCCAATTAAAATTACTCTTTTTTTTTTTTCTCTACAAACAAACAATGTCTGTAGGCAATAGCTCAGGTTTGCTGTTTGTCTGGGAAATAAATACTTGACCTTTTTTGTTTTAGCTCCTGATTGGTTTGTAATAAAGCTGTTATTCCAGAGTAGGACTATAGAATACTGTTCGCTTCTTTATTTGTTAGATACTGTTGAAAGTAATCTCTGATACCCCACCCCCCAACTTCCTCCCCAAGAAAATGCTTATTTCCTTTCTTTTCTTTTAGGGGTCCTGTGTCTAAACTAACCTTCAAATTGTTCCTGGCTGTTCTGTGTTCACTTATTGGTGCTTTTTTGACATTCCCTGGCTTGCGACTGGCTCAAATGCATCTGGATGCTCTGAATTTAGCAACAGAAAAAATAACACAGTAAGAGAAAAATCTATGCACATAGGTATACTACTGAGTCTTAAATCTTTAATGTCTGAAAATAAAGCAAACTATTCCAACAAGAAGGTGGTGACTAAGCCTTCTATTGCTGCCTGCTTTTCTTACCTTGAGCAGACTTGCCACCTGCCTCTTTCTGCTCAACCTGTGCTCTGCCAGTCTTGTTACATTCTTTGCCTTGTAATTAGAGTCCCAATTAAATGAGCTTTCCTTTTCTCCTGCAAAAGCTCCACCATGAATATTTCTGCTTACTGCTTCCTTTTCCCCATCATATCTTCTCGGAAGTTAAGATGACTTTCAGGAAGCAGAGGTGCAACCACAGGAATTTTTGTTTTTACACCCCCATCTCCAGGTGACCATCATGCATTTCATATATTCAGGGTAAAATACAATGAAAAAACGACCCAGAATATTTAATAAGGGTCAGACGTTAATATGAGTTTAAGGGAATATTTTAATTTTCAGCTGTCCTTAAGTTTGGTAGTAAAAATGTTTTCTCTGACTTAAGTGTTTCTCTTCAGCACTCTCTGGTCGAGGGAGAAACTCCATATGTCTTTGATAGCTCTCTGCCTTTGATGTTTTATACATGTTAATGACAGATTATGCAGCACAGACCATTGTGAGCCTGGTTACTTTCCTAAGAGAATCGTTATATTTTCTGATACAGAAATTATTTATGTTCAAACTGCTATTTTTTTTTTTGTTGTTGTTCCCCCAGAAGTGCCCATCTTAAAGATTAATCCGTGTTTACAGTGGGTCCTTCAGTCTTGGTAAATTTATAGCTAAGTATTCTGTGTTATACTTGCACTCATTGCAGCTGAATGCATCCAGGTATAGCTGAAAGCTGTTGTCTTCTTTTATCTGCTGTTAAGTTTCTGTGTATGTGTAGGCTGTGATCCAGTCACTTCTTAGTCTGTTCTTTTCAGATAACCTAAATAAACTTCCTAGGTTTTCGTTTTTATGGTTCTCAGTATTTTAAAATTTCTTACACCTTTTCTGTATGTGTCCTCTAATTTTCCAGCATCTTCCTCTATCTGTGGACATGAGATACTAGGCAGAAATACAAACCTACTGAAACAGAAGTTCATTAATCAAGAACTGAAAGGGTTAATATCCACTAGAATGGAGTTACGAAAAATTAATCTTCTCTGACTTAATGTTTAGAGGATTTTGGAGGTGGTTGTTAAAGATAACTTTTTTCAACATCAAGCAAATTTTCAGAAGTCTACCAATATGCTGACTATTCAACTGGGACAGTATAAAAATTACGTTAAATGGATTAAAATTTGGTCATATATCAACGTAATTAGGTAATGCAATTATAAATGGAGAATCAATGGCAAGTGATAGATTCTAACTGGCCTGAAGAGATTGGTATTTGCCCTTAGTGATGTATTTTTATCAATGAGTACGTCATTACGGACCATTTGCAATTGTTTGTCAATGACTAAATGTGAGTAGTAAATGAAGACAACATGTCACTGATGGAAAGCTCTGTAATTTGGGTGCAGGAAAACATTGTGTCTGCAGTCAGATATGTGGTCTGCTTTTAGAGGGGAAAAACCCCAACAAACCCACAAAAAAATCCCCATCCCAAACCCACAAAGCTGTCCAGAAAAATACCAGCCCCCAAACTCCTCCCCTAAACCAACTTCCCCCCACCCCCAGAAAAAAAAAACAGAAAAAAAACCCAACTAACAAAAGAATCCCCCACCAAAATAAACCCCAACCAACCAAAAACAAAACAAAACCCCCACAACCAGAAAAATCCCCAGAGGAAACAAGGTCCCTTTCCCATTATATTACAGAAAGGGAGACTTAACTTCCAGAGAGCACTGCCAAAAAAAACGCTACAGGTTAATGGTGAACTTACTTAATATACACAAAATGATTAATGTGTTTCTTTTATTTATATAGGAATTGAGTGGTATATGGGGTTTTTGTTTTTTCTTTGGTAAAAGGAATAAAAATAATCTGGAGTCCTTTTTGGTTCTGATAGCTGTTGTTTTTTGGTTTTTTTTTTTTGTTCTTTAGAAATGTTGTTGGCTGCTTATATTTTTGGGTATTAATCAATTTGTACCATTTTCATACACATTCCCTCATTTTCCAGAATCTTTCAGCTTTTCTCCCTGTACTCGGACAGAAAGGGATTCTTGCTGCCCTTAGCATATTCCAGTCCATTAACTTGGTAGGATGTCTTAAATAAGTTGAAGCTAAGGTAAAATACTTTCACAAGTTAGTGAAATGCTTTGGACTGTTCTTCGGTGCTGTCGTGTTCCCTGTCAACACTAAGTAACTAGCAGTGCTTATTTCTTCATCAGTGGTTTAAATGTGCCTGTGATGACATCTTCTGAAATATGCAAACATCTTAATGGTTTTAGGAAGTTTAGAAATCAGAAAGGACTTGTGTTCTTCAGAATAGTACCTCATTTTTTCTATCCTGTAGAAGCTCTCTGGTTGGAGATGGAAGTATAGACAAGCTGATTCTGTTAGTGAGGAAGCATTACACTAGCAAAACCACCAGATCTACAGCAGTGAAGACTTCAACTCTTTTAGTTTGATTTTAGTAATGAAAAATGGTTGGGTTCTGGGGTTTGGAGATGAAGAAGGATTCTGGAAAAAAAAATCTGGAAAACTACCTCCTTTTTTAAAATTCTGCTGTTTGTTTTGTACTGAAAGATCGCAAGAGAGTACTACTCTGCTTTTACATTGATACTGCAGTTTTGTGCAATGCTTCTAAAATGGAATAGCTGTGGTGACTTTTTTTTTTTTCTTTATTTTATTTGTTTTGTTTGAATATCTAGTTGAATGTAAGTACAAGTTTCCTTTAGTCAAGGTTCCTAAGTAAAAAAACTTCATTACTTTGTTAAACTGGGAAATCTGACCTCTGAGAACTGTTTCCCCTGGTCTCTATCAATAATGAAAATTAATCTGAGTAAATTTTTAATAAAAAAGTAGTACTGTAAGAGTATATTTTTAATATATCTGATCATAATTATCTGAGATGCTAACTCTCTAGATTAAAGCTGCAATTAGCTAGTGCAATTTGATGTTATACCATCACATGGAAATTTTCGGCAACTGTCTTTTCTGTCATGTGGCTTAATGCAGGCAGCTTTTTTGGTTAGATTGTTTAGAATAAATCAGGTTTTCAGATAGTCTAAGAGCACTTTTTTAAAGCCACAGCCAGTGATTTCACAGTATGTAGTATTACTGATTTGTTGAAATGTAAGTCATACCTATAGAACAGGGAAGTAATCTTATTTAACTTCTTACCTATTTTAAAATTTGGTTTTCTCCTTTTCAGTCTGTACCCCCTACTTTCAACAGTATGGTAATTGTGTTTAATAACTTCCCCTCCCCCCCCCCTTT
This sequence comes from Pezoporus flaviventris, assembly GCF_033815535.1. NCBI lineage: Eukaryota > Metazoa > Chordata > Aves > Psittaciformes > Psittacidae > Pezoporus > Pezoporus flaviventris. Next base: position 610,101 of record NW_026892600.1, read on the forward strand.
TTTTTTTCTTATTTCTTTCAGAACTTTGCTACATATAAACTTCTTGGCACCTTTGTTTATGGTTCTACTGTGGGTAAAACCAATCACTAAGGACTACATTATGAACCCACCTTTGGGCAAAGAGAGCATCCCTTTGTAAGATTCCCTTTCAATTTTTTTTTCTGGGTTATTGAGAGCAAAACCGTAAGTCTGAGTAGTGTCCTGTGGAAATGATAGAAACATGAAAGACTTAAAATTTAATAGTATCTGCTGTCAAAGGTCTTGTGGAAGTTGCAGCTGGGCTCTGAAGAGCTGATTATTTTGGAAGAATGAGAATTAGTTGCAGAATTTTGAATTTTAAGGTGGTGGTTCCCAAAATGCTGTCTTCTGGCAGTGGTTTTCTTCCTAGGGGTGGAATACCACCTCACTGTCACTTTCTGGAACCTTGTATCTTACATGTTGGGACAGGGGAGGAGTGATTTCACTGATGGCAGTCAAGATACACTGGCATGAGAATGGACCTTGGTGATTTGTCTTCAGATGCATGTGTAGATGGAATGCATATGAAATTGATAACTGAAATATTTAAAAAAACAGAAGGGAAAGGAATTTTCAGGAAGAGTGATATCTGCAATAAATATAGTATCAGTAGCATAGGTGATTGTCATTACCACTATTCGTCTAGATAATTCAGAATAGTAGTATGCAAACAGATATGATTGCCTGACACTCATAGCTTGCGAGGCTTACGAGATGCTTCTAAGGTGTTCCTCAGTTTATTTTACATGAGGGCTGTGCTATAGCAGGGTATCTAAGGCAACTGAAGTGCGCATTTGCTATCCAGAACTGTGTCTCAAAACCTGTAATTATCTGAGCGAGCTTGTATTTTAGCATCATATCTTCATCATTCAGAATTTAAGCCTTTAAAAACTGCTCTTGTTCACAGACAAATGGATACCAATGAGGATTTAATGCTGTAACAGGGCTACTAAGAAGCAGCAGTAAAGAGAGAGTCGGAGGGCAAAAGTGAATCCTACTTGCATGTGAACATAACTGTAGATTGTGTATTAAGAATTTTTGACAATGTGCTTCAAGATTCCTTTACATATGATACAAATAACTGTAGTAGTAAGTGACCGATGGAAAACAGCTTTACCTTTTTTTTTTTTTTTTTTTTTTTTTTCCCACAGGATGTCAGAAGATACTTTTGACACTGTCAGGCTGTGGATTGTAATCCTGTTGTGTGCTTTACGGTTAGGTATGATACGCCATCATTTACAGGCCTATCTGAATTTAGCCCAGAAAAGTGTGGATCAGATGAAAAAGGAAGCTGGCAGAATAAGTATGGTTGATTTGCAGAAAATGGTAAGTGTGGTGCCACGGAGGTTATGTATTCAGAGTGCTCTGTCTGTACAGATGCTTTGTTCCAATTTTTGTGTCTTCTGTGGCACCAGAGCTGAAATCTGAATGAAGCTTCCTAGGCTATATCTTATAAAAAAAGCACTATCACAGAGAAATTCTGCAAACCAAAATGTGCAGAGAGGTATCACACATTATACAGTTGTCTTAAGTTATTGGCAAGTTGCCACAAAACAGATTACTCTCTTAGGATTGTCACTATTACTTATAGTCTTGTCCTTGGCTTAACTGAGTAGCTGAAGGTCATAAGTGGACTGTGCAGTAATTATTTGCAAATGCAGTGGCTAGCAGATTGTTTCAGGAAAATGTTAGGAAATACATGTAGCAGAACCTGGTTTAGGACAGAATTGTGCTCATTGCTGTAAGTACATAACCTTAGTTCTGGGAGCTTTCATCCTGTCTATAAACCAGTATTATTTTCTCCATACGACATGTCCTGAATCCATTTATCGAGTATCTTCATACCTTCTCTTTTCAGAAGGACATAGACACTAAATGAAGTCCTGTCTGTCTTGTTTTAGTAGCTATGTCTGCTTTATCTTCTTTCGAAACTGCCAGTAAAGTCTTTCCTATCTGTCATCCTACGGGAATTACTACTTCTTTAATTTGTTCTTTTTATCTTGTTCCATCCATTTCCTTGCAATATTTTTTATCTGGTGATTTTTCTTCTATTGGTGTCTTGCTACCTTTTCTTCTCATGTAAGTTTTGTGGGTTTTTTTTTTTTTTAATGCTTGCTCATCAGAAAGCCCTTTGAGGTTTTAGAGACATTTCCATAAATGTTATTTCTGCCTTCATCTTTTTTGCCACTCTGTAGTCTGTTCTCTAAAATCCAGTTAGCTTTATTTCATTGCTTGTTTACCATTGATTTTATGACTCTTTTCCTTCTTTATTTGGTCTAGTCTTTCAAGTGAATAGCTTACATAAAATATGTAATGTGACAATTTTTGAGAAAGGTGGAATAGATTGGGAGCAGTGGGAGGATAAATTTGAATGGATTTCAATGAACCATAACATATACCTGAAATACACCATTTAAATGCTGTTATTGATCAACTACTAATGAAAAGTCATCTTGTTTTTAAAATAGTCATGTTTTACATAAATCTTAAAAATACCTTGCTTTCAAAAAAGGGCTGCAATATTAATCAAACTTTTATTTGCTTCATGAGGCTTTGGACTGTAACTACAACTTCATTTTTGAAATGGGATTTAGTTTGTAAATCACTGGGGACTTAAAAAAATATAAACATGTTTAGCTGGATTCTGGTGTGTTGAAAGGGGAACCTTTGAATGATGATACATAATTTACAGAAGTAAAATTATTTCTGTTCCTTACAACAGAACTAATACTTTTAATTATTTGCTTTCAAGTCTTTCTGTCAGATTTGTAAACATCTTGAAACTAGAGTTCATTATAGGGATTTCTTCAGTAGGTCTTTTGAAGACTATATGTCACATGCCAAGATGTGCTGGAAAACTTTTAAAACAGCTTTAACGCATAAATACCCTCTTTTTTAATAAATTGCTTGTTTTTTTCTAGACTTGTTCATAAGGGTTTGCTCTGATCAGCTTGAACTCATGAATTACTCTTTTCTGTTTTCCCAGGTGGCTCGGGTATTCTATTATCTTTGTGTAATTGCACTGCAGTATGTTGCACCTTTGGTAATGCTCCTCCACACAACTCTGCTCTTGAAAACACTAGGTAAGCAAAATTGGATAAACAAAAATATGTTCTGCTCTATGCAGGGCTCTTACATTTTCAGCTTACTGAAGAAAATTAGAATGTAAGGTACCTGCAATACAGAAATTTACTGTAGTTCCCTGCAGTATAAAACATTCTGATGTGTGGCTTTTAAGCCATCCTTTTCTGTTGCTGCTTTTGACATCTTTCAATTATATGCTAATTTATTTATGAGAAGTTGTGCAATACAGCCAGTAATGCTCTTTACTTCTGTTGAAATGTCTCTTAAAAAGTATTTTAAAAGTGAGCTGTATAAAGCATTGATGGTTGAACCTTATGAGCAGCTGTTAAGGGATTTTTAGTTTTTTTTCAGCTTTTCAGTCTTCAGTACACATTTGAATGGAAATTGCGAGATACGGGGTTCATTTCATTGCTGGGAGAGCTGATGTCGCTCTTGGGGTCTTTTTTTTCTTCTTTCTTTCTTGTGAGGGATGTCTTTCACAGCCTGCTATGCAATCATGGCATTCTTTTTGCAAAATGTCAATGGAAAGAGATAGGCTTTATTAGGCACTGATTTATCCCATTCTGGAGTAGACATCTACATCTGGTAAGATGAATCATACCCAACACTGACAGGGTTCCCAAGGCAGCTATGTCACATCTTCACATCTGGATGTTGGGTTGTCAAAAGGTAAGATGAATCCTAATAGCTCACTGGTATGATCAGGATGACATACAGTTAGTATTTACCAAGTTATAAGAACTTCTGGTTTTGTGTGTGTGAAAAATATATATGATGATCTATAAAGTGATAGAAATAACAGAACTTGAATTTAAATCTACAAAAAATGTATTACTTGTTTCTTTTTAACAGGTAATTATTCTTGGGGCATCTACCCAGAACTGAATTCTGACACTCCAGTAGAAAACAGTCTGCTTCCCAGTTCAGTTTATTCTGAGTATCCACCTGCTGAGGGAAAGATGAAAGTAACTGTAGTACAAATAACAATGGCTTTGGGAAGCCTAAAGAATATTTTCACTCCTCTCCTGTTCCGGGGACTCCTGTCTTTCCTCACCTGGTGGATTGCTGCTTGCCTCTTTTCTACAAGCCTTTTTGGGCTTTTCTATCACCAGTACCTGACTGTCGCCTGAACAGGTCAACCGGGAAAGCATATGTGAAGTCAACTACTAGATACAAACCCAGGTGACCAAGAAGAGGTGAAGAGAAAAGAACTATAAATGAAGAGAAAACATATCAGAATTTTTTTTAAACACTTCCTCTGTGTTCTCAGGGTGAATATTCATATAATGTTTAAAATCGCAACTGAGTTTGTTATTTTTTGTTACCCAAATGGTAGGTAACTAGTTGAATTATAGTATCGGGACTCAGTGACATTATTGTTTGGCAGGTGGTGACAAAAAGATATGACCTCTGGTATCTTGGTTTCCATAAACAGCAAGCCAGCCTCAAAAGTTTGTGTTATAAGCATCAACAGTCAGTGACTGAGCTGTGTCAGAAGGGTAGTGGTTATAGTGGTGGTGGCTGCCTATCAGTTAAATCTTGAAACTGAGCCATACAATGGAAGGAGATTGGGGATTTAAAAAAAAAATAAATAATACTGTTGGATAGCTCTTGATCACTTTTCTCTGTGAAAAATGAAAAAGTCCAACAGAACAAAAGAGATACTGTATATTACAGTAAGGAAAGTTGTATCAGATTTAAAGTTAACAGGAATAGATGCATGGGCCTGACAGGTATTGCTGCCTAAATATTTTGCAGGAATGCTTGTGCAGTAAGAGAAGAGTTATAAAAAACATATTATTTCAGTACCTGCAGTCATTTTAAAGTAGTGGCCATCTGTATTGGTGCTAGTATTGATCCACAGATTCCATTTGAATCTTTTAAATTTCTTTTCAGGTAATAGATAAATTCCATTGAATTCACGAAACAATAGAAGAATAGTGACACCAGTCAAACATTTCAAAACAAAATAGTTTAATCCTGCTGACTGAGACTGTATGTATCTCTGCAGTGTACATAAAAATATATATTATATATTAAATATATAATATATATGAAGTTATATAATATGGAATCTTTATTTTAGATTACTGAATGTGTCTTACAGGGCCATGGGAGAGGGATGTATGTGTATCTAGTAATTCCCAGATCCCTATTAAAGTGAATTTTTTTTTTTTTTATTTTTTTGGAAGTTCAGTTCAAAGGGCTGTTTTTGGTGCCTTTTCAAAGGTACTTAGCTATACTAAAGAACTTAGGCTCTTTGGGAAGAAAAGATCTACTTAAAACTCTTAATTTTGAAATTTCTGCTTTCTCAGATCATCATCTTTTGCCACTCTAATCTGTGTTACCTTGGCCATATAGTAACAACCAGTATCTCTTGGCTTCAGAAACAGATTTTCTGTTCAATAAAACAGCTATAGGAAGGAGGAGCAAAGCATTAACTTTACAAGCTTTGCTTAACTGGAAGGATAGATTCCAAGTATAAAACCATTGCAAAAAAAAAGTAGAATGACAATTTTTCAAATGTTTTGTGTAACTGCAGAAGAGGAGTGGGGATTTATATGCAGTAACTTTTTTAAAAAGTTAATATTATACTTTGCAGAGGTCAGTGGTATTTTTAACTAATACTAGCTGTTTTGATGTTATCGTTCTTTCTCTCCTGAATTTGCATACAGCTTTGGCATACATCAAGCATTTATAAATGGAAAAGCTTAACTATTTAATATGTAGCAAACCTACCATGTGGGAAAACAAACTCAATGAAATGTGGAAAATCAACAGTTTAAGCTGGTGATAAATAGTCTTACTATGTTGAATGCCTTTTAAGTTATTTATTAGTTTATTAAATTGCATTTACTAGGGAAAGATTTTTGTACACCAGCTAGTACCTATCGCATGCATTGAGGATGTCTGAGAACACCTTGCATGAGTCTGCTGGTTTCATTGTAGTGTGGTATTTCAGTGCTACTGGTGCAGCAATCTTTGGTTGGTGTTTTTTTGTTTTTGTTTTTGTTTTTTTTTTTTCACACCAGCTTTTCGTAATTAACAGGGATGAAGGCTTAACTCTGTGAATTGGCCTAAAGAAAAATACTTGACATCATAGATTCAGACCTCAAAACATGCCTAGGAAATGTCTTTCAGATGAACAGAATGACATATGATGACAGCTCCAGCAATGCTGGACATGCTTTCTATTGATTCGAGATGTATCATTACTAACATAATTAATAAGGTCAGCTTTTAAATTAAAGTTAGGTATCCACTGTTAATGTTTTATTCAGGAAAATAAAGCGATATAGGGCAGTTGATTCTGACACTGAACTTGGCTGATGAAGCTTACTGTAGAGAGGATTTAACCTATTGTTGCAACTGAAGGATGGGAGTAAACTTGGATGGAGATGACATCAACATAATGCTAAGTAACAAAGTTTCTGTTGGCGTAGGTATTTTGGAAGCTCATAAGTAAAACTGAGCTGTAGTTAGGTTGCACCCAGCAAAGATTATGTGCATAGCTGAGCTTCACAGAGCTTTTGGTAAGAGCTCATGCTGTCTTACTCTTCAGATGTCGCACTGATCACAGTAAAAAATGGGCACCTGGATGTTGTAAGTTTGAGATGAGTGCTTACTCTTTCATTGTTCTGCAGAACAGAATGGCTGACCTGGTTGGCAGTCTGATCCGAGTGGGAGATGATCTTTGTTTGGATCCATTTAATCCTTACGTGAGTGTAGGAGGCTTATTAAAAACTAAAATATAGCAAAAAATGCCTTTGAAATGTGAGGTGACAGTGAAACAAGAGGGAGCATATTGCAGTGGTTGTGAGCAGTGCTTCCTACAACTACATGACATGCTCAAAAGTGACTGTTTAATAAAATAGCAGCCCTGATAGTCCTGACTTCCATGTAAGTTTCAAAGCAGCATCTGCTCTCTTCTTTGTAAGTTGCTTAGAAACAGCAGCAAGCAAATGGTGTTATTTCTTCATGGGTAACTTTATCGGCACCGAAGAGGAGGAATCATCTTGCAGAAATGGTAAACCGGGTTAAACATTACTGAAATCTTAGTAACTTTTATTCAGTATTCTTAAACATTTAGTCTTGCTTTTTCCCACTACCTAAGTAGTTTCAGAGACTTTAGAAGGAAAGGTGCCTTTGACAGAGAATCAGCATTTTTTTCTTTCCTTATTTTGTCCTTAATTCTGATCTTGCTTTCTCTCTCCAGTAATGTGACTGTTAGCTTTATTTCTCTTTCCTGTCCACAGCTTTTTTCTTGTATTCCCTACAGAAAACTGATTGGGCTAAATTAGTTGAGGGTTGTATTTTGATTTTTATTGTTTTGGTTTAAATTGATCTATTTGGTTTAATGAATCTGTTTTTGAAGGATTAGTTCCTTTGTTTAAATAACTTTGAATTTCAGCTGAAATATGAACAAACTTATTAATGATTGTTCAAACACTCCACTGTTATTATGGTAGTCCCTTTAGACAAAATATTAAAAGTCGTGATAAATCCAAGTCTTCCAGCAAATTCAGGGAAGCCCAGACATAACACTTGGGCTGTTTCTGAGCTTAGAGGAGTTGATTAAGAAGAGGAGAAGAGATTATAACAAGCCTTTTCTTCCACTTCGCAGGCAGTGTTCTTAGCCAGTGCTTGTCCTGTTTTGGTACTTTCTTAAGCTGCAGGCTTTGCCAGGTTTTCAGGTATTTTTAGCTGCACAGTTTTTAGTTCTTCCAAACTCCTTTAGCATAACAATCAAGTGATAAAGTGATGGGGAATAAACAAGTAGTATTGATGCAAAAGAACATCTTTGTACAGAAAGATGTGCTTTAGAAAAGTCATTCCTATAACAGTTCTCCTTTGAGTCACAAGTGCTGCGAGATGTGTGAATAGAGATGTGTGCCTATGTGGGTTGTAAAGCCAAACACACCTACAAACAAAAAAGCCACCAGAATACATCAACAGCACAATTGGGTAGCATAACCTCAGTCTGTAAAACAGTTGGAAAATACAGAAATGTCAACTGGCTTAAAAGGAATAATGGAAAGTTTTGTACTTTGTCTCAGTAATTGTGGTAATTGAGGTCTTGGACATACCACAGAGAAAACTGAAAGCATCTAATCTTAAAAGCTGTTGGAAGGCTCTACAAGGGAAAAGGTCTTATGCTTCTTTATTCTCAAAGCCCTTTTGAACATTAGCTTGTTTTTCCAGAGAAGATTTTGAAGTTTTAAAAAGCTCCACGCTTTGTCACACAGCTCAGTTTGCACATTTATTTGTTTTCCACAAACCCCGAGACTTAACCCCACAGTTAATTTTGTCACTACAAATTTACCAGAAAGTTTTAGTTCAGATTGAAGAATTAAGTGCACAGAGAAAATGGAAGTGTTCAATGAAAATGAGGTCAAAGAAAATTGTGTGTTGTCTTGGAGAAGTCTTGAGATTTTGCTCAGCCACAATAGAAAGAGAGGAAGGCAACAGCAGATCACTTGTATCCAAAATAAAATTTTAAATGTGAATGTTTACCATTATGAGCACATAAGACTGTTATTTTCAGCATCTGCAGCCTAAATCCCAAGTGGTAAACTAAGAGCAATATTTTGACCTCACTCATCATTACTCTAAAGAGCATCTAGGCAACAAGTGTTGGAGCCAGATGTCTGGTCTAGTTAGGCAAGCTGATGTAAAGCACTCAGCCTGTGCTTTGGAGTGATTTTTGTGCAATTTCTTCTTTAGGAAGGTCTGTCATGTTTCATGGCTTTGGCAGTGCATGCACTGATATAGATGGCATGTCTCATCTCCTTCTAACACCATGCTGAAAGGTCTTCCTCTTCTGGGGGTGAGATCATGAGGCCAAGATGTTATTTCAGGGCTGATTTACTGACATCTCTATATGCTGCACTTTTTCCAGTCTTTTCACTGTGGACTGCCAGGAGAGTAATGCTGCACTGGACATTGTTTTGCCTGCCAGTATATATGTATTTTTTATAACTTTGATTTCAGTGGTGTTTTTAATGGAAATTATGTTTAATCCTGATACCATGGATCATTTTTTTTTTTTTTATTAATGTCAGTGCCTGCAAGCAGATGTCAAATACTTTTACACTAAATTTTGGTTGTAAAACTTGATGTCCAGACTGAAGTATTAACAAGTATGCATTTTTTTATTGCAGGGTGAAATCCACCTGTAAATACCAGACTTTTTCCATACATGACACATCAGTCACAGATTTTCATTTGGATTCACATTTCTGTCAGCAGCACGCTTATGTGTATGACTCTGCTGTTTATAAAGCAAACACACTTCAGTAGAGTTTTGAGAGTAGCTTTTTACAAACCTCCTCAGTAGCAGGCCATTTCTATTTTATAATGTTGCTAAGAATTTTTTAAAGCTTGGCTTAAAAGATCTGTTCTTCTGGCAAGCCTTGTTCTCTTTCCCTCTGTTCACTGTAAATCCACTTCCTGTATATGTTCTAAGTTTCAAGAATGGGGATTTATAGTATTTTTTATAATAACCTGGAACAAATTAAAGCGCAACAAAAGTTTTGTTTCGTAAATACAGTTCATACCCATGTCATGGTGTGCCAACAGTTTAATTTTCCTCTCTTCAGTCATTCCTTTGTCCCCTTGTAACAATCTTGCATGTTTCGCTACGTAAGGTCTTCTAGGAGGACTACATAAATACTCTGTAATATCAATCACAGGAATCTGTATGTTTTGGTCTTCCCACTTATTTGAGCAAATGTTAATGTAAAGATGCTATTATATAATTTAAAATTTCTCATAAGGTAGACTGGTTGCAAATTGCACAGGGAACATCCTCCAAGCTGTAAATATTTTACTTTATGTTTCTTTGTTGCTGGGAACACACATAAATTCAGTGTTGCTGTTCTGTTAATAGTCTCTTTTTCTTGTCTTTTTAAGTAAAAAGCATATTATGCATTCTGCTCTTGAACAAACCTAAGAAAAGACTTCCCTCCCTTCGTTCAGTATTTGCCAAATGAGAAAGACTCTGATGCTATTTATGTAAATTCCAGCTTCCTCTTATTGCTAAATTACTGTTAAAATATGATTTTTGTAGTTACACCTTTATGAGTATTAAGAACATCATGCTTCACAGCGAAGATGGTGTCAGATGGTTGTTGTGTTGTATTGGCATGTCCCTGACCAGTGTTGCATTACCTGTGGCTGATTCAAAACAAATTGTTCCGTTTGCTTTATGCTGGAAAGGTTCATCAGGATATGTGAACAGGAAAACACAGCACTTGTTGGAGATGCTAAGGATATGCTGTCTTCTGGGTTGGGGCTTTGTGAGCGTTTGTTGGTTAGTGTCTGGGATTGCTTTCCCTTAGTCGGTGTGGTAAATACTTAGGTACAACTACTACAAATAATAAACAAACTACAGTAATGTTGCATTCTTTTTATACACTGTGGACTAAAGTGCCTAAATGAGGGTGATCTCTAGAACACGCTTTAAATTTCTTGTGTAAACATTTGTGGTTGTTTTGCTACATAATAGGGTATTAACTTTTGGAAAGAAAATGCAAGGCCTGCTAGCCCTTAATATGGGATCTGCTATAAACTTACTAGTTTCGGCATTAGAATGTCTGTGTGTGTTTATGGGTTATTACACATTGGAGGCAAGTAAGATTTTGAAGATATCTTTTCCATTCCCATTACTGTGATAATAATGTAACAGCTTTGCCAACCTCCTAACTGGCATGTAACACCACACTGTGACCTGTGCATTCAGTTTTCATAGAACCATAGAATCATGGAATTGTTTGGGTTGGAAGGGAGCTTAAAGCTCATCCAGTTCCAACCCCCTGCCACAGGCAGGGGCACCTTCCACTAGACCAGGTTGCTCCAAGCCCCATCCAACCTGGCCTTGAACACTACCAGGGTTGGGGCAGCCACAGCTTCTGTGGCTGTGAGCCACAGCCAGTGCCTCATCACTCTCACAGGGAAGAACTTCCTAAGATCCCATCTCAGTCTCCCCTCTGTCAGGTTAAAGCCATTCCCCCGTGTCCTGTCCCTAGAGGCCCTCGTAAGAAGCTTCTTTCCAGATTTCTTGTTGGCCCCTTTAGGTGTTGGAAGACTGTTACAAGGTCCCGCTGGAGCCTTCTCTTCTCCAGCCTGAACAAGCCTAACTCTCAGCCTCTCTGCACAGGAGAGGTGCTCCAGGCTTTCTTTTATGCCTGAGAGAGAGGACTTAAACAGTTCTGGAAGGGCTGACTGTTAGTTAACAAGGTTTTGTAGTGACACCCTGGGTGTCAGTTGTGCCCCAGTTGTGCAGCCACATGGGTGACTTCAGTCAGGTAAGTGGTTCTGCTTGAGCTCAGATGCACTGAAGTTCACTGCATCTGTATGGATTTGGGGTACAAAGAGCACAGAGGAGCTGGATTGTAACACTGCTGGCTGTCACCGAGCAAAGAGGCTTCAAGGGAAAAGGCACAACTAACTCCTTGAACCCAGCACCCACTGTTGGGGTGTTGAAAAGTGAAACCACCCTTTCTTCCCTTCAGCTACTTCCGAGGGCAGCAAGAGCTGGAGGTGGAGCCTGCCTGGTCTGGTTCAGCAGGAAAATTAAAACAGTGAGGAAACAGCAGGTGCCTACCCCTGAGTTAATTATGCATCCTAAACATGAAGTGCTTGTAAGTGGAGATGGTATGGCTGGTTCAAATCTACCAAAGGAAGCCATCCTCTGAGGGAGGCTTATAAAAGCACTTTGAGCTTTCAGCTCTAAAAAATGGCTGTAGCAATCCGTACTGTATGTAGTACACAGTTTGGGGAAAACTTGCTCCAGTAAGCTTACTAAACATTTCCTTACACTATTTGTAAGAAATAGCCTGTTTTACTGTAGGGCATTTAAGAAGCTGGTTCTGTGTTGCTTAATGTTACCATGTATCAAGCAGCATTTTATTAATGTGAAAATAGTAAGAATTAATTTGTCATCTAAACACCTAAATCCCTCTAATGTCAGTAAATTTTGCACAGTGAAACAAGATTATACTTTATTTTCCCCCATTCATTCTGTTGAAGTGCTATAATTTAATACTGGTTTTATAATGTACATATTGCTAAAATTAAATTTATATCTACTAGCTGGTAATACCACAGCAAATGGAAGAGAAACTCTGATATCTGCTGTATATCAACTGCCCCACCAACTTGCCTGCCTTTGTAAAGTGTTGATCAGTGTCAGATATTTGATGTTTACTGCGGGGATGCTCATATAGTACTTCAGTGTCCCAGCACGTACTCTGCATGCCTTGCATTTGTGCAGTGTAAAATGATAGACTGTTTTTATTTAGGTTTAAAAAAGACTGAAACAATCTTCCATTATTTTATATAGTATTTCCCATATCCAAAACAGAACTATTTCTAAAGCCAAAGATCAATAAATGTTTATTGTCTATCAGTGTGATTTTTGATTTCTGTATTTTGTGTGGTATATCCCATTTGTTATCAACTTGTTTGAAATATACAGGTTTCCCAAAGAATGTGTGATAACCAACTACTTTTCGGTTTCTATGCCAGCCTAAATGATTTTTCTTTTTAGACGTAATTGGCAATACTCTTTATCCCCTCCTTGTTTGGGGTACTGCAGAGTAAACAGTTTTCTAGTATATATACAGACAATGTCTATTCACATAAATAAAGCAGTTTACCCGCAAAGAACCACTTAGAGGTTTGATGAAAATGTTTTAATTTCTGTGAGTTTCAGAATCAAAATCTGGGAACAATTTACCTTCCTGGGAAAAAGACTGGCTGTGCAACGTCGTGCATGGCAGAGATGCTAAATTTCCTAGGACCCTTGCAGGATTTATGAGCTTTCTTGACCATCACCCTTCCTGATGGGAAACCACTTAAAAGGGGGTTGTATTTGTGTAGTGGTTTAAACCCAGTCAGGCAACTCATTCACTCACTCCCCCGCTTCTTTCCCTCTCCCTACTCCCGGAGGGACAGAGAGGAGAATCAAAAGAATGCAACTCCCACAGGTTGAGATAAGAACAGTTTAGTAACTAAGGTATAACACAGATCGCTACTGCTACCACCAATGATAATAATGATAAAGGAAATAACAAGGGAAGAGAATATAACACCTCACCACCAGCGGACCAATAACTTGTCCCCCAGCCCTAACCAAGCACCAACCGATACCTCCTCCAACCCTGCAGTCACCCACCCCTTCCGGGTAACTCCCAGTTACCTCCTGGGCATGACGTGCTGTGGTATGGAATACCTCTGTGGTCAGTTTGGGTCAGGTGTCCTGTCTCTGCTTCCTCCCGGCTTCCCCTCCTCCCTGGCAGAGCATGAGCCTCACAAAGTCCTTGGCCAAACCAAAACATCATTGTTATCAGCTCTGTTCCCGAGCTGAAAGTCAAAACACTGCACTGCACCAGCTACCAAGAAGGAGAAAAATGACTGCTACTGCTGAACCCAGGACAATTTGCTGTCTTAAAAAAAGAAATGTGTTTGAAAACACATTACATGGTCTGTCCTAACAGCATTGAGAAGAAAAATACTTAATGACATCTTGTGACCTTTGGGGTTTTTCTGTTGGATTTTGGGAATATCAGAGTTGGTTATGCACTCATTTTCTTTCCATGTGTGCCATACATACAGATGAATGATGCTAAAACTGCTCAGATAGCGCTGCAGTGATAAAAAAATCCTTGAGGAAAACAGTCTCCTTCAACCTACAACCAAAGGGGTACCAAAGACCCTTCAATTATGAAGTACAGTCCTATTGCTGAGAAGAAAAGTACCCCACAGTCCCTAGGAATCATAGAATCTCAGGCTGGTTTGTGTTGGAAGGGACCTTAAAACACACCAGTTCTGACCCTATACCACAGGCAGGGACACCTTCCACTAGACCAGGTTGCTCCAAGCCCTGTCCAACCTGGCCTTGTCTTGTTTTTCAGGGTGGTGATTTGAAAGTATATGAGGCTGTAGAACTTTGATCAAAAGTCCTGAAAGTGGTCAAACCTACCTTCGTTAATAGGGTGACTTTAACACCATGGTTAGGAGGAAGATAAAGCATGATGGTGGGAAATCTGTCTCGGAAGCATCTGCGCCTTTTGCTTTCTCCATGCAACCTAAACCTTGAGACTCTACAATCCCGTAGACTTTGCAGGAGAATTGTTAGCCTGTTTTTTAGTCCATCCTTCTACTTCAGGTAAGTGGTGATGATACTTTGCTACTTCCAAGTTAATTAATCAGTCTTAATAAGCTCGCTAGGCCCTGGCAGATAAACCTCAGGTTGTAAAGGGTGGGGCCAGTTCTGCGCATGCTGTGCCTCACCTAAAAAATCCACTGTGCAGGCCCAAAAGCGACAGGCAAGGGACGAAATGTCAGGTGATAAGATGCACTGGAAGTCGCAGACCCAACCCTGCATGCAGGCAGTTCAGGACACTGGTTGCTCGAGACTGACCCAGGAGATGACAAGTCTTGTTCAGCAACATCCTGAATGACCAAGCAGCCTTTTTTTTCAAGGAGAGCACTGCTTGCTCCATATGGAGAGAGGCCTAGAAAAGGTGGCCTAACCCCAGCTCATCTCCCCCTCTACCTGGTTGGCTAGCTGCGGCCAACGAGCATCTTCTGTTGTGGTCGATTAAAGACAAAGAGACAAAGGCATACACCTGCCTCCAAAGGTGTGTCCAGATTGACACTCCCATGTTGGAACATCAGAAACATGCTTGATACAGTGAACAGCGGACGTCCTGAGTGCAGTTCTGGGCTAATTGCCCATGAATTGTCACGGCTTAACATCGATACTGTTGTTCTCAGTGAAGTTCACTTTCATGAGGAAAGTAGCCTTAAAGAACATGGTGCCGGCTATACACTCTACTGAAAGTCATGGAGTTGGCTTCATGATTAAAAACTCCATCATCTCTAAACTTGAAAATTTGCCAATAGGTCGTTCCGATCGTGTTATCTCCCTACATCTTCCACTACACAATAAGCAACATGTTGTCCTTTTCAGCATATATGCTCCAACTCTGCAAGCTCACCCTGCAGAAAAAGAAAAATTCTACTCCGACCTGCGTCACCTCACTCAAAAGGTTCCTATAGAGGATAAGATCATAATCCTTGGTGACTTCAATGCCCAAGTAGGTAAGAACTTTGAAGCCTGGAAAGGTGTACTGGGCAAGCACAGTGTTGGCAGCTGCAATGATGACGGTAGCCTCTTACTAGAGTTCTGTGCAGAGCAACAGCTTACCATCACCAACACTATTTTCCAGCAGAAAGACAGCTGGAAGACAACCTGGATGCATCCTCGATCTGAACATTGGCACCTTACTGAGTATGTCTTAGTGTGCTAGAGAAATATTCATGATGTCTGTCACACCCGAGTGATGCCTAGTGCAGAATGTCAAACAGACCACCGCCTTGTGCATTGCAAGCTTAATTTCCACTTCAAACCCAAACCTAAGAGGGGTGGCATTCCGAGGAAAAGGCTCAATGTTAATAATCTCCAAATAGCTGCAGTGAGGGACAGCTTTCAGGCTAACCTTCAAACTAGGCTTGAAGACCAGCTTATAGATTCTTCTGAAGCTCTTTGGCAACATATTAAAAATAGCATCCTGCAGTCCTCTGTAGAATCCTTTGGGTTCTCCTTAGGAAAAACAAAGACTGGTTTGATGATAGCAAACAGGAGGAGGTCCAGGAATTGCTGACAAAGAAGAGATCTGCTCATCAAGCACACCTTGCTCAGCCACTTTGCCATGTAAGTAAAGCAGCCTTTCTTCTTGCATGTAGCAAACTCCAACAGAAACTTCAAGACATCCAGAACAAGTGGTGGCTCAACCTAGCAGAAAAGACTCAATTATGTGCAGATTTGGGTGACCACAGAGAATTCTATGAGGCTCTGAAGGGAGTGTATGGACCCACATTTCAGGTTCAAAGCCCCTTACTTAGTGCAGATGGCCAAACACTTCCTACAGATAAAATCTCCATCCTGAATCATTGGTCTGAACACTTTCAAACACTCTTTAGTGCTAACTGTGTAGTCCAAGGCGAAGGAATCCAGCACATTCTACACCGTCTAGTGAAAAATGAATTGGATTTACCCCCTACCATGGAAGAGACTCTTAAGGCTATACAGCAGGTGAAAACTGGAAAGGCAGCTGGGGTTGACAGAGTCCCACCTGAAATGTGGAAGCACGGAGGCCAAGCACTTCATGCTAAATTTCATGAACTAGTTGTGTGCTGTTGGGAACAAGGTAGATTACCATCCGATTTTCGTGATGCAATCATCATCACTCTGTATAAGTGTCGTGGTTTAAACCCAGTCAGGTAATTCGTTTGCTCACTTCCCCCCCTTTCTTGCCCTCCCCCTGCTCCTGGAGGGACAGAGAGGAGAATCGAAAAGAATGCAACTCCCACGGGTTGAGATAAGAACAGTTTAGTAACTAAGGTATAACACAAATCACTACTGCTACCACCAGTGATAATAATGATAAAGGAAATAACAAGGGAAGAGAATACAACACCTCAGCACCAGCTGACCGATAACTCGCCCCCCAAGCCCAACCAAGCTCCGACCGATACCTCCTCCAACCCTGCAGTCTCCCAGCCCTTCCGGCTAACTCCCAGTTACATCCTGGGCATGACGTGCTGTGGTATGGAATACCTCTTTGGTCAGTTTGGGTCAGGTGTCCTGTCTCTGCTTCCTCCTGGCTTCCCTTCCTCCCTGGCAGAGCATGAGCCTCACAAAGTCCTTGGCCAAACCAAAACATCGCTATCAGCTCTGTTCCCGAGCTGAAAGTCAAAACACTGCACTGCACCAGCTACCAAGAAGGAGAAACATGACTGCTACTGCTGAACCCAGGACAATAAGAAAAAAGGTGTGAAGTCAGACTGCTCAAGCTACCAAGGTATAACTCTGCTCTCCATTGCTGGAAAAATTCTTGCAAGAATACTATTGAACAGATTAGTACCCGCTATTGCAGACGAACTGAAAGTCAGTGTGGTTTCAGAGCTAATAGAAGTACCACAGACATGGTATTTGTTCTCAGACAACTGCAAGAAAAGTGTAGAGAACAGAATAAGGGGTTCTATGTAACTTTTGTTGACCTCACCAAAGCTTTTGATGCTGTGAGCAGAAAAGGCCTGTGGCTGATCTTGGAACGATTAGGTTGTCCCCCCAGTTTCCTCAAAATGATTATTCTGTTACATGAGGATTAGCAAGGCCAAGTCAGATATGGCAATGCACTCTCTGAGCCCTTCCCAATAACCAATGGTGTGAAACAAGGTTGCGTTCTCACACCAACTTTATTCACAATCTTCTTCAGCATCGTGCTCCAAAGGGCTATGGTAGACCTCAATGAACAAAACGGCATTTATATTCGATATTGTACTGATGGTAGCCTATTCAGTCTAAGGTGAGTGAAGGCCCACACTAAGACCCTAAATCATCTTGTCCGTGAACTGCTTTTTGCTGATGATGCCTCCCTGGTTGCCCACACAGAAGCAGCTCTGCAGCGTTTAACATCTTGCTTTGCAGAGGCGGCTGAGATTTTTGGGCTGAAAGTCAGCTTGAAGAAGACAGTAGTTCTTTACCAACCTGCACCACAAGAAGATTACTATCATCCCCACATTATCATTGGCAAGTCAGAGCTTAAGTAAGTTCAGCAGTTCAGCTATCTGGGAAGCATTATTTCCTCGGATGCCATGATTGACAAAGAGATGGACAACAGAATAGCAAAGGCATATAGAGCCTTTGGAAAACTCCATAAAAGAGTCTGGTGTAATAAACACCTGAAGAAAAGTACAAAGATCAGTGTCTATAGAGCCATTGTACTGTCTACTCTTTTACATGGGTCTGAATCATAGGTCATCTACAGCCATCACCTGAGACTCCTCTGATGCTTTCATCAGCACTGCCTCCCCACAGTTCTAAACATCCATTGGACTATGTGTCAAATGTCACTGTCCTCGAACAGGCAGGGGTCACCAGCATTGAGGCCATATTGCTGAAATTGCAGCTGTGCTGGGCAGGGCACGTCTCTAGGATGAAGGATCACCGCCTCCCTAAGATCGTGTTTTATGGTGAACTTGCCACTGGCAGCTGCAAGAGAAGCGCCCCAAAGAAGAGATATAAGGATTCCCTGAAACAATACCTTAGCCTTAGCCATATTGACTACCATCAGTGGTCCATCTTGGCCTCCAATCAGGAGACTTGGAGACACACCATACATAATGCCGTTGACTCCTTTGAGAACTCACACAGAACTAGTCTCGAGGAGAAAAGACAACATAGAAAGAATCACACCCCACCTGTACTGCCCAAGGAGACCTTTCACTGTGCTTTTCGCAGCTGGATTTGCCTATCTCACATTGGCCTTTTTAGTCATCAGCGCACTTGTAGTAAGCGTGGGTAAAGCCCTTCCCAAATCTTCGTTCGCGAAGTCAAGCCATGATGAACCAGTGGATGGTAACAGTGTCTGTGCTCCCCAAGATTTTCTCTAGGCTAGGTTTCTGCGCCCGACACGGCTTGTGTTTAATCTTCAAAGCATTCTGCTGGAGCCATACTGAACACAACCAGATTATTTGGGCTTTTGACTCTACAGCTTCTTTTCTACTTGTGAATCCTAGAATCCCAGGCTGGAAGGGACCTCAAGGGTCATCTTGTCCAACCTTTCTAGGCAAAGCATGACCTAGCACTCTGTCCAGCCAGATCTTAACAGTGTCCAGCACTGGGGAACCCACCACTTCCATGGGGAGATTATTCCAATGGCTGATTTTTCTGACTGGGAAAAAATTTCCCTCATGTTTCCAATTGGAATCTACCCAGCAGTAACTTGTACCCATTACCTCTTGTCTTTTCCATGTGATTTCTTGTAAAAAATGAGTCTCCTTCTTTGTAGCCACCCTTTAAATACTGGAAGATGGTGTTAAGATCTCCCCTGAGCCTTCTTCTAATCAAACTGAATGGACCCAGCTCTCTCAGCCTTTCCTCATGTGGCTTCCCATTCCTTGGATCATCACTGTGACCCTTCTCTCTACCCTCTCCAGCCTAAAGTGTTCCAGTGCTGTAGAGCTCAGACAAGTAGTAGCCTGGAATAACCATTCATCCCTTTGCTAGCCACAGGTCTGATTGATACAAAGGTGTGTGTGCTCCACTCTTCCAGCTCTTCACATTCACATGCTCTGCTGTGAAAGCCTCGGCAGCGTTCTTCTGGAATGGTAAGTGAGCCTTTGATTTCAGGGGTTATATGAAGTTTTGTTTTCAAACCCATCAGGTTCACACTCTAAGGTCTTCAGTGAGGAAAACTAGCAAAGCTGACCTCCATTGTCAAGCACAAGTGTGGGTTCAGCAGTAGCAGTCATTTTTCCCCTTCTTGGTAGCTGGTGCGGTGCAGTGTTTTGACTTTCGGCCTGGGAACAGAGCTGATAACAAGGATGTTTTGGTTTGGCCAAGGACTTTGTGAGGCTCATGCTCTGCCAGGGAGGAGGGGAAGCCGGGAGGAAGCAGAGACAGGACACCTGACCCAAACTGACCAAAGAGGTATTCCATACCACAGCACGTCATGCCCAGGAGGTAACTGGGAGTTACCCGGAAGGGCTGGGAGACTGCAGGGTTGGAGGAGGTATCGGTTGGTGCTTGGTTAGGGCTGAGGGGGCAAGTTATCGGCCAGCTGGTGGTGAGGTGTTGTATTCTCTTCCCTTGTTATTTCCTTTATCATTGTTATTACTGGTGGTAGCAGTAGTGATGTGTGTTATACCTTAGTTACTAAACTGTTCTTATCTCAACCCGTGGGAGTTGCATTCTTTTCGATTCTCCTCTCTGTCCCTCCGGGAGTAGGGGGAGGGAAAGAAGGGGGGGAAGTGAGTGAACGAGTTACCTGACTCGGTTTAAACCATGACAACAAGCATGTGTGGTTCAGTGTAATAGGGACTATCCAGGTTTTTGAAACACTAACTTTAGCAGAGTGTGTTCCATGGTAGTGGAAGGTCTGGAAGTGATCTCCAGCCAAGAGGAAGACAAGGACCTGGTACCTGACCTGTGATAGCTGGTCTAGATAAGGCTGAGAAAATAATGAAGATCTTGCTGTTTTCATTCACATTTTATTAAGAATTTTCAAAGAAGATAGAACACAATTACTGTTGTTTGCCTGATTAATAGGCTATTCTGGTGGACTGCAAAAGGGATGCAGCAGAGACTGGGAGGTTACTCTTTAGGAGGAATGTTTTTTTTCCCCTAAACCTACATTAAAAATTGAAATCAATTTGTTATACTTGTTCTGGGTGATTCACAGCCTCCTATCAGTAATTCTGGATAACCAACCCCTGCTCATGTTCTTACCACCAGTCAAATCTGAAAGCAGGTTTTCAAGGAGTGTAGAGCTTGTGTGATTTCCTGAAATGTTCATTTTTATGGATGGATGGATGGGGCACAGTGTGAAGCATATGTCAGAAGGACATATGTTGTGCGTATGTCAGAAGCTAAAAGAATACAGGCTCTTAATTGAAGCTAGGTGTATCTGATCTTTTAGGACCACAGATATCCAATTGCTTCCCATTCATTTGGATTATATTTGGAATGGGACATACCTGTTAAGTTTTGGTCCTGAAATCCAATTATCTTCCTTGGGTAAGCACACGTTTTGGTATCAGCCTGGTTAGAAGAGTAAAATACAAAAGTCTTTAGCCAAGACACCTTGTATCTTGTCCAGATTGCCAGTTCCCTGTCCTCTTGCTCATGGAGTGGGATTAAGCTGTTACTATTGTCTCCCAGGCAGCATGAGCTCACAGAAGTGGGGAAAGGGGCATAGGTGGGGGGCATAGCAGAGTATTATATAGAAACATAGGCTTGTATAGGTTGTAAAGGCCTTTAAGATCACCAAGTCTAACCAAATTTGGGCTGAAATTTATAGAATGGAAGTTAAAGGAAGAAACTGATCTGGACAGGGTTTTGCTGGCCACAGGAAAACATAGCCTGGTGGTTTGACAGTTCAATAAACATTGCTAAAATCCATCTAGATCGCGAGGAGTGAATGGCACATGGATTAACAATCTGAAGAGGTAAGTTGGAGGTTGTAATGTGTAGCACAGGATGAATGGTATCAATGCCATGAAGCTCTCCGGCGAGATGTTGTGCATTGTTGTTTTCCATGTGAAAACCTGGGAAAGCTGTGGGTGGATTTAAGGACTAGAAAAAATACTTTCAGTATAAAGAACTCTGCAGAGTATCAAGGGAAGATTCAAGGGTTAAAGTATCTTAATGTGGAACAAAAACTGCATAGAGAAGGATTATAATCTTAGAGGAAGACAGAACAAGAACCAGAGACTGGAACTTGGTGCTAGATAAACTATACTAGTAGTAGAAAACGCAGTTTTCACTCACTGCATTATAAGATCAAGTGGTGAATTCTCCACTGGGTTGTCTTCAGACATCCTCTCTCTAAGCTGCTCTGGGTGAGCAAGCTCTCAATACAAAGATAATCAACTAAAAGAACTTGGAGGCAAACAACTAAACCATTGTTTAATTAATATTCTTCTAAAGATTGGAATTTTGGAACCTTTTGATTGGCACTGCTGTGTCTGGATTGCCACATGACTAGGAGGAAATGCATAAACTTAATTTCTTTAACCTGGACTACATGTAGCAATTTTTTATATTGCAATAATATAAATATGAAGCCTTTGAAAAATTGTAAGTGGTGAAAGATTTTAAAATACTGTTGCTGACATCAAGAATAGCAGTAATTAAATTTGAAAATAAATATAAATTAATGAAATATTAATGTTACATTCTATCTGTTTAGGGGCTTCATGCTATCTGAGAAAAGAAAACTTCACTGGAATTTCTGTTTCTAAAAGGAACTGAACTCCTTGTGAAAAGTGGAGTCAGAACATTACTCTGTAAGTCTTCAACACTTGAACTTTTTATTCCGATACTTCAATCTTACGATTCTTACTTCTCAGCTAAAAACAGAGCAGGTGAATTCCTTAGGTAAGCAGTCAGATAAGAGCTCAAGAACTGGCACTCAGGTTTTATTGCAAGTTTTGGCTTCTGAAGCAGCAAAAGTTGTTATCAGGAGGACTCTTGCTGTTGCACTCACTGGCTTCAAGTCTGAGCTGTCAATTTAAGGTTCCACTTCTCTTAAATGCCTGGAGGTAAGAACCATTTTGTTCTTTTCCTTTATGTATTATTACCATTGTTATTTTTATTAACCTTTTGGTGACTATATTATGGAGACTTCTGTGCTACTCTCAAGAAACTACTTTGGAGATGTATTCTCCCTCCAACCTCTGCAACTCCATGTTGCTTGAAAAATGGGTGTCTGGTGATGGTACTTCAAGCAAGCTGTTGTGGTTGTTTTGTGATGTCTCAGTAGGAATTCAGAGGTTCCTTCTCTGCTACTAAATTCTTCATAAGTGGAATTGGATACTTTCTCTCTTATTAGCATCTGTATTGTGTTGTTGGTTTTTTTTTAGTGTTCTTTTATTCATCTATATTGTTTTTTTCTTTCATATCTGAGTTTTGACTGTGGAGTCTGCTCTCTAGAGCACAGATTTTAGCTGAGGGGTGCTGTTTTCAACAAAGCAGCCTTTTCAGGAGCCCACTGTGTCCTCATCTGAGGGTTTCACCTTCGGGCAAATGCTTTGTAGAATCATGGAATTATAGAGTGGTTCGGATTGGAAGGGCCCTTAAAGTTCATCCAGTTCCAAATCCCTGCCATGGTCAGGGACACCTTCCACTAGACCAGGTTGCTCCAAGCCCTGTCCAGCCTGCCCTTGAGCGCTGCCAGGGATGGGGCAGCCACAGCTTCTCTGGGCAACCTGTGCCAGGGCCTCAGCACCCTCACAGAGAAGAACTTCTGCCTAAGAGCTCATCTCAATCTCTCCTCTGTCAGGTTAAAGCCATTCCCCCTTGTCCTGTCCCTGCAGTCACTTGCTTGCCATCTCTCAGCATCCTGTACTTTTGCCATCCTTTAGCCCACAAAAAGAGTCACCAGACACATGCAATCCCCACAATTTGTACAGGTTTAGCCAATTACTGCTTACCCTTTATATACACATACAGACTACTACTTTGTTCCTGTTGTTATTTCTGCCCTTTACTTTCAACCCTCCCAGATGGTGATGTAACAAGTGGCTTTTGTATCTATACAAAACAAAGTTATTCTGAACTCAAGGAAAAGGTATTCTTATTTCAGAATTAATAGTTTCTTTCAGCGCGATGATCTTTATTTTCCCCAGGTTTTGATTAATACAATGCTTTCCATCTGTGGTGTCTTAACTTCCCAGTCAGAACAAAAAACTCGCAGGTATTTTCTCTCCATTTCAGAGCTGCAGCAAAGGAGGAGGTAGCCTTTGGTGGAAGGAATTAAATAGAAATAAATATGCCCAAAATCAGCTGCTGATGTCTGTGATGCGACCTATGTTAAAAAGAGCAGCTCTTCAGCAGGATGGAAGAGATGCCCTGAAAATTTACTTATTTACTTAAATGGATTTATTAGTATTTATGCTTTTTAACAAACAAATTAGGTTATTATCACTCCAAAATAGCAAGACAGAAGTTTTGAGGTGTTCAGGGCATGTGCTGCTTATAAAAAATATGCTGCTTCAAATTTTCTTTAGTCTCTACAGTCCTGTTTTCACTTCCATCTTCTCTTTCTTTTGATTCAACTACATAAAAGTATAAAGAGCTTGTTTTTCACAAGCCCTTTGCTGGGAGGGGGATATAATATCTGAGAAAATGACTACACTTAGCCTTTTATGTACAAATGTTTCATATACTTAAAAAATGATGTTGTCAAAACATTGAAAAGAATTTTGTCTGCTGGTGCTTATGTGTTTCAAGGCGCGTTCTGTTGTAAATGAATGTGCAGCTGGTAGAGACTGAACTTATTTATTTACTGGAGGGTTCATTGTTCTGTACTCAAATGAAAAATGCCATATAGCAGCATCAGTTGAAAATACTGGATTTTAGAAGCGGCACTGAGGAAGCATATTTTGGTTATAAGACCACCAGAGTCTGACGAATACATGTGCATAGAGGGTAAGTTATTGTCCAAGAGGATGAGGAAGGTGGGCTTAAACAGGCTGAAGTGTCTGCAACCAGAACCTTAGTATCCTGTTTTTTTTCTGCAAAGACTTTGGCATGAGAAAAGTCCTTAGGACATGAGCAAATCTTACTCAAACACTTAACTTGGGCCAATGCTCTTTCCATCCATGTGGGACTTGCCTCCCTGTCCTCCATGAGGCTTTTCATAGACTTTCTCTCTCAAAAGTTGCCCCCACCTTTCCTTGGTGTACTCCGTTTTGAAGACCTGATGTGTTTCACACGGTGAAGGCAAGGAAAAATAGGCAAAGCTGTGGAATTAACTATTATTAACTTTTAAACTCAATTTTAAACTCTATGTTAAAATTACTGGAGTAAATTTCATAGTTGCAAGTGTCTCTTTAGCTTGTATGCTACCTGGTATAAAATTAAATGCAAGGGAGGAAGGGAGGGGTGAAAAATGGGTACTGCTGGTGCATGTGAAAAATGATCACTATGCAAATGACCTTTCCTTTAGGAGATTTTGAAATAATGAAATCACTTTAATATCTCCGAGCAAGTCATTCAATTAAAACGTTTTTAAGATCAAGTTTCTGTTGCTGAGCAAAGAATAATAAATTGCAATGAGCCTGAATTAGCAATGTAAATATTTTATTTAGGGGGTAAATATTAGACCAGTGTGTGGTCAGACACACAGAGAGGTAGTTCTGCAGGGCAGAGTGTTCAAGCCTGTCTGCCTCAAGGTGAGCTCTTAAACCTGTGTGGAGGCCCTGGTCTTGTTTCGATATACTGGTGACTTTTAAACTTGGGCATATATCTAACTGGATAAGCAGAAGCAAATTGATATTGGATTTAGGGGTAGCAGTGCTGGGTTGAGTGTCACTTACAATTGAATGCTCCTTTATTTGTGCCTATAAAAGTCAGCCCGAACAGGGGCTGTTTATTGCCCTGAGGATGAGGAGTTATATGAGATATTTAAGTTCTCCTGATACCTGTAGCATGGGTGGTTCCTTTCGACCAGCCTCGTCTTAAACTCTTGAGACACCTGAGGAATGTTATTTGCTTAATTTTACCATTATTTTCCTTTTAATGCAAGCTTCTGCAGGATTCCCATTCTGGCCCTGCTTCATCCTGTGATTTTTCTCGTACTTTAAGTGAAATAGCATGTTCTGACAGCAGTTTCTTTTTCATCCATATTTCATTGATAAATGTATGTAATTGTTTTATACACCATATATGTGGAAGGTTTGCAGGGGAATGTGAGCACTGATGCTTACTTAATCTCTGCAGAATCAAAAGGGATGGATTTTGATTAATTTGGAAAAGGGAAGAAATTTCAGTTTAAGTTATTGCAATTTATTGACTAGTTTATTGTGTCATTTGATGTAAGATATAGTTCCAAAATTAGTGTGAAATAGTGGCTTTAAACTCACTTGTAAAAACTAAGAGTAAGCATGTTCAAAAATTTATCAGAGCTGCATGAAGCTATTCCCTAGAGATTTGAACTCTGGTGCATATGCCCTCTCAGCCATCTTGCTCATTGTTTTTTTGCCTTTTAGTTTGTAGCTGAGCCACCTTGTTCGTTTTTGCTGACCTGGTTTCTCTGCTTACTTTAGTTGGCCATGACAGAGGAGGAGAGATGAAGCAAAATAAGAAAGAAAGAAAGAAAACAAATAAAGTTGCTACCAGCTCTGGCAAGGCACTTGTTTTTCTCCCTTGCAGCTATCTCTGTTGTTTCACATCTTTTAAGCATCCTGAGGTTCCTTATACACCACACTGTGTTGCTGCATGTTAATATGCTTCAACAAGATGTTTTTCTTCAGGCCTGCTCTCAGGACAGAGACAGGAGGATTTTTGCAATAACATTGTACGCAGTAGTGCATATGCTTGGCAACGTACTTTTATACTTCAGCAATGAGCAGCATGAGAGGAAGTGTTTTAATAAAAAAGAAAATCACCATTCTGTTCAAGGGACTAAAATATTTGTGAATTAAAATAATGTGACAAAAGCTGTGTTTTCTAATTGTTTAGATTTTTTTTTTTTCACTGCAGAAATTGAACTATCATGTTCCCCTCCTTCTGTGTTTTAGATATTTGTAAATAATTTTTTTGAGGTTGAATATATTTTCATTTTCTTCTGAGTTATTCTGAAATTTCCTCTCATACACCAGTATTCTTTTGGTTTAGTAGCTAAACTGAGACACCCATTATTCACACACCTTCCTAGTTATGAGTGTCTGACCTAAACAATTCAATACTGCTCTCCACTGTGTGGTGTGAGTTATAGGAAAAAAACAATGTAAAGCTTAATGTAAACATATTTTCAGTACCCAGCACAACATGCTTCAAGTGAGTGTCTTCTCCCTACCATAAAACGTATTCGCTGCTGAGGGAGAATCTCTAGGGATTGTTCAATCCCTTTTGTTTTGGTTTGTTTTGTTCACGGGGTGGATATTAAAGATAATAAAAAGTTTATGATAGGTTTTCCAGTGTTGCATGAGATAGCTGTGATTTTTCTTATCAGCAAGGTTTTTTTGAAATAGACTGCATGGGAATCCAGAAAAAGGGTGGATTTTTTTTACCTCTTGCATTCTTATGACCGTTTCTTTTTTTCTTTGCACTTGGTGAAAAACAAAAATGACAGAGGAAAAATATAGAACCATTTCACACCCAAGATTGAAGGAGTTGATTACCGTCATTTTGATGATGTGCCTTTTTATCCGTCTGCAGTGG
This sequence comes from Pezoporus flaviventris, assembly GCF_033815535.1. Classification (NCBI taxonomy): domain Eukaryota; kingdom Metazoa; phylum Chordata; class Aves; order Psittaciformes; family Psittacidae; genus Pezoporus; species Pezoporus flaviventris. The sequence goes on from NW_026892600.1 coordinate 636,943, forward strand.
TTAAGAAAGACTTTATGGTTTTGAGCATTTTAGAGCAGTTCAAAATTACTGAAGAGCTACAAATTTTGTAAAGTGGTTCAATTTGTTAGTGACTCAAGCAGTGCTGTACTGAGTTCTGTAGGGCTTTTAGTACGGTCGTATGCACAACCTATAAATGTTCTTGTAATCTTCACTAGCTCTTTTCTTTCCCTGTTGCTTCCAAGGCTCCTTCTGCTAATATCAACATTTCTGTTCAACAGTGACATCCTGTGCACAGGCTTAGCCTGGACAAGTGGCATGTAGTGACAGGACAAAGGGAAATGGCTTTAAAGTGACGGAGGGGAGACTGAGATGAGATCTTAGGCAGAAGTTCTTTCCTGTGAGGGTGGTGAGGCCCTGGTACAGGTTGCCCAGAGAAGCTGTGGCTGCCCATCCCTGGCAGTGCTCAAGGCCAGGTTGAATGGGGCTTGGAGCAACCTGGTCTAGTGGAAGGTGTCCCTGACCATGGCAGGGATTTGGAACTGGGTGAGCCTTAAAGTCCCTTTCAACCCAAACCATTCCATGAGTCTATGATTTTATGGTTTTGAGTGATCCCAAATGAACAGCTGTGGATGTGGAGGAGCTACCACACCTGAGGAGCTACCTCATTTAGGTCAGCTGCGCAGCTTGAGCTCTGCTTGTCTCTGTTGCAATGGGTTAGTTGCTTTGTTAATCAAGAACAAAAAAAAAAACAAAACCACAGGTAAAGGGGGTGTAAGGTTAGAGGTGTGGCTTTGGGGTGTTTGTTGCTACCATGTCAGTGCTAACAGAAGAGTCTTCTGGGAACCTTGTGCTGCACCTAGAACATAAAATTGCATCAGTTTTAACAACCAGATTTTTGTGAGTGGTTTGGGGATGTACTGCTCAGGAAACAGCTTTGATAAGACACTTTAAGCATAGAGTGCATCCTTTTTATGACAGTCTCAGAGTTGTAAGCAGGAATAACCTCTACCCACAGCCAGATATTAAAGGCTACTGCACAATGATATGTGAATTGACCATGAGACTTCAGGATGATAGAATAGACCTACATGGCCGGAGCAGGGGAGGAGGTGTTGATTATTGAAATATAGAATAATTGACTGACTGAATCATTTGGTTTTGTTTTGTTTTTGGTTTTGTAGGGTTTGTCTTTTTTCCAATTATTATTATTATTTTTATTTTAATTTTTTAATTATTGCTGTGTCACCCCAAGAAGGAACCAAAAATGCCAGTGCCTTGAATCAAATTCTCAGCTACTCAAAATTGCTGAGATTGTTTGTTCTCACTACGTTGCCTATGCTTTACAGTACAGCTGCTCCAAAGTCAACAGTTTTTTTATTTTCAGAGAAACAGGACCACGACATAAGCACATACCAAGAGGCCTCCAGCTGAAGGCAGTCCACTTGTGCTGCTGGTTTCTCTTGGCTGTGAAATGCAATGGCAATATCTCCCTGCTCCCTGCAAATGATGTGAATATATGCAACAGGATTGCACATATGTTTTACGTTAAGTATAATTTAGTACGCTTAATTGAAATATGTTTCATTAAGCATAATTAAGTAACCTTAATTAATAAACTGAAAATGCCTTTGCATCAGACTAATCAAAGATATTTTGGAATATCAAGTCATTAAGTTCCATATATTTCTGTACTTTTAATCAGCTGTTTAATCAAATAATTTCAAACAAAGTCTGACATACCAAAGCAAAAGGTGTTTCTGGATATTTTGAATCACATCATTTCAATGTGTTGAACTTACAAAAGTAAGAAACAATTCCTGTAGACTTTAAGTGAGCTCTGTAATGAGTGAATGAAATAACAACTATAAAAAAATATATATTGAAAAAGAAAAGGAGGGAGCGAACTGTCTGTTTCCTGTGGCTTTAGATGTACTTTGCAGGCCTGACCCCAGCAACAGGTTGTGACATTCCTTAGCTGACTTGAATATTTGATATTATTAATAAATAAGTGTCTTTGGTTCTTTTTGATCATGGCACATCACATGGGGCTGCCAAGGGGCTGCAGCCATTAACTAAAGCAGGGACATGGCGGGTTCCTCTAGTCCTTTCTCTTTGGCTTGGACTCTTGCTTGTAGCATAACCATCTCTTACAAGGTTGAAGCAAAATACTGGATTTGCAAACTGCTAGTGGGCAGAGGAAAGATTTTAAAGCACAGTGCTGGCACTGACTCAGCAGAAGACATGGTGGGTAGGGCTTGAGGCTGTAGGTGCTGTGAAATATGCTGGCCTTGTCACGGTTTCCTTCCTACCAGAGACTTGCTTATAGCTTATTAAGCTCTGCAGTGGGCAGTGGTGGGCAGAGCTACCAACCAACCACTGGTGAGGAACCAAATGGTGTCTGTGGACTTGAAGCCACTGTAGGCAGTTGGTCTGCTGGGACTTGCTGGCAGGGATTGGAATTACTCCCTCACTTTTGGGGATGCTGCTTTTATGCTGCAGGCACACAAAAACACCTAAGAACTTGCACAGAATCATAGAATCATGGAATTATGGAATTATAGGGTGATTTGGGTTGGAAGAGATCTTAAACCTTACCCAGTTCCAGCCCTCTGCCATGAGCAGGGACACCTCCCACTAGACCAGGTTGCTCCAAGCCCCATCCAACCTGGCCTTGAACACTGCCAGGGATGGGGAAGCCACAGCTTCTCTGGGCAACCTGTGCTAGTGCTACACCACTATTACAGGAAAGAATGATGATGATGATATTAATAATAATAATATCAATAGCTGATATGTGTGGTTAGTAGCAAGCCAATCTGAACTCAGTTGACTTGCTAGAAATGTACCCACATTCACCCGTGCATCTACAAAGTGGAGGTGAAGTGTCCGCAGCTCCTCCATAAGTAAAACGTCTCTTTTTCAGTCTTTGTTATTTAAGGCTTGTGCCTCATGTGCTGGAGCAGGTGTATGAGTGATTAGTAGTGTGGGACACCCTCAGTAGCAGGGTGAGCCCTGTGTGGGCTGTGCACACCACTTCCCCTCTGCCATTGCCTACTGCAAGGAACTTGACATGCTTCAGCATGCAGATCATCAAATGCAATACGAGGTTTCTTCTGGATAAAAAGTATTTCCTTAGCAAAGTGCTTTGCTTTCCTTGCTCTATCCTAAAACCTCCCCAGCTAAACCAAGCAGGTTTGTACCATGTGTATGAGGGAGGTGACCCATATCCGTTCTTTCCTACAGAATAACGTCAGAAGGAAAACATGAGACAGGCTGTGAACAGGTAGGATTTGTGTGCCTGGATATGTGGCAAAGCCCCTCAACCCAAACCCTGCCAGGCTTTACTCATATTGGTCTGCAGACCATATGTTTCCCAGAGGTGTATGTGAAGTTGTTTTGTTGCTCAAGCAAAAATGCGCAGAGGGAGCATCCACAGCAGCTTCTCTGGACAATCGCCACACAGAGGTTTTTCCCAGCTTTCTGCTGGTAAAGTTCATTGCAAAGGATGCTGGGAATGTGGGAATCATAGTACCCCAGGATTGTCTGGCTGATGTAGAAGGCAAGTCACAGGTTTAATGAACCTCCTCTTGCTGGAGAGTTTTCCTGAATTCACACAAAATTGCTGTTAGAGTTTCAGCAATTATTTTGGTGTTCCATCTGTGTGATGGCTACCCTTGCTGTACATTGTGTTTCGGGTTAAACAAGATCCTGCTGACCCACAACAGGGTTTCACAATATTGCTGAAGAAGGAGTTCTCATTTTCTTTAATATTCTTAGGCCTTTAAAAAAAAAATCAAATGTTGTGAATATGCGTTTTGTAAGAATATGTGTGATTTATTCAGAACTGAAGAAAAGTTAAAATCTTGTCTGTCTCTATTTGTTTTTTTCTCGTTGTTTATTGGATCTTTTTTATGTGTGTGTTTGTTTTTGTTTCTCCTTTTTTTTTGTTTTTGTTTGGTTTTTATTTTGTTTTCTTTCTCTTTTCCTCTTCCTCTCCCTCTCCCTCTTTCTCTCCCTCTCCTGTCTCTTCCTCTTCTTCTTCCTCTTCCTCTCTTTTCCTTTTCTTTTTCTTTTTCTCTTTCTTTTTCCTTTTCCTTTTCTTTTCTTTTCTTTTCTTTTCTTTTCTTTTCTTTTCTTTTCTTTTCTTTTCTTTTCTTTTCTTTTCTTTTCTTTTCTTTTCTTTTCTTTTCTTTTCTTTTCTTTTCTTTTCTTTTCTTTTCTTTTCTTTTCTTTTCTTTTCTTTTCTTTTCTCTTTTCTTTTCTTTTCTTTTCTTTTTTCTTTTCTCTTTTCCTTTTCTTTTTTCTTTCTTTTCTTTTTTCTCTTCTCTTCTCTTCTCTTCTCTTCTCTTCTCTTCTCTTCTCTTCTCTTCTCTTCTCTTCTCTTCTCTTCTTTCTCTCTTCTCCTCTTCTCTTCTTTCTCTTCTCTTCTCTTCTCTTCTCTTCTCTTCTCTTCTCTTCTCTTCTCTTCTCTTCTCTTCTCTTCTCTTCTCTTCTCTTCTCTTCTCTTCTCTCTTCTCTTCTCTCTTCTCTTCTCTTCTCTTCTCTCTCTTCTCTTCTCTTCTCTTCTCTTCTCTTCTCTTCTCTTCTCTTCTCTTCTCTTCTCTTCTCTTCTCTTCTCTTCTCTTCTCTTCTCTCTTCTCTTCTCTTCTCTTCTCTTCTCTTCTCTTCTCTTCTCTTCTCTTCTCTTCTCTTCTCTTCTCTTCTGTCTTTTCTCTCTTTTTTCTCTTCTCTCTCTTCTCTTTTCCTTTTCCTTTTCCTTTTTTCCTTTTACTTTTCCTTTCTCTTTTCCTTTTCTCTTTTCCCTTTCTCTTATTTTCATTTTTATTCTCATTTAAATTTTAATTTTGTTTTCATTTTTGATTGAAAATGCTCTCTCACTGCAAACTTTTCCTCTCAAACTTTAAGGGTTTATCATTACATCAACCGACATAAACTACTGCATATTTAGCACAATTAGGCTGCAATGTTAACAATTGTTAAACAGTTGCTTTCTAAAAGTGTTGCTCTGACCAAAGGAAGAGAAGTTTCGAAACAGCTGTGCAGGCTGCTGACACCCACAAGGACACATCTCACGCAGTCCTCCATTGCCTAATTGATGAAACGAAGCCTTCATTTGCCAGAGAAAATTGCAGAATAATGAAATGTATTAATGCACTCGACTCCAGCAGCCACCTATCCATGGACGTGAATACTTCCAAGCCATTGCCAGGAGCTGGAGATTCTGACATGATGGACCTTTCCCATGAACTTCCGCAAGCGGCACTTTTACCCAAACAAAAAGTCTCCTATGGCCTGGAGATGCCAGCACAGCTCCTTTTAGTTCACACAGTGCTTGGTGCTCTGCGAAGCACAGTTCCATGAACTCTCTCCTCTCTAGGGAAAACAGTTGCCATACCTGCAAATAAGCTCAGGGTATTTCCCCAGGAAAGCTTGTTATATCTGTCTGGACAAGCACAGCAGACAATGGTTGGTTTGGAAGCCCCAGGTGCTTGGGTTGATGCATAAGAATAAATCAGCAGTTGAAGAAACCCTTACAAAATTGTATTACTTTAAATTCAATGTATTTTGCTTTAACATATGAAACTTTTGGGCAAACAAATGACACGGTGCTCTGGGTTATTTTGCAAACAGATCTCTTGTGCAAAAAATAACCCCCAAACAAAAAATAAGAGGTAAAAAAAGTTAACTTTTTAACTGTTTTTCAAAAAAGAGCACCCTCTCACCCTTAATAATTTAATCAGTAACCATAGCGTTAGTTTTCTGAAAACTGTAGTAAGGTTATTAGTACTTTGTGACTAAAACAACAAAGTTGGTGGTCATTTTTTGTAAGCCGCATTCTGATTTTTGCAGACACCTTTGTAATCCTATGATCCATGCTATTTGTTACTAGGAGGTTGATTAAGTGTTTGAAAAGATCTACTCTTCTGCTGTTAATCTAAAAGTATAGGTAGCTATATTTGTTATACTAACATTATATATATTGCCAAAAAAAAAAAACCCAAAGGTATTTACTTTGTGTTTAAAAATGTTAAGCATCTTCCTGGTATCTTTGGAAAAAGGCTTTGAAGCAATCAGTTCCAAAATATTGAAAACAAAGTTGCAATTAGATTTAAAGTGAAAGCAAATTGGCAAAATCCGTAAAAATTTTTATTTAATTCATCACCCACAATTGAAGGGGGTTATGAAAAGAAGGGAACAAGCCAGTTTAGGTGAGAGCTTATTCTTTAGGGAAAAAGAAGATGAAGATAAAAAAGATAAAGTGTCTTTTACATCTAATTTAATAGTATTAAATTAGAGAAAATGATGTAGAATGAATTTAGTGATGTGAATTAAATGTGAATTTAATACAGAATTCACAGTTGTGAGAATAAAACCCCATCTATGTCATAATTTTATTAAATTAACCTTTTTTTTGGTAAGACATCCATTTATTAGTAAGTCTCCTTCTTAAAAGCAATATAGCAAATACTGGAATGATTGTGATATATAAACCATCCTGGATTACTAAACAGAAGAACTATGAAGAACAAGTAAGTGACCCAAACATGATTTAGTGTGGGTATGCAGTACATGCCAAAAAGCAGAACTCTGTGCTGGGTGAGGGTCATAGCTATTACTATTAAATTATTCAGGCAGCATAATGTGGCTTTTTATTCTCTCAACTATTTTAATCAGCTTTTGTAAAAAGCCTTCTGTAGAACAAAACAGAACCAATTTTTAGCATATTTATGACCGTTAATATGATGTCTCACATGAAAATAACTTTCATCTGAGGCTCCTTCAGCTCCTGGTGAAGTAAGATGAGTAATGACATCTGCTTAAAAAAAAAATAATTAAAACACAGTGTTCATGTGCTTTCACTCCTAGGTCAATATCGACCTGACCTTCCCCAGGCTGAGAAGGATGCTGCTGGATCACTGGGATGCTATGGGAGAAAGAGTCAGTGCCTTCACTGCTTCCTCCCTCCTCCTCTCCCTCTGGACTGCGACCTCAGTGGGGAGTCGTTCCCTTCCTGAGGGCATTCCAAATGCCTCTCCTGTCTGCAGAATTGTTGAGCCTTTTCCTGAGTTTTGTGGACCAGTGAAGCTCTTAGAGGAAAGAGGGGTAGGCTGTTCCTGCTGCCTCTCAAGCCCATTCCACCCCCTTGGACTGCTCAGATCTGCACATGGGCTGTAATGGGTGGATGCTCAGCTCTCATCCCTGTGAAACATTATGGGGAGGAGAAAGAAAAGCAGACAAAAAGGAAAAGAAAGAAAGAAAAAAAAATAAAAAAAAGAAAAGGAAAAAAGAGAAAAGACAAATAAAAAAAAGAAATAGCAACACAAGGGGAAAAGGAAAAAGAGGAAAAAATGAAAATGAAAAAGGGAAGAAGAAAAAAAGAAAAAGGGAAAAAAGAACAAAGAAATAGAAAAAAGGAAGAAGACAAAAGAAGAAAAAAGAAAAAAGATAAAATAAAAATGAAGATAAAAGGAAAAAGAAAAAAGAAAGAGAGAAAAAGAAAAAAGAAGAAAAATAAAAAAGGAGGAAAAAAAGAAACAAGTAAAAGTAAATAATATTACAAGAAAAAGAAAAGGAAAAGAAAAGCAAGGAGGTTTCTAAGATGATTCTGAGAGGGGAGAAGGCATCCTTGCAGGCAGCAAACACTCCCATTTATGTTTCTCTGGAAGGAGCCACACGGCAGAAAAAAGAAGTGGGGAAAGGGGTGGAAGCCCTGAGACCCTCTTGCCCCACAGAATGGTCAGGGGTGGAGAAAGGAAATGAGATTTCCTGGTACTCTGTGGAGGAAAGACAGGGAAGCTCTTGGCCATAAAGAGCCATGAGAGTTTTCTTCTTTCAGCCTGCAGATCAGCAAGGGACGGGGTTGAAGGACTAGCTAAAAGGAATGGCTTAAACCCCTGTGGTTTCAACTTTGTGCAGTAGAAGCTTGGTATATTTTCACTGGGAAGTGTTGCAGGACCTACCTGTCAATAATTACTTTTCTAAGTTGTTTGTTATTGCCTTGCTCTTTTGCACATCATCTTGATAATTGCTTACTTAATATTTTGTAGTAATGACCAAAGCCTGACAATAATTCATCTCCATTAGACATACTTTTCTATAAAACGTGTTTTATGCTGGTCTGTAAAAAGTACTTTGCACTCCAACACGCAATGCGATGTGAAGGTGGGGTTTTAATAAAAGATGTTTAAAATGGTCTCTTCAACAAAAGTATTCATTTTTGTGCTAGGTTATTTTTGTAATTAATTACAAAACATCATATGAACATCTTTAATGGCAAAGGTAACTAATGTCTACCACTACTCTAAATTTCATCTACAGACACAACTGATGAAATAGTGGAAGAAAATGAGTTTTATGTGAAGTATGAATAATGAAGTAAGTAAAAGGAAAGGGAAATTTCATTGTTTTAGTATCTCCTGGGAGGTAATTTTTTTTTATTTTTGAGTAGTAAGTATAAAACTGACTTTAAAAGATGAGATTTTCTCCCATATGTTCGTAAGATCTAGTCATATGTGATAATAAATAGTAATGATATTTTGCGTTAACTGTGGAAAAAGAAGAAAACCTGATTCAAAAGAAGAAAGGACTGAGGCATCATGTTTCATTCCACTTGCTCCACAAACCTCTCAGACTCTTCTCCACGTCCCTTCATCATCAATATGTTTGTGATTTCTGGGTTCAAATATGTGAGCAGAATAGAAAAGATTCATGAAGGCCACAAAAATGTGTGGTGTTTTAAATTATTCTTTCTTACAACATGACTCAGACAAGGTCCCCATGTGTCCTGCCTGTATAAGCCTCATCAGTAGTGGTGCTGGGGTGTACATGAGCAAGGTCTTGCTATCAAAAGGGGTCTTTCACAAGAATGTACCCCAAATTTTTTAAATGCTTATAAATGCTTAAAAAATTACCCTTATTTCCATTGCGGTAGCAAGTCAGAGATTCTGCTTTCTCTTACTGAAGTTAAATTGTTTCAAATTGGCAGGTTTTATTCCTAAATGTGCAGAAAACAATGGCATGGTGCCTCCACCATGGTTTCATCAAACTTAGTCATCACTTAGTCATCACTTGTCTTCATGAAGATGACTTTACAGGTTGGAAGATTCAAGCTTATTCTAAAGTGGGAAGACTGTCTTTTAGTGCCTTTGATGAATGTGCTTACTCCTCTGAGGCTTCTCCACCACATTCTTCAGAGAGCCATAAACTTTTATTCAATGATAAATGCAACATAGGAGAAATTAAGAGTTAAAAAGCAGTTCTGAGTGAGAAAGGAAATTGTCTTCCATCTCCAGAATGAGTTACGATTTTTAAATGGCCATATTATGGGTTAGAAGGGATAGTAGGACTTTTAAACTGTAATGTAGCATTGACACAATGCCCAGTTACTGTTTGAGTTGTGGACTTGGTGTCATTGGCTTTTTTAAAAAACAAATGAGATCAATGCCCATCAGAACTTTACGGAAAACCACTGAGGAGGATTAGATGCCTCAAAGTAGCACTTCTCACTGTGTTTTTTCATGACTTGGATGATGTTCAGGGATACTCTGTCTCATGGAAGTTGTTGAGTGAGCCAAGTTGGTTACTTGGGTTGATAGGAAAATATTTTTGGCATATGCTCATCACACTCATCCCACTGATTCTGGCATCTTTTTGACAGGGATTTGGCAATATTTGACACTAGAAAATATATTTTCATGTTTTCAGCAGCATGCAGTTGTCCTTAGGGAAACATAAAAGGATGGGAGCAGATCCTTTTATGAGATGAGAATTATTAAGGTCATCACCCTGATATTAAATCATATAAAAGTTGATGTAGCACCATCAATACATATAGCAAGCCTCAGATAAGTTCTAATTTTTTTTTGTTTTTTTTTTTTCCTCCACGATTCCTATAAGATAGCCCATCCAGAAGGTGATTTCTGTGATCCGTCTCATTTCTGGTCTAAGTTTATTCATGCTTGGTTTGTATTCATTAGCTTCTGTGAAAACCATTTCCTTTCATGGCTTTCTTCACTCTTTCTTCACCACCTTGCCCATATATTTCAAGAGGGTAGTTGTATTCTCCTATGGTTTTGATAGGCCAAAATGTCTCTTTGAAAACATTCCTTTGGGACTCATCTTCCCTGGAAGCAAAATGTGAGGCATGTGACATAAACCAGCAGAAACAGTGAAACACATAAAGCGTTTCTGTCTAATTCGTGCATAGCAGATCTTCTGGAAGTGGCAGCTTTTAAATGCGGCGGTGGTGTGAGCCTCAGCTTGACAGGCTTTTTGCTCCATGCTGGCTCCGCAGAAAATAGATTTAGATTTAATGTTTGATGAAATTCAGTGTCTTAGAGTCCTCAGATAACTGCAAGGGTACCTGAACCAGAGAGAAATAGCATCACAGCAGGAAAGGAAAGCCACTTCTGCAAAAGAATTGGCATTTCAGGTTTGGAATTAAAGATGGTAAACATGATGCTAAGGAGTTTCAAGCCTTTACATTTAAGCAGCAGCAAACCAGCAAGACAATGCCACAGAAGTGAAATAATGACATGTCAAGGCCTGTATGCAGCCTTAACAAGGAAAGTCCCAGAAGTAGGTGAGGACTCAGAAGTCCCAGGACCCAGCACTACCTGACCAGACTGAGGGGTAAGCTGAGGAAATACCATTGCCTTCAGGAATTGAATGCGGAGGCTACTTTAGCTTGTGTAAAGTTCTCTGTGCCATTTGAAAAGGTACTTGGAGGGAAAGTAGGTTGGTTTTTAACTTTGATGTTTTATTCATCTGTTTAAGTACATTACTGGTTTGCTTTGTTAAATGTGAAGAGGCATCCCAAGTTAATAACATTTAAACCCAATAAAATTCCTGCATTTAATGTCCAGTCAAGAATGTGGATATCAATGCCTACCTTTTCATCTTTCTATCATTAAAACAATTTCAGCACTTGTTAAAAATATGTCACGAATTTTCTTCTGCAACCTCTTCATTGCATCCCAATACAACAGGATGAATGTGGAAGTGATATCAGGTCCTGCTGCTCTGCAGGCTACTCCAGTTCTTATAGCCAGAGAATTTCTCCAAGTACAGAACAAACTACGTTGAGATTCACAGAAGGTTTTTGCATGTGTGTAAAGGCAACTTTCTGTAGTTGCCTTTATTCTGCTATGATTGAAACAAGCACCTAAGGGAAATAGCTGCACTTTGCTCTCCATCCCTGCCTTCAGAAGAAGAACCTCATGCCTTGCCTCAACAGGATTCATTCTGAAAATCCCCCTCTTCTGCAGTATGCCTGGCCCCATGCCCCCGTTATTGCCCACTGTCTCCTTTGTGTGCTCTCTCCCATGATGGATGCTGCCAAGAGCTCTGCCCCTGTGGTGCGGATGATGCCATTGGTTCAGATGAGTTTACAGGAATATTTGCTGTCCCTGAGTAGCAGGGATACATCCTCACTGTTGAAAAGCTTTTGCCCCCGCCCTGTGAACTATTTTGGCTCTTTTCCCTTTCAACCACTCGTTGTACAGCTGGCAGAGGACAATAGTCAGTATGCTTTTGTCATTGCTGCAACTGCCAAATTGAGAGGAAAACAGTTTAAGGCTGGAAAAGAAAATGGATTGAAACAAGCCTTCATTAAGCCCTGAGATTTATCAAAGTGGTGGGGAAGAGCAGGGACCAGTTCTACCATGGTGTCAACAGCTGTGATTTTTTTTCCCCTCAGCTTTGGATATTCTTGCCCTTTGTTCTTGCTGTGAGAAGGACAGCAGTGAGATGTCTTCCCATCTGACACTGCTTTCTCTCTACTGTGAGACTGACCTTTTCTCCTTCCAGCCCTATCTTCTCCTAGGCTAGGCCCTTCTATTTCTCCTCTCTTATCTACTCAGAGAGTTCTAATCTATAAAAGCTCTTTGGCATGTCTAACTTGCTGCTTAAAATCGTATCTCCACCCTTGTGTCTCTCTTAGAATCATAGAATAGTTATGTTAGCGTAAGAACTGACCCATAACCACCGGAATGGTTATATGAGGTGCTTTATTGCAACGCTGGGAAACCAGGGGCACGCGCCCAAATCTGGCTTCAACCCCGTTACATTGCACTCGCAATTCATACACTAAAAATGTCGTCACTAATACATATTCAACACAGATTACATCATTGACTAATACATATGCATCAAGGATTGCCACATCAGTCTGTTACGATAACAGCCTCTTTTGCGCTTGCGCAGCCCCCCTCTGGTGGTCGTCCTGATGAAGTAAGGAGTCTTTCTCGGATGAAGTAAGAAGGCTTCCTCA